>NC_044993.1:6949217-7591717 GCF_008728515.1 Papio anubis
ATTGATCCCTTTACCATTATGTAATGGCCTTCTTTGTCTCTTTTGATTTTTGATGGTTTAAAGTCTGTTTTATCAGAGACTAGTATTGCAACCCCTGCTTTTTTTTGTTCTCCATTTGCTTGGTAAATCTTCCTCCATCCCTTTATTTTGAGCCTATGTATGTCTCTGCGTGTGAGATGGGTCTCCTGAATACAGCAGACTGATGGGTCTTGACTCTTTATCCAGTTTGCCAGTCTGTGTCTTTTAATTGGAGCATTTAGTCCATTTACATTTAAGGTTAAGATTGTTATGTGTGAACTTGATCCTGCCATTATGATATTAACTGGTTATTTTGCTCATTAGTTGATATAGTTTCTTCCTAGCCTCGATGGTCTTTACATTTTGGCATGTTTTTGAGATGGCTGGTACCGGTTGTTCCTTTCCATGTTTAGTACTTCCTTCAGGGTCTCTTGTAAGGCAGGCCTAGTGGTGACAAAATCTCTAAGCATTTGCTTATCTGTAAAGGATTTTATTTCTCCTTCACTTATGAAACTTAGTTTGGCTGGATATGAAATTCTGGGTTTAAAATTCTTTTCTTTAAGAATGTTGAATATTGGCCCCCACTCTCTTCTGGCTTGTAGAGTTTCTGCCGAGAGATCTGCTGTGAGTCTGATGGGCTTCCCTTTGTGGGTAACCCGACCTTTCTCTCTGGCTGCCCTTAAGATTTTTTCCTTCATTTCAACTTTGGTGAATCTGGCAATTATGTGTCTTGGAGTTGCTCTTCTCGAGGAGTATCTTTGTGGCGTTCTCTGTATTTCCTGGATTTGAATGTTGGCCTGCCCTACTAGGTTGGGGAAGTTCTCCTGGATGATATCCTGAAGAGTGTTTTCCAACTTGGTTCCATTTTCCCCCTCACTTTCAGGCACCCCAATCAGACGTAGATTTGGTCTTTTTACATAATCCCATACTTCTTGCAGGCTTTGTTCATTTCTTTTTCTTCTTTTTTCTTTTGGTTTCTCTTCTCGCTTCATTTCATTCATTTGATCCTCAATCGCTGATACTCTTTCTTCCAGTTGATCGAGTCGGTTACTGAAGCTTGTGCATTTGTCACGTATTTCTCATGTCATGCTTTTCATCTCTTTCATTTCGTTTATGACCTTCTCTGCATTAATTAGTCTAGCCGTCAATTCTTCCACTTTTTTTTCAAGATTTTTAGTTTCTTTGCGCTGGGTACGTAATTCCTCCTTTAGCTCTGAGAAATTTGATGGACTGAAGCCTTCTTCTCTCATCTCGTCAAAGTCATTCTCCGTCCAGCTTTGATCCGTTGCTGGCGATGAGCTGCGCTCCTTTGCCGGGGGAGATGCGCTCTTGTTTTTTGAATTTCCAGCTTTTCTGCCCTGCTTTTTCCCCATCTTTGTGGTTTTATCTGCCTCTGGTCTTTGATGATGGTGATGTACTGATGGGGTTTTGGTGTAGGTGTCCTTCCTGTTTGATAGTTTTCCTTCTAACAGTCAGGACCCTCAGCTGTAGGTCTGTTGGAGATTGCTTGAGGTCCACTCCAGACCCTGTTTGCCTGGGTATCAGCAGCAGAGACTGCAGAAGATAGAATATTTCTGAACAGCAAGTGTACCTGTCTGATTCTTGCTTTGGAAGCTTCCTCTCAGGGGTGTACTCCACCCTGTGAGGTGTGGGGTGTCAGACTGCCCCTAGTGGGGGATGTCTCCCAGTTAGGCTACTCAGGGGTCAGGGACCCGCTTGAGCAGGGAGTCTGTCCCTTCTCAGATCTCAACCTCCGTGTTGGAAGATCCACTGCTCTCTTCAAAGCTGTCAGACAGAGTCGTTTGGGTCTGCAGAGGTATCTGCTGCCTTGTTATTGTTTACTGTGCCCTGCCCCCAGAGGTGGAGTCTACAGAGACAGGCAGGTTTCCTTGAGCTGCTGTGAGCTCCACCCAGTTCGAGCTTCCCAGCAGCTTTGTTTACCTACTTAAGCCTGAGCAATGGCGGGCGCCCCTCCCCCAGCCTCGCTGCTGCCTTGCCGGTAGATCACAGACTGCTGTGATAGCAATGAGGGAGGCTCCGTGGGTGTGGGACCCTCCCAGCCAGGTGTGGGATATGATCTCCTGGTGTGCCTGTTTGCTCAAAGCGCAGTATTGGGGTGGGAGTTACCCGATTCTCCAGGTGTTGTGTGTCTCAGTTCCCCTGGCTAGGAAAAGGGATTCCCTTCCCCCTTGCGCTTCCCAGGTGAGGCAATGCCTCGCCCTGCTTCAGCTCTCGCTGGTCGAGCTGCAGCAGCTGACCAGTACCGATCTTCCGGCACTCCCCAGTGAGATGAACCCAGTACCTCAGTTGAAAATGCCGAAATCACCGGTCTTCTGTGTCGCTGGCGCTGGCGCTGGGAGTTGAAGACTGGAGCCGCTCCTATTCGGCCATCTTGCTCCGCCCCCTTCATCTTTTTAACTTCTATATTAAGTTACAGCTAAAGCCAGAACTGTCCCTCCCTAGGCATTTTAACAATGAACACCATATAAAGACATATTCTGTGGTCATTCTTGCTTTATTAGACGATATTATTTAATTCTTACTATGTTCCAGGCATCTTTCTAAGAGCCTCACATGAATTATCTCATTCAACTCTAATTTAACTCTAGGAGGTTTGTACTATTTTCATTCCATTTTACCCACAGAAAAAGTTAGGCCTTAAAAAAGAATGTGTTCCAAACCACAAGGCTTATGGTCTCACTGCATTGCCTCTTTCACTGTCTTCTTTCATGGAAAGAATCACCAGAATATCTTTAGGCTTTGGCCCAGTCTATACAACCTATTTTAATTTCCCAATCACCATTTTATAAAATAGCTATTTTATTAATCATTGCTGAAGATCTGTTTTTTCTATTTTGCTCTTTGAGGTTTAATTTCTTTCTTTTCTTTTTTTGAGACAGAGTCTTACTCTGTCACCCAGGCTGGAGTGCAGTGGCACGATCTTGGCTCACTGCAATCTCTGTCTCCTGCGTTCAAGCAATTCTGCCTCAGCCTCCCGAGTAGCTGGGATTAAAGGCGTGCACCACCATGCCCGGCTAATTTTTGTATTTTTACTAGAGACAGGGTTTCGCCATGTTGGCCAGGCTGGTCTTGAACTCCTGACCTCAGGTCATCCGCCAGCCTCGGCCTCCCAAAGTGCTGGGATTACAGGCGTGAGCTACCGCAACAGCCAAGGTTTTATTTCTGAAAGTTCCATTTTGGCTTTTCTAAATGTTCTTAAATGTTGTACAGGTTGTCATAACATTTTCTACAAAAACATGATTGCAGTTTTCTGCCATGTATGGTAGAATTCAGGGACAGATGAAAATATATGAACCTGAATTGTTAATCTTACATCTTATTTCTATAGGATGCTGTGCTTCTTCCTGCCAAAGAAGTGTTGACAGTTTGGATTTATAACAATGCATTCAAAAACCCTGAAGTTTTATAACAGAAAATAATGTATCATTAGGCACTCTGAAAGGATAATGAAGCATTTACTACTTCTTGCTCATTTTGGTAAAGGTTTCTCGAAATAAACATTAAGTCGTATGGACTTGGCATGTGGATCATTCATGAAGTAAGCAGAAAATGCACAATAAAGTTAGCTGCTTGAATTATTTCTCTGTAAATTATTCCTGCTTCTAATTTATCTAACCATTTTCCTTCTCTTACAATATCTGAATTATTCTCATTTCCACATGACATGAATGCATTAACATCAACAAGGACAAAGTTAACAACAACAAAAAAAATTAAATGGTTGACCAAAGAAACCATAGTCCAAATAAATCAAGGAAAGAAAGATGTCTCAGAAAAGAGGACTATGTCTCTTAGGGGTAACAGACTCCAAGTTTGTGGTCTGCTTCCTACAGGGATTTGAACACTTCATCCTTCATAAGACAATACATAATGTGATAGATAATACAAGTTATAAGTAGTTACAGGGATGGTAGCAGGAGGCTCAGATCCGGCTGCTGTGGTCCATAAGCAGAGGTTTACTTAAGAGATCTTGCTCTAAGCGGGAACTTAGCATGTTTGTGAAGACTCCTGAGTGTCTTAATGAAATCCAGATAACAGAGCCGCCTACAAGCAATCATTGTAAATTATGCAGTTTGCAAATCTTGCAAGTATATGATGTTTCTGTAGCATTATTTTCACCATGATTAATTACAGGTCTCAAAGGAAGCAAAAATGAAAAGAAATTCCTAGTACCAGGTTTACCTATTGATATCTAGCATTTGTTTGGCTAAAAATATGCATTGTTACATAATAAATCAAGAGTTGATGGCTTTACTGATGCCACAGCTCTTAATCTGATCCTCATTCCTGTAAACCTATTGCAATCCCCTTATGCCAGGCCTTACAGATAGGTGTGGAAGGGAACATATCATTTTTCAGTGAACATAGAAGGTAAGCAGCTTACTTTGGTGGGAGAATCACATGAATAACAGGGAATTGTGAGGGTTGAAAGTGACAAAGCAGATTGGGGCTCATTTGATTGTTGCTCACTAAGCATGGGAAGACTGATAGTCTTTGAAGAGGGCATGATGTGATCACAGTTATTCTTCAGGAAGTCAATTAGACAGTAACAGGCATGCAGATTGGATCACAGGAAAATGGAGAAGGATAAACTTAAAAGAAAGTGGCCCTGTCTTGGCTGGATAAGAGGAAATGATGTTCAAACCGGTTGTGACCACTGCAATGAAGAGTTTGCAGGTAGAAACCACATGGGAGAGAGAGAAAGGATAAGAAGTACCACTGACCTCTCTGTTGATGAGGAACTAAAGACAAATCCAAGGTGGGTTCAGGTGCATGGGAAGACAAGTATGGCACTGCAAGAAACCGTGTACTTAGGAAGATGAGGTAATGAAGTAATGAGGTAATGAGGTACGGGTGTTCAGACACACACAGTTAACCCTGGTATGGGTGTTCAGAAACACACAGTTAACCCTGAGAGGCAAGTGAAATGTACAGGTGGAGATGTGCTATAAACACGATGAACCTGAGGTCAGAAATTTAAGCTATAAATATGGAGACATGCTGAAGAAGAGATCTTTAAAGCTGCTAGGTTGGATGAAATTGTTGAGGATGGTAGAAAACAGCAAAGGAAAATCAAGACAGAAAATGGACAGGCACTTCCAATGGCAGGAGGAATAATAAGAAGAACTACTGGAAGAAAATATATGGGTTTCTATAAAGAGAGAGTGGGAGAACAAGGACAGTATGCTGTCTTAGACAGCAAAGGGAAGAGCATTTCAAGAACTGCCAAATGCTCTGCTGGGAATTAAAGTGGTTCAGCTGCTGTAGAGGACAGCTGTGGTTTCTCAATGAGTTGAACATAGAATTATCATTTGAGCCAGCAATTCCACTCCTAGGTATAAACCCAAAAGCAAGTTATAAGTAGAGTTATGGTAACATTAGGCAGAAGGAGGCCTGGGTCTGGCTGTTGTGGTCAATAAGCAGGGTTTTTTTTTTTTTTTTTTTTTTTTTTTTTTAAGAGATCTTGCTCTATGTGGGAACCTAGCATCTTTGTAAAGAATCTCGAGAATCTTAATGAAATCCAGATAACAGAGTCACCCACATTCAATCATCATAAATTACGTAATTTGTAAATCTTGCAAGTATACAATGTTTTGTAGCATTATTACTACTAACAATTATTATTTTTGTAGCATCATATTAATGAAATCCAGATAACAGAGCTGCCCAGACTCATTGTAAATTATGTAATTCACAAAACTTGTAAGTATGCAACGTTTTTGTAGCATTATTGTCACTCTATTTACAAATAAAAAACCAGTATTCAAATACATTTGCACACGGGTTGGTAGCAGTATTTTTCATAATAGTAAAAAAAGCTCAAATGGCCATCAACAGATGAATGGGTAAACAATTTGTGGTCCATCCATATAATGGAATATTGTTTATCCCTAAAAAGGAATGAAGTAGTGATACATGCTATAATGTGGATGAACCTTGAAACATTATGCAAAGAAAAGAGGTCAGTCAATCATGCCTGTAATCCCAGCACTCTGGGAGGCTGAGGCGGGTAGATCATGAGGTCAGGAGATCGAGGCCATCCTGGCTAACATGGTGAAACCCCATCTCTGCTAAAAAATACAAAAAATTAGCCAGGCATGGTGGCGGGCACCTGTAGTCCCAGCTACTTGGGAGGCTGAGACAGGAGAATGATGTGAATCTGGGAGGCAGAGCTTGCAGTGAGCCAAGATCATGCCACTGCACTCCAGCCTGGGCGACAGAGTGAGACTCCATCTCAAAAAAAAAAAAAGAGACCAGTCATAAATGCCCAAGTATTATGTGATTTCTTTTGTATTATGTATAAAAATAGGTGATACATAAAGCCCGGAACTGGGTGAAGGGAGAAAATGCTTAATAGGCATAGAGTTTCCTTTTGGGTTAACAGAAACATTTTGGAACTAGATAGAGGTAGTGGTTGCATAACATTAGGAAGGTATTAAGTATCACTTGGTTAATTTTATGTTACGTAAATTTTACTTTAATAAAATTAAAATTAAAAATTAATTGCTTCAGAGACTTTGAGCAGGCTCAGGACTAAGAAACAGTTGAAGGAAATCAGCTGTTCAGTTTCCATGACCTTCAAAAGAGAGAATTTTCAGCAAAATGTTAAGGATAGGAGCTCCATTTTGGAGTATTAAGGTGTGAGCATGCAAGGAAATAGAGATGTTGAGTGAAGATAGCTTTCAAGAAGACTGGGGAAGGAAGGCAGCGATTTGAAGGAGAAATAATTTGGTTTAGCATGGGAAGATCTGACCACGTTTGGAGGCTGGGGGAGGATTCAGAGAGGAGGGAAAATTTAAGATGTAAGAGTGTGAGGGGAAATGCTGAATGAAGAAAGAGGCAGAAAAGAGTGAGATCCAGGGTTCAAGCGAAGGGTTGTGTCATGAAAAGCAGGAAGAATTGGTCTTTCTCTGAAAGGAAGGAAAGGAGTTAGGGGTGCACAGAGATGGAAAAGGGAATTGAAACGGATGGTATGAACTTTTCTCAGCAGAGGAACGTGCAAGGCCAGCTGCAGAAAACTGTAGGCACTGGGGTAGGACTTACTGCTTTAGGTAAATGGAAAAGCCTTAGAGTGGTGCTCAAGGTGAAGAGCAATAAATTAAGGATGAATAATTACAGAATAGCAATAAGGGCAGGAACCTGCAGAGAGGGACTTGGCACAGGTCCAGGAGCATGAATACCTCATCCACCAAGTCATTTTCATATCACCCCCATCCTGTGTTTCAGAAATTCTTTTGCCCGTCTATTGGGCTTCATATTTATACCTACTGAGTATTGCCTTATTAATTTCAGTCAATCCTTATAGATACTTGAGTTCTTGTTGAAACTCAAGGTTATTGTACAATTGGAATGCCAGAGCTGTGAAAGTTTCAAACTAACCAACTTGTCTTCGTATCTTCGTCTCCACCACTGGGATGAAAGCAATTAGATTCAATTAGATTTCTGCATGCAGAAATCCATTCTCCAGGATGACAGAGAGCACATTTTAACCCTTTTGGATACAGCTATTCAACCAATCTGAATCTACTTTACTATAATAATATTCAGTTCATAGTTTTCTATTTTGACAAAAAGGATAAGATATTTTGTTAAATGTTTTTTTGAAGAGTCTGAGTGCAAAAGTATGTCTTCAAAATATTCTAGATGTTTGACCCTGTCCTGGTCACATATATTTAACCCTTCTTACTTTATTCACCTGTAAAATGAAGATAAAATAGGACCTACATTGTAGAGTTATTATAAAGATTATATGAGTTAATGTAAGAAATGCACTTAAAGTGGTGCTTCGCACAGCGTTTGAGCTAAATAAATTGACTACGATCTGCATTATTAACATCAATATTCATTCTGTCTCTGGCATTTGCTAAGTCATTAAGTAATTATTTATTCAGAGCCAGATATTGTAAGTGCTAGATTTACAGCAACGAGTAAGTCAGTCAAATCTCTAACTTTATGGAGCATATAATTTTATTTATGCAGAATTTGGGAAAATACAGGGAGCTTTTTATTCTGTTTGTATTTTAAAAATTCAGTTTTTAGGTCTTCTTTCTTATCCTCCCCTTCCATATTATGCAAAGACCTGAGGGAAAGAGGAAATTACAGATAACAAGGTAAATAAGACTGATGGTCATGCTCTTAGAGACTAGGCTTTGTTAACAAGGGCCAAATCGAATAAGGGACTTGGAATAAAAAAGCAGTCAAGTCTCAATTATCTGTTTTAACCAGGGCTTATGAGAATGGACAATGCAAGGACAGAAATAATGCATTTTGATTAGTTGACTTAAATTCACAGCAGAGGCTTTTACCAAAAAAAAAAAGAAAAGAAAAGAAAAGAAAAAAAAAAGAATACACAGGCCTCTGGAGTAAGAGTGATCGGCAGAAGGTGGTCTTTGGAGAAAGCTGGTTATAGTTTTCAGACCATTCCTTGGGTCTCTCGGAGAACTACCACTGTTTAAAGCTTTATATCCTCAAAGGAAGGAAGTTGTAAAAAGTTGTCAAAGGAAGCCTAATTTGCCTGACTTGACGAAGGGGTTGGTTGACAATGAGCATTCTCTGTCAAAGGATTTGCTGCAGAAAGATAGACAGTTGAGGAACCCATCTGATTTCCATAAACAGCTGGGAGGCAGAAGAAACAGTGTAGCCATCAGGGGAAGGGAAAGCTCTCTCTTGGATCTCAGGTCCAATCTTCTCTGATTGGCAGAAGAAAGAAAGAGCAGCAGAAAAGATTTCACAATCCTCTCTTCTGAATTGTATGTAACAAGGTTAGAGAAGAAGGGTGGGGGTTACCACCATCAGAGCAACAACCTCAGGGCAACTGAAGGCAGCCTCACTATCTAGGAGGCATTCTGGGGCTGTTCCTTGGAAGTCTGAAGTTTTTTGAGCCCTTTTGCCTTTGAGTAGCCCTCAAATATCTGTAGTTATTTCTTCCCCTAGGGAAGCACCTGCTCTGTTAAAGTCCTTTCCAGTGGGCTATTTCCTCCAGGCTTTGAAGACAAGGAATTGCTAAGAGCTCTAAGATGTGATCTTTGTTTGCATTTGAAATTTTCCTGCCTACATTTTAATGTATTGATGTATAAAATTCTGAAAACATATGGGATATTATTTAAAAGTTTTCTTTTCTTTCTCTATCCTTTTTCTTAGAGAATTGACTTTCTTTGTGTGATAGAGAAAGAAAAGCAAATGTTTGCCAAATTTGTTTTCTGCTGAAAGAAAAACAGTTGTCTTATGTTTTGATGGCCACCTACATAACAATATTTGTTTTTTGATTGTTGCTACTTCTTGCCTAATTGAGAAAGATAGACATAATTCAGCAAATAACAATATCTGCCCCTGCTATGGGCCCCAGTGAGATGAAGGCATTTCTCTTATTTTTTAAATGTGGCACTTCTAAGGAGTATGGACCAGAGGAAAAGAGGTTTCTACTTATTTAATAGAAGCCATCGAAAAGAAGACAACATCAACTATGATGAGATTAGGCCTTGGGACAAGCTGAATGTGCTTCCTGTTTGTCTGTGTGATATCTTGAGACTAGACTTGGCTTTGCTTAAACAAGCAATTGAGCTGAGAAGCAAACAGCATCAACAGTCTGGCCCAAGAGCAGATGCCAGTCTGGCAACTATCATAAATCACTCCCAGGCCACAGGGTCCGAAAGGCCACAGGCATCTGCCCAACATGGGTAGACAGGAGGATCTATTTGGCTAGGGCCAAATAGGCTAATTTTTCTACACGTACTTGCCTGAAAACTTTGGGTGACACTATGTAATTTGATCATCCCAAGTACTGGGTGGAAAAAGACTGAATGAATGGTACCTCTTCCCCTGTTTCTTTACTACCTAATTTTTGAGTGTTGAGAACAAAGAATCAAATAGAGAAAGTCAATGGTCTTTATCAAAGACTGTATTCTCTCATCATTGGAGATTTTTTCTTTCCTTTGGAAATGCAGACCTGTCTCTTTTTTTTTTTGAGAAGGAGTCTTGCTCTGTCGCCCAGACTACAGTACAGTGGCATGATCTTGGCTCACTGAGACCTCCGCCTTCTGGGTTCGAGTGATTCTCCTGCCTCAGCCTCCCCAGTAGCTGCGATTACCAGCACCTGCCACCACACCTGGATACTTTTTGTATTTTTAGTAGAGACGGGGTTTCACCATCTTGGCCAGTCTGGTCTTGAACTCCTGATCTCGTGATCCACTGGCCTTGGCCTCCCAAAGTGCTAGGATTACAGGTGTCAGCCACCACCCCCAGCCAACCTATCTCTTATAGAGAGACCTAGCAGACATTTACATTTGGAAATCTCACGGTGTTTCCGTGAGATTCTACTTCCAAAGGTTCTGTTCATGAGGAAAGTTTTATTAACGGGTCATGACGACGCATGACTTGTCTACTTACCTAAAATTTCTCTAGGAGTTTTGCACAGTTTTGTATTAATTTTTATTTCTAACTACTTTGAGATTACTCTATGCCATTTAATCTCTAATAGGAGTCATGCCGACTGCAAAGCCTGCAGTGACAAAGTATCTCCTTGTGAATCGCTCTGGGAGTTGCAGATAAGAGAGGAATTGTAAAAAGAGGTTATCATCCCTATATTTACATTTAGAATTGACTAGTATTTGATTTATGGTAATAATAAAGAGATAGAAGGGTAGAAGCATATCAGAGAGCCTAGAAAATGTACATTTCATTACATTATCTTGTTCTATCCTAGAAACTAGGTGGAAATTTACCTCTGACAACACTATATTCCATCTACGTGAAAGCCCTGAGCAGCTTCTGGGGAGCTAACTATGGCTGCAGTAATGCACTTGGGAAAGCCTGTGGATGGCCACATTGGCTGCCACTCAACCAACTCCACGACCACGACCTAAGACCCACCTCTGAGTCTCACTTTCCTAACTCAGACAATGAAAATCACACCACCTGTATCCAGGCATTGTTGTGAGCTTACATCGGATAATGAATATATAAACAAAGTTGTAAATTATAGTTTTAAAAATATAAACGCAAGACGTTTTCTCTAGCCTCTGGGACTATGAAAATGAATGAGATCAGGTCCCTGGCCTGGGAGAAATTTACATTTAGAAACCTCGTGCTGTTTCCATGAGGTTCTTTTTGTAAAGGTTCTATTCACAGGAAAAGGTTTTAAAATGTGTCATGACAATACAGGGCTTGTTCACGTTCATAAAATTTCTTTAGGAGTTTTGCTCAACTCTAGATTTATTTGTATTACTACTTTTTAATTTCCTATGCTATTTCAAGAAATTTACTGAAAAATACAAAAGCACAGTAGTTCTGCCGTACATGTCAGTATTATCAAAATAGAAATGACTCTACAAAATCAGAAGGCCCAGCTCAACTTCCAGTCCTGCCACTTACTGATGGATGATGGCATTGGTTAAGTTACTTAACTTTTCTGAGCCCGAGCTACTTCTGCATCTGGAATATAGGAACAGGCTAGCTATAGGAGAAAAACAGATGGATGTGTGAGGGGCTCTAAGGCTAAAGGCCATGCTCTAATGTGTGGTAGGAGCTCAGTGAATGATCCTTTTCATCCTTTCAAAATATGCAATATTCCTGTAGAACTGCAGAGCATCCTATCTAATCCGTAGCCACTTACTGCTTATGCTTATTAAGTACTTAAAAATTAAATACTCTAAATTGAGATGTGCATTAAGCATAAAATATATACTACATTTCAATGACTTAATAGGAAAAGAATGTAAAAAGATATTTTATGAATAATGTCCATATTGATTACTTTTTTTTTTTTTTGAGATAAGAGTCTCACTTGCTCCGTTGCCCAGACTAGAGTGCAATGGCATGATCTAGCAATTCCCCTGCCTCAGCCTCCTGAGTAGCTGGAATTACAGGCACGCACCACCAGGCCCAGCTAATTTTTGTATTTTTAGTAGAGACATGGTTTCACTATACTGGCCAGGCTGGTCTCAAACTCCTGACCTCAAGCAATCCGCCTGCCTTGGCCGGGGATTACAGGCGTAAGCATCGTGCCCGTCCTTGATTACTTGTTGAAATGATAATATTACAGGAAATTAAAAAGCGGTTAGTAATAAAAATAAATCCAGAGCTGAGCAAAACTCCTAAAGAAATTTTAGGAAGGTGAGCAAGCCCTGTATTTTATGTGTGTGTATATATATATATATACACGCACACGTACTCATATAGAGTTATTATATATATTATTAAAGTTGATTTCACTGGTTTCTTTTTTCACATGACTATAAGAAAACTTAAAATGACATATGTGACTTTCATTATATTTCTACTGGACCATGCTTCTGTATAAAATAAAATTTAGAGTTTTCAAAACCCAAAAAGAAGCCTCTTTTAGTTATCTATAGTTTCTATGGGATCAGGTTTTTCCCCCAAACATTTCAATTAAAATTAATCTCCAGAATATAGTATCCTTAGATTCTGATCCATAAAGCAATCTGTTATCTATTTACATTAATGAATTGAAGGATGTCTTTTTATCTATATTTGAATAGTATCCTGGAGCTAAAGGCCACATAAACATAACAATTTAGGTATGTGTCAAGATGTAACAGCCTATTATCGAATTCTAGGCCCAATTCTTGGATCTGTACAATAATTTTCAAGCTATATATTTTCTCCAATTTAGGCGACAGTTAAATGGATACTAATTTTCCTTAATAGTACCTGGGGAGGCTTTTGCCATGGAGCATGGTACTTCACAGGTTTTTTGAAGTTATCACACTTGTTAAATCAGTGCATATTAAGTATCCATATCTTTAACTCATCATTTCTTTATGGTCACAGCAAATGTACAGGTTCATTCTCCACTGGGATTTGTTGTAAAACATATTTCATGTAAGCAGGATCGATATAATCACCAGCTCAACAGATTCCATATCACTCCCAATGTGAGGAGGTCTAGAGACAAGGTTATTAACTTACCATGAGGTTGTTGCTGTCATTTTCAGGAATGCTTTAGAGCAGCAGTCACCAACCTTTTTTGGCACCAGAGACCTGTTTTGTGGAAGACAATTTTTCCATGGACTGAGGGTGTTGGTGGTGGCTGTTTTGGAATGATTCAAGTGCATTACATTTATCATGCACTTTACTTCCATTATTAGTTCATTGTAATATATAATGAAATAAGTATACAACTCAACATAATGTAAATCCGTGGGAGCCCTCAGCTTGTTTTCCTGCAACTACATAGTCCTGTCTGGGGGTGATGGGAGACAGTGACAGATCATCAGGCATTAGATTCTCATAAGGAGGGCACAACCTAGATGTCTTGCATGTACCATTTACAATAGGGTTCACGCTCCTATGAGAATCCAATGCTGCTACTGATCTGACAGCAGGCAGAGCTCAGGCAGTAATGTGGGGAATGGGGAGTGGCTGTAAATACAGATGAAACTTTGCTTGCTCACCTGCCACTCACTTCTTGCAGTGCAGCCTGGATTCTAACAGACCACAGACTGGTACTCAGACAGGTGGGTGGGGGACACTCTTGTCTTAAAGAAATAAAGTAAAGTCACATGTCTACAGTGTGTCAGGTGTCTTGAAGGTTAGATGGAATCATGGCCAAAACAGAGGATTCAAATGGTTGGCTCAGAGTTGAAAAAAATTGCAGTTTATCTCAGTAACAAATGTGCAAAAGTATTTTTGTCTAGAATGTGTGAGATCAGGAAAGGGGGGAAAAATGTATAGAAGTGATAGCAACTTACTGGCTACTTCACTTAAGAATAATTGATCAATTATTGAGAATCATCTATTAACGAGGCATTGAGTTAGGCATGACACTTGTTTTATTTCACGTGTCTCATGATGGTACCTACACAAAGCCAGGGTATTATGTCCATTGTACAGATGAGAAAACTGAACCTCAGAGAAGTTAGGTAACTTTTCAGTGTCATGTGGCTGATAAATGTGTGGTTCGTTTCCGATTTTGGGTGATTTCAGGTGCCTCTTAGTATCATCCACAAAAATTTTTGCTAAATATCCCCATGAATGTATGTGTATAGCAACAGGGGGCAATTAGCTCCAGGTTTTCCTCAAAGTACTTACGAAATGGATCCTGAGATTCTGAGAAGTAGTGGATTTAAAAGTTGTCACCTCCCAATGGAGCGAGTGACATATTAGCAGTGTCACTGGCTTTTGGGCAATTGATGATATATTTTACATTTTTATTAAAAAAATTAAAAACAAAAACAACTGTTTCTCCCAAGTGGCCCCTTCTACTGATTGCTCCTTTTGTTTTATTTTTTGGAACCATTTCCATCCTGATTCTTGAAACTGGATTAGGAGCCAAAATTATGTCTTTTAAATTGCATGTTTGCCATAATGATGAACAAGCATGACAAACGAGCCTTAAATTTAGCGTTTTCAGCTTCTGTCATAACTTTCCCTTTTTGTTTTATTTTTGAGAAATTCTTGTAATTACAAAAAAGGGAGAAATATTTTTTTGCATTTAATTGAAGCAACTTGATTAAGAGACCAGTTTCCCTTTATTGAGGCAACTTGTATTGACTTCTAGTTAAGAAGTGTAAATTGTTCATAATCAACTTTTAAATACTGCCAGGTCTTTTGGAGTTTATTAAGTGGACCTGTAGAAATAATCTCTTCTCTAGGAAGTTTAGTCAGTGCTTCCCATAAAGTGAGCGGCCTCAGGAATAAGACTGGTGATGGTGTAACTTCGCCCATAATCCTGAATCCATACAGGTTGCAGAAATCATAGAATTTGGTCATGTTGGGTATGGATGGAGGAATGGGCCATCTCAGTTTGCCTCGTTCATTAGCTGAACATTTATTATAGGTCTGGCTTTGACAATGCAATCACTATGAGTAATTCCAGTTTCTTGTGGGACACCGACTGTCCTAAGTTCTTTGGATGCTGTGATGGTTAATATTGAGTGTCAACTTGATTGGATTGAAGGATGCAAAATATTGTTTCTGGGTGTTTCTGTGAGGGTGTTGCCAAAGGAGATTAACATTTGAGTCAGTGGACTGGGAAAAGCAGACTACTCTCAATCTGGGTGGGCATCAACTAATCAGCTGCCAGCATAAAACTAGGCATGGAAAGAACAGACTGGCTGAGTCTTCTGGCCTTTATCTTTGTCCCATGCTGGATGCTTCCTGGCCTCGAACATCAGACTCCAAGTTCTTTAGCTTTTGGACTGTTGGACTTACACCAGAGATTTACCAGAAACTCTGGGGCCTTCAGTCACAGACTAAAGGCTGCACTATCGCCTTCCCTACTTTTGAGGTTTTGTGACTCAGACTGGCTTCCTGGCTTCTCAGCTTGCAGATGACCTGCTATGGGACTTTACCTTGTGATTATGTGAGTCAATTCTCCTAATAAACTCCCCTTCATATATTCATCTATCATATTAGTTCTGTGTCTTTAGAGAACCTTGACTAATACACGTGTTAATTCATTGAATCCTCACAACATCCCCGTGAGGGTCACACAATTATGAACCCCTTTTCCAGCTGAGAAACCTGGAGCAGAGGTAGTGAGTGTAGCGCTAGGATTCATGCCAAGGTGGTCTGGCTCCAGAGTGATCTTAGTCTGCTGCATGGGAGCGAGGGCTGTGAGCTCAGGAGCTCAGCATCAAGACAGACACAAGCGGAAGAAAGCAGACTGTTTCATTTAGTACTATGAGTAGAGAGAGCCAGGCAGGGGTCTACAGGAGCCTAGAGAAAGAACACCTAACCAGCTAGGGGATATTCAGAGAGCTGTTCCCAAAGAAGGAAAATCTTGGCTGGTTCTGAAATATCAATGGCGCTGACCATAGGGTAGGTGGAACCACAGCAGAGGGAACAATGTTCAGACAGAGGAGTAGCCAGTGTGAAGGGATGGGAAAGCTTGGCCAATTCAAGAAACCACAAGTGATTTGGTGTTGCAGGAGGCAGAGTTCAATGTAGGGAGTGAGAGGGGTAACTTGCTCCACTCATATATTTATTCAAAAGGCATCTACTGAATACTATGTGCCAGGCACTAGGCAGGGTGCTGAGGACAGAGAGGTGAACACACAGGAAGGAAGGAGGGAAAGAAACAAGGAAGGGAGGAAAGAGACTTTGTTCCTATATTCATCTGAGGCAGACATTAAACACCTGAACAAGAAAATAAATACATAATTACAAATTGAGAGGAAGGCCACAAAGGAAAAGCACTGATGCCAAGAGTGAGACCAGTAGGGGAGATCCTTCCTTGGGATGGGGACAAGAGGTGGGGGTGACAGGCAGGGAAGGCTCTTGGAGAAGGTGACATTTCCACAGGTCAAGCCACTTAGAGATGAGCAGGAATGCGACTTGAAAGAAGGCTGCAGAGATCAGTCAGACTAAACCACAAAGGACGTTTTCAGACATGTGCTGTCTTTAGAATTCATCCCCAAGGCCAGGTGAGCTGATCAGGAAGTGAGGGCCTATTAAGCAGAGGAGTGAAGTGATCAGACTGCATTTGAGGAGTAACTCCAGACTGGGACCGGGGAAGCTGGATCCAAGCCCATAACCTGTGGCCCCCATAACTCTCCATGGGAACCTGGGCCAGGGGAGACTTTTGCTTTGTTCATAAGGACTGGCTGCCTGGCCATAGGCATCTAAATTCTACCACTGCTGAGTGTGGGCTTCCATGTTTCAAGATGAAGACTGGAGGTACAGTCTTTTTAATTCCCAAACCCAACGTCAGAATAAATTCCTCTACGCTCCTTGACGTCACTTCCCAACCTGACTTCATCAAGTTCTTCAACTGATGTCAGAATTACTTGCCATGATCTATAGTCAGGCAAGCTACAACTTCTTAACTCAGAAAGAAAGAGTCAGTATGGTGTTTTTCGTTTGTGAGTGTTTTTGTTGGCCAGGCCAGAAAATGAAGTCGTTGAGTCCCATTTACATGGCAGATAAAGACATTTCTGCATGAGGAACGAAGCACAGAGCTTTTCTGTGTAAACTTTTGAAACTACATACAAGGTAAACACACATGTGTGCACACAAACACACACACACACACCCGCCCCTTATCCACTGTTTTTCCTTTCATCCTTGTCGGGCCATGAGAAATAGCAGATTTGGTGGGGAAAAGTCATGATTCTGTCCAGACATAACTTGGTGTGTCAGGTTCATCCTGACCTTCCACAGACTGGAGAGCCCTCTTGTGCATGGAAGGTTAACCTCACTGTCTTCCATAACAATTTGTCAGAGCCTGTCAGAAGACTTGGAATTAAACTGCTCTTCTGCCTACTCAGATCTAAGGTGGTCTTACATAACCCAGGCAGGTACTAGATTCTGGGAAGCCCATTAAAAATGCAGAAATAGCTTGTGAGTCTATAATTAAATCATTAACAATCAGACTTCACAGATTTGGGGTCATAAGTAGCAGGTAAAAATAAGAGAGGCCAGGCTTCTTTTACTAAAGAAGAGCCAGGCTCCAGTTACCACAGCTAAAATAGGCTTCACTCTGATTACATTTGCCTGAGAGAATCTTCCCTTCCAAAACACAGTGACATGAAATGAGCAAGTGTGAAATCGTACCGTTTTTGGTTAGGCTGGCGGTCCCACCTACCTCTCTGAGTATGCCTTCTCTTTCTTTTCATTGGCTTTACTTTCTCCTCCTGTCCCCTATCTCTGGCTTTTGTCTCAGGGCCTCAGTGAATACACTTAGCCCTCGGTTCCTTATCCTTCCTCCAGAGGCTCCAAAATTATACCATTGATGGGAACTGTGTCCCTTGATGTCTGGTGCTATGCCCAGGAGAACAACTCTGTGACATAGACTATTCTTATCCCTATTTGATAGATGAGGATATTGGGATTCAGATAACTGAGTCACCTGCCCAAGTCACACAATGAGTAAGTGATATAGCAGAAATCTGAACCCACTCATGTTCAACATAAGCCAAAACTCCTACCACCATGCTGTTCTTCCTTCCAGTTTGTACTCTAACAGCCAGTCCCATATTGCCCATTGACTCCTGGACATCTCTATAAGGATGTCCCTAGGAGCATCTAAATCAACACCCTCAAGGCTTTCCCTAACATTTATTTCCTGACTTGTCCAATTCATCCCCATCCTCCAGGCTAGACAATCTGGAATCATCCAGATACTGGATCCTGGCTCTTTCTTCCTTTTTGGCAAATCTTGCGTCTGGTTTCCCTCCATTGCTCCCATGTTGCTCTAACTGATGCTCTCATCTCCTAGACCCATGGGCGATGGCAGCAGCCTCCCTTAGTGGCACAGCCTTCCAGCAGCAAAGTGGCAGGAAGGAGAATGGGTATCTAGGCAGAGGCCAGAATTTCACTCTCATTTCCGTCAGTTTCAAGTTAGGGTCTCTTGGCCAGGTTCTCATATCTGCAGGAAGAGGTAATCTCAGCAACCCCACAGGGAGGTTGTGAGAATTAGAAATAACTTATGCTAAACATAGACTGAGATGCATGACCTTAAAAAAGCTTCATGATATCAGTTCTCAAAAAATAGTGGTAGCTATTATTTTAACTAGTAGCTCTAGTCTCCCCCTACTCCAGTCAAGGTTCCTGGATGAACATCACCAAGGATTATTTTTATCCTGCCTGTTTCTCTGCTTAAAAACCTACCATGGCTTCCTAGCTCCTGTCACATCAATCTAGAATCCCTCCTCCTGGTCTTCAGATGCTGTCTCTATCCTGTCTGCCCACCTGTTTCCATGCTTTTATTTAGCATTCCCTCTCTGTTCCAGCTTCCTCTGGCCCAGAAAAGTGGACCCTGGGATGCCGGACCGTGGCTTGTGTGGGGAGCATGGGTGTGCAGGCTAATCCCTGAGGTACAGCCAAATCATCTCCGGGAACTGCAGAGCTCCCGGCTGAGAATGTGAAGATGAATTGCACCCAGGCTGCACAACAGCATCACCAACCAAAGGGCTGGGAAGAAGCAGGATGCAGGGTGCAAGGAAGAGGGATGCAGAGTGGGAGCCAGGCATCAAGAGTCAGAATTTACAGGCAGCCGCAGGAGTGTTCTATCAGGTTCAGCCATGGGAAGAGGGAAAGTGGGAAGGGCACTGAGCTGGTCCTGACGATCTGACATTCTGGGTTGCAAATCTTGCTTGCCTCTGTTATAATTGCCTTTGTGGGAGTGAACATTGTGCAAGCTTATTCTGTTCCAGATGCTGAGCCAATAGAACCTACTGATAAAGCAGAGAGCTCCAGGTTGGGTACCGTGGCTCACACCTGTAATCCCAGCACTTTGGGAGGCTGAGGCAGGAGGATCACTTAAGGTCAGGAGTTCCAGACCAGTCTGGCCAACATGGTGAAATCCCGTCTCTACTAAAAATACAA
The DNA here is from genome assembly GCF_008728515.1 of Papio anubis. Classification (NCBI taxonomy): domain Eukaryota; kingdom Metazoa; phylum Chordata; class Mammalia; order Primates; family Cercopithecidae; genus Papio; species Papio anubis. The sequence goes on from NC_044993.1 coordinate 6,968,547, forward strand.
AAAGTAGCCAGCTGTGGTGGTGGGTGCCTGTAATCTCAGTCACTCAGAAGGCTGAGGCAAGAGAATCACTTGAACCCAGGAGGTGGAGGTTGCAGTGAGCTGAGATTGTACCATTGCACTCCAGACTGAGATTGGACTGAGATCCTGACTCCAAAAAAAAAAGAAGAGAATTCCAGACACTGCTGAGGTTTGGGCCCCAACTCTGCCACCTACTAGCTAAGTGGCCAGAGCAAGAAACAGCCCCATTGTGTCTCAGTCTCCTCACCCAGGAGATGCAAATGATAATAGCACCAGTAACAGCTTCCATTAGCATATTGTTGTGAGGATGAAAGACTTGGATAAACCCAGGGTTTAGCACATAGTAAGTATTATGTAAGCAACAGGTATTGGTCATGGCTGCAGCATCAGCTGAGTGCTACGTATTACTGCTACACATATTGTCTCATTTAATCCACATGAAGATCCAAACAAGTCTATTATCCCTATGTTACAGATGAAAAAATCAAAACTACATAGAGGCTCAGGAGGCAAAGCAACTGACTGAAGGTAACACAGCTATGAAGAGAAGCACTATGCGGACAGTCCAACATTTCCCTTGTGGACCCTCCCAACTATGCACAATGACCCGTCCTTCAAAGTCCAGCTCATCGAGGAGTTGGAGGCATGGACTCAGAGGCCAGGCTGCCCGGGCTCAAGTCTCATTTCCATCCATCTTCTCATTCATTTTTAGACCTTGGAAATGTCACTTGCCTCTTTGTGCCTCAGTTCCTCCATCAGTAAAATCAGTAAAAAGTCACTATGAGGCAGAAGACAGTAGCATCTGCCTCCAATTGCTAAGGAGATTACATGAGTCAGCGCTTGTAGTCCATAAAGCAACACCTGGCACATGGTTGTGCTCTGAGGACCAGCCCAGCTGCCCTTGACCTCTCCCCTCTCCAAATGCACAGATCATCAATCATCGTTAGCTCCCCGCCTGCTACCCAAGCATCAATGCACACATTCATATTCCCTCCCCAGCAGGAGCTGAGCTGACTCAGGCACTCTCTGATTTTCCCCTCCAGCAGCTGGCCCACTTGGCTGCACACAGTAGGACCCGCAAACATCCCAACTGCATATCCATTGAGGTATGTGCTCTCTTCAGAGGGATTCTTTGGCTATTTTGTTTTCCCTTCATTTTCTTTTTCTTTTTTTTTCCTTTTTTGAGGCATTTTTAGGAAGGACACAGCTACACATCTTCACAAAGCCTTTTTTCAAATCTTATAAAATTACTGGAGGTGGGAGATGAACGCCCTGTTCTGCTGAAGTCTGGCAAACTGAAGGACACGGCAGCCTCCGCCCGCTTTATAAGAAGCAAAAACAATCACAGCCAAGTTTTGTCGAAATTGCTTACAGATAGCGGCAAGCGAGAAACAGCCAGGGCTCAGGGGAGCTTTGTCTCTAGATGGCATCTCACGGGAACTCAGGGGACCAACAACGCGTGGCTGAGTTTTCGTAACGAACCCAGCTCTCCCAGCCCCTCAAGGTGGAGTTGGCCCCAAGAACCTGCACAGAACCCCTTCTGCTCTCTTTCAAGCAAAATACTATGACAGCGTCTCTTTTCCAGATAAAAAGATGGGCCACCATTCATGATGAACAATCGCTATCTAAATGCATTCAAGCCCATGGGCAAATCCCCTAACCATACCATTTACGTGTTTCTATGGAACATTGTTTTTGCTGTACATCCTGGCAACTTTGTTGCTTTAGATATTTGCCACATAATTTATATCACAGATTAGTGAGATGCTGTGAAAAGGGTCATGGCTAAGTAAGAGAAAAGCTTGCCTTTGTGGTGTCAATGGATTTCCACACTGGTATGAATTCACCAATATCCTGTTTGCTCTGAAACATGACTGACACGCCGTGCATTCATTTTTAGGTTGCCATCTACCCTTAACTCACAGCTTCACAGATACTGAAGGGGAATTGTGAAGTTCATCCAGCCCAGGAATGGCAGATAGATTCCATCCTCAGAAACATCGCAAGATGATCAATTGATAGTAGGTTCCAGAAGCACTGCACTGAGAAGGACACTCAGGCTAAGCCAGGGGTTATTAGCAATATCTGCCATAAGCATGGTGACAGTAGAGTGGCACATGAGCCACTTATTTGCCACTGCAGGCTGTTTAACCTCTCTACTCTGTAGATAAAGAAGCTATATGATGCTCTCAAGATCACACAGACAGCACTGGTAGGAAGGTAACTCTCACATTGCCAGTCGTACTGTCTCTGCTCCCAGCTGTGTGACCCACGCTCGCTCCACCACTGAACAAAATGAGTAGATCAAGCAGGGATATGGGTAATATGGCAGATGGAGAAAAGGGATGTGAATTAGGGGCTGTGGAAAATTGAGGAAGACCAAGCTCGCAGATAGGAGAGAAGGCTAGGCATGCCAAGCAGGGGCATGCCATCGTTAAGTCATTGTTTGGCTGGAGTTTTGCTGTGTGTCTTGCCCTCCTTTTCTCATGAAGGTAGAGTCTCTGAGCTCCTGGTGAAGAAGGAGTGAGTCAGTGGTAGCAAAAAGTCTCTGAATGGCACAGTCGGGAAGCCTGAATGGCAGTTTGTGACACTCATAAAGTATGCATACGTGTGGGAGTGCAGGGATCAGCATGCATGTGCTTGTGGAAGGGAACAAGCACTGCTGCCTAGAAAAGGAGAAGCACCATATGCAATAACACACACATATAATACAGATATACCATGTGTGTATGTATATACATAGTATATGTGCATATACAGTATGTGTATGCCTGTATATACATATATACATATACACACATACATATACACAGTATATGTGCATATACAGTATGTGTATGCCTGTACATACATATACACATATGCACACATACATATACACAGTATATGTGCAAATACAGTATGTGTATGCCTGTATATACATATACACATACATATACACAATATATGTGCGTATACAGTATGTGTATGCCTGTATATACATATACACATATACACACATACATATACACAGTAGATGTGCAAATACAATATGTGTATGCCTGTACATATGTACACACATATACACACACATATATATACTGCAGTCACCAAAAGTCATTGGGAAACAAAAAACAGAAGGAGCAGGAGTAGGTTGGGCAGCTTAGCTCTGAGATACCTATGACCTGTTAAATGTGGATGTACATGCATAGATGTATATATACACCATATACATATACAGAACCATAAACAATTACATATACATATACATATATATGTATACACACATACATATACTGAAGTCACTGAAGGTCACTGGGAAACAAAACAAAACAACGGAAGGAGCATGAGTAGGTTGGGCAGCTTAGCTTTGAGATATCTCTGACATATTAAATGTGGATGTATACATATGTGTATACATTATATGCACATATACCCTATGTATGTATACATATACACATAGGTATATGGTACATATACCTGTATATCATATACACAGACATATACACCATATACACATACAGCACCACGTACATACATATGGTATATGTGCATGTAATGTATATGTGTACACTTATGTACACATAAACATACACCCATATAGGTGTACAGCACAATATGCAGCACCACATATAATTCTAGTGGGCCACTGTTTCTTGCCTATCCACCATCCATTTCCTTTCCTCTGGAAACAGCTCTTTAATTTACTTTGAGGAACTACATTTCTTTCACTCTCAGTCCATGTGTTTTCAGGTGAATAGGGCTGACTCTGCCCTGGCTTCAGGAAAAGAACTGTGACCAAGACGTGGCCAACCAGAACATCACAACCCAATGGACACCATGTTTAGTTCAGGGGTAGGCACATGATCTAACGTACGAAATTCAATTTCAAGGTTTTGTTAGCATTATCTTGAAGAGATGCTTGCTCAGGCGACTTCAGACCAGGAGAATGAGGGGAGTTCCTGAGACCTCCACCTTGGGAGGTAGGAAGACATGTGACTGTCTCAGTATATCTAATAAAAGGAAAATGGAGCCACAAGATGCATAGCGATTAAAGCTGATTTGGACACCAGTACATAGCCATTCCTGAAGGCAGAAGTATCCCTTAAATAGTTCCATGAATTAATCCATGAACTATCCCTAAATTAGTTACACGACTCAATTAATTCCCACTGCCCCTCCCCCCTACATTTTTAGAGTTGGATTTCTGTCATTTGCAACAAGAATAACAAAGAGAATCTTAGCTAACATAATAAAATAAAGACTCACTTTCCACATAAGACAGACAGAACCTAATGTCCTCCTTGAACCCAAGTTATCTCAAACAGATGTGTTACCTGCAAGGAGCCCTGGATGTCTCTCCCCCCGACAATCACGAGTTCTGCCATATCTTCTGCATGGGGAGTCCGTGCATGGACGAACAGAGTCTTGCCCACTGCAGTTATGTTTCTCAGGGCAAATAAGCCGCCATCGCTGTTCACCTTGAAGTATGGGCTTGAGACCTCATAGCGTAGCTTGTCATTTCCCTTACAGTCACTGAAGGTCACTGGGAAACAAAGAAAACAACAGAAGGATCATGAGTAGGTTGGGCAGCTTAGCTCTGAGATATTTCTGACCTGTTAAGTGTGAATTGCCACATAGTTCCCCACCCCAGAGCTCACAAACGCTACCCTTTATCCCACAGCAAGCCGCTTGTACCCAAGTGACTTTGTGCTGATGGACTTCACTCAATCAAGACATGTCCTTGACGACCTCTCATGTTCCAGGCAGGTGCTAAGCTCTGAGAATGCACACTTGAGTGTGTTCTCAGTAGAGTGAAGAGTCAGATCTGGCAGAGTGACATTTGAGGGAAGTGATCTAATCTTGGCATGTGTGGGTGACTGAGCAGAACCACAGGGTGCTCAGGAGCATTGAAGAGAGCTGACAGAGACGATATTTGAGCTGGGTATTGAAGATAAGCAGGAGATGAGAAGGCTCTTAAGAATGTAGAAGACATTATAGGCTATGCAAAGGTACAGGGATGAGGGCTAAATAGCAAAACAGATTCAGGGAATGAGAATTAACGATATGCATATACATGTATACAGTATACACATATACATACACATGTATATGGTATATACATACATATACACCATATACACATACAGGACCATATACATACATATGGTATATGCATGTAATATATACATGTACACATACCCATACACCATATATGTATACAGCACAATATGCAGCACCATATACAATTCTAGTGGGCCACCTTTTCTTGTTTATCCATCATCCATTTCCTTTCTTCTGAAAACAGCTCCTTAATTTACTTTGAGTAACTACATTTCTTTCACGCTCAGTCCATATGGAATAGTCCATATGTTTTTAGGCGAATAGAGGCAAACTTAAAATGGGGCAGGGATGGTGGGAATCTAGAATGGTGGGGATCTAGAAGGGAAGGGTGGAAATGAGGCTGAAAATGTCTTTGGGAGACAAGTTGGGAAAAGTCAGTAAGTTAGGGCGCTTTCTGGTAGCCCTGGACGATTTGTGGTGTGGAGAGGGTCAAGATCAGGTGTGTGCTCTGCTTCCAGTGGAGAGCAGTGCTTCTCAAGGATTGGGGTGCATCAGAATCACACAGGGTGCTATTTTTTTTTTTTTTTTTTGGACAGAGTCTTGCTCTGTCATCCAGACTGGAGTGCAGTGGCATGATCTTGGCTGACTGCAGCCTCTGCCTCCAGGTTCCAGCGATTCTCCTGTCTCAGCCTCCTGGGTAGCTGGGATTATAGGTGCATGCCACCATGCCTGGCTAATTTTTGTATTTTTAGTAGAGATGGGGGTTTCACCATGTTGGCCAGGCTGGTCTCGAACTCCTGACCTCAGGCCTCTCAAAGAACTGGGATTACAGGCATGAGCCCCTGTGCCCGGCCCACAGGATGCTGTTTAAGAATCCGGAGGACCCAATACAAAGATTATAACTTGGCAGATCTGGGTTATACCAAGTGATTTAAAGAAGGGCAGGAAGAGAGGCCAAGAGAACCACTTTCAAGTTCAATGTTGTAACAAAGATGGCTGTCCAAAATGAAGGCAGTGGTGCTGATATGGAGAGTGGACAGATGTGAGTAAAGTTCCTGCGTGGAATGGCTTAGTCATGTGTGGGAAGGAATGGGGAAGATGGGCCCCCTGCATGAACCACATGGAGCACAGAGCATTGACACAAGCAGAGGCTGTGACGGCTGATCGTGCTCCCCTCAATGGTGATTCTACATGTGGTACATAATTCTATTATTATGGGTATCACAACTCATTATCTGTACGTGCATTTGCCTGTCTGCCTCGTGCTGTAAACTTTCAGGCCCCTTATGGGTAAGCAGAGAATTGTACTACGTGCTTTTTGCTCTCTGCTGAACAGGCTCATTTGTTTAGTAAACCTTTAATCGAAGCATAATGTAGACACAGAAAAGTGCATAAATCAGAATATACAACCCAATGAATTTTTACAAAGTAAGCACACCCAACTGCCCAGCACCCAGACCATAACATGACACATTACCAGTCCCCTCCCTTTCTGAGTAAAATTCCTACCCTCTGCCCCAGAGGCTACATTATTCTAACTTCTAATACCATAGATTTGTTTTACCTACATTTGCACGGCATCTAATGGGATCATACAGTATGCATTCTCTCCTGTTTGGCTTCTTCATTCAACATTACATTCCATGAGATTCATCATGTGACTGTGAGTCACGCTAGTTTATTCTAATCACTATAATAATAATCATTGATCACTGTATAGTATCCAGGTTACCATATTTATCTTAATCATCATACAGTATTCCATTATGTGGCTGTATTGAATCTATTTATCTATTCTACTGTCGATTGGTATCGAGACTATTTCCAGTTTGGGGCTCCAAATATTCTCGCTAGCAACTTTCTTGTATACATGTTTTGGTAACAACAGCTAGATAGGTTCTAGCACACTTAAAGTCAAATATCTGAAAATCTAAGCTCATCTACATAGATCCTAGCACACTGTGAAAGCCATATAAATATCTGAAAATCTAAACTGGTATTTCTACTCTGGGAAGATTATACTTAGGGTGATAATAATCATATTAACTGATAATAATAGTGGATAATTCAGACTGAGTACTTTCCACATTCAAGGATCGGTGCTACACATTTTGCACACATCATCTTAGTTAATCTTTACAAGGACAACAAATGAAGTACTATTTTGATCCCCTTCTCCTACAGTTTCTAGATAAGGAAACTGAGGCTCATAGAGGGCAAAGTTGGTGCCCAATACACACAGGTTGTAAATGATCAGCCAGGATTTGAACCCTGGTCCACTTGTCTCTCACCACTGCACGTTTTCAATAAAGACAATACCCCATAGAGAATACAATCCTTCTGAAATCCTATCAGAACCTGACTACAGTAGTTCCCCCATCTCCAGGGCTTTGCTTTCGGCAATTCCAGATACCATAGTCAACCCAGGTCTGAAAATATTAAATGGGAAATTCCAGAAATATACAATTGATAAGTTTCAAATTATGTGCCATTTTGATTATTGTCATAATTGTTCTATTGTATCATTAGCTGTTGTTGTTAATATTTTACTGTTCCTAATTTGTAAATTAAACTTTAATATAGCTATGTATGTATAGGACAAATAGCATATATAGGGTTGGGTAGTATCCATGGATGAAGGTATCCACTGTGGGTCTTGGAACACATTCTCTGAGGACAAGCAAGGACTACTGTAGAGAGCTGTGATTGCCCTTCTCAGTCCTGTTTTCATGTTCCTGCTTGGTTTGGAAGAGCATTGCATTGTCCGGTGCCTCTTGGTCACTCTGCAAAGGTTCTAAGGCTTTCCGTGGCTAAGTCAGCTTTAGGGCCATCTTTGCACAGACACACAAGTGGACTCTGGGGAGCCTGCAGTTCTCAGACACTTGCTCACTTTCTCTAATCATGTTGGTAGCCAAGATTAATTGAACATGCTTAGTTTCAGTTTTTGGAAGTGAACTATGAAGGAGTGACACCAAGGCTGCTTTCATTGTTGTCATCAATTAGTACTCATCCACTGGAGGAAAATTACTCAAATGACAAGGCCTGATGGGAAATTACTGCTTCAACTGCCAGCATGAGGTTCTAGCCCTAACCCTTGAACAGAATCAAAGAAGACAGTCTCAGCTGGGGAGTGAACGGGGTAGAGGAAAAGGCATACGAAAGTCTGTGGGGGTTCTAGATTCACAGCTAAGTTCCTTCTTCCTACCCTTTCTTCCTTCCATAAATATTTACTGAGAACCTACATAATGCTAGATGCTGAGGTTATGATGTTGAACAAAGACAGGCACAGTCCCTAGTTTGAAGTCTAATGTGGAAGACAGACATTAATTTAATACTCTTATAAGTAATTGGGGACCTATTACTTAGGCAGAGAAAACCACAACATATGCAAAGGTCCTGTGGCTTCTACAGAACTGGAAGTAAGCTGGTACGATTGGCACAGACAGCAAGTGAGAATGCAAGGAAGTTAGAATGGAGATAAGCTGAGTCCAGGCAACGTGGGGTTCTAGGGGCCACACAGCCCTGTTCCTTGGAGGAAGCCTTGGATTCTCCTGTTGCAACTATAACACTAGCTTTTCTCCAACTGAGTCTCATATAATTATGGATCTTCATTGCAAAACAATACTTAGCACTCAAGGTCCTCCATGACTAGGCTGTCCATCAGCCTCCCCTCTGCCTTTGTTTTCACTGCGTACCTCACACTTCACCCACTCTTGTGTCTCACTCCTGTACCATCCCACCCTCTGTGTATAGTGCTCCCTTTCTGCAGAAGGCATTTCTCACCTTCTGCACCCTGTTAACTCGTGCTTATTCTTCAAAATTCAACTCAAGCAACTTCTTCAAACATTCTCTTTATGTTCCCAGAATTTCCTGCACATAGAACCTTTTATATCATGTTATATCAATGTGTCCATATTATGTATTTGTTTTTTGCACCAGAACCACGAGCAGAAATGGAGTCTTGTTCTTTCATTCATCTTTACATCTCCGACAATGAACAGAATGTTCTTCCATATGGGAGGCCATCAGTAATAATTCCACTTTGCTCAGTTACTCTCCAGAGCAAAATGATGCTTTAGTAATGGTAGAGGATTGGCGGAGGGGTCTCCCTTCTGTGCTGTGAGCAAGAGGCTTCTGGCAAGCCTGTGAATTGGGATAAGAGGCCCCTAGTGACCTCTTGACTTCATTGAACCCAGCAATAGGGAGTGGAAGGAAATGAAGAACTCAGCCATGCTCTCCCCTTGGCCCCTAGACCCCACGGGCATCCATTTAGAATGGCCCTCAGCCGTTGTGCTTGGCTTTGACCTAGCTCATTGGTGAAGTCAGACATGGTGCCTTATCTGTCCCCATAATGCCAGTAAAACTTGCATAGCCCCAGAGAATGGTTGCAATCAGTGTGTGCATTTTGAATGAAGTGATGCTTGGACAGACAACAGTCATGGCATCTACTATTCATTGAGTGGTCCCTGAGAGCTAGGCTCTACACAAAGGACTGTACAAGCTATACTTCCTTTTAGCCTTATAGCAGTTCTACAGCAGGGTTGCTCAACTTTTGTTTTTTTCATTATCTACTCCTCTTAGGACTCTTCTAAGAATTTTTTTCTAATTGCCACTATTCCTGCTAAATTTTAATATCACAGATATACTTATATCTGTTTAGGTACTACAAGTATATCTGTACTTTACATTTGTAAGTGCAATTTTTGTACCCCCACCCTCGAACCTATTTCACCCCCTTGGGGGAAATATAGCCCCACTGAGAATGCACAGTCTATAATCTATAGGCATCATATTAAATTTTACAGGAGAAGAGACTGAGTCTCAGAGAGATTGACTCACTTGTGGTTCCATATCCAGAAAGGTCTAGAGCAAGAATCTTCCCTGATCTATTCAGTCTGCCTCTATAGCCCAAGCTCTGGGCACATTTACTTGCTAGGAATAGATGGGCAAGAGGAGAAAGGACAGTTGCCCCAACATGGTCCCCTTGGGCATCTCACAAACCCCTTTGGGGTCATCAGAGGTACCAAGTGAGGTCACACTGAGAGAACAAATGCAGTTTCATGACCTGGCACATCATAGGCACTCAATACTTTCTAGCACCTTTCCCGACTTTCTAAATGAAATAGCTAATGGTTGCATAATTGGGTCTTTGTACATTTTTGATACCACTTACCAACTCAGGAGCTGGTGCTTTAGGCCATGGTTCTTTCTCAAGACTGGCCATCTATGAAATGCTGAAGGAACATTAAAAAGAATAGCAATACCTGCCCCATAATCTTGGCTTTCTCCCAAGATTATGATACAATTGTGCTGAGTTGGGGTCTGTGCGCATTAGTATCTCTTAAAAGCTCCCCTGATGAATCTAATGCAGACAGAGCCAGGAACCAGGACCTAACATAATAAATTGTTTGTCAAGGTGCCAGGTCTCCACATTTCCTAGTCATTCCTGGAAAAGAGTAGAAGTTGGGGACATGGCATGCCAGCAACTGTTATTTCTGTGCTCCAAGAAAGGTAAGTTTTAAGGGTAGGTTTTTAAGCCCTTTTCTAATCCTGACTTATGTGTAGGAGCCCTGTGACTTTGGGCAAACCACCTGATACTGTTTGGCTGTGTCCTCACCCAAATCTCATCTTGAATTGTAGTTCCTGTAATCGCCATGCGTCATGGGAGAAAGCCAATGGGAGGTAATTTAATCACGGGGGTGGTTACCTCCATGCTATTCTTGTGATAGTGAATTCTCACGAGATCTGATGGTTTTATAAAGGGCATTCTCCCACTTCATCCTGCACTTCTCCTTGCTGCTGCCATGTGAAGAAGGATGTGTTTGCTTCCCCTTCTGCCAAGATTGTAAGTTTCCTGAGGCCTCCCCAGACATGCTGAAATGTGAGTCAATTACACCTCTTTCCTTTATAAATTACCCTGGCCCAAGTATGTCTTTATTAGCAGCATGAGAATGGCCTAATACACCACCCATATTCTTCACTCCTCAATGTCTTTATCTGTAGAGTGGGCATCCCCCTGAAAGGTACTATAATCCTTATGGCATGTGTAAACAAGATAATGCATGCCTACATGCAGGAAGCACTTAGGACAGAGCTTGGTGCTCCATGAATGAGAATGATCACCTTGATTACCATAATTCTGGGCACTAAGGAAGCTACCTTTTCCTTTTCCTACACAGCTTCCTTCTTCCAGCTGGTTTTCTACCTCCTCCTCTGTCATTCCTTCTAGCCAGGTACCTTGCCAGTCTCAGGCTGTTGTCATGGAAACGGTTACTACAGGCATCACTGCTAGGGTTAAAGGGGTGGGGCTGATGGTTCTGATTCAGGCTTACCCATGGTTGAATCCCTTCACTTGTTTTGGTGAAGTCCTACATACTTCATGTGAACAGTTGTAAACGAAAAATGATATTAAAGGAGTGAAATTACGGTGTCCTGCTCAAAACAGAATCAGCAAAGTTGTGTTCTATATTCTCCAAACAGATTGTTGGTGAAGAGAACTTCATACAAATGTAAGGGATGAGTTTTCCTAAAGTAATGATACTATGCTGTGAGCTTTACACTCATGATTGCAATAAATCCTCAAGTCGTCTTCTTCATATCATCAATTTGAGGTAGGAGCTTTTGTTGCTCTGTGGAAACTGAGACTTAGTGAGGTTCATGACTTAACCGAGGCTATGAAGAAATTATGTGAACTGAGGTCAAATCCAAACTCAGGAATGTGGTTTCTGGTTCTAGAGCCCACACTCCTGAGTGCTATGCCAGTCTTTCCAGATGAATGTGTTCTTTCCTTTAGCCATTCAGCTTCCAGACTCACAATTTCACTGCCACCTCTCATACCATATCAATTATGTACTTAATATTTTTTTAACTGACTGACACTTGAAATTATAAAATTATTTGAAGGTAATCTTTATAATACATGTTGAATATGCTAGGTATTTTTTCAAATAAATATTAAATCTAAAGAGCCAAATTCAAAAGAAGTAAGTTTGTCCTTGTATCTACTAAAACCTCCACAGTGACGTTTGTTGCACCCTCTAGAAATGCTGGCCCCGGTACTGCATTCCTCTCCACCCAACCTCAGTTAAACAAATTCATGCTTGGATCCACCCTACTTAGCTTTATAATCCAGCAGGGCTCTGATATCCAAGTATCTGATAAGAAGTAATATATTAATATAAATAATGAAGTCTTGACAAAAACAGAAATCCTAGAAAGGGCAAAATCTAAATTGCTCCTGTTGCCATGGCTTTGGCAATATCTAAAGGACAGCTCTGATAAATAGGAAGATGTTGACTCAAAAGAGAAACAAGCCACAACATTTTCTTTTATGTTTTCTTCTTTCTCCTGGAGAAAACAGACTCTACATTCTCACCAATTATAATCTTACCCTAAATTTACTATTAAAGGGTGCATCTGATGACGTCAGCCCTGCATCATTGTTTGATGTTATTGACTTTGTTGATGCCACCGAAGTGTCAGTGATTCTCAAACTTTTAAGTAGATATCAAGACCATATGTGTCTTGAGCACAGAGTTCAAAGACATATTTAAGGATAAAACTGAATAGTTTATGCCCATTTAAAAAATGCTTGTTTCTATAGAGACAACTTCCTAGGTGGCTCAGAATGTCACCATGTGGATAACTGAAAGATGTGACTAAACAATTAAACTTGTGAACAAATACTCAAAATCTCTATCTGAAGGGGGAAATGAACTATCTGTACACTTCTGAACCTATGAATGACTTCCCTACATAGTTTATCATGGATTTGAAATAACTTCTGGAAAGCAAAAAATATACACATATAAGATACCGTACATGGGGATTTATTGGAATAATGACATCATTCTTTGAGATAATCTTTGAACACCCTGGGAGAGGAGAGGGGGAAGTAAAAACGCCCCACCTGGGGAAAACTGTAAATTAGACAAAAGGCACCACTCAGAGTTTCAATTATGCTTTCAGCGCTTTTCCACTCAAAATGTCCCCTGGGCTTAATGCAAATGTCACAAAAAGACAAACTTCAGCTGGGAGACAAAACCACAATTGAAACGGGAAGTTTGACATGTGAATTAAGGGGCTTAATCTTCCCAACCTTGATTTTATGCTTTTCCATTTCTTTCTTTTGAAGGCGGTTCTTGGGGATGAAAACCCAAAAGGCATAGATTTCTTACCATCTAAAAATGGATAAGGGAGCAAATTAAGCTGTGTTATGATCCCAAGAAAAATGAAATGCAGATGGATTTAAACTTATCTGCCAAATATAGAACAGTCCTGCTCGCAGAGCTAGGTATGAACTAATCTATGAATTTTATGCTATTCTTGTAAGTGTGCTTGGGCCAATCTATGATTTATACACTCACATCTTATACGGGTAAATTGTCCTACAGTTTACATGCATTTGTAGAGGCTTTGCAAATTGGTCTGCACAGAAGTTGTGGGGCCCTTTCAGAGTTGATGGTCAGATTTCACTTGTACATGTGTGCAAGGATGCGTATGAATCAGAATTACAGGCTCTGAATCAGTCATCCTGGAAGTTGTAGCCCTCCCACAGACAGATATGCACAGATCCACTTCCAGGATCTTTATATGCACACACAGAAGAGAAGGACTTTCAGTGATATGCTAGTCATAGAAAAAGTCTCGAGTTGTAGCATTTGCTGATTTCTGTGGTTTAAATGCTCTACACATTGTTTATTTCAAGGTACCAATGTACCTTCAATTGGCTTGCAACTTTTCTAAAATTTTTACCAGCTCTCAGAAGTACCTATACTAGCTGTCTCCAGCACATGACAGAGACTAGGCACTGCTGCAGTGCAGCAGAATGTAGATTGTCTGTTCTGCCTGCGATGGAGAGTCCCAGCTATCCTGGTATTCCTTGCCTACTTAGAAAAACAGAATTCAATTCTTCCTCAGCATGAAGGGCCTGCATATTGGTTAATCTGCAAAGTCTTTGCTGGGGCATGGCAAACAACGTCTTTCTGACAACTAAAGTATCATTTAATTCAGAAACATGAGACAGACTCTTTCCAGGATACAGACCATCACTTAAATATTTTTCATATCCCTCAGTATGCCACTGGCTTCCAGAGGTACCAGCTTTCTTTTAAAGTACCCACAAGGTTTAAGTCCAGAGACTCTTTGGACTGGCCCAAATGAAAGAAACAGGAAGCATTTCCTTTGATTTTCCTGAACACTCTCATTTCGCCAGCATTCTAGTCACTCAAGCCTTCATTAACATACATTCAATTCCGCCCAGGGTCAGATTCATGAGTGAATCAGTAAGCACACCCTACAGCCTTGATTCTTTTTACTCTTCTGGTTCCTGAACATGCGTATTGGGCTTCTGTGTTCCATGTTTGGCCTAGAGTCAGCACTGACATTGCAGAGCTTCTATAAGGTTCTGGGAGTGTTCTAACCATGACTGATTAACCCAGGAGTGAATTTCGCCTCCAAAGGCTTCAGAGAATTTGATAAGTGCAGAACAAACAAAAAACAGTCTTAATTCCATTCCATGCATCAGTTCCAACTTTGATAAAATGGAGTTTCAATTCTATCGTGTCAGCAGAAGATATCATAATGAATGATACAGTCAAACGATCTTCAGCAGAAACCTATTTTTGCCATGTAACCCTTAAGGGCTTCCTCTTGGAAAAAGACAGAGGCCACATCTGCTTTCAGGGGATTTTTCTCCACCTACCATTAAAAACTGAGCTGTTAGCTTTGAATCTAGTTTCTTTTCTTTTTTTGTCAGTCTTACGTTTTCCTCTTGCCATGGATTCCTTAAAACGTGGCAGGTTGTTTCCTGATAGAATGCTATGCATAATCTATCCCATGGTGGTTGTAATCACTACGAATTTGTATTTCCAATTGGAATTACTTTAAATATAGCATAGTGCCTGACACAGTACATACTCAACCCTGTTTGTTGAATGAATAAATAGCAGAAACTGCAACTTGGCAGCTAAGCAGATTTGAAACTCCCCAAACAAAACTAAGAATGATGGCACAAACTCAAGTGAAGATTTGGGTAAGTTGATTTGAAAATCACCCGTTCCGCGAAACAAAAATCATGGATTCAGCAACTTGGAGAATCACCAAGTCTCGGATTTACAGAGATCCCTTCTTGGTATTTTATTTTCATGACTGTCACATGTCTCTGACAAGGCCCTTAGTTTTTAATGCGTATAGAAATTATGTGTATACGTCTCTCTCTTAATGTGCCTCTCTAGGGTAAATTAATGTGAAGAGAGATTTACTCCACTCTAACTTTAAGGGTGTTTGGCTTTGCAGTTGGAGTTGTCTAGGGACATGTGGTAAAATGTCCCGGCTAAGCCTAAATTGGGATTCAGAGCCTGATTGTGTTCTGATGCCTTGAGAGTCTTGTGAGGTCCCAGTTACCTCTCCATTGCAAGAGCAGGTACACCCGGGGAGGAAGGGGGACTCTGAAGAGGACTACTTCTGCATGAGCACCTAGAGAGAAAGGCAGGACCAGAGGAAAGAGAGGAACACAGTACTGGTTTCCTAGTCCAGCCCCATGGATCCACAGTTCAGAGAAAAGAAAGCTACACACACAACGCAAAGATTCACAAACCACAGACAACTTAGGTATTTTCAACCACTGTTATTTTGTTTCCTAAGAGCAAACTGTTATGCTGAGCAGCAGTGTGCCCCCTTTTTGAGTGGAGTACAGCTGGGCTTTGTTCTGGTAGAGAAAAGACTAGAGCAGTCATAGGGTCTGTTGTCACCTTAAGGGGTGCATGGCTTTGGGGATGCTGGAGATGGACTTTGCCCACAGAAGGCAGTGGGGAGGCCCTTCCTCCAAGAGTTTCCCTGGAATGTTAATCATTAAAGAGGCTAGAAGGAGAGGACATGGAAGAAGAATTTGTGAATTCATGTGAGAGATGCCCTGAGATCTTCCAGAAATAACCAGAATAAAAGACCAGGAAGGAGAGTACGTTGAGGTCCTACAGCTATGCAGGTGTGGGGCTACAAGCCAGAACACTGCAAATATTCATATTTGCATGACCTCATATTTGTCCAAATACGGTCATATGCCACATGACCTCATATTTGTCCAAATATGGTCATATGCCACATAGCGATGTTTTGTCAACAGAGGAACACATATATGATAGCAACCCTGTAAGATGATAACAGAGCTGAAAAAGTCCTATTGCCTAGTGACGTAGCTGTCATAATATTGGAGTATAGTGTATTACTCATGTGTTTGTAGTGATGCTGGTGTAAAGAAACCTACTGCACTTCCAGTCATAAAAGTCAAGCACATACAATTATGTACCATACATAATATTTGATAATGATAATAAACAACTATGCTACTCGTTTATATATTTACTGTACTATTGTTTTTATTATTATTTTTTTATTTATTTAAGTTTTTTTAGAGTGTACTTCTCCTTCTACCCATTAAGAAAAGGTTTACTGGCCAGGCATGGTGGCTCATGCCTGTAATCCCAGCACTTTGGGAGGCCCAGGTAGGCAGATCACTTGAGCCCAGGAGTTTGAGACCATACTGGGCAACATGGCAAGACCCCATATCTACAAAACACGCAAAAATTAGCTGGGTGGGGTGGCTGGTGCCTGTGGTCCCAACTAACTGGGAGGCTGGGGCAGGAGGATCACTTGAGCCCAGGAGGCAGAGGTTGTAGTGAGCTGAGATCGTGCCACTGCATTCTATCCTGGATGACAGAGCGAGACCCTGTCTCAAAAAAAAAAAGAAAAGAAAAGAAAAGAAAAGTTAACTGTAAAACAGCCTCAGGCAGGTCCTTCAGGAGGTATCCAGAAGAAGGCATTGATATCACAGGAGATGACAGCTTCATGCATGTTATAACCCCTAAAGACCTTTCAGTGGGACAAAATATGGAGGTAGAAGACAGTGATATTCATGATCCTGACCCTGAGTAGGCCTAGGCAAATGTATGTGTTCGTGTCTTAGCTTTTAACAAAGAAGTTCAACCAGTGAAAAAGAGAAAACATTTAAAAATAGAAAAGCTTATAAAATAAGGATATAAAGAAAATATTTTCTATAGCTGTACAATGTTTGTGTTACAAGCTAAGCATTAACACAATAGTCAAAATGATAAAAAATAAAAAGTTTATAAAGTAAAAAAGTTACAGTAAGCTAAAGTTAATATATGATTGAAGAAAGAAACCTTTTTTATAAACTTAGTATAGCCTAAGTGTACAGTGTTTATGAAGTCTATAGTAGTGTACAGTAATGTCCTAGGCCTTCGTACTCACTCACCACTCTCTCACTGACCCACTCAGAGCATCTTCCAATCCTGCCATCTCCATTCGTATTAAGTGCCCTATACAGGTGTGCCAATTTTATCTTTTATACTATACTTTTATTGTACCTTTTCTGTGTTTAGATATGTTTAGATACACAAACACTTGCCGTTGTGTTGCAATTTCCTATAGCATTCAGTACAGCACCATGCTATACAGGTTAGTAGCCAAGGAGCCACAGGTTATAACACATCACCTAGGTGTGTAATAGGCTATACCTTCTAGGTTTGTGTAAGTCTACTCTGTGATGTTCAAACAATGATTAAATTACCCGATGGTGCATTCTCAGAGCATATCACTATGGTTAAACAATGCATGACTGTGCTGGAGGGGCCTAAAGCAATTCAGGTTACCATTTGGAAGGTCTAGTTCCTTCTGGATGAAATAATGTGCTTGTCACTGGATACTTTCAAGTGGAACCTAGATGACTTCATTAGGAATATTGTGGAAGCAGTTCCAGCATTGAATGATGTCTCTTACAATTGGGAAATTCTGTTATTCTAAAGCTCAATATATTCATCCATTAACCCATTAAAAACATCATTTGTTCACTTACACTGTACAAGACAGTAGGCAGTAAGGGATAAACGTCAACTAAAGATGAATGTGGCATAGCATCTATCTTCATGAGACTTAGAGTCTAGAAGCTTAGACCCCATAATTATTGACAGGGCTGTCACGTTGAAGGGTCAGTGTTCCATTTCACTTCAATCCTCATAATCCGATATTTCAAGCATTTTACAGAAGGCAAAATGAGATAAGCTGGGAGACACAGAGTCACCCACAATGCAAAGGTTTACTCATAGAACTGGGGTTTGAGCTCAGGTTCACCACACTCCAAAGGCCAGGCTTTTCACTGCCCCATCCTATTTCTTCTAATTACTGTGTTTTTAAAAAATCCAAAAATTACTGAGTGAAAAAGAAGAGATTTTTTTTCACATAAAATTTACCAAACTGTTTTTTGCTGGGCTCGTTTCCCAACCTACTTGATCCACAAAAATGGATAAATTGACCACTGCATATCAAAACTTTGCAAAACAGTAAGCTTTGGTTTATGACCCAGCTGAGGTTGCTAGCAGGACATCATTTATGCGAGTTCTGCACTCGTCCAGCTGGTATAAATGGCTGTGACATCAAAGCGTGTTGGTTCATATGAACACGCCTTGGGGATTACATGAATTGTTTCCCTATATATTCAAGTCACTCTACAAAATGCTAATAATGCTAACAGTACAAAGCCCTAATAGCATTTCATGTTTGACATCTATCATATATAATACCTACCATTTATGAAGCATTTTCTATATGTCAGTCAGTGGACTAAATACCTGATAAACATTATTTCTTTCAATTCTCCAACAGTATCATGAAGGTAAGGAAGAAAATCTGAAGCTCAGAGAGATTAAGAAAATTTCTTAAGGTCACATATCTGTAAGTAGGAAAGCTGGATTGCTTTTTACAACTAATCTAGAATCCAGTTCCAGGTCCTTGGAAAAGGGAGTGGATTCCTTCAAATGATGCGATCCAAAGTAAATGTTCGAAGTTATTCTACAGCCTAGCAGCACAGGACTTAACAGGGAGTCAAACAGTCTGTGTCTAGAGCTAAAAAGGTGTCAAAATGGAATTGAGTAGAATCAGTCAGTATTCAATAGAAGTCAATTCAATTCAATTGACTTGAAGTCAGTAATTAAATCCATCAGCAGAAATCCAAAGAGCAGATTCCAGAAGACCCTGTGGGTCAAAGCTTAGGAAACACTCAAGCTTTGATGAGGGTCAAGGAAAATGAATGAATGGGGCCCAGGCAAATCCTTATGCACCCACCAAAGATAGTCAAGAACACCTAAATGTAGTCAAGAGCTGTTACTAGTATACTTTCTTTAATGGCTGGGGAAACATAAGTTTGAAATTTGCTATCATTGATCTGTCTATAACTTTTATCAAAGAACTCTTGAGATTTGAAGTTCCTGTGGATCAACACCTGCTATTCCACTACAAAGTCATCACACACCCCTAGATCGCATCAAATAAAACACCATGGAGGAGAAAAGAACAGCACAGAAGTTTGATCCATGGACTTCAGAATGTCAAATTTGGTTTTCATAAATGTCATAAATGATGGGTAGCTAGTATGTGGATGAGCATCTTTTGTACAAAAAAAAATCCAGAAGTATTTTAAACACCCCATCCTTCACTCTTTGTGGATATCTAAAATGCTTCTAAGCAGAGATGGCCTTGTGCTACCTGGATTCCAGAACAGGGTCTAGAAATATTTCTAGATGGCAGGGTAGTGTTTAGGGGCTCAAGAACATCATCTAAGGCAACAATGGGTCTCCTTCCTAAAGGGAATGCACAAGGCTTTGACAAGGTTGGTGGCTTGATAATAACCAGCAGGGATGCCAATCAAACTGCAACAGACTGCAGAAGGCCAACTTCTACACCTTGAATATTTTCTCCTGACCTAATTTGCCCTTTGGCAATCTAGAAGATCCTTGAGGGCAAGAGCTTCCTACAGCTTTATCTCCATATCTCTGGCTAGGCTTGGGCTAGCCCTAGAACAGAGTTGGCAATAAAAAAATGTTAGCGGACTCTTTTTGGTTGTAACCAATTAATTCATTTACCTCCTCCCTAATTACAGTGTGTGAGATACTCATCAGCTGTGATTACAAATTGGTTCTGTCTAGTTGACAAGACTTTATCAGGAAATTAAAAGACAATGATTTGGCTTACAATACATGAAGCACAATTAATTCTTGTGTGCATATGTGGGTTTTCTGGTGTAAGCAAGAAAATAATCAG
The DNA here is from genome assembly GCF_008728515.1 of Papio anubis. NCBI lineage: Eukaryota > Metazoa > Chordata > Mammalia > Primates > Cercopithecidae > Papio > Papio anubis. The sequence continues at coordinate 6,988,719 of NC_044993.1, forward strand.
CCCTGTAGGTCATGCCTATTCATCCTCCAGTGGCCAAGTGATTTTTATTACATCCCTTATGCCATATGGCATCATCTCTAGCTCCAGTCTCACGGGAATGAAGGAGGATGCCTGCCAAGAGTATCTTGTCACTTGTTAAAGGTATCTCATTTTTCTGTGATTTCTCCACTCGACAACAATAGCCCTCACATATTTCCTTAAGAAGTAAAAGCCAGTGCAGCAGAAGGCTTTTGTGCTGCTTTCCATCCTACTTGAATTATCATGGGAAGTGCACAAGCCAAATGTAAATCATAGCTTTCCATCAAAAGTGGCAACTTTTGCAATTGAAGAATTCTTACATGGGATCTCAAGTACATTACTGTGATTATAGACAGCCCCATGTGTTTGGAAATGTTCTTTTTGCACATACCCACGGCAAGTCTAAGGTTCCTGAGATTTATTGCTCGTGCTTTTTCTTTATATATATATATAAATACACATATATGCTGCAAGCTGAAGCATATGGTCCCCACAACTGTGATATTTACGATAATGAATCACAGATGTTTAAATGGATGTAATCTGAAAACACTTAAATGCTAAGATGCTGGAATCTTCCTGCAAACATTACAAAGTGAGGACCTTTGGATTATGTTGATTTTCAGATACTATCACTAGGAATACTACTTTACATATGCTGGGAAGATATCAGGCAGAAAAGAATGACACTTTTTTTTCTCTCTTTTTAGCAATACGGTTTTCAAAATAACCAAGGAACTTCAAGAGTAGAGATTTGGTTATTCTATTGATCAGTGAAATGCAGCGCCCTTCAGAATTAAGGATGAGATTTCTTAGTAGATAGTCTTTAAATAGGTACACATCCTTTAACTCATATTATTTAATAGTCATTTTAAAATACAAAAATAACTAAAAATGGAATCAACTGGAGTGAAATGGGAGATGCAGCCCGTTACCATCTCAACAAGCCCCAGCTTCCCCCATTAGCCACACATTTTGATTATTAAATTATTCTACCAAATTTGCAAACTATATTTATACTTAAACACTTCGGTAGGTAGGTTTTCTCTTAATAGCTATTAAATACTTTTACATCAGTTTATATAGATTGCTTTTTTATGACTGCATATTATCTCTTAGTATGGATCTGCTCTCATTAAAGCAGCTCCTTATTGCTGAACGCTGAGGTTTTCTCTGTTTCATTAATTACCAGCTGTGTAGTAGTAAATGTAAATACCTTTTTTAAAAAATGTTTTTTTAGATGGAGTCTCCCTCTGTTGCCCAAGCTGGAGTGCAGTGGTGCAATCTCGGCTCACTGCAACCTCTGCCTCCCGGGTTCAAGTGATTTTCCTTCCTCAGCCTCCCAAGTAGCTGGAATTACAGGAATGGGCCACCACTTGGCTACTTTATTTTTAGTAGAGACAGGGTTTCACCATGTTGGCCAGGCTGGTCTTGAACTCCTGATCACAAGTGATCCATCCGTCTCGGCCTCCCAAAGTGCTGAGATTACAGGCATCAGCCAACATGCCCGGCCATAAATACCTTTATACCTGCCTTTTGTACATACATTTAAGTAGTTCAGAGCCTTTCTGAAAGTGCTGATTCAAATGAAACGTCAGTTAAAATTTAGTTAGATGCTAACTAATTTAAGGTTTGTTTGTTTTTTTTCATCGATTTGGGCTCTGCTCTCAGAGTTGTCTCTTCACCCTAACGATTGATAATGTAATGTTTATTTTTGTTGGCCAATTTGATGGTTGGAAGAGAGTGTGGTATTAGTTTGAAGATTTTTCAATGAATGGGGAGGTTAGACATTGTTTTATAATATTGGCAATTTCTATTTCCTATGTGTGTGTGTGTGTGTGTGTGTGTGTGTATGTGAATCGCCTGATCCGTCAGAATACTCAGGAGTTCAAATTGTCATTGCTTGTTCTTTTTGCTTTTTTCCTTATCAGACTGTGAGCTTCTTGAAGGAAGAAAGTATCTTGTTTGCCATTTTATCTCCAATACTTAGCAAAGGCCTATTATATGTGTTTTATTGAATGAAGACATGTTATATAGATGAGGCTGATGTTTCTTTCTGTTATCACACAGCTGCTTACCAGAGTCCCGATTTCCAAGAGGAAACTCAGGGCAAACCCTACTTCTATCTTTTGGATTCCTCCCTATATTGTGTCTTTCTTGCTAGAATAAAACCTCTATGCTTGCAGGGACCGGGCCATCCCAGCAACCTTTGCATCTCTCACACCAGCACAGAGCTTGACAAACAGTAGCCACTCAATAGATACTTTCTAAATGAATCAGACTTTTATGATCTGTCAGATTGTGTCTATGTCAGGTATCACACTGACATCTAACTCTGAGGGACAGGCAAGTTATTGACTTTCCGCTTTTCTGTTCATCTGCTTTTCTTCAGTGAGAGGGACAGGAGAAGAGGATTTATTTGGAGTCTTCCTGAGGTTCTTAATCCCACTTTTGAGGGTTGGGGTTTGAGGTGTGTATAGATCATGTGAAAGGAAAATGCGATTATGACATTAAAGCATGGGCTTCGTGGCTTGCTTGGTTTGTTTATGGCAGCTGCGTAAAGAAGGCTGCACTGCTAACTTACTGGAGTGGGCCTAACTGAGATGCTGAATCCAGGAGCTGAACTCATATTCATACAGGACGACACAAAGTTGTGAAGTCAGGGCTCCAAACCAGGAGTCGGGAATCTACAACCTGCGTATCAAATCTGGCCCACTACTGTTTTTGTAAATAAAGTTTTATTGGAATACAGCCACACTATTCACTTACATGTCTACGGCTGCTTTTGCACTGCAACGGCAGCATTGGACAGTTGCAACAGAATATCTGGCTCATAAGCCTTAAATATTTACTTTCTAATCCTTTTCAAAATAAGTTTGTTGATCACTGCTGTAGGCCAAGGTCATATTTTTTCGCACATTTTGCAAGACATCTACTCTAAGCCATCTAAGTGCTCAGGCAAGTAAACTCATCCACAGTGTATTCAACACCATCAGTTCCATGAGTAACTGCAGAGACAATCAGTGAAGTGGAGAAAATGATTCACAAACACCTGGATGTTATCTCTATGTATGTGTATTGTAATGTCTTTAATTTTTTTAAATACAATCTGCTGGGAGATATTTTCCATTTAAAATAAATTCTCAAGAGGCTTAATTTTTTAAATACAATTAAAAAATCCATTATCTGCAGTCTTTAAATACATGGACAAGCACTCAGAGAAAATAAATATACTCTCAAGTGCCAAATGGAATTGTATCTATATTTTTGGTATCAAAAGCAATAATTTAATTTAGAACCAAACAATTAGCTGGGAATCATGCTTAGATCAAGTTCGGGTGCAAAGCTGTTTGTCTTCAAGGTCTGTTTCCCACACTTAAAGTGATCTGTCATCTTTGAATGTGATGTGTCACATATATATATATATATATATGTATATATATACACACACACATATATATATATATACATACACATTTTTTTCCTTGTAGAGAATCTGTCATTATTTCCCCCCAAATGACTAAGATGTCTAATTTTTCTGCATTGTGTAAGTGAAACCATTTGAAAATTTAGCTTCTTGAAAAATGAGATGGGAATTACATAGCCCAAAGGTGGTAGGATTTTATAAAATAGCGATTTTATTTTATATTTTCCTTTGACCGGGGCTTAGTTCATTAGCAGAAAGCAAAGCACTATTTCTTTGAGCAAAGGGGAAAAAAAAGGAGAGAAACCAAACAACCCCCAAATTGTTTTAACATCTCTCCAAATTTAGATACTATATTTGGAAAATTGAAAAGAGATAGTCACTGTGTATTTTAAGTACTTAAAAATCCAATGAACTCAGAAAAAAATATTGCAATTAAACTATAACACATATTTCATCTGTAATTTTATAAGTTATTCTTGGATGGTTTTCTGAATTCCTAAAGTTTTTTAAGCCTGTATATCACCAGTGAGTTCCTCTTTCAACTTTCAAATGGTCCCGGGTAACAAAGACCTAGTCCTGGGCAGGGGAAAGGGCATAAAATTAAAATCTAGTGATCTGATCACAACAAGAGTGGGTGAGAAATAAAAGGAGAATGAGGCAGCATTGCTTACTCTTTCATTAATGACAACTTTGAAAACATTAATAATAGCTGTGATGAATGAAACAGTTGTTCAACCCCAACTCTCCTCTAAGAAAGAAAGGTAGATCCAGCAGACAGCAAGACCCTTTGTTCTGCTGAGCACTTGCTGGGTTTTGGTGTAGAAGTTTGGGAGAGTAAAATAGTGATTGCTGAAGAGCATTGGATAATGAAAGCTGAATTGGGAGTAGAAGAAGAAGGGAAGAAAGGAAAGGGCTGGAAAGATGGTAGAAGATCACATATGTGTCCCCTGGCCCGAACCCTCAGTGGCATTCACCTTGCTCAGTGATACGTGTGTGTGCGCGCGCGCGCATGTTTCTTGCGCAACCTGGTATAGGAGCCACGTTTTACTGCCTGGTTGACTCAGACAGGGAAAGAGACAGCCTTTCAGGCACAGGACCCCGAAGCAAGATGGGTCATGACGGCACAGACCCCTGGGGATTGGCGTATGCGAGAGGAAGGGCTTTGGATTTGCACTACTTGTAGAAGTTGAGGGTTCACCTTCTTTCAGACTAATTCCCTGGGGGTTGAATGTGCTCATGAGCTCTGGTTTATATTTAATATTTATTCAGCTGTTTCCATGAGCTGAGCAGTGTGCTAAGACCTTGCAGGTATAACCTCATCATTTTATGAGCTTTTTACAACTCTGTGTGATATTACTATTATTTCTCCATTTAATAGAGGGAGAAACTGAGCCTACAGTGAAGCTGTGTGGTAGATGTAGAAAAACCTAGTCTCCAAAACAATCTGCTTGGCTTCGAAGCTCACACTCCTTACTACTTTGTTCTGCTGTCTTGAACTCAGTAAATTGAGCCCCAAAGACTGTGCTGTGTTCCATGTGCATAAAATAGAAGAAAGGTTCCACACCATCTTTAATAATCATGAGTCTGGCCAGTGAGCAAGCCATTTAAAATTAGGCGACAATGTTGCATGTTCTACACATTGAAGTGTGAACTAAGTGCTCTGGAAAGAAAAGAAGGAGCCATCTGGTTTGAGCTTGAGCCACAAAATGCTAAGAAATTACATTTGAGTTTCACCTTAAAGAATGGGGAGAACCAAAGAGCTGTCTCCTACAACCGACTACATGTAAGCTCCACTACTGGTAAATGACATTAAATATGAACTAGTAGATGTCCCCGCAGGATGTGTCTAATCATAAGTTCACAAACCCACCACTGATTCCTTTTTTTAAAAAAATAAGTATTTCTTTTGATTGAGTAGGGCTCTGGGTAACAACCATTAGGGACTTCATCAGCCCTGTTTGTAGCAGATTCACCCACAAGGAGGTATTTCTGAAAATACTCTGAACAACTACAAAGTGCAACATAAATTTCAAAGTGGAAAGGAAAAAAAAATAGGGCAGGAGAAATAAAATGTGCGTGTGTGAATGAGTGGGGTTCCTCTTGATTAAATTCTGAAAAGGAGATAAATTAGGAGAAAATGAGAGCACAACATTACCTATGGTTTATACTCTTGAATTAAAACAAGCAAAGGGGCCAACAAACCCTACATTTCCATTTCTGACCGTCGTGTATCTTTGTAATTCAAGCTTTCTCTTACAGTTAATGCAGGTGGGAAGGGTATTGGCTGATCATTGAAAATAGTATTAACCTCTCTGACCTCCAATTTGTTCTTGCAAAAATGATGGGACTGGCGCGGACCAAGGATTCTCAAAGTGTGGTGCCAGGATTAGCAGCATGAGCAACCTTATGAGCTGGTTAGAAATGCAGGTTGTTGGCCCCCACCTGAGCCATTCTTTGTTTTTTGTTGTTGTTGGTGGTGTTTTTGCTTTTGTTTTTGTTTTTGTTTTTGAGACAGAGTTTTGCTCTTGTTGCTCAGACTGGAGGGCAATGGTGTGATCTCAGCTCACTGCAACCTCCGCCTGCTAGGTTCAAGCAATTCTCCTGCCTCAGCCTCCTGAGTAGCTGGGATTACAGGCGTGTGCCACCACACCCAGCTAATTTTTTGTATTTTTAGTAGAGACAGGGAATCAGAGTTCAGATTTGATTCTGGATAAAACTTGAAGAGTTATATAATCTTGGACAAGCTAATTGACATTTTGAACCATAGGTTCCTCATCTGTGAAATGGGTTTCATGTTAACATATATAATTCTCGGATTATAGTGGAGATTACATGAGACAGCATTCATAGATCACTTGTCATGGTGCCTAGCACAGAGTAAAGTGTCAATGAACATAACATTGCTACGATTAGAATTTAAGTCATCAAGCTGGGCGCGGTGGCTCATGCCTGTAATCCCAGCAGTTTGGGAGGCCAAGGCAGGTGGAGAACCTGAGGATGAAAGTTCAAGAACAGCCTGACCAAATGAAGAAACCCAGTCTCTACTAAAAATACAAAAAATTAGCCAGGGTGGTGGTACATGCCTGTAATCCCAGCTACTCGGGAGGCTGAGGCAAGAGAATTGCTTGAACCCGGGAGGCAGAGGTTGTGCTGAGCCAAGATTGTGCCATTGCACTCCAGCCTGGGCAACAAGAGTGAAACTGTCTCAAAAAAAAAAAAAAAAAAAAGAATTTAAATCATTCAAGACTGGGTATTTTGAAGAAAAATGAAATGTGCAAAATTTTCATGGCAAATTACATTGTTCCTTACTTTGGTGAATTTCAAGAAATGGAGTTATTCTATTCTAAACCATCCAAATATCTTACTCGGATGAAACCAGTTTCTGAAAATAAAATTGCCACGATTTTGCAAAGAACCAGTTTTTAAACATCAGTAAGGGCTCCTGGCTCCCTTCAAACTCTGTTGGAGTTACAGCTCACTTCATCATTATTTGCTTCTTTAGACACTATCAGAGGCAAATCAGTGGTTACAAAAGTGAATAATCCTCATTGGGATATGGGCTGTCGACAAGGAGCAAATGGCACCACCAAGAATGGTGTTATCAAGGCTGCAATGAGCAGTCAAGCGCTTGGCTAGTCTTTTTTAAGTCACCCCATCGTCCTCAGGCTTAGCCTTTGATTTGTCCCTGAAAGGCAGGCTTTGGCATTTTTTATAGAGCAGCTATTCTGGGGGAAAGTAAGTTGTGTTAGTCAAAACTGTTCAGGAGACATACCTGAACTTTTTTTTCTGATGCACCTGGGAGAAAGCCTCTTGGATCAAAATTGTTTTCCTCTCTGTATTAATGAAAGGTTGTATCATCACTGGGGTCTAAAAGCATACACCCAACATAGCAATAAGCTCATGGTCATTTACTATTGTGTTAGGTCTTTTTTGTTTCTCTATTAGAGTGATGTGATTGAGACTTGAAAATGCCCCCACTGAGCTGCCAGTAGTTGAGAATTACCAGAAAGTTTTCACTTAAAGGAGAGCTGAGCCCAGTATTGTGCAACTGAAGCACAAGCTATCTTAAGCTACCGACCTTAAGGACACAAAATGTAATGCTGACTCTGAACTGAGTACATTTCAAAAAAAAGTTAAATTATATTGTCAATGACATATTAAGGACTTTTGCCACATTAAAAACAACTGAACAAAACCAATCAACCAAAAAACCAAACACCAGTGCTAGGACAAGAATGTTCTAAATAATACAACAGAAGTCATACTTTAATCTTTTAATGTCTGCTATCTGATTTACCCATTTTCAGTGAAGAGGACTGTACAAGCTTACATAATTTCTGCCAGGCCTCTTAAATCCTCTGCCAGGAATTGTTTTTAATAACTGAGCTCACCATAAACATTTTCAAAGGAGCAAATCAAAACAAAACAAAGCAAAAGAAACAAAAGCCTAGCTCTCTTGTTGGAGTTAGAGAACCAATTAGCGTACTTCTGGTGAGAAGGCATGCATGAGCTGTGATGAGAATTTGATGCTGTTTCTGCAACAAGCTATAATGGTGAGACAACTCCTATTTACCTGGGAGGTAGAGAAGATGAACACACAAATAATTGGAGAATTTCCTTTGCCCCTCACAACTGGAAAACACTGTTCAAAGCTCTACACGGAAATTGGGCATCTGAAGGCCTGAGGTTGTTGGTGGGAGTGGCCTAGCTCAGGGGTGGTGGCAGGGCACTGAGTCATGGGGGTACCATGCCTGCAGCTAAGCGTACGTTGGTACTTTAGTATGCCCACAGGTTACAGAATGTAGGGAAGGGGAAAGAGATGAGAATGAAAAGGGAGAAAGAGTGAGGCGGGGCTGGGGCCTGGAGTTCCTATGCTTTGGTAGAAAAATTCCCTCTTTTGCAAACTTAAAGTGGAGACAGTGAAATAATCATCCAAAATCCAGCCGTGTCCAGCTGTGAAGGGTAGAGCCACTGGTTAGGGCCCTGGCAGAAACTCTGTCTTCTTGTAATAATGGAATCTCATCTCCTACCCTCTGGGTTTTATTCAGGTGCCTGGCTACTTAGCTAGAAACTACATTTCCCAGACTCTATTGCAGCTGGCCATGGCCATGTGACTCAGCTCTGCTCAATGGGGAATGAAAGGAAGTAGTAGGAGAAACTTCTAGTCGATGTCCTTTAAAAAGAAGATGCTCTTCTCCGGTTCCTCCCTGTCTCTTTCCTAAAGCCTAGCTATGGTGCAGGAGGTAGGAAAGAGGACACCACCCTGGGGATGACAAGTGCCATCTGTCCAATGCTACTTGGAGTCACAAAGCTGCTGTAACTTGCTGGAGATGTAATGTGAGATGATAATCCACAGCGTTTTCAAAACATGGGTCCTTGGCTAGGCAGCACAGTAGCTCACTCCTGTAATCCCAGCACTTTGGGAGGCTGAGGTGGGTGGATCACTTGAGGTCAGGAGTTTGAGGCCAGCCTGGCCAACATGGCGAAACTCTATCTCTACTAAAGAGACAAAAAATTAGCTGGGTGTGGTGGCGGACACCTGTAGTGCTAGGTGCTTGGGAGGTTGAGGCACGAGAATTGCTCGAACCTGGGAGGCACAGGTTGCAGTGAGCCAAGATCACACCAGTGCACTCCAGCATGGGTGACAGAATGAGACTGTATTGAGAAAAAAACAAAACAAAACTTGGGTCCTTGCATAACATTCAAAAGAAGAGTTACTTTACTGCTCTGGACTGGTTTATGAGGAAGAAGTATAATTCTATTTTGTTTAAGCTTCTGTTTTTGTAGCATTCTTTAGTACAGCTGTTAGCCAGTAACTTAACTGGTTTGGATGCCCAGGTCTGAGCTGGCATAGTGTTTTGCGAATTCAGAGTTCTTCCTTTTGAGCCCCCAGAGCCTTTTGCCGCGTTCTATGACCCTTTCTTCCTGCTTTCCTATCTTTATCCCTGACTCCTACAAGACTGGCTGTAAGGGAACGCAGATACTCAAGGGATGAGGAAGGGATTCAGCTGACCTGGGGCTATAGGTTTCTGCTGGTAGACTCAGCGTTCTACAGTTGCATCCATTAACCCAAGAAAATTTCCTCATCACATCAGAATTCCCTCTCATTGACTGAGAACAATTTTTTCCAAAGAGCATTTATTATCTACTTTAGTCTGACACCTTCAATTGTCTTGATTCTCCTACCTCTTCCTTTGTTAATACGATGAGGAGGTACAGTATTTACATGAAGCAAATTCACTTAGGATTTTCCCCAAAACAAACTAAAGGAGAATATAAAAGAAGTGACAGGCATCATAGATATGTAAGCTCTCGTTTATACAGAATTATTCAGGGGATGGAGCATGCTTGCTAAGCCCTGTTCACATTTCTGTAACTGCTTCCATCAAACATTCTAAGGAACCTTTGAATGGAATAGTCACAGATGCCCAAGGGTAGTAGTAATCTTCTCTGTGATCTAATGCTATGTCAAGAGAGAGGTAAGGTTAATTTTAGTTCCTCCACCTGTCTCTCCATTGCTGCTTTCTGTAACATTCCAGGACATGATATGCAGTGATCAACGTGAACTATTCAAGTCTGAGAGGTTTGCAATTGAGCTATACTTGCTTGCATAAGAAATAAATCTCCTTCTTTGTTCTCTTTTCCTTGCTCAGTAGCTGCATCAATGATAAAATGTTACTAATCTGATTATATTTATTTATTCTCCCTATACAGCATTTTCCATATTGTCCCTATTTATGAGCCTGGATTTTTGAGATATAAAATTAAAAAAAAAACCCACTTAAGCCAGTTAAAGAGATAAATTATCAGTGCTATGCTACCTGGAGTCATAAAGCTACTGAAACATTCTGAAGACACCATGAGAGACAGCAATCCACAGCCCTTGACCTTTTCCAAAGTACAGTCCTCTCACCGCCCAAGAGCAATTCTCAGCTCAAAATATATTTGCATTGGCCTCAGAGGCCAGCTGGGCTTATCAAGACTGTCATATGGGACTGAAAACACAGACAAATTACAAATGAGATAAATATTTACATAAGTCATTCCAGTGTTGGGGAAAGGACATTGGGGTTGGCATCAAATTTAGATTTCTATTCTAGTACTGCCATATATGAGTTGAGTCATGCTGGGCAAGTATTCAGTGCTTTCCTCTTCAAAGTGGAAATTTTATTACCTACCTCTCTAGGCTTTTGCAAGAATATCGTAAAACAATATACTTGGTACATGCTCAACAGATAAGTGTTAAGTCAATGGATAAATACAAGTAAAAGCCCTACATAATCTGGTCTTCTCACCCTTTGCTGACTTATATCTTCTCCAATACACTAGCCATACTCCAGTGTCACGGCCTTTGCAATTTCATTCCTTCTATCTAGACAGTTTTTCCTCCACATACCTACACAGCACATTCCCTCACCTCCTGCCAGTCTCTGAATGCCCCTTTTCAGTAGCATCTTTCCTGACGATCACTCCACTCACAATCAAACCTCTTCCCCACTTATTCTGCTTTGTTATTCTGTTACATTGATCACAACCCAACACTGAATACATTTTATTTGTTTATTGCCTGTCTGCATCAAGCTAGAATGAACACATCCCAAAGGCAGGGGTTTTTGTCCATCTAGTCTATTGTACTAATCTCCTGTGGCTGCTATAACAAACCATGTAAGCTTTGTGGCTTACAACAACAGAAATTTTTCTTTAGCAGTTCTGGAAGCTGCAAAATCAAGATGTTGACAGGACGACACTTCCTCCATAGGTTCTAGGGGAGATTCCATCCCTTGCCTTTTTCACCTTCCTGTGGCTCCAGGTGTTTCTTGGCTTTTGGCCACATCACTCCAAGAGTTGCCTCCATATTCATATGGCCTTCTCCACCTTCTGCTGTGTTGTTCCTCTGTGTGTCTCTTATTAGGACACATGTCATTGGTTTTAGGGCTCACCCAGATAATCCAGGCTCCTCTCATTATGAGATTCTTAACTACATCTTCAAAGATCCCTTTTTCCAAAGAAGGTCACAATCACAGGTTCCAGGGACGAGGATGTGGACGTATGTTTTTGGGGCCGACATTCAACCCATCATATCCACTGTTGTATCTTCAGTGCCTAGAAGACAGCATGGCACGTTGAGGTGCTCAGTTCACATTTGTGGAATAAATGAATGAGTCAAATACAAACTGTCCCCGGAATGTGGTTGGAACTTTTAAGGTGAGCTCCTTTTTTGTCTTCCCTTTTCTATCATATGATATTCCTGAGGTGTACAGCTCTCCTGAGACAAATTTACTGAAACAGTAATTGCACATTCTGCCCACTTGGAAGGGCTTCCCATAGCTCCCCCAGTCAAAAGTGATCTTCTGCATCATGTGTCTTGAGCCTGGATCCCACCACCTGGACAGAACTCATTGACATGCACAAAACATCCTTTACATCAAATGTCCTCTGGGTCAGAGCCAATCATCCGTAGGTGTAAATGGCCACACAGAACTCCTTCTGACAAGAGAAGCAAAATGTGAGATTCGCTTCTCAGAGTGGCACATCCATTAACATGGCTGCCAGATAATTCCTTAGAACTTTACTGATTTACATAAATACCTTCCAGTCAATTTCTCTTTTTTTAAATTAAAATGAAAGTGGCAGCTCCCTGGTTGAGGCCCTGGACATGGTCTGGCGGCTCCGTTTTCATGTGAGCAATGGCATTTTGAATACTGGCCCATTGGAGCAGGAAGAGATGAAAAAATATCCATTATCATTATTGGTCACTATTTGCTTGAACATGCTGAATAACCCTCACTTGAATGCACAATAAACTCATTTAAACAGGGTGGAGGAATTCACACCAATGCAACACTCTTGTGCTAAGTGGCTCCAGCAGAAAGCTAGAAATGCATTCTCAATTGAAAGAATGACTTAAGAAGATGGAATTGCTAAGCAAACGTAAGTTACTTGCCCCCTCTGTGCAGATTTCTATGCTATGTGGTCACCACAGGGTTTTCTTAGAATAAATATAAAGTCATCTTTTTCTTCAAGGGACTTATGTTCTACTAGAAGATCATGACAATATTCTCACATAAACAGATGAAAAGTAGTTAAGTAGAGCAGTAAGAATTCACCAAGGAAGTTCTATGTGTTTTTCAGGAGAGAAGTGATACATCTGGATGGTAGTAAAATCAGTTGAGGTTTGAAAGGGGAAGCTGAGAGTGAAAAGTGCTGAGGAAAAAGAGAAAAGCAAATAGGCATAGAATGGGTAACCTGTCCCTCAAGTAACGTTCTGTCCTTAAGAGATAAACTCGGGGTTGGGTAACATGGCTCACACCTGTAATCCCAGCACTTTGGGAGCGCAAGGCGAGTGGATCACCTGAGATCAGGAGCAAGACCAGCCTGGCCAACATGGTGAAACCCTGTCTCTACTAAAAATACAAAAAATTAGCCAGGCGTGGTGGCAGGCGCCTCTAATCCCAGCTACTCGTGAGGCTGAGGCAAGACAATTGCTTGAACCTGGGGAGGTGGAGGTTGCAGCGAGCTGAGGTCATACCTTGGCACTACAGTCTGGGTAACAAGAGCAAAACTCTGTCTCAAAAAAAAAAAAAAAAAAAGCTAAACTTATGGATGTTCCTAGGGACAAGACATTTACATAGAATTGCCCAACAGATGTAAAAATGACTGACATGTACTGAGCACTTACCAGGTACCAAACGCTCTGCAACATCCTCCACCCTGTATAGACCAGGGTTTCTCAGTCACAACATTACTGACATTTTGGGCAGGATGTTTTTTTGTTCCGTATGGATGTCTTAAGCATTGCAAGATGTTTAACAGCATCTCTGAATTCTACCCACAAGATGCCAGTAGCATCCCCCAGCTGTGACCACCAAAAATGTCATTAGACACTGCCAAATGCCCTCAGGGGGTGAAATTGTTCCTGGTTTAGAGCTACCGTTGCACACTCTTTTATCCCATCTGCTTCTTGAAGGACCGCAGAGGCAGTGTCATTAGCCTCATCTTATTGATGAGGAGATAGATATATGGAAATGTTAAATATGTGCTGGACGACAGCTGCTGGAAAGGGGTCCTTGCCCTTTGGAATATATAGTGCAAATTGTGTTTTTAAACATGTCATTTGCTTTCATACTTATACAGTTTTTATTGTACAGAAGCATTAAAATTTTATGTAGCCAATGATATCAATTTTCAGCTTATTTTAACTTTTGGTGACATGCTTAAACTGTGCCTGACCATAGATTAGAAAATAATCACTTCTGATTGATTTTTTTTCCAGTGTTTTACGGTTTCCTTGAACATGTATCTTGGTACCATCAAGAATTTATTTTGATGTAAGGACATATCTGTATACATAAACATGTGCTATGTGGCTATGTGATATTTCTTCCCTGTTAACAGAATTGAACAGGTAAGAACAAGTAGTATTCTCTTAAATCCTATTATTTGGAGTTTGTCATACAACATTTTGGTAAAATTTCTTCAAGTCACCTCCCTGTGGTTATGTGCCACAAGAGTTGAGCCATAGGAGCTTTGGGACTGACAAAGGAGGGGGCAAAAAAAACTTAAATGCTAGTAACATTAGAAAGTATCTACAATAAGGAAGTTGAAAGAGAAAAGGGGGCTAAATGGAAGTTACAAGATACACGGTTAGATAACAAGGCAAGTCAAAAGAATGTAACATAATGAAAAACAAGAAGAGGGATGCTTTCACCATAGTGATGCACTTCAAGTATCAAATGCGGGAAAGTTTCTGCTGATGGAACCTGGAAGAATATGCGTTTTGGTGTCTGAAGGCATGTTCTTGGGAGGATAGAGTGAGGAGTTAACTGTGAAACTTGATTAAGATAAATATTCATGTGCATAACGAAAATTATAGCACAGAGAGTGAAAACTTCTTTATCAGGAAAAGTGTTGGTGAAAGTTAAAAATGAGAAGGGGCAGTGTCTGCAAAAAAAAAAAAAAAGGATCAAGGGGGAAATTACGTGGCTGGGTTTCTTAAGTTAGGCTTAAGAGGTACATGAATGAGATTTAGGGGAGCCTGTGAAACCCCTAAGATTTTTTTTTTTTTTTTTTTTTTTTGAGACGGAGTCTTGCTCTGTTCCCCAGGCTGGAGCATAGTGGCCGGATCTCAGCTCACTGCAAGCTCCACCTCCCGGGTTTACGCCATTCTCCTGCCTCAGCCTTCTGAGTAGCTGGGACTACAGGCGCCCGCCACCTCGCCCAGCTAGTTTTTTGTATTTTTTTTGTATTTTAGTAGAGACGGGGTTTCACCATGTTAGCCAGGATGGTCTCGATCTCCTGACCTCGTGATCCGCCCGTCTCGGCCTCCCAAAGTGCTGGGATTACAGGCTTGAGCCACCGCGCCCGGCCGAAACCCCTAAGATTATATTGAAGTTTTGTTTATATGTATATGTTATTCTAAGTATATGGAACACATTAAATCCAATTATGAATAAGTGCTGATAACTACGTGTCAGAGGACAAGGCCAATGTCTGCTAATTCGTAGCAGAGGAGAATGACGCAAGAGAAGGATCTAGATTGGAAGGCTGAGAGTGGCATGAGATATTGGATGGAACAAGGTCCAAGCAGAGGTAAGGACAGATGAAGTCAAGAGTATTTCCTGGACAGAAAAGTCTAGTCCTGAGATCTCATTTGTTTTATCATCATGCTTTATCATTACCAAGAGGACAGGTTGTCCAGAAAAAAAGTTACATGTCACTCTACAAAAACAGGACAAAACAAAACAAAATAGAAAAGCACTTCACCAAAGTGATATTCCTGCTTATTTATGGAAGTTGGAAATGCTTTTTTGCTATGTTCTTTCTTTCTCTTTTGTCAAAATGTCCTCAGTTAATATATGCTGATTTTTAAAATTACATAAGACACAAGATGTTATTAAAATCAATGCATTAATGTGTCTTAGAAAATAGTTATTCTAGGGAAAATGATACAAGCAAAGTGAGTATCTTAGGAAGGTCTGTATGGCGAAATATAAAAAGTTCCAGGCTCAGGAGACAAACGTGGATGTCTTTGAAGCCATAGAAAGGACAGGATTATGTCAACCTAGAAAATTTGAGCTGTTCACCAACTCTGCCATGAATTGACCATGACTGTGAGTGCTCAACTCTGAGATTCTCTTTCTCTATTTGTGAAATACAACACTGATGTCTTCTATACAGAGTTTCTAAGTAGGTTAGATATATTATTTATACGAGTGCATACTTAATAAATGCACATTCTTAGAGTTCTACTAGTATCAGATTCACCTTAGCTGACACTGTTAGCCTGATAAGAACTGTAACTGGTAGTTAATCTCTTTGACTCGCTACCATTTAAAAATAGCCCAGAAAATGATAGTGAATATTTAATGTTGTGACAGAAACTTACCTTAGAAGCTAGATAGACTGCTGAACTTCTATGTTAGATATATCTGAGCTCAAATCCCAGCTTTTCCACATATTAGCTATGTGACTGTGGAAAAATCTCTTGGGCCCAGTATTTTCATCTATAAAATGGGGATAAGAAAAACTTGGGCTCAGACTGGTTTTATCAAGTATAAAATAAGATTGCCATTAGCTGAGACATCTGGGTGGGATTAGGGGGAGGTGAACAGAATGTATTATGCATGTACAGGACCTTTATTTAAAATGTTGACATTTGTTTACCATGGATTTTTGCATTAATTTTTATTTTTATAAAATATTGCATTAAATATTATTTACTTTGATTACTGAGTCTTTTGGTATCCCTTTAAATTTTGACCCAAAGACAGTACCTCATTCACCTCACTCTAGTCCTAGCCCTGAAGCCAACAATTAGTGAAAACGTATTAGGGTCAATCACAATACTGAGCACTGTGATTTTACACATTTGCTTGTTGGTAAAATGTTTAGCATGATACCTAGCCCAGAGTAAGGCATTATCATCATTACCACCCATTACCATCATCATCACCATCACCCATCATCATCACCACCATCATCACCATCACTATCATCACCGTCATCACCACCATCAGCATCACCATCACCACCATCATCACCACCATCCTCATTACCATCACCACCATCACCATCACTATTATCATCATCACCACCATCGTCATTACCATCACCACCATTACCATCACTATCATCATCGTCATCACTATCATCATCGTCACCACCATCCTCATTACCATCACCACCATCACCATCACTATCATCATCATCACCACTATCACCACCAACACCATCACCACTATCACCACCAACACCATCACCACCACCACCATCATCATCATCACCATCACTATCATCATCATCACTACCATTCACCATCATCACCACTACCATTACCATCATCACCATCACCATCATCATCATCACCATCACTATCATAATTATCATTACCATAATAATCACCATCACCACCATCATCATTACCACTGTCATTACCATCACCACCATCACCATCACTACTATCATCATCACCATCACCACCATCAGCATCACCATCACTACCATCATCATCACCACCATCATTACCATCACCACCTTCACCATCACTACTATCATCATCATCATCATCACCATCATCATTGCCATCACTACCATCACCATCACCATCACTATCATCTTCATCACCACCATCACCATCATCATTACCCCCACCATCATCATCATCACCATCACTATCGTAATTATTATTACCATAATAATCATCATCACCATTGCTACCATCATTGTCATCATCATTACTCTCATTGTGATTTTCTAAGATATCCTAAATAAATTTCCTAATATTTCCAAGTTGCAGTTGCCTCATTTTTATCACAAGGCTAATATTGCCCCCTTATAAGGTGTAAAACTTAAACAAGGTTGTTTTTGTTGTTGCTATCATTAATGTTTTTGCTGATTTCAATGTATGACCTGACTCCACAGCAAATCCAAAGAGTGCTTGTCAAGAAATCAGACATTTCTAATGAACATGGAGACTAGCCAGACAGAGAGATAAAGCAGGACCATGCTGGATCCTGGGCTGGCTTTTGCACAGCTGCCTAAGATCTTCACACAAAGAAGCATGTACTGTTCTCAGAGCTGACATTTCCATGGTCATAAAGCTCAGTGTTGTTCCAGTTCAGGAAGCTGATGAGTCATGGGGTAGAGGCCGTCGGAAGAGGAAGGAGGCTTACTCTTTTTTTTTTTTTTTCCTTACCATTTTCATTACTTCTCAGCTGATTTTCAATATACAACAGGAAAGGAATATAATGACCTCCTACTCACTGTCCCACCCAAAAAACCTCAAATGACTAATTGCCTTTTTTCCTAAAATGGAAGAGTTATTTCATCTGCCTGAAGGTTTTACTTCCTTCTGCTATGCTTTTTCCCGGTAAGCCTTTTAATCTTGCAAAGCACAGCCATATAAACAAACAAGGGAGAAAACAGGAAGATGGGAACTTTCCAAGTTCATCCCACTTTGAATCTCACTTGACAAACAGGGACGCATGGTTTTGATAAAGGGTGTGAGGATTGTGATTTGACCTTCCACTTGCCACTGTGTAAAATGTAAACACAATGTACTTTCTCACAATTAAAAGGTATCGCTTCCCCAGCAGCCTGTGAGGGAGCTGAATAATCTTTCTCCTCAATGGATGCAGCATGATCCCTGTTATCAACTAGTTATATCCAATCAGAAGTAAACCACGCCAAGCTGGGTGGGGGAATGCAACGGCTTTGCGCTTTCAGAAGTTATATAAGTGGGGAGAAGTATCACATCTATTTTGAAAATAGTTGTTTGGTGTGTTTTTATGATACACCGTGGTGTTATAATAGGCGATATCAGATTCAGTAGTTTAAAGTAACAAGAACATTTTTCTCCCTTATTTAAGAGTCTAGGTTGGCAGTCCAGAATTAGAATGGTGGCTTGATGGTATTGGGGATGCATCCTGTTGCTATGCCATCTATTCCATGTTACCCTTTTCAGCTTAACTGAAGACTGATTCACCACCATGTCTGTGTTTCAGCTGAAGAAGAGAAAAATAGGAAGGGAAAATAGATTTCCTAAGTCTCAAAGGCATGGATTAATGTGCAAACATCACACCCACTAGTGTCTTATTGGCCGTCACCCTGTTCCGTGGCCACACCTAGATGCAAGGTGGCTGGAGAAAGTAGTCTTTAGCTGAGTGACCATGTGCCCAGCAAAATTTGCTATTGCAAAACGGAGGATGGCTATAGTGGGATTCACTATGAGTTCTGGCCACAGTTGAGTTGAATAAATGTTTCCCCTAGAATGGAGACAGCATCCTAGTTGGGGTCCCTCCATCCCTGAGCCACTTGGGTTGTGATGATAATTGATAGTGGTGATTAAAATGACAGGAATAAAGATAGCAGCAGCTAACATTTACTCACTTCTCGCTTTATGCCTCTTTGTACTAAGTGCTTCGTAAACATTATGCATTCTATCTTCAGCATAATCCTACAGGATCAATAGTATAATTATCCCAATTTTACCCATGAAGAAATGGAACTGCATCAAGTTCAGAAACTTGCCCAAGGTCATGTAACTAGCATGTGGCCAAATGAAACCCATGTGTCTCTATGTCCAAAGTTATTCTCTTAACCACTTTACTCAGGTATTAACAGTAGTCTGAGATGCGTCAGTATTTCACAAAACAGAACTAAACTGACAAAGTTCCCCTTAACCAGATCATCTGAGCCAGCTAAGAAGTGTTTGGGGCTTGAATACTATCAATGAAGATATCAGTGTAGATTGGTTGTTTCATTTGTCAAAGACTAATAAGTTTTTCTTCCTTACAGAGAACTTGATTAATTTTTAAAAAGAGGGAAAATGAATGAATATTTATTAAGTGCAATTTGTTCAGTATATCATGGCTTCCAGAGTGAGAGAGAAATAACCAAAGGGACCATTAGTTGAGTAAAGTTTGGGAGATTAGGATGAAAGGCTACGCTCTCCATGGTGTCTTTGCTGGTGCTGATAGAAGCCCTAGGCCAAGAGCAGAGCAGGGAAATCCCTGTCCCTTCCTAAAGGTGGGGGGTCTCAGGCACCCCACTGAGGCTTGATGATGCTGAATCAGTGAGCAACATGGAATCTGGGGCAGTCTAATGCAAGGGTCAAGGTGTACTAAGTCATGATGAGGAGGAGTTAGAGATGTGGGTCTCTAGCAATAAAGAGCTCCATCCAAGAACTGAACAGAAAAGCTAAGCCAGTGAGCATGATGCACAAAGGATGGGTTCTGAGGTGCAGCTGCTGTCGTCTTCATGCATCAGCACATTAAAATGTTTGGGAAGAGAAGGGGAATAGAACATCCCTCCCCTCCCCACAAACAGATGGGTAATTAGATGGAGGGTGGGAGCCAGATGCTGTACTTCCCCTGAGACCAGCACCAGAGGGAATGGGCTGGCTCTGCAGAAGACATTTCCGTTCCTGAAAAGGGATATAATGATGGGGAAAGAATCAGGACTTTAGGATCTTGCAGGGAGGGGTAACAACGGAGGGGGAGTGCGTCCTTCTTCCGTGTTAATCCTCTGCAGCCCCCTCTCTGTGCACTAAAGAACCAAGCACCAGGTGAGCACTGTGCTTAAGAGATTCCACCTGACTATAACCCTGTCAAAATGACATTTCAGGAAAACCTGCTTGTTAGATCCTGCCAGCGCTATGTCTGCTGGTGTTTGTTTCAGTGGCCTGTTTTCTGTGTTTTTTTGGTACAATGCTATAGACGCTTCCCCAGAGGTGTAAGACGTGCTCAGCTAAGTCCCATCTGAGAAGCAGCATCCTCTGAACTACAAGACACAGTCTGATATAACATGTCTTTAATGCTGACTCAGCTGCAATTATTTGCTATTAATCCAAAATAGATTCTTACAGAAAACTTCTTCAAACATTGCCCAACGCTACTTCACAATGATCATGAATTTGGGCTTGGCAAAGAGGCTGGTGAAGAAGTCTAAGATCAGTTCCTACAGTCCTCATGGGGTCAACTGACACACCTCTCTCACCCTGGACCATTCTTTGTTTTTTTCAACTGAGTCAAAAGCCAGTGGTAACTCAAAACCTGCAACAACTTAAATCAGTAGTTTAATGAGCGTAAGTATTTGTAAGATGTAGAATATTCTCTGAAATCAAGAACAGCAGTATAGGCAGCACCAATGCTCTATGGTGGGACAGCCCAAAACAACTGGAAAGGAGGGAACTTGGGCTACCTTTGGGAGATAAAACATGAAATTAACCCACAAAGAATAGTCAAAAACTGTTAACAGACGGAAGCAGATATCAAGAGCAGAAAGAGTACAGACAGTTATTAATATATTAACTGAATTAACCTACCTAAGATCCAATGTGGAATCAGAAGATAGGGCCTGGTAAGTCTTGAGTAAACAAACAAACAAAAAATAGTTGGCATGGCCCAATGGAAGCCCTGTTTAAGGAAGACTTTGCTTCAGCCAAGAGACTTAGAGTATCCTGAGGCAGATGGACACATGGGGTGGTCTCAGCTAAAGGTCATTAAACCTGCAAGCCTGAGTCCTTCTGTAGCCAAGGACATGCCTAATCAGCACCTTCATTTTTACCAATAATTTGATTATCTTCTCAGCATGAATTGATTTTCTGTTCCTCTGAACTTCTTCCCATTATTGCTTAATTTTTATGGGGTCAACTATTTATTATTGTCTTTATTTCAAAGTAGACTTTAATCTGCTTGATGCCAAGAACCATATAATTTTTTTTTTATATAACCCTCTTTTCATGTAGTACTGAAATTAAGCATTTGCTTTTAAAAAATGTATTTATAGGCTAATTTTAAAACAGAACAATTTATTTATCATACAAACATTTAGTTAAAGCTTTTTGACCTTGGGGTATTGTTCCAGAACACTGCAGAATTCTAGAATGTTAGATTATCTCTAAAGTTCTGAATTATATCCCCACCCTGCCCCTTGACTGGTTGTTAACCAGTCTCTCTCCACATAGAGCACAAAGTCTCACTGACATGAAACTCTAACTTAAATATGTTTTTTATATACACATATATTTAACTTTGATTGTATATATCAAAATCCCCATTTGATGGAGTCTTGAAAATTGACTTTTAAAACATTTACAAACATCCTTGGTGATTCTGATGCCCAGGAAAGTTTGAGAACTGCTGGTTTCAGGCCAAGCTCTTCATTTCACAAATAAGAATATTGAAACAGATAAGGCCATGCTTGCCCAGCTAGCTCGCAGCAGAGGCTGGGCTAGGACATACTTCAACACAGTACTGGTCTCATTCTGAAGTTTACCACTTCCTATTAAAGCATGAGGAAGTCATGTCCTTAATGAGGTTAATCAGTGCCATTTCACTTCTACGAAATACTCTTCTACTTCCTCAATGCTCCTTTCAGTGGAACACAATCTGCTAGAAATGGTTGCCTCATCCCTTTCTGAAATTTTTGACATGATTGACCCTCCAGCTCATATACTACCTTCTTTTTGATTAATGGAAAAGGTTCTGGTAAATTTGTATATATGACTTGCATCCTAGATAATGATATAAAGTGGTTTTGTTAAATTGGCAGAACTAAAGTTTTAAATTTCTCCTTCCCTCTTCCTCAACCATGTTCAAGGCTAAGATCAGCTGTGCTCAAACTTCTATAATTCTCTCAGTTTATAGACACAATCGTTTTTATTGCCAAAATCAGCAGTCCTTTGAGTTTCACCGTGCCACGCGCAATGTTCACATCAGCAGTTGCTTGAGATTACCGTGCCCTCAGATCATGACTGGCCCTTTGATCACTTATTTGGCCACCCACATGTTGAGGGAAAGTTTTATAAATTATGTCCTGGAGGTTGCCGTGAGATGAGGGATTGCAGTAGTCTGGTTGTTTCATAAGAGCTAAATTGGACTTGGGCAGGAAAGAGATGAAAAGCCAGACTGAACAAGGGCCTTGCAGTTCATGGCATCTGAAGTGAAGGAGTTGAAATTTGCGTTAAAGATAAATCAACATAAGGCTGGCCAATTTATATCCAAATTCTACATCTTCCCCCTTACTAGAGGAATGTTAAGAGGAAGGCATATTAAAATATGTACTTTTAAACTATTTGATTTTTACCTTAAATTTGTCTTTCAGCAGTAAAAACCAAAATTATTGCAAATGTGACCCATGTAATACCTAACAAGGGTGTGTGATCAATTTTTCAGTTGAATGTGTCATTAATAATGAATTCTTGGTAGATGTGTTGCTATTAGTTTGAAATAGTTTCCCAGGTCATCTAAGCTGTCACTGTTGCTTCGGAGAAGGCCATTGTGCAAGGTGGTGTGATCAGATGTGCTTCTGGTCTTTATCAAATCAAGGATGGCAGGTGCACGGCAGAGATGCTACCACCGCTTCCTCACGTCCTATCTCTGGTAGGCACCATTACTGCCCTCTTTTCCAATGAGACTAGTAGGGTTTCAAAATTGTTCTCAAACCAGAGCCATTGAATAGTGCCAGCACATGAAACTAAAGCCCTTTAATTCTTGAGTCAACACATGTATGAGCCTTGGTGCTGAAATCTGATAAGAAAGTCTTCATTTTAAAAAGATATGCCATGGGGCACAGTGGCTCACACCTGTAATCCCAGTACTTTGGAGGCCAAGATGGATCACTTAAGGCCAGGAGTTCAAGATCAGCCTAGGCAACAGAGCAAGACCCCATGTCCACAACAAATAAATAAATAGCTGGTCCTGGTGGCATGCACCTGTAATTCTAGCTACTCAGGAGGCTGAGGTGGGAGAATCACTTGAGCCCAGGAGTTCAAGGCAGCAATGAGCCATGACTGTGCCACTGCACTCCAGCCTGGGTGATAAAGTGAGACTCTGTCCCAAAGAAAAACCCAAACCAAAAAACCCACACAAATGGCAAGAAAGATATGGAAACTTTTGGCTTCCTTGGCTAGACTGCCATCCAAGTGATGTGAAATCCTGAACGTAAATCCACGAGGGACCCAGGTGAACCCACTTACAAGATGGGCTGTACCTAGAAAGATGGGACAGTTTGGTAGGCCAAGATGAGTGGGAACCACAGTAATGTATTCCTGTTTCCTTACTCCTGAGTCATTCCAAGGGAAATATAAAGATGATGTCATCCTCCTTGAAATGTAGTTTGGATGTTTTTTCTAGGATCCTTGTTTTTCTACAGAACAAGAGGCTATCCATTCCAAAGGTGAACTTTGAAAATGCTGAATTCTAGAATGATTGGCAGTTGGCTCTCTGACTTCTAGTCACTAGAGATTGGGGTTGGAACACAGATAAGGGTAAATTGTTTCAGGGGGAAGCGGGAGGTTGCAGAGAAAAAAAAAATCATGATGTGATCCAGTATATAGATATTTCACTGAAGGGCTGAAATAAGAGAATTGGCTGACAAGAAAAGACTCTGGGCTTCAAAAAACCCTGGAGACAAGAAATGGCTATTGAGGAGATCTGGTAAAAAAAAAAAAAGTGGGGGGACTTATGAGAAATTTGCTAAGCAGTTGTTGAACCGAGAGCTGGGGCTGGAGATAATTTCTATAATTAGATCCCAGGGATTTTAACAAGGGCAGCTTCATTAAGAAACAAAGGGATAAAACTAACATCTAAATGTAAATCACATTGCTTGGTTAAAGAGTCACTGGCCAGGATGGGGATGAAAACAAGTCACTTCTGGATTGGTGGGTTAATCTAGGAAAGCCAGCATTGAGAACACAAGCAGGCAATATCCTGCACCTTGAATACAGCATGACTGCTGAGATTTCTTCATCCTCTGCACTAATAGAGAAAATTAAAGTCTCTACTGCATCACTGGTCCACACAGCCTCATCTAGGCTCTGGGCCTAGAGAAAGCGCCAGAGAGAAACAAACAAAAAAAAATTGACATGACTGGATTCCCAGCCTTCAGGCACCACTTTGCTGGTCACCCTTGCCATTGCCTCACCCAGAATAAGTTTATAGGAACCTGATATTCTTGGGACATGTGGCTTCTTCATCTCCCTATCCCTCTCCAACTCACACTGCCATGTCAAAGGCAGAACAGAACCTCCACAGTCAGCTAAGATTCAAAATCAGTGATTACTAACACGAAAGGTAATTTGAAGTGTAAACTATATGCTTGTCTAGGACACCCAGGAATGCAGACTTATACTTGTGAGTGATGTCAACATAAACATAGGCCCCAAAGACAGCCCCATTCCTTGGGGTCTTCTTCCTTTTTCAGCTACTCACAGCACCATGTTCCAGGTAGCATTGGATACCCATGCAGTCTTCATTCTCTCTCTCCCTCTCCCCTTTGTCTGCTTTGTACATTTTTGAAAGTTGATTTTCTCTGTGTAAGTGCAGGCCTTACCCTATATTTCAATTTCAAATTAATTTAGTAGTTCACTCTTTCATTCTTTAATAAGTTAATTTATTTATCTAATGTCCATAGGGCTCACTTAGGTCTTTGGCACGGGAGATATAAAAAGAAATCAGACAATGGAGGCTTCAAGGAGCGCAGAGTCTCACATGGAACGTTCTGACCTGATGTCCTCTCTGTCTTTGGCTTTCATCAGCAGAATACCTCCTATCTTGTGAGACACAGCAGTTTACTGAGAGAGCATCCAGTCTCACTCCTGAATCTACCCTTCATTACTCGCTCTTTTCTTTCTTTTTTTTTTTTTTTAAGATGGAGTTTAACTCTGTCTCCCAGGCTGGAGTGCAGTTGTACAATCTTGGCGCACTGCAACCTCCGCCTCCCAGGTTCAAGCAATTCTCCTGTCTCGGCCCTCCTGGGATTACAGGCATCCACCAACATGCCTGGCTAATTTTTGTGTTTTTGTGGAGACAGGGTTTCACCATGTTGGTCAGGCAGGTCTCAAACTCCTGACCTCAGGTGATGTGCCCGCCTCAGCCTTCCAAAGTGCTGGGATTACAAGCATGAGCCACCATGCCTGGCTGATTACTTAGTCTCTTTATCGACATTTTCAGCTCTGCTAGAAGCTTCCACATTCTTCAAGCTCTACCTCTGTAACTCCAGCCTCCAATTTCTCTACTTCACACTAGGGGTCACCATACTTATCCTTCTATCTTTCATTGATTTGCCAAGAAAAAAACCAAAAAACATTCCCTCAACTCTCCTCACCTCAGAGGCCCCCAGTGCATTTCATTCTTTAAAGGCATTTCTTTATATTAAAAAGAACACATGTGTGTGCATGCATACACATACACCACACACATATATGCTCATACATACACTACCTGCATATATGCACACATACACCACATATGCATGTACACACACGCCCCTGGGTTATATTGCTTTGGTTTCGGCCTAGCTGCCTTTTATCCTCATCAGTCTTCAATGACTGAGGAAGTAGGGTTTTTGCTACAAGATGTAAAAACATAGCCGTACTTCAATTGGCAGTGGCAGTATCATGCTCTAGCAGGGAGTGCTCTGCTGGGAGGGTAGTGTTCCAGCCAGCTAGTGTAGGAAACAATGAGACAAGGCAGTGTTGACTCATCAGATCATGATGAACACTTCAAAGGGAGAAAGACCTCTCTGTGCTGGATCGAGGTTATCTTTCCAAATTCCAAGAGGCAGAATCACAAAGCAAGAGACGGGGCAAGCCAACACAAAACCCTTGAGTCTCTAAGCAATAGTAAAACCCACAGACCCCTGCTGAGGAATGCAGCCATAGGGAATTCCTTGCATGGTCCTTACAATCTTCACGATTGAACCAGTGACCAGCAACTTAAAAAGAAGCCTTTTAAAACTGGCTGATTCATGGCCTGGCGTGGTGGCTCATGCCTGTAATCCTACCACTTTGGGAGGCTGAGGCAGGCAGATCGCCTGAGGTCAGGAGTTTGAGACCAGCCTGGTCAACATAGTGAAACTCCGTCTCTACTAAAAATACAAAAATTAGCTGGGTGTCGTGGTAGGCGCCTGTAATACCAGCTACTGAGGAGGCTGAGGCAGGAGAATTGCTTAAACCTAGAAAGTGGAGGTTGCAGTGAGCCAAGATCGTGACACTGTACTCCAGCCTGGGAGACAGATCAAGTTTCCTTCTCAAAGTCTCAAAAACAAACAGACAAATAAAACAAAACAAAACAAAACACAAATTGGCTGATTCATGCCACCGAGGCAGCATGTCATATGATCTCTGCCCAGTAGACAGAAAGGTAGCTAATTAATGCAACAGAATCCTATCTTTTTGGGGAGTTGAAGGGATACAGCAGTAATTGGAAGAACCAAAGAAGACAGGGAAGTTGAATCATGAGTATATTGATGACCACAGAGGAGCGCAACGGAGGCTATTTCTGGGAAAATGGCAAGGTGACCAGTGCTACAGCTGCTCCTCACTAATTCAGTGTCCTCTCCATAAACATTTCCTGAGTAGCCATTTTGTGTCAGGCACTTTCCTGCCTGAATGCTTTTTGTCCCTGAGGAGTGAATCCCCAAATTCTAATTCCATCAAGATAAGATGGAATAGATGGAATAAGTGTCTCCTTACATGTTCTCTGTCCCCTTTTCATAGACTTAACTCACCCAAACCAGGTGAGTCTGTTCTACATGACTTGAAAGTACCTAACTCATACAAATTTAAAAGCACTGGGAAATTTGGAGTTCCAGGTGTGATAGAATGAGATATGATCTTAATTCTTCCCCCATTTGCAGTATTTGTAAACATTCATCACCTTGCCATGGTCTTACAGTTGGGTTATCCTTGTAACTTAGTTTGACCAGCAGGTACTATTGGATGTAGTTCAAGCAAAGGCTTAAGATGTGTTTGTGTGGTTGGGCTTGCCTCTTTTATTTCTGCTATCCCTAGAAAAATAAGAGACACAGGGAGCAGACCTTAGCCCAACCCATAGTTTAGAGTTAAGCCCAGCAGAGGCCCAGCTTAGAGCAGCCACATTCCAGATAACACTCGGGTGTGTACGCCAGAAATAAATGCTTGTTGTGGTAAAGGACTGAAATTTTGCAGTGTTTTTGACCCAGAGGGCAATAAGAAATCTGAGAGAATCGGCAAGCTAGAGATTCTGAAAAAGGGCTTTTGTGACAATGACTTTTACATTCACAGTTTGCATGGTAGGTATTTGATAAGCATTTTAAACAGAGCAGCTTGGTTTTGATTGCATCAAATGTCAAAGGTTTGTCATTGACCTCAACATAAGCCAGTTCTGGGGCTCACTCTGATTGCCAAGGCTCAGACGTACCAATATGAAAATTCACAGCATCCTAGGTCTAGTATTAGTCTCTACAGAGTGCCTGGCTGAACTTGCAGGCACAGATTGCATTTACACATTGTCTTACTTTGTCCCACAACATCTCTACAATAAGTGTAAGAGAATTACTGTATTACTGTATCCATTCTTACATTGCTATATAGAAGTGTCTGAGACTGGGTAGTTTATAAAGAAGAGAGGTTTAATTGGCTCATGGTTCTACAGGCTTTACAGGAAGCATGATGCCAATGTCTGCTCTGCTTGTGGGGAGGCTTAGGGAAGCTTCTAGTCATGGCGGAAGGTGAAAGGGAAGCAGGCACATCACATGGCTAGAGCAGAAGCAAGACAGAGCAAAGTGGGAGGTGCTATGTGCTTTTAAATGACCAGATCTCATGAGAACTCACTCACTATCATGAGGACAGTACCAAGAAGATGGTAGTAATCCATTCAGGAGAAATTTGCCCCTATGATCCACTCAGCTCCCACCAGGCCCCACCTCCAATGCTGGGGATTGCAATTCAACATGAAATTTGGGTGGGGACAAATATCCAAACCATATCCATTACCAACATTTCAGAAAGAAGTAGGCCAAGGTTCAGAGAAGGTGAGGGTCCTGCCCAAGATCTCACATATGGAAAGTAGCAAAAGTGATCTTAAACCCAGATCTGACGACCTCTAAAACCACACACTTATCTCTGTAGGCCTGAGTGAGAATTTATCTGTAAGAGAAAGGAGGAGGAAAGCCACAAATATGTCTAATGAATATAGTTGTCATCAAGCACCATTTATTACCTTCACTGAAACCATCAGATTCTACATTCGATGGTACTTTATTTTCCTCCAAAAGTAACTACCACGTTTTACTTACTTCAAGATCTCTGAGCAGAGTTCTGCTTTCCCTACAGAATAGGATGAATCAGCCCTCTAATTTCTTTTTGCTATAATAGAGATGCCTTTCAACTCCCCCTCCTTTAGATTCAAAAGAAGTTCTCCTAAGGTCTCAGAGATACTGACACTACAGTTCCCTGGACACCTGTGCATCCTGAAGAAGTCAAAATACATTAGGATTAAAGAGTTCATATTTTATTTCTGAAAGGACTCCTTTTCAACACTTATGAGAAATACAGCAACTACTATTACTTACTGACCTTATTCAACAGGTCTTGAATTTGACGTTCCCAGTCTCAGTAAGTTAATGATCCATGCATGCTGTCCTGCTCATCACTGAGACAGGGGCTGGGCACAAAAAGGAGAGGGCATGAAGACACAGGTGTTCTGGCTTTGCAAGCAGCTAAGTAGGAATATTGCAGATGCTGGAGAGCTGTGACAATTGTGCTGTAAGTCCCTGGGTAAAAGCAGTGATTATAACATTAGCTAATAGTTACGGAGCCCATAGTGTGTTCCAAGCTCTGGGTAAAGTGTGTATAAAGCACACTTTCCTGAAAAGTACATTTTGACTGAATTGCCTAGGTTTAAATATCAGCTCTATCCTGTTTAGTTGTGTAAGCCTTAGCAAGTTATGTAACCTCTTGATGCCTCCATCTTTTCATCTGTAAAGTGGGAATCATAGTTGAACCTACTTCTGACAGTTGTTACAAACAAATGAGTTAATAGATGAGCCGAAATAGTGACTGGCACGTAGCAAGTTGAAAATGAGTGTTAACTGTTATCATTACCCCCACGTGATAATTTCAATAAATTTAGGAAAAAGGTGTCATTACCATCCTCATTTTACCGCTAAGAAATCTGAGGTTCTGAGAAGTTGAATATCTTATTCAAGATCACTCAGACGATAAGTAGCAGAGCCAGAATTTAAACTCAGTCCTGCCAGATTTGGAGGTACATTGTCTTAAACACATTAAAACAAGCAATTCAACTTCTGATAGCACAACACATTGCCAATGTGAAGACACAGGTGAATGATGTTTCAAATCTGGAGTGGTTCCGGGAATTTTGTTCAGCAAAGCAGTGTGGTTTTCAAATTACACTGGTTAATTCAATTGCAAGGGAAAGAAGGTTTTAGAGTTTAATCCAGGTTCCTTGCTCTTCCTTTCAAGCACTTTCCTTGAAATCCAAATTTAGAACATTTGGGGGGGTTTAATGGCCTCCCATGTGATTCAGGTGACCTGCCAGGTTTAGAAATCTGCTGGGACTTTTGAATTTATACAACTGTCTGAGATGGAAGGTCTTGTGGGCTGCCCAGTCCAGCTTCCCACCCATGGTAGGAAGTCCTTGTAGTCTAAGGAAGGTCCTGCAAGACAACAGGGAAGCCTGGAGCCAAGATCAGCTGTTGAACGAGTTCCAAGATTCCCAGAAACAGATCTGCCTTAGTATCCCTCCCTTGCTGAAGCCTTCAGTGAGGAAAGATAATAAAAAGCATAGCCTCAGCCCAAATGCTGTCATGGACCTCAGAGTGCAGCATCTGGGGTCATGTGTCAGTCATGTTCCCTGTGGGGGAGGCTCTGGGGGACATATTCTCAGGGCCGCCATGCTTAGCAAATGAAACAGCTGATTTAAAGGAGTATCCCTTTCACTCAAGTTCATGGGGGTGTCCATCAAAGCTGTTTTATTTACTTATTCTCGCTGAAAGTCAACAGAAAGACTCTTCATTCTTCAATAAATATTGGAAAATGGAGGGAATATTAGGGCCATTTGTAGAAGGAAGTTCATCAAGACAAGGAACAGAATTAGTTATAGGATTGTGATGAGTTTACTTTTTTTTTTATGGAGTGCAGCCACAAGGAGACGGCCTGCAACTACTAGGTTGGTGCAAAAGTAATCGCAGTTTTTGCCATTACTTTCAATGGCAATCAGTTGGGAGGATAAGAATGGATTCCTTTGGGGGCATGAGATTGGCCTGAAAATCAGGAAAAATCTTCCGCATAGAATTGATAGTTGAAACCATGGAAATTCAGCTTTGAACATGGAGGAAGAGTCCCTAAGCCAAGGGATACAGGAAAAAGGCAAAAAAGCAGATTCTCTGCTATGGCTCTGCCGACACTTTAGATTTTTTAGGACTTCTGAGCTCCAGAATTGTATGATAATAAATTTGTGGTATTTTAAGTCACTAAGTTTGGGGTAATTTTTTAATACAGCAACAGGAACCTAATACAGTTCTACAAGCAGAATATTGGAAAATGTCAACTTGTAGATATTATTGGCATAAATAATATTTTATCATTTATAAGATAAGAATTATTATTTATAAAATAAGGATAAATTCTTATTTTACAGAGCTTATGTAATTGGTTTATATAAATTAATTCATTTACCTTCCTACAAAGCATTATTATCTCCATTTTATAGTTGGGTAAAGTGAGATTCATTTTTTCTAATAAATTGCCTAAGATCATACACTTATTAGCTAATAACTGCTGAAGCTAGAAGTTAATCCAGGGAAATATGGCTTCATATACCATACCCTTAAACAGAATGCTATACTTCCTGTTCCAGAGTGGTCCAATGGCAAGGAACAGCATTCAGACAGCAAGGTAAGAGGTGGGACTGAATGTTTTGCCATCCGTGATACCTATTTCAAGGCTGGGGTAGGAAAGGAAGAAAGTCAACAGTGTTGGAAGCTAAAGAGATTGAGAAGCATACACTGTGAGTGGTCATTAGGAAGCCATTAGTAGCTCTTGAAGGGCTTATCTTAATGGAGAAAATTGGGTAGAACATTCAAAAAGGAAGGCAACATTGCAGCAAAGGCTGAATGTGAGCATCCCATGTGGAGAGATGCATAAAAAAATAAAAGCACTTGCAAGAAAGGTGGAAAATGGAATTTTAAAAAAATTTTATGGTGTTTTTCATGAATTTCTCTTTTGACCTAAAGAAGGAAGGAGAACACCTGAAGAAGATGGAGAAGAAAGAACCAAATGACAGAGCAGGCTCCTTGCATGGACCATTGGGGGAAGACTGGCTTAGCAAGAAAAGACTCTTGCCCCCAGAAGGAGAGCAGAGGGGGGCAAAATTGCTGCGGTGGGTGGAGAATGATGAGACATTCACACACAGCTTACGTGATCTACCACATCACCCTCCAAGAAGTGGGTCAGGGAGAGGGCTTAAAGACTGGAGATTGAGGGTGAGACAGCAGGATTTGAAACTGGACTGCAGCGTGTGAGCTGGAGACCTGGGGATCGGTGAATTGAGCATTCTTGAGGGAATACATTTATCAGGACACAAACTTTATTCACACAGGCTGATAATTAATTTAGTTTTGAGATATGCTGGTGAAAGGGAAAGTGGAAGTTTATTATTTCCCTCCTTTTGAATCATTTTTAAATGACTAAGTGAAAGTTCACAACAGCTCAATGGAAAATATTCCCATAGAAATGGAGCCCTTTTGGAAACCACCTAGGATGGATATTTGTATGTATGCAGGCAAATCGCGGGAGGCCGGGGCTCCTGAGGCACCCGAGCTCCCTTTGTGCTGAAATGGCAAAATCTGGGGGGATGAGAAAAAAGCAGCAGCATGTTTTGTCCTGGAGCACTAATTATGAAGCACCAGAAGGGTTTCAAGACACTCAATTAACAATGGGAGCAGTCAATAAGAACTTCCTGACATAGAGACTTTAATAAATTGTTGTTTCTTTTTGGCTCTCATGAATGCTCAGCCATGAAACAAACAGATATTTTCTTGACTATGTTGAAAGATGAGGGCCAGAGAAGCCCCAAAAGGATACAGTTCACAGTTTGAGGGCTCTGACTCTGTATATGGTAGTTTGCTTGAACAAGTCAACAAAGTCTTTAAAGTCTGTTTCTTTACTAGAGAACGTGGAGACCATAACCTGTCTTCCTATATTCTTGGGAGGACTGAAAGAGATGTTTGACTTAAGAGCTCCCCACAGCGTTACCATGAAATGAGCCCTCAAAAATCATATTTGCATCAGTTTTAAAGTACATTATTTGGTCCTCTAAGACTTAAAATACTGTGTTGTGTTTAATCATCTTCAATGCACCATCTTGTGTATAGCACTGGATAAATAAAAACCAGGCTGGATGGCTTCTGTTTACCCAGCACCTCCCTTCACCACCTTTCTTTGGTCCCTGGAGATTGGTCTTTATGAACCCAGCCAAAGCACTCTGTGACCCTCTGGTTTTGACCAACAGACAAAACTCATTACAGAGTGAAGGCAGGGAAAAAAGGAATCAGGTGTTTATACTTGCTTCTTCCCTGGTGGGCCACTGAGGGCCGGCTGTATCTCTCAAAGGAAGGTCTCAGACATGTCAGGTGGCTTTCTGCACACATGCCTCACTGTCTCCAGTTCAGAGAGGGCTCCGTCCTCTCCTCTTAACCCTTCAGGCCAGGGCAGATAACTGTCCCTGCCATCACTAGCCCCTGGGGGCAGTGCCACCCTTTGTGGTTTCCCTATACTTCACCTATGCATTTATAAACTATCCCTTTATAAAATATTCCACAAATGATTAAATTTGAGTGTGACATCTATTTGCTGCTGCGAATATTACTTAAATACGACCCAAGGAAGTGGCCCCAAACAATGCTAGTATTCCAAGATTTCCTAAAATGGTCTCCAAAGTCCAGGTTTTTTTCTAATGACTGTGCCATGCTTCCCCCCTGCCAATTTCAGCCATGATCTGTTCTGATCTTATTGTTTTCTTCTTTCAAAAAACCAAGGCAGGAAAAGGCTCCCCACATACTCCTTGTTGGTCTGTGTATTAGTCTGTTCTCATCCTGCTAATAAAGATATACCTAAGACTGGGTAATTTATAAAGGAAAGAGGTTTAATTGATTCACAGTTCTGCATGGCTTGGGAAGCCTCAGGAAACTATGATCATGGTGGAAGGGGAAGCAAACATATCCTTTTTCATATGGCAGCATCAAGGAGAAGTGCTGAGCAAAAGGGGGAAATGTCCCTTATAGAACCATCAGATCTCGTAAGAATTCACTATCATGAAAACAGCATGAGGGTAACCACCCCCACGATCCCATCACCTCCCACCAGGTCCCTCCCACCACATGTAGGGATTATAGGAACTATAATTCAAGATGAAATTTGGATGAGGACACAGCCAAATCATATGACTCTGTCCCTACTCTCCAAAATCCCATGTCCTCACATTTCAAAAGACAACTGTGCCCTTCCAACAGTCCCCCAAAATCAACTCAGTCCAGCATTAACTGAAAACTCCAAGTCCATAGCCTCATCTGAGACAAGGTTTATAAGCCTGTAAAATCTAAAGCAAGTTAGGTACTTCCTAGATACAATGGGGGTACAGGCATTGGATAAATAAACCTGCTCCAAATGGGAGAAATTGGCCAAAACAAAGGGGCTACAGGCCCCATGCAAGTCTACAATGCAATAGGGCAGTCATTAAACCTTAAAATTCAAAAATAATCCCCTTTGACTTCATGTCTCACATCTAGGGCATGATGATGCAAGAGGTGGGCCCCCATGATCTTGGGAAGCTCTGCCCCTGTGACTTTGCAGGGTACAATCAGCATCCTGGCTGCTTTCATGTCTGGCATTGAGTGTCTGTGGCTTTTCCAGGTGCATGGTGCAAGCTGTCAGTAGAGCTACAATTTTGGGGTCTGCAGGATGGTGACCCTCTTCTCACAGCTCCACTAGGCAGTGTCCCAGTGGGGACTCTGTGTGGGGGCTCCAACCCCATATTTCCCTTCTGCACTGCCTTACAGAGGTTCTTCATGAGTGTTCCGTCCCTGCAGCAAACTTCTGCCTGGACATCACGTGTTTCCATACATCCTCTGAAATCTAGGCAGAGGTTCCCAAACCTCAATTCTTGACTTCGGTGTACCTATAGGCTCAACACTACATGGAAGCTGCCAATACTTGGGGCTTGCATCCACCAAAACCACAACCTGAGCTATACCTTGACCTCTTTTAGCTATGGCTGTAGTGGCTGGCACACAAGGCACTAAGTTCCCATGCTGCACAAAGCAGGGGAGCCTTGGGCCTGGTCCACAAAGCCATTTTTTCCTCCTAGGCCTCCAGGCCTCTAATGGGAGGGGGGCTGCCATGAAGACCCCTGACTTGCCCTGGAGACATTTTCCCCATTGTCTTGGTGATTAATATTTTGCTCCTCATTACTTATGCACATTTCTACAACAGGCTTGAATTTCCCCCCATAAAATGGGCTTTTCTTTTCTATTGCATCATCAGGCTGAAAATTTTCTGAACTTTTATGTTCTGCTTCCCTTTTAAACCTAAGTTCCAATTCCAAACCGTGTTTTTATGAATACATAAAACTGAATACTTTTAACAGCACCCAAGTCACCTCTTGAACACTTTTCTGCTTGGAGATTTCTTCTGCCAGATACCCTAAATCATCTCTCTCCAGTTCAAAGTTCCACAGATCTCTAGGGCAGGGGAAAATGCCACCAGACCCTTTGCTAAAGCATAACAAGAGTCACCTTTGCTCTAGTTTCCAACAAGTTCCTCATCTTCATTTGAGACCACCTCAACCTGGGCTTCATTGTCCATATCACTATCAGCATTTTGGTCAAAGACATTCAACAAGTCTCTAGGAAGTTTCAAACTCCCACATCTTCCTGTCTTCTGAGCCCTCCAGGTCTCTAGGAAGTTGCAACATTTCCCACATTTTCCTGTCTTCTTTTGAGCCCTCAAAACTGTTCCCACCTCTGCTTGTTACCCTGTTCCAAAGTCACTTCCACATTTTGGGGTATCCTTATAGCAGCACTCCACTCTGCCGGTACCAATTTACTGTATTAGTCCACTTTCATGCTGCTAATAAAGACATACCTGAGATTGGGTGATTTATAAAGGAAAGAGGTTCAACCGACTCACAGTTCTGCAGGTCTAGGAGATCTCAGGAAATTTACAATCATGGTGGATGGGGAAACAAACACGTCCTTCTTCACATGGTGGCAGCAAGGAGAAGTGCCAAGCAAAAGGGGGGAACCCCCTACATAAAACCATCACATCTTGCGAGAACTCACTCATAATGAAATTACCTCCCACTGGGTTCCTCCCATTATACGTGGGGATTATGGGAACTACAATTCAAGATGAGATTTGGGTGGGGACACAGCCAAATCATATCACTCTGCATCTGGGTGACTTAATGCTGATGATAAAATGACTACTAAGCTTCTGGTTAATACCCTGGCCCTCACTGTGCCTCCCAGGGTTGAGGGTTGGCTGCCTTACTCATCCCAGTGTTGTCCAGCTCTGCAGCCCACAAAGGACATTGGGTCCATGCTGGAACTCTCTATTTAGCAATCTCAGAGAGAGCAGGGCCAAGGGCAACTCAAAATGGGGCTCAATTTTGGGAACTTAGGAACCAGATTGGTGTGGAAGCCTTTAGCATAAATTTGTAAAGTGTATTCCAGAGGTACATTTAGCCATTTTAAAAATTCTATAAGAGGAAATATATAGCTTTCGTTTTCCTTTTCTTAGCAACATTTGTTGGGGGTGATTAGACTGTCTATAATAGACAGGACAAAGCCAGACTGATGGACCAAGAGTTCCAGGCTCTCTGCTCAGAACAAGCCAGTGTCTTTTGGCAATTGGAGACGAAGTCATCATCCCCTTCCTGCAATGCACCAAATGCAGCCCGGCCTGAGCAACAGAAATCCCAACTCCAAGTACCACCTGGCTAGCTAGCTGAGTTTCAGGCAGAATAATTTCTTCACAAATCAAACTCTTGCTTAGTCCTTTCTTTGTGCTCAGCACTGTGCTTGGTTTGGGGAATAAAAGAACCTCAGCAGCCCTATTTGGGAGTTAGAACCCCTCGGTGCCAAACTCACCTACATTCTTCACCATTTGCATGTCTGCAAGCAAGTCTCAACCTCCTCCTGCCTCAGTTTCTACAGCTGTAAAATGGGTATCTGGGGTTGTCTTGAGGTGTATTTCATCTAATGCACATGGAGCACTTAGCACAGGGACAGAGTAAATGACCAACGATTATTATTTTAATCCATCATGAAGATAACTGGAAAAGTATCTAAGATGCATTTTTGCCTGGAGCTCCAGTACAGTGAAGAAAACAGACATAGGAATCTACTGTTACAGTTGAGTGAGATATATTCTCTAATAGAGGTAGGAAGAGGGAGGCATAGGACCCCAAGGAGGAAGAATCCACCCCCACCTGGGCAAGTCAAAGTAGGCTTCAGAGGCCCAGGAAGTAGAACTGGTGTTTGTTAACTTCTTCAGAGCCCCAGCCCTTCAAAAGCCCAGGCCCCCTGGTGTACCTGCTCTGGAGTTCTATCTAATGAAGACTCTTTGACTGTCTCCTGAGTCATCTCCTTTTTAACTCTCCATAAATCTTATCGTGAAAAATACTTTTCTTGTCTCCCTCGTCAATGCCTTTGCATTTCTCCTTTGCTTTGTTACTGGCCTTCCAACCAGGGGCTTTCATCTCTTCACAACACAGAATCCTTACTGTGCTGTTTTCTATTGTTTATGCAACCCCTGTTATTCTCTCCCTTCGTGCATTATTTAGTCCCGGAAAGTGCTGGGGGAGAGAGCTTGGAGGAGAGATGTCAGTAAAATAAGTTGTATTCAACTGCATTATGCTGTGAAAAGCCCTAAAAGGAAACCCCTATTTTTCAGGGATGGGGGTATAGACAAGGGGAGTGGTTAAGGAGGGGAAGATTTCCTTGAAAATAATATATAAAGGCCTTTTCATGTAAATATGTGAAAACTGATTGTGGTACCTTATTCTTCAGATAGAAGAGCAAGGTCAGCAATGCATCCTGTATATTACAAGAAAAAAATCAAATTTTCTGTCTTCTGAGTTGAGGAATGTAAGAAACTATAATTATTATTATAATCATTGTGCTGATAAGAATAGTATCATTATGATGATTATTTATTGGGTGCCAACTCTATACCATTCACTGTATTAAGGGCTTTACATGCATGATCTCACGTAAGCCACATGGCAGTCCTATGAGGCAGGCAGTATTATTATCCCTGTCATAGGGAGGAGGACGCCGAGGATCAGAGAGGTTAAGAGCGTGCTTAGGGTCACATGGCAGCTGCGGAACTGTGACTGACACCCAGGTCTGACTACGACCATGACCCCACACTGCCTGCCACTGTCTGGGGCTCTCTCTTCCATGGAGCCCACACAGTCCTATGTCCTCACGAGGACCACTGGTTTTGTCTCCACTTACTCTCCATGCAGCCCCTTGGGAGCCTCATCTTGGGTTTCCTAATGATTTGTGCATCCTCTCCCGAAGACCAGACCATCCAACCACAGCAGCCAGGGCCCTAAGGCCACCCTGCATCTCACCTCAACCACCCTACCTGATTGGAAGGAATTCTGACTCTTTATTTAAGCCTTGTTGATGCTTTATACACATCGGGCTAAAAGAAATCAGAAAGATTAGTTGGGCCAAGTGATGCCAGGGCTGTGGATGTGAGGACTCCATAGGCAGCTATCAGAAATGTGGGCCTGGACAGCTGTTCTGAGACTGACCCAGTGCCCATTACATCAAAGTCAGTCTGGGCGTGGTTTATGTGTGGCCTTCCTGTGGCTACTGTAACAAATCCCCAGGAACTTAATGGTTTAAAGCAACACAAATGTATTATTTTACAGTCCTGGAGGTCAAAAGTCTGACATAGAGACTCTTGGAGGCTCTAGGGACAAATCTGCTTCCTTTTTGTTTCACATGTTCTACGTGCTGCCCACTTTCCTTGACTCCTGGCCCCTTCCTCAATCTTCAAAGACAGCAATAGAGCATCTTTTAGTCTCTCTCCAACTCTGGGTCTTCTGCCTCCTCTTTTTTCTTATTAGGAGCCTTGTGATTATACTGGGCCCACTTAGATAGTCCACGATAATCTCTCAATCTCAGAAATTTTAATCTAATTCCATCTGCAAAGTCCCTTTTGCCACCCAAGGTCACACACTTGCAGTTTCTGGGGATTAGAATGTGGATATCGTTGGGGTCATTATTCTGCCTGTCATATCTGAGATCCAGAAATTCCATTCCTAGGTATATATTAGCCAGGGAACCTCTCACACCCATTTGCAAGTGAATCATAAAGGGTATTGTTGGAGTTATTCAGGGTGTTAGGAACCAGAGACAACATAGGCATTCTACGTGGAGATAATGGAAAAGTGAAGGATGTGGAAGATGCAAGGACACACAGTGAATGGAAGTAACAACCTAGAGGTTTACACCCTGATATGAATGCATCTTAGAAAGAATGCTTAGGCCGGGCGTGGTGGCTTACACTTGTAATCCTAGCACTTTGTGAAGCTGAGGCGGGCGGATCACTTGAGGTCAGGAGTTCAAAACTAGCCTAGCCAAGTAGAGACTGGTAGAGACTGGTGAAACCCAGTCTCTACTAAAAATACAAAAACAAACAAAAAAATTAGCTGGGGATGGTGGCAGGCGCATGTAATCCCGGGGACTACTTGGGAGGCTGAGGCAGGAGAATCACTTGAACCCAGGAGGTGGAGGTTGCAGTGAGCTAAGATCACATTACTGCACTCCAGCCTGGGCAACAGAGGGTAACTCTGTTCAAAAAAAAAAAAAAAAAATTATTAGAGAGGGAAAGCAAAAAACAGAATAAGATGTGTGAGTATGTGACACAGGATCATTTACATCAATGAAACAGCTAAGTACAAAATTGCGACATGCACTTTGCATGAATACTGTATAAGCAAAAAGACATGTTTGGACACCTTGGTGATAGCTGCCTAGGAGAAGAGAAAAGGAAATGTTACAGGATAGAAGAATAAAAAGGAATAAAAATAAGTCTTGTTCAAATATCATCCCTTCCGTGAAGCCATCCTTGACCCGCTGAAGCCTCCAGGTAGAGGGGCACGGTTCAGTGGGCACAGGTCTTTAACAGGATTCTTGCACACTGTCTTGTGTCGATATGTTTGCATTTCTAGCTTTATGTGAGCTCCTTGAAAGCAGGGACAACATCTTGTTTTCCTTTGTATCTTTCAAGAGCAGCGCAATGCCTGCCTCACAGTAGGTGCCTAATATATGTTTGGTTAACTTGAACAGTGAACAGTGGGGAAACAAGACATCTGGAGCGGGTGTGTTACATGAGCTGACACTTAGAAAAATTTCTAAGGACACCCAAATGGGCTTTAAAGCTATGTTTGGAACAGAAAGTTGAATCATAAAGCCTGATTCTTGCAGGTGAGCAAAGGAGAAGGACGGCAAAGAGGATGGATGCAGACCTTCTGAGCATCTGTTCTGCTTCTAACTTCTCCAGACAAAATGCCAAGAAAAATGAGCATCAGAATAAAAATGCACAATGAACATTGGTAGAAGGGAAAAGAAACCCCAAGTTGGATAAAGAGATTGTAAGACAGCATTTAATTGTTCTAAATAAATCCAATCCAAAAGAGTGGCAGAAATGCTGAGACAGAGGATAGAAAGTATCTCCAAATATTTCAAAAGGTGGCAGTAAATTCTGAGATTCTGTAATGAGACTGACATTGTTCTGGGTCAAGACTCCAGAACAGATCATTAAAGCAATGGTTTTGAACGTTTAAAAGAAAAATAAAGTGGTGATTCTTTAGACGCCTACAAGGGTTCATTAAAATCACGTTGTGCCTGAGTGACCTGGTTTCCTTTATGGACCTTAAATGGTAAAAAGGTAGAGACCTGTAGTAGATATTTTATACAGATTTCAGCTAAGAGTTTGACAAGCTCTTTCTCAGTGGTTTTAAACACAAGGCTGATTCTTGCTTTGACAACCAGTTCAGTTATCATGCCCAAATGGCTTGGATTCATGGAATGGTGCCAATCTACCACACATAATATTAAAAACAGCTACCATGTATTAAATGCTTACCACGTGACAGGCACTATCCTTGGCAATTCACATGGAGTTAAGCATTTTCAGTCCCAACTACTCTAGGACGGAAGGGCTGTTACTACTGCACTTTGCATGGGAGGGAAGTGAGGTACTCACAGGTGAAATAACTTCCCCAGGTCCCAAGGCTAGCAACAACTGGCTCTGGAGACTCAGCTAACACAGCGTGTTATTCTGCTAGAGAATAGATGAGATGCTGGGCTGTCTGACTTTCAAAATGGAACTCAGAAATACAAGAGCCTCTGCAGAAATGGAATGAACAAAAGGAAATATTTTCTCTTGTCTTACCTTTCAATCATTCTCTGCTTGTCACCTAAACACAGCTCTCACACCCAGACTCTCTACTGAAAGGTATGCTGGGTCTTTCCAGGCCATTTCTCTATAGCAGATCTCTGTCATAGGGTCCTTCTCAGGGACTGTTTTCCTCTATTCTATTGGTCTGTTTCCCACAGACCAGGGGTTTTAACCCCTGGTCCTGACCTGTGCCTAATCAGTGTCCCCAGATTTCAGTTTTGGGATTTAGCCTCACCCTACATTGCTTCACCTGGGTAGACTCTCTTCTGATAAAAATCCATCTGTGCATATCTGGCACATACGTGCCAGTTGCTGTGAAATACAAATAAGCTTATGGCAGGGCCCAGCAATAATGGGACTTCCTGGGATCGAGGGTTAGTGCCTCAAGTAGCTGAAGAGGCTCCCCACACAGCTCATCCTCCTCTGAGCAGAGTAGTCACTGCAAACAGGGTTGTTGGCCATGCAGAATCCATCCCTGAAAGTCTGGGATTCAAAAGATACTTCCCTCCTCAAATAGGAGCAGGAAAAGGTAGCATTTAAGGGGCACAGGCACTTAAGGGGAAACAATCCAACTAACTTAAATGTTTGTGTTTTTTTTTTTTACATTTAATTCTTATCTAAACAGACTTACCTATTTGGTACCATACTATGACTAGAATGAAACCATTTGAATTCAAGATTGAATTTGGGAAGAGTTTATATCAGAACTACATCCAGCCATCTTGTCATTTAATGCACACTAGTTGAATACCTGGTAGAAACAACAGGGTGAACTGGATTATGTCCAGAGTTTGGAGTCAGAGTTCTGGGTTAGATGCCTATTCTTTGATGCACTTGGTAGATGGCCTTAATATCTCCACCCTGCACTTCTTTTAAAAATACAGGTGATGATACACATCTCGTAGGGTTGCTAGAAACCTTATGCTTTGCTGTCCTAGGAGCAGACCCTGCAACAAGGATTCAAGTGTGTGAGGTTTATATGGAAGGTGATGGGAGCACTACATGAGAATAAGAGAACAGGAATGAGAGTGACAGCGAGAATAGGAAATGAGATAAGGTAGGGAAAGCAGCCAAAAAAAGGGCTGTTATCAAATCAACTGTCAATATGGATAACTAGAACTGAATCCTGGTGGTGAATTATGGAAGCCAGTTTAAAACATAAGCCTTAGAGTTCACATTCAAAGGGTGAGAGAGTTGGGGTATTTATACACCTGCTCCTGCTGGTCTTTGGTTGAGGCCTGGCTGTTCTCAGAATGTGTTTGTTCTCCTGCAAGTAAATTAGGCCAGTATGCCCTAGAATGGTAAAAAGAAGGGATATAGGTGGAGCATCTACAGTGTCTCCTAGGGATTTTGCAAGCTAGTCTATGTGAAAGCCTTTTAAAAATTTATTTATACATTCAACAAATATTTTAAACATGCCTACACTCTGAGTAAGTACTGAGGCACTGGGCATTGGAAGGTAAACAAGTGCTCTTGCAATAATTTTACTAAAATTTCAAAGGTAAAGTAAGTCATTATAGTCATTATAGTTAATACTAAAGAATGCTCTAATAGGGAAATAATAGAGGGGACTTTGGTAAATACAGCACTGCAACTTAAACTATTATACAGATCAAGCAGCTCTGCCTTACACTCAAACAAGAAAGGTTTAAGCTGAGTCCTTAAGAATATGCACTGTTCACAATAGCAAAGGCTTGAAACCAACCAAAATGCCCATCAGTGATAGACTGGATAAAGAAAATGTGGCACACATATACCATGGAATACTATGCAGCCATAAAAAAGGATGAGTTCATGTCTTTTGCAGGATCATGGATGAAGCTGGAAACCATCATTCTCAGCAAACTAACACAAGAACAGAAAACCAAATACCACATGTTCTCACTCCTTAGTGGGGGTTGAACAGTGAGAACACATGGACACAGGGAGGGGAACATCACATACCGGGGTCGGTCAGTGGGTGGAGGTCTAGGGGAGGGATAGCGTTAGGAGAAATACCTAATGTAGATGACGGATTGATGGATGCAGCAAACCACCATAGCACATGTGTACCTATGTAACAAACCTGCATGTTCTGCATATGCACCCCAGAACTTAAAGTATAATAAAAAAAAGAGAAATACTAAATGGAGTATTAAGAGAGGTGTAGAAGTGGACTTTCTGACAAAACAGTAAAACATGCCATATTAGGAAGAAGTTTCCAGGAGAGAAGAGTTTGCCAGACATCTTGTTTTTGGCTGTGGCAGTCCATTCCCTCAACTGGAAGGCTCTTAAAGAACTAAAGAAAAATTTAAAAATATTTTGTGCAGGGACTAGCTTGATGCTCCTCAACCAGGGGTAATTACTATTATTATTATTATTTTTTGAGACGGAGTCTTGCTTTGCAGTCCAGGCTGGAGGTGCAGTGGCATGATCTCGGCTCACTGCAAGCTCCGCCTCCCAGGTTCACACCATTCTCCTGCCTCAGCCTCCCGAATAGCTGGGAATACAGGCATCTGCCACCATGCCCAGCTAATTTTTTGTATTTTTTTAGTAGAGACGGGGTTTCACCATGTTAGCCAGGATGGTCTTGATCTCCTGACCTCATGATCTACCCACCTTGGCCTCCCAAAGTGCTAGGATTACAGACGTGAGCCACTGCACCCGGCCAAGACATTTTGATTGTCATGACTGGAGTGGTACTAGTGGCATCCAGTGGGTAGAGGCCAGGGATGCTGCTAACATTCTATAAGGTACCCCCTCAGAACAAAAGATTACCTCGTTCAAATTGTCAATATTGCCCACGTTGAGAAACTATGGGCTAGCCCCATAATCTTTACACTCTTCCAGAGAGAAGCTAGGAAGCTGCTTAAAAAAAGAAAGAATATGCAGAAAATAGCCAGAGAAAATGAGGGATTTCCTAAGGCAGGTATTCAAGTAATAAGAAGACCTTGAGGTGGGAGAGATCAGGGGTCAGCAAATGATAGCCCTAGGGTAAAATTCAGCCCTACGTCTATTTATATGAATAAAGTTCTGTTGAAACACAGCCACATTCATTCTTTTATGTATTGTGTATACGGCCATTAGATATACAGTAGCAGAGTTTACTAGTTATAAGAGAAACTGTATCACCTACAAAGCCTACCTGGCCCTTTGCAGGAAAGTTTGCTGGCCTTTGGTTTACACAATGACCTAGATATAGATTCTAACACATTTTAAATAATCAAAAATGTTTATTATTTCTTTTTTGTTTGAGACAGAGTCTCATTCTGTTGCCCAGGCTGGAGTGCAGTGGTGCAATCTTGGCTTACTGCAACTTCTGCCTCCAGGGTTCAAGCGATTCTTCTGTCTCAGCCTCCTGAGTAGCTGGGATTACCATGCCCAGCTAATTTTCATATATTTTGTAGAGATGGGATTTTGCCATGTTGTCCAGGCTTGTCTTGAGCTCTTGAGCTCAAGCAATCCTCCCCTCTCAGCCTCCCATAGTGCTGGGATTACAGGTGTGAACTGTAATCCTTATTATTACTTAATGTAGATATATGTAAGAACCCATTTGTGAAAGGCTCACAGC
This sequence comes from Papio anubis, assembly GCF_008728515.1. Lineage (NCBI taxonomy): Eukaryota > Metazoa > Chordata > Mammalia > Primates > Cercopithecidae > Papio > Papio anubis. Next base: position 7,032,981 of record NC_044993.1, read on the forward strand.
CTACTGAGGGGAGCAGAGTGTCAAAAATAGTTATAACACCATATGACTGATGCTATAACAAAAGCCTATACTGGGGCTTCTAGAGCTGCCAAGAAGAGAACAATTCATCCTGCCTGGGTGGGGCAGGGAGGATGGCTTCACAGAAGGAGAGATGGGTCTTGGAGTCTAAATCCATGTTTTCAGGATAATGGAGGGAATTACACTGGAGTGTGTTAAAAAGAAGAGAGAAATCAAAATGCATGAAGGGTTCAGGAAAGATTTCAGTTTACCTCCTTGTGCCTCCGAGCCACTGGCAGGGTCATGAATACGGCTTCTCAGGAGAATTGTCACTTAACCCCCTTCATCCCTACTACCAGCTTTTTAAAAAATTCTTATTTCAAGAGTTAGTCAGCAAGAACAGACAGTAACTGGACCACTGGGTCTGAGGCCTTCTTGGAAAATTACACATTTTCTAGATGAAGGATGCAGTACACGAAGGTAGAAGGTGGCAGATTTTAAGTGAAGCAATAAAAGTTGATGTGCTAAGATACTTGAGTATAAAAACTGCACGTTAGGCCTCCCACTGGACAAATTGTAGACAATTGGAGCACAAGAATAAATAAGGGTAGCAACAGATTGTTACCCTACAGAATAAAAAAAGAATCCATAAAACCATAGTAATAAAACTTTTAAAATTGGAAATAAATTAATAAGTTGGGGGGAGCTTTTCCTTAAAATAGAATGCCAACAAATAAATGTAGAAGGACCCATGCCATTAGAGAATCAGCATTTGGTAACCATAATGGTAAAATTTTTTTTGTTGGGGCGGGGGGCAAAAATTATCAATGAAGCCTAGAATCAGTGGCTGAAAATACAAAAAGAAACAAGGTATTTGTGTAGTCTGGAAATACCTCCTTCCAAGACACTTGTTGGTTATAAAGGAGGAAAAATTAAATTCATATAGGAGAAACCTGGCAGACACCACCTTAAGTAAGTGATCCAAGTTAATGTCATCAGTAACGACACAAAAGCCTGCTACATGCTGCCTGATATGAAGCACTGAGAAGGACACAATACTGCCATGATGTTGCCACAAATACAACAACTGCTGGGACCAACCATGAGGGCAGGCTGGGGGGGGTCTCTGTTCTCTGACGTGGCTTTCCAATGGCCTTGCCATCACTCCCGTAGGAGTGTGAGTTCAAGGACTTCAGAATTGTAAGGCAGGAAAATGCCGTTCCTGTTGGCTTCCCATGCCAAAGGGAAATGGGTACTTCATGCATTTCACTAACACATACCGAGTAATCATCTAGCTTTACGGACTGCTTCTGTGCACTGGGAATTGTACTAGGTGTTGAGGATTCAGGGTGCAAATATGAAGCAGGTATGAACTCAGTCCTATGGAGCATACACCCTAATGGGGATGTCAGGTTTAAATAAATCATTACAGAATTTGTTATACAGTTAAAGTTGTGATTGGAGCTACAAAGGGAGGGCAGACTATGAGAAAATGTTAGAGGAAATAGACTCACCTAAAATGTGGAGGTAGAGGGGAGTTTGTGAGGATGTGATGGGGTAAAGCCATGTGGGGGAGGGTGGCAGAGATTATTTAGGTGTTGAGAAAGGAAGTTCCTTGCTTGTACTTTCTTTCCAGCGGTTTCTTTAACCTGGATCGAATCTTGGGAGACACTGAACAAAATAACCAACCTATCATCTTAAACTATGTCATGGTCGTGAAAGACAGAACACAGCTGAAAAACTTTTCCAGATTAAAGGAATCTAAAGAGACGTGAGATCTGAGGCAATATTAAATCCTGGATTAGATCCTGGACAAAAATTTTTTTTTGCAATTAAAAAAATTAGTGCGGTAATTCTATAAATCCAAATAAAGCGTGTTGATTAGATAATTTTTAATAGTATTAATTTTCTGATTTGATCGTTGTTCTGTGATTCTATGAAAGAGAAAAAATATCCTTGTTTTCGGGAAATGACACACTGAAGATGAGGGGGAAAGGGGCATCGAGTCTGCAATTTTCTCTTAAATAGTTGGGGGAGGGAGGAATAATTAAGTAAATGTGATAATATGTTAACATTTGAAAATCTGTACTAAAAGTATAAAGGAATTACCTGCATTATTTTTGCAACTTTCCTGTAAGTCTGAATTCATTTCAAAATAAAAGGTTAAAAATAAAAACCCTGTATATTATAGAAGACAGATTTACAGAACAAAGGCTCTAGAATCAGACCAATCTGGATTGGAATGTTTGAGCCCAGATTGACTGGCAGTTATGACCTTAAATATGTTATCTAGCCTCTCTGAGCCTCAGTTTTCTCATTAATAAAATAGGAAAAATAGTATCTACTTCTCAGGTTTATGTAAAGACAATGCAGTTACTATAAGTAAAATTTTACACAGTGCTGCACAATGCCTGAGACTGCCTGCCAAGGTACCTCTGAGGCTAGCCAAGACGCTTGGTCGACTTGTTGACTGATTGGTTGACAGGGATGCTTTCATGCCCTGAGTAACTCAGGCTTTACATGTGCACTTTTCTCCATTGGGCAGCTATGCTACCAGATTCCAACTTTGTCTTTAAAATACTCCTCCATATGTATGCAAGGAAGACAATGTAAACCAGGGGGCTAATACTCCAAAATAGGTTTTAAAATAAAATAAAGTTTACTGGCCGGGAGCAGTGACTCATGCCTGTAATCCCAGCACTTTGGGAGACCGAGGCGGGCAGATCACTTGAGGTCAGTAGTTCAAGACCATCCTGGCCAACACGGTGAAACCCTGTCACTACTAAAAATTAAAAAAATAATATGGGGCATGGCAGGAGAATCCCTTGAACCTGGAGGCAGAGGTTGCAGTGAGCCAAGATCACACCACTGTACTCCAACCTCGGTGGCAGACTGAGACTCCATCTCAAAAAAATAAATAAATAAATGAATAAATAAATTAACTTATCAGTATTCAATTACAAATGCTAAATATGTTTGCAATGGAATATTTGAAAAATAAAATTAGAAGAAATGTACATTGATAGTTTCACCCAAAGATTAAGTCACACACACACAAAAATACTCCATAGAAAACTTAAAATGAGAATAAAACCAAACTAAAAACTTAGCATCTTTGTCTTTTCCAAAGTGGCTACTTGTTCAGCTCCAGCTCAGAAGAGCATTCTCTTTGCTCGCTCAGTTCCCAGGCTTTGGAGCGATCGTGTGGGGAGGGAAGAAACAAAGTATTAGTAAAAAGATGAGGAGTACTTTCTGGTGGGAAAAAGAGACAGGTGAGGGGTTTGGGCTGGAAGCAGAAGTGGAATGGGAGAAATTGCAGAGGGAATGTGAGAAAACACTATTCCAGGTGACAGAGTGGATCGGTTTTAACATTTTTGAAGAAAGGGGAGCTACTTTTTATTTACTTTGAAGTCTCAGACTGCTTTCTTTGACAGCGCTCAGTGATTGCTAAACTTACGTCACCTGGTGCTTCCACCGTCCTTCTTCGCTCCCAGTGTGGGGTGACATTCTTGAAAGATAATCCAGAAGGACTTCTCACCCCTGCCAGCCATTCCCCTATATTCTCCACTAAGGCACTAAAAGTTAGTGCCACCATGTCCTAACCAGGACAGAAACAAGGAAGAACAAAACCCAGGATCAGTCATTTTGACAGGAATGGATTCAGTAAAATCTGGGTGGGAAATGATATTTTTCCTGTTGGATATATTTATTTTATAACTGTAGGTTATATGTTACTTTTTAAAACGCACAACTTCTAAATTACGCTGGCTACACCTGACCTCTATTAACCCCTGGAAGCTTTACATATATTTTCTCAGTCCCTTTATGAAGAAGTGTTATAAGTTGGTGTCTGTCCTTTATTTCAAATAAGGAGAATGATGTTGATAAAGTTCACCCACTTAAATCCACATGGTGGATGGAAAAAAGCCATGGCCTTTATTAATAAAGAAAGCCTGTGTGGCCCTTATCCAACGTGGACAATTACCTCCTCTCTCTTTCTCTTTACTTCTCCCTGGAGGTTTAATGGGATAAGCCACTGTCTGCTTTCTAAGAGGGCTACCTGCTGTCACAGAATCCCCAATCGTTATCACCGAAGTACATTGATGGTGTTTTGAGATGCCGTGTACTTGATATTTTCCTTTTCAGTCTAGTAAGCCCTTTGGGATCTTTCAAGATAAAACCATTTCATAAATGTAGCTGTATTACAGAGTAAAATGCTTTATAGGGGACTTCAAGGAAATTACATTAGCCTATGCCTCTCTTTTATGGAGCTCCACCATTTAGATGGCTTTATTAATACAGAGCAGGCCCGCTATGGATTTATGAGATCTCAGTGATCTTCACTCCTTTTTCTCTTTGGCCTGTGTTCCTGTTCCAATGTTTGAGGGTCATATTGTACAAATCCAGAGTCATGGCATTGAGCACACAAAGCGACTAGGGGGGTCTCAAAAGCCCGCAGCTCCACCGGGCACTGGTGTTCCCTGTGTGAACAGCGGCGTGTGGGACTCCCACAAAGGAGCCACTGATGTTGCATTGCTGAGTCCAACTGTGAGAGTAGGCTGGGGGTCTCTGTTCTCCGACCTGGCTTTCCAGTGCCCTTGCCATTGCTCCCGTAGGAACATGAGCACAGGGCTTCAGAAGTCAGGCAGGAAAATGCTGTTCCTCCGGGCTTCCCACCTCAAGGGGAAATGGGTACCTCATGCATGTCACTAACACATACAGAGTAATCATCTAGCTTTACGGACTGCTTACTGTGTACTGGGAATCGTACCAGGTGTTCAGGATTTAGGGGGCAAATACAAAGCAGATATGAACTCTGTCCCCATGGAGCATGCTTCTTATTGGGGAAGTCAGGTTTAAATAAATCATTATAAAATTCGTTATATAATTACAGTTATATAAGGGGAAGACAGACTATGAGAAAATGTAAGAGGAAACAGACTCACCTAAAATGTGAAGTTAGAGGGGAGTGTGTGAGGATGTGATGGGGTAAAACCATAGGACACAGGGGACAGGGATCATGTAAGAGGTATTGAGAAAGGACATTCCTTGCTGGTACTTTCTTTCCGGTTATTTCTTTTATTTTCTTTTTTGTTTTCTTTTTTTTCTTTTTTTATTTTTTTGAGATGGAGTTTCACTCTTGTCACCCAGGCTGGAGTGCAAAGGTGCATTCTTGGCTCACCACAACCTCTGCCTCTCAGGTTCAAGCGATTCTCCTGCCTCAGCCTCCCGAGTAGCTGGGATTACAGGTGCCTGCCACCACATCTGGCAATTTTTTTTGTATTTTTAGTAGAGATGAGGTTTCACCATGTTGGCCAGGCTGGTCTCGAACTCCTGACCTCAGGTGATCCACCTGCCTCAGCCTCCCAAAGTGCTGGGATTACAGGTGTGAGCTACCGTACCCAGCCTATTTCTTTAATATCATATATGTTGGCTACAGGGATAAAGATCAGAAAGTTTTAGGTGTTACTAGAAAAATACACAAATGATCATTTGTTAATTACAAGTAACTTTTACAAAAGAAAGAAAAATAATTACACATTTTTCTAAATTATTATTTTGCTTATATATCATTTCCCTAATCTAATTTTTATAAAGATATATGTCTTGGGTTCTAGGTCATTAGTGAACATTAGTAAATGAAATTATTAAAATTTTAAGTTTGTTTCTATTTCACATGTCTTGCATTTCACAGCGAATCAAGCTCAGTACTGTTACAAGATACTGACACCTTGAGATGTGAAAAACCAAAAAATTTAATGAAACAACCAGTTTTCAGAAATGAAATGTGGACGGAAGAATCATCACTGGGTGTATTGCTTGAGCTTCACGACTTCCTTGCCCTGGCCAAGGGTTCAGAGTTTCACCTGTATCTTTGTCAGATTCTCTTCTAGATCTTCCTAACCCCAACTCCTGTCCGTCTTTGGCCTTATGAGTTGCATGCATCCTATCCCTTCTCATGGATGGACCCAATCTCTCCTAATTTGCTTTGGTGAATTTTGCAACCAAAGGCACAGGCATCTGTATCAGTTACCTATTGCTGCTGTACCAAATTACTACAAAAACCTTGTGGCAAAAAAACAATAGTGATTTATTCTCTCATACCTCTGGAGGCCAGAAGACCTAAATCAAGGTGTCAGCAGGACCAGGCTTTTTTGGAAGTCTCTAGAAAAGGATCCTTCGTTGCTTCATCCTTCTCCTGGTGGATCTGGGAATCCTTGGCTTGGTGCCATATTGCTGTAATTTCTGCCTCTATGGTCATATCACCCTCTCCCCTGTGTATCTGTTTTCTTCTATGACTCTTACAAGGCCGCTTGAAATTCAATTTAGGATACACTCAGATAATCCAGGATTATTTGATCTCAAGATCCTCAACTTAATTACCTCTGCAAAGACTGTTTCCAAATAAGCTCACATTCACTGGTCCCTGGGATTTGACATGGGTGTCTTCCAGCGGGCCACATGTCATAGCATCCATGTTATTTTACCATGGATTTACACCCAGGAAAGGGGTGTTTCCCAGGGCTTCCATTAAACTAGGGTTTCTCTACCTTGGCACTATTGATGTTTGGGGCCAGATAATTCTTTGTGGTGGAGGCTGTCTAGTGCATTGCAGGAGGCTGAAAAGCATCACTGACCTCTACCCACTAGATGCCAATGGCAGCCCCCCCATCCCAGCTGTGACAACCAAAAGTCTCTAGACTTTGCCTTTTATCCTCTGCAGAGGCAAAATCACCCCCAGTTGAGAACCAAAGACAGGATCAATTAGCACAGTACCATAGACCAGTTTGTTCTCATTCCTGGCTGTATGTTGGAATAGCATGGGTAACTTTGAAAAATACTGAGAACAGAGTCCATCCTAGAGGATCTAATTTAGTTAGTCTGGGGTAAGGCCCAAGTATCAGTAGTGGTTTTTGTTTGTTTGTTTGTTTGTTTGTTTTTTTTAAGTCCCCTGCTTATTCTTATGGACAAAAGACTGTGAATTGCTGATAAAGACAGTAGGGGCTTCATAACAGTTTGTTCAATTGCAGCAAGCTCATGTCAACTCTTTTGCAAATTATTTGGGGCCTTCATTTCATTATGTATTGAGATTTACCCAGTGGAAAGAAGCCTAAAGAAAAGAAGAACATATTACTTCCTTTCTCTTCTCCGCTTCCTCAGAACCATACGTTAGTGACGTTTCCTTTTCCAAGGATGGCCTCTGAGGTGGGCACCTGGGAAAAAGAAGGGCAGCTGTAAGCCAAAGGCCTGAGTGTTAGGCCTGGCTACCCCATCTCCTCATTGACTTGTGGTGGGAAGTCCCATTTCATCTCTGGGCCTTGGTGTCCTTGTGGGGAAGGTGGAATGTGAGCTGGGATGAAGCCTGAGTTGGATTCAGCGACTCTGTGCTGGCGACAGCTCAGGGGATGTGGGGAGGCGGTGGCAGTTGCAGAGTCATGTGGCTAGCGATAGATCCATAGAAATGGAGCATCTGCTTTGGCCTCAACTGTAGCTCACGGGAGTCATTGCCAAGGCAGAATCCAATGTGGAACGTTCCAGCAATGAAAAAGCTATCCATATTTTGTATTACCCTTTTAAACCCTCCAAATCACAATATAAAACAGAAATATGTGTACTAAAAACGATTTGTATGGAATTCTTCCTAGAATTAAAAATCACAATAGACTTGTTTATGTTAATAATGATTTTTTTTTAAAAGATTAAAGAAACATTACGACTTTGCTATGGACAAATGAAAGACAAAACCTTCTCTATGATGTGCTTATACAAAGAACTTCCCCAAAACATATCAGAAATGAGCCTCCGTGAGACTTGGGTGCGCATTGCTCTTTGTTTCTGCTTTGCACATTCTTGTGATTACTGTACCTGCTATATTGAAATGGAAACTCAAGGTGCCATTTTGTGAAGCCCAGAAAGTGAAAAAAGATTGTTCTTGAGATTGAGTGGATAGCTTTTGCCTGTGATTATGCCATGCTTTGCACTGGGCATATTTATAGACACTGTCCTTTTTCACTTTCTCTCCAGCTTCCCACATCTCCCCTTGGCTCCAGACTCTTATTTCTAAACACCCACCCAAGGTTTCCACTGTAGAATTTAACAGGCACTCATCTCTTTCCCATGTCATCTCCCATACCTGTCCTCCCATTATCAAGACAAATAGGTACACCACGAACCACCATCCTCAAGCCCAAACCATAGAAATCCTCCTTGAATCCTTTCTCCCAATTTCCACAAACAATTCAGCAGCAACCGTCAATTATATCATCAATATATGTCCCTTATCCTACTGCTTCTCATCATCTCATCTCAACCATACCCATCCATGCTATGACTCTCTCTCTCATCTCTCACCTGAACCATGGCAGAGGCTCCCTTCTGATCTCCCTGCTCCTGAATTTGCCCTCCCTACTGGCATTCTTGATCCATCATCCAGAGAATGTTTTTGAAACATAAATAGGATTGCATCACCTTACTGCTCAAAACTCTTCAATAGAATCTAAAATGGTATAGCCACTCTGGAAAACAGTTTAGCAATGTTTTTTTTTCTTAAGTCAAACAAAACATGCAGTTATATAACCCAGACATTGCACTTTTGGGCGAATTCATCTCAGAGAAAGAAAACTTCCATTAAAAGAAAAATCAGTACACAATTGTGCATAGCTGCCTTACTCATAAATGCTAAAACTGGAAGCGAACCAGATGTCTTTCAGCAACTAGATAGTTAAAAACAACAACAACAACCGTGTGGTACATCCATGCCATGCAATACTACTCAGAGATATAAAAGAACTTACAAACTTACATAGCAAATAGAACCTTTGCAGGTGGAATGTGGATTAATCAGCTGACCTTAACATAAGAAGAGGCGCCTAACTTTCCCAGGTGAACACAATGCAATCACAAGGGTCCTGAAAAGTAGAAACACAGGTGGAAAAGAGTGCAAAGGAGATGTAACGACTCAGAAAATGGCTGGAGAGATGCAACTTTTGTGGCTTTGGAGATGAAGGAAGGGGCTGTGAGCCTCTAGAAACTGGGAGAGGGAAGAAAGTAGATTCTCCCTTGGGCCTCAGAAAGGAACCAAAGCCATCCAGACATACATGGGTTGCTTTAAGCCACAAAGTTTGTTGTGAATTGTTACAGAAGAAACAGAAAACTAATACAGGAGGCAAAACATCATTTCCCAGTGCCCCCCCCCTCAAAAATCACCATGCAAGTTTGAGTGAAATGAATGTCCGTTAATTATATTGCCATCACCAATGCTTTCCTGTGTCTGTCATCTTTTTAAACAAAACATGACTTTGAAATGTAGAAAAGATTTGGAAGGTAAACATGAATTGTAAAGTAGAGGCTTTCCAAATAACAGGGGAAATTTTCTTGTTGTGTATGTGCCATAACTGTGAAAGATAATTATTTATATCCAAAAGGGGAATGTCAGGTATTGGTTACAGCTGTCAGATCATGAACACTGCTGGGGAAGCCTTGTTCCTCGCCAAAATACTGTCCTGTGTAGACTTCAGCAACACTGCAGAACAGTGTACATTTGATCTTCAGTCTTCTCTTTCTGCACCAGGAAAACCTTGGGGGTAGATTTCATTGGTTCATAACCACTTTAACATCTTCCCAGGCGGAAGGTTCCATTCATACCTCAGGCTGAGTACACCTAAGATGTGCTCGTTCACCCAGGTGAATGCACTTGAAGGCCTTCAGGCAGGGCATGCATTGCATTGTTGGCCCCAAGTTAACCATCTCTCCTTCCTGCTTTTCACCTGACTGCTACTGGTCCCTGAAGACAATGGAGCCTGTGACCTGTGGCTGGTGACTCCTGGGTCAAGTGACTCCTAAACGGATGTTTTGAACTTAGACTTCTCTACAGAGCTTCAGACCTGGCTATCTGATGCCTGTTTAATATCTCCATGTGTGAATCCCTTGACCACTCAACTTGACCACGCCTAACATTGTACTCATTGTCTTCCTCTCAAGCCCTCTCCTCCCCTACTGCGTTTTCCATCTTGGTGAACCATTCTATGAAATCATCAAATTGTTGAGGATAATTTGCTACATTTCTATCCAGTCCATCTCCCTGACACTGGACCATCACTAGGCCCTTTCCATTATGCCTTCTAAATTTTTCTTCACTGCAGCCTCTCCTTTCTATCCCTACTGCCTCTGCTGAAATTCATGCTTAAATGGGGGAATTTAAGTCAGCTCATATTTATCAAGCATGAACGATATATCAGATACTCTTTTAAGTACTTTTATGTGAAGCATCTCAGCTATTCCTCCCAGGAAAATTGTTAAGTAGGTATTCAAGTTATTGTCATTTTTAGAAGCAGAGGTTGGTGCTAAGAGAGGTCAAGAATCTTTTCCAAGATCTGACAGCCAGAAATGGGTAGAATTGGGATTTTAGGTTAGGTATGGCACACAGCAGATTCTGAGTACTTAGTTACTAATCTGTGAGTTTACTAAGAGAAAGACAGAGCTGTGGTCCCTCATCCACCTCTGCCACCTCTCAGACAAGTGTGAATATCTTAGGCCAGGTAGATTAAGAACAAAGTGAAGAGGAGTCTTCCACTGGACTCCTTTTGTCTTGCCTTATGAAGAAATAAACATTGACAAAATTATGAGTGCACATTTTCCAGCTATCGTGTCTCCAAAAGAAGCAATAACTAGTCATAGTGGAAACAGTTTAAGAAATATTAATTGTAGTAACTAATACTAGAGATCGTTTATTAAATGCTCATCATTGGCCAGGCATTTCCTAGGCAATTTCTAGATACTATCCCACTTAATGCATATAACATCCTTGTGGGAAAATAAAGCTCAGGAAACTTAGGGAATTTGTAAATATCACATTAATAAGTGATTACACATACAAACCTTTCTGAGTCCAAGCTGCTGTTCTTAATCACCAAAGTATACTGCCCTGCACATTTGTTCAGCACAGACGGTGGATTCAGAAGATAGCAGGCGGGGCATGTACATGTTATGGGTACTCGGGAGGCCCATGACTTCTCTAAATTTTATTTGTAAAGAGGGCATGCTATTGCCAACATACTAGTGGCCTTTATCTATCTTGAATTTCCAATATCTGACATTGTTGACTTGAAAATTTGTTTAGTTAGCAAAAAGTGGTGTGATTCCAGTGACCCCAACCCTGCCAGGATTGCCATGTCTGGAAGGAAAATGTACTTATTTCTTCGGATTAGTTTTACGTAAAATAATTACCAGAAACTTCTGTTTGTCCCCCAAAGAAAGACCAATATCTCCTGATTTTCCTTGCAGCTAGATTTCATCATATGGTCAACAGTTGGCCAAGAAGATATGAGGAGAGGTGGTAGATGCAACTTTCCACTTGTGTATTTCAAGAGAAGGGATATGGTTCCCCTTTCCCCTTCCCCACTGACTGGGATAAGATGTGGATGTGGTGGTGAGTTGCCTGGGGCCATGAGGACACAGGCTATATTCCAAAAATGCCACAAAATACGAGGGAAGCCAGGTTTTAAAGATTCAGCTTCCTATACATCTCTCAGACAGATTTATGTCTCTCCATCCCTGCCTCCACTTCGTCTCTAAGTGACACAGTGGGGCCACCACGTCGATCTAGAACTGCTCCTGCCTGAATCATCACTTGACAGAGTAATATGCATCTATCTTATTGAAGCCACTGACATTTGAATCTTTACTATGGCATCCAAACCCATATCTTAACTAACAGAAATCCACTGAGACACAAGCTATTGAAAAAGTACTTTTTAAAGCTCATTCTATGCAAACTTTCCAGTGTGAAAGAACCTGCCACATTCTAGGGTTAGAAAGAGATTTGACTTGGCTCTGCTCAACATAAGCATCTGGTAAGGGATTGGGTAAAAATGAAATCAGAGAAGTCATCAGGGGCTGGGTCATGAAGGACAGGCTCTGCTGTGTTAAAGAAAATGGACTTAAACCTGGGGGTAATGACGATCCAAGAGGAGTTCCAAAGGGTGTGGAAGGATACACCTGAGCTTGAAAATAATCCTTCATCTGCCATTTGGAACAAGGCTCTGATGTGTTAAAGAAAATGGACTTAAACCTGGGGATAAGGATGATACATGAGGAGTTCCAAAGGGTGGGGCAGGATACATCTGAGCTTGAAAATAATCCTTCAGCTGCCATTTGGAGCAGAAATTAGAGAGTAAAGACTAGAATTAGCAAGAAAAGTTTGCAAGCAAGAGATAATGGTGGTTTAGATCTAGGATGAAGATGAGGACAGAGAGAAGCAAATCTGTCAAGAGAGAAGTAGAAGGTTAAATGATGAAGACCTGCCTGACTTGTGGATAGGTGAGAGAAGTCTGCAGAAATACCAAGAATCATGCCCATGTTTGTGGTTTTGGCAACAGCACGGTGAGTAGCACCCTTGATTTGCTAAAATAAAAAGCATACAGTGGAAAAAATGTTTGGGGCTCGGTTGAGGGTGGAGGTTCGTGGGGAGATTGAGTTTAACTTTGCACTTGTGTAGTTTGATGAGCTATGGGACATCCAAGAGGCAGTGTCTAGTACACAGAGTTAAAAAAAGAATAAATCCAAGACTGAATGTCAGTGATGACACAGACTTTTGCATATTTCATAGTAGTATTTGATTATGCTAGGTGGATGACACACCTAAGGCATTCTTTGTCTCTATATTTACACTGCAAGCCCCTCCTGGAGAAGATGTTTTCCACTTCTTCCTTGTGTGGCATTTGTGAGCAGAGCTTGCCTTAGATTCAGGGTGAATGATAGGAATGTAGTAGCTGCTTGTGATGGAGAGAATCCCAGCAATGACTAAATGCTGTGTCTTCTAGTGCAGTTTCCTTCAAAGTTTATTTTTCTCTAATGCAATTGTATCTGGTTTTTGTCCCCCAACTTTATTCATAGCACCTAACACAGTGACTGACTCACAGCAGGTGCCAAATAAAAACAAAAACGAATGCATGTTGAATGAACTGCCACCTGTATATGCTTTAAAATCTAGCTACTTAGAAACTGCAGGCCAAAAATGTTTTTGATGAAAGCATGCATCACTACACCCTGTAGGGTTAACCAGACAACCCATAATCATAAACTAAATGGATAATTATGAAGCAAAAGTATTAATCATTTGTAAGTAAAAAGCAAGTACAGGCATTAAAATCCAGGATCTACTCGACTCTGATAATGTACCAATAACATCCTTCTTGAATGTTTTAGGAATTCTGGAAATCTATCTTTCCAAGCGTCTGATGGTGATTTTTCTCCTTTGCCAAACAGTGTGAGGCAGGCATCTTGCTTAATTAAATAGCAAATTAAAATCATAAATAAACTCTAAGACTGCTTGGAAAAAGAATCTGGCAGTTCCTCAAAAGGTTAAAAATAGAGTTGCTGATAACCTAGGAATTCTACTCCTAGGTAGATGCACATCCACACCAAAGCTTATAGGCACATTTTCATAGCAACATTATTCAAAATCACCTAAAAGTGGAAACAACTAAAATGTCCGTCGAGCAATGAATGGATAAACAAATGTTATATATCCACGCAATGGAGTATTATTTGGCAGTGCAAAGACTGAAGTACTGATGCATGCAATGACAGGGATGAACCTTTAAAACACTATCCTAAGTGAAAGAAGGCAGGCACAAAAGGTCAGATATGATATTCAGTTTCTATAAAATGTTCATAAAAGAGAATGAGACAGAGAATGAGATTTTTTGGCCGCCAGGAGGTGAGGATGTAATGGTGGAAAATGAGGTATGACTCAGGGATAGTGTGTTTTTTTCCAGGAGATTTAAAAAAAAAATTCTAAAATTCATTGTGGCGATGGTTGCACAATTCTGTGAATAGACTGAAAACCATGGAGCTGTACACTTTAAAGGAGTGAATAGTATGGTATGTGAATTATATCTCAATAAAGCTGTTGTTTAAAAAAAAAACTCTAAGAACAAGGGCTCATTTGGTACATTATTGGACATTGGTAGCCTTCAGATATAGGCAGCAAAAAAATTCTTTGGAAGAGTACACCATCACAAGCGCTTGGTGACTCTGGATCAGTTATTTCAACTTGTGAAGTCCTGGCTTCCTCTCTTGTAGGACAGAACTGCAGCAGGTGCTGTTGGTGTGTATTCAAATCCTTGTGCGTCACCAGAGGCTTTCTGGAAGCCCCTGTATCTCTGTAATTGAGGGCTTTCTGTAGCCACCGGAACATACATGGCTCCTTCCTTTCCACGTGGTGAACTGGAAGTTCCGGGAAGTTGACTTCCCTGAAAGCAGCTTTGAACTAATTACAAACAGGAGTCGGAGGAGCAATACCCAGCTTCCTCGCCGACTGTGTGTTACAACTCAGAGGTATGTTCTACCCTATCCCCGGATATGTCAAGGAAGGTGGCATCCCAGGTGCCCACAGAGACAACCCGCCTTTCAATGCATCCTGGTGTTGGCTTCCTTGCTTTCCCCAGCTAACTTTCTTCATCCGTACCAGTGCTTCTTGGCATTACCTCCCAAATAAACTACCTGAGCACATAAATGTCTGAGTCTGCTTCTGAAGGAGACCAACCTGAAAGAAGGGATAATCGGAGTGCCTTCCTCTTAGGTCTACTGGAAGGAAGAAATAAAATACTACATGGAAAGCGTTTCAGCACTATGTCTGGCCAGTTAATAAATGTTACCTATTATCATTATTATTATTGTTATTACTAAAAACAAATAATTCACTGGAATTGTTTATCAGATCTCGGCCCATCTGGAAGCCTGTCTTGGCTTTCCTACATATGTGAGACATGCCAAGCTGGCATTGTGCTTATTATTTCGCCACTGAGCACCCAGTTCATTATTTTCCATCCAATTGACTCCAGGTTTTCAAAGACTTTATCTAGCAAACTGCACAGATTAAGTAATAATTTATTTTCTCACCCATGTTTTATTAATCAAAGGCACATATAACTGCCAATCAGAGCTGCTGATCAGAATTAAATTACTAAGTTCACCATGCAGAGCTAATATCACTTCAGTCAAAAGCAAAACATCTTGATGTTTTTGTTTGTGAAGCTTTCTCACCTGTAAAAGTAAGATTAGATTAGATTTTCTGAAATATTTAAAATAGCTTGCAGACCTTCATTGCCACAATCAGGGTCTCCTAAGACCTAGAAACCCCATGTTGGCCATTGGTGATCTAATAAACCAAAATTCATTAAGAAGTATGTCTGCTTTTGCTATAAAAATTAGAGCAATAAAATCTTTATGGCCATATTTGCCAATAACCTTTCTGTATATGACGAGAAAATAAAGGATAAATGGATATTTAGTAATGTATTTTTTATCTTGACCTTTTCACAATGAAATATCCACAAATCTAAGAGAGGCTGGATTACACTAAGATGCTAGCCCACGCCAGGTTTCCTGCTATAATATCAAGAGATCATAGTCTATGAGGAAAAAGGAGAAAGAAATAAGCAGTTTGGAAGAGTACAGCAAAAGGGGATATCTAATTCTCTATTGCTTAAAACAAATGGCACTTGCTGGCAGTATGTTCACAAGCAGATGTGCTGAGTGCATTTGCTTAGCCTTCTGAATATACTCTCCCTTCTATACCCTGCTCTGTCCTTGGGCAGAGCACCTGGCAGCCTTGTCTTCTGGTTTCCAGCTGGCTTCAGTAAATTAGAAGCACTAGTGAGGAATCAGAAGTGGAGGGAGAACAAGACAGGGTGTCAGGTCTCCTGGTTACCTTCCTAAGGCTTCATACAGATCAGCATCTTGTGGCACCAGAGAGTGGAGAACGGGGGACAGTGGATCTGGAGGGGCCGGTGGGCTACAGTTGGCCTACCAGGATTCCTAACATGTAAAATAAATACCAAAAAGTTCACAGGGTTTGTATGAGAATTGAATCATCTGATCCACAGAAAATTGACCACACTGCCTAGCATGTAATAAGTAAACAGATATTAGCTAGTGTTATTATATTCAAGGATCTGAAGAAAAGTTATGGTTACTCTCTGCTTTGTGAATAGCAACAAGCCCTGTTTCTCCTATTGTGGGGATCTGAACTCATATTAGAGCCATCACTGCTCTAGGCAAGAGGATAACTTACCTGCCTGAATGCTGACCAACACTCATTGAAAGCCTAGTATTAACCAGGGACTGTAGTAATTACTTTTCAAGTGTTGTCTCAGCTTTGCATAGTAGAAATACCATAGCCAATGAGGTTTATCAGAGGTGCAATGATTATTCATTGAAAACTCGGGCCAGCAGGAGTAAGAAAGCTGCCCACGCTCAGATGGTACATGATAGGTAGAAGTGGCATTTGAACTCAGGCCCATGAGCTTCTCAGGCAGCACCCACGTTCTCCTGTTTACAAGAGACCAGTTCTTCAAAGTGAATCCTGAGCCACTTGATGGGCAAGGAATCAGGTTGTCTGAGTGTGGAAAAATGTCTACGCATTTATCATTGTCAAAACTCCTTTCGAGAAAATGTGCAGTAATTGTACATTTAATTCAGCCCCGGCACAACACAATGTTCCAGTGAAGTGTACAGCCAAGTGACATGTGTTGAGATGACGACCCTGTTGGGAGGGAGTCTTGTAAACCTCGCACTAAAGAAAAATGACCAACAAACACATGCAATGGTTTGTGGGCCTCATCTCTTTGTGGCAGCTCTGTGGCTCCTGGGAAGGAAATGGAACACTTAGGAAGACATACTGAGCCTCCTGGTTCCCATGGGTGTATGATACCTGAGCCAGGGTGTGAATTTATGTCCTTGAATATTCATCAAAATCCCCAGGGGGAGACAGTTATGGACATCAGAGCAAGCCTGGGTCCATGATGAACAGACCCTCTCTTTGGCGTTCCCTGGGCCTCCCTGCACTTGAGTCAAGCCTGGAAGAGTTGTGGGGAGCACATGGCAGCCCTGCAGATGCTGGCAGTAAGGGAACTTCTGCTTGGGTATCTCAACAAAATAGGACTCATTGCCACGGACTGAGCTCATGCAGCGGTCTCGCATAAGAACCTAAATGTGGTTCTTTTACATGATGCTTGCCAGCATACCCAACGCCCTCAAGGTGAGCTGTGTCCTGGGCTTGGGAGGAGATGAAAAGTCCTTTCCTACTTCAGTCTTACCCATGCAAATAGCTGAATATCAGGACCCACTGCTTGTATCTATACCTCCAGCTCAGGATAGAACAACTTGTAGGAAGCAGATATCAGTTGATATTTGTTGACCAGGCACAGTGGCTGACTTGTAATCCCAGCACTTTGGGAGGCTGAGGCGGGTGGATCACGAGGTCAGGAGATGGAGAGATCGAGACCATCTCGGCTAACACGGTGAAACCCCATCTCTACTAAAAATACAAAAAAATTAGCCGGGCGTGGTGGCGGGCACCTGTAGTCCCAGCTACTCAGGAGGCTGAGGCAGGAGAATGGCATGAACCTGGGAGGCGGAGTTCGCAGTGAACTGAGATTGTGCCACTGTACTCCAGCCTGGGCGACAGAGCAAGACTCCATCTCAGAAAAAAAAAAATTGGTATTTGTTTCTGAATCAATGAAAAGCCACTTCTTCTTTGAGAGCACAGGCAGTCTTTCCTCTCCAGAGGCTGGGATGGGGTGAGGGATGTGGGGGAAGGAGATACCCTCCTTGCCAGCTTACAGTCTCACAATGATTCCACTGACTTTTGTAGGGGACAAAATTCTCACACATGTACACAAGCACACACACACTTGCACACCCCCCAAAACATGACCATTCTGACCTGTGCCGTCACTCCCTGGCCATTTAAGAGTGAGCCAAGGGAAGGTATCTGAGCTGAACTGGACCAATAAAATTATTCTTGAGGATGTGAAATTCAGGACACAGAAATATGGTGATGGGCAACATCTAAGCTGAAGCATATCAGTTGGAGAGTTCCGGATTCACATATTGCAGTGCCCAGACAGGTCTGGTTTCCTTCTTTTTATGATCAGGTGCTCCTTTGTGTCCATGTGCATACAACTCTCTCACTGCTGTGGGTTTCACTGCCCACCGCCTACCACCACCAACAAAAAAGATATGTGGGAGTTCTAACTCTCAGTGACTTTATTTGGAGATAGGGTCTTTACAGAGGTAATCAGGTTAAAATAGGGTCATGGGTAGACCTTAATCCAGTATCACTGGTATCCTGTATTAGTCCATTTTCACACTGCTGATAAAGACATATCTGAGACTGGGTAGTTTATAAAGAAAAAGGTGTTTAATGGACTCACAGTTCCACGTGGCTGGAGAGGCCTCACAATCATGGTGGAAAGTGAAAGGCACATCTTACATTTGGCAGCAAGTGAAAAAGAATGAGAACCAAGCAAAAAGGGAGACCCCTTATAAAACCATCAGATCTCATGAGACTTACCACCACAAGAACAGTATGGGGGAAACCACCCCCATGATTCAATTATCTCCCACCAGTCCCTCCCATAACACATGGGACTTATGGGAGCTACAATTCAAGATGAGATTTGGGTGGAGACACAGCCAAACCATACCATGTCCTTACAAAAAAAAAATGGGAGATTTGGACTCAGAGGCAGACATAGACACGGGAGACTGGCATGTGAAGGGAAGGGAGAGACTGGGATGATGCAGCTAAAAACTAAGGAATGCCAAAGGTTTCTAGCAAACCTCCAAAAGCTAAGAGAGGCATGAACAGATTCCCCTCACAGCCCTCAGAAGAAACCAGCCCTACCTACACCTTGACCTTAGACTTCCAGCCTCCAGAACAGATTGACAGGAAATTTCTTTTGTTTAAGCCACCCAGTTTGTGGCACTTTGTTATAGGAGCCCTAGCGAACTAAGACACACCCCAACAATCTTCTTTCTTCCCTTTCCTTACCTGCTTGATACTAATCATAGTGAATTCCTTTTGCTTGCAACCAAGAGAAACCTAACAGATACCCCAAATAAACCACAGTGAACATAGATTCTGATTTCAAATGAAGCATCCAATTGGTCAGGATCCTGAACTCAGGATCCTGGCTTTTATCAACCACTATAAGATTCATTTTGAATTTGTAAAGCAAAGCAACTTATAATTAACACAAAGAGGCTGTAACACAGAAACCAAGGAGATGCCCTTAGACCAAAGAGGCAGTAACTAGAGAACGTTCTTTTTCAGATAGAATGGGTTGAGAAAAACAATTTGCTGTAAAAAAAAAAAAAAAAAAAAAAAAAAAAAAAAGTTTCATTTCTCTGACTGTTGCTAGCACAAATGGCGGAAAACAAAGAAGCTCTTAAAGGCAAATAAGTTGGTTTTTGTCTCATCCTGTATCATAGGAAAGATCATTATAAAAAACAAAGGCATGCATTGAAATATTGACCCTATTAAGAACTGTCAGGAGACCCCCATTTAGGAGTTGAATTGTGTCCCCTAAAAGAAACGTCCAACTCCTAACCCCTAGTGTCTGCAAAAGTGACTTTATTTGGCAATAGAATCTGTGCACATGTAATCAAGTTAAGATGAAGCCGTTAGAGTGGACCTATTCCAGTATGAGTGGGGTCCATATAAGAAGAAAATGCAGTGTGAAGACAGAGACATGGGGAGAACACCATGTGAGGAACAAGGCAGAGATTGCAGTGATTTAGCTACAAGCCAAGGAACACCTGGGGCTACCAGAACCTAAAAGAGGTGAGGCCAAATCCCCACCTAGACACTCTGAAGGTAGCGTGGCCCTTGCCAGCACTTTGATTTCAGAGTCCTAGCTTCCAGAGCTGTGAGACAAGTACTTTCTGTTTTAAGTCACCCAGTTTGTGGTACTTTTTTACGTCAGTCCTAAGAAACTAATTCATCCCCTTACTCAAAATATCTCTTTGGGTTGTGAGGAGGTTTACACAGGGTAATGCCAAAGATTTTAAAACTCTCTCACAACACAGAGTTAAAAGATGTTTACAGTAACTGAATTTTCTATAGTAAGTTTGAAAGTGCTATTACCTACAAGACCTGGATAGGATACATATCATGAAAAGTAAGTAAATGTTGTCCTTCCTTCTGGTCCTCATTAAAATGTGTTCAGTGGCCGGGCGCGGTGGCTCAAGCCTGTAATCCCAGCACTTTGGGAGGCCGAAACGGGTGGATCACGAGGTCAGGAGATCGAGACCATCCTGGCTAACACGGTGAAACCCCGTCTCTACTAAAAAAATACAAAAAAATAGCCGGGCGAGGTGGTGGGCGCCTGTAGTCCCAGCTACTCGGGAGGCTGAGGCAGGAGAATGGCGTGAACCCGGGAGGCGGAGCTTGCAGTGAGCTGAGATCCGGCCACTGCACTCCAGCCTGGGCGACAGAGCGAGACTCCGTCTCAAAAAAAAAAAAAAAAAAAAAAAAAAAAAAAAAAAAAAAAATTGTGTTCAGTAAATTGATGTCAAAATAACTAATACTCTACAATCATACTTGAACATGGGTTACATTCAAACCAGGAAGACTAGTTATATGGTACCTTTTGGTGTGTTTGTAATAAAGGTTCTGCTTTTGAGTGGTGTAAAGAAAGCAACTAAGAGAAAATATAAAAACAAGGCATTCTAAACAACATTTTGAAAGTGACTAGTAGCAGAGTTTGCATTAGGCTGTGTCCTGGAACAACTCTGTTCTTAGAATAAAAAGAAAAGATTGTCATTTTGGTTGGTTGAAGAAGTCTTCCTTCACTTTCCAGCAAAGATTCTTATGCCTTTGATCTTTTGATTGTTCCCAAATAATGATGTGTTTGTTCTAAAAATAATTCTTCTTCAAGGAAGAAACAGAAATGTATTTTTTGGGACTATGTTGAAGAGAGCAAACTGAACTCTAAAAGGGGGAAAAAGAGAAATCTATTGAAGGCATGCCATGTGTTAAATTTACTGCTGATGTTCCAAGAAAATCTTCCCCTAATATTTTTAGACTGAGATTAATGTATTTGCAGACAATTTTAGAATATAAAGAATCCTAAACTGAACATCTGCTTTATTGTCTTGGTCCTAGAGTCAACCTTGTGGCTTAAAAATTTAGAAAGCAGATTTGGGGGAGTAAATACATAATTTTGGCTTATCCAAAGAATTTACTCAGGTGCTTTGGGAATCAAAATGGTTTTTCCTTTCTTTGTTTTGATAGATTAATGTTAGAGTTACTGGCTTTATTAAGCATTGTATGACAATGTCTTTCAATGTCCATTAAAGAATGCTTAGTAGAGTAAATGTTAAATTACCATGTTACATCTCCATAAATACATGTGAAGTCCATATGAATGCCAAATGAATTCAATATGGTCATTTCTATTACAATAAATGCCAAGTGAATTCAGAGCGATGAGGCACTTAAAATGTCACACACTCCCAACTAGTTCCATCATGAATTCATTACTCCCAGTGACACTCATTCTTGTCAGGGTTTCCACTGTAAATACTACTTTCAGCAGTTTATCATAAAATTCCACTTGAGGAATTGATTCTCATTGGAAATATGGAAGATAAACTCTAAGCCTCGAAAGTAACATCAAAATAACTCGACTGTAGTGGGATTCCCACCCCTGCTCCCAAACTTGCAAGCTTAATATTTGAATAAAATATCTAGTTATGGTTTTTGATATTTTATATCAAAGAAAATTTCAATGTGATAAGTTTCCTCCTAGAACAAAGAGTTCTTTTAAAATGTCTCTTTGTAAAATTTACTTAATTTTGTACCCTTCTTATTAATTGAGGCAGATGTGTCAAAATTACAGGCAATAAGCAAATGGGAAAACTGAAACATCATAGTAAGATAATTATTTTAGTCAACACAGAAGCATGGATAATATCTGATTTCATGATCTAATATTTCCATTTTTCCAGTATTATCCAAAAATATCCACTTTGCAACTATAATTTTTTTAATTCTGAAACTTTATACTCTTGACCATCACCTCCTGGGTACATACTGTTGGTCACTCTTCCGTAAGAAATAGGTAGATAGACAGAATAAACACAGAGAGAAAGCTGAAGAAATACAAATTGCCAATTGATGTATTTGACAGCCAAGCAGGTAGTAGGAATAACCACCTACTCTGGCTGAGGTGTGATCCATCCCTTAATAATGCATTCTCCCTTAATAACCCTCCTGACCAACTGCTGTGTTCAGTTGAGAGATAAACAATCCCATAAAGGAGTCCACCAAAGCCCACTACAGACACATAGTATTGGTAAACACGTTGACTAGTAATCTGTTTTCCATCAGGTTAAGCAATGCCTCTGCAAGTCATACCAGAAGCTGGAGGATGTCATAAAACCAAATCCCATAAATGGGACTCCAAATTAGGGCCCATCCACAGTCTGTTAATCATGCTGGACAAAGAGAGGTGAGGTTTGCCTTGTATTCTCAGTTCTCGTAACACAATTCTCCTGATCTCTAATGACAGTAATGAATTACATAATGGCTGAGTAATGAATTGGGTTATTTCCTAAGGCTGGAGATCAAGAGATATTAAATACTTAGTCTCAAGGGGACTCAGTTTATAAAGGGCTATTTGAGTGCATTCACTGCAGTGGAAGCAAGACCTGAATAAGATGCCAAGGACAACATTGCCTGGGCCCTCTTTCTTGACAGGTTGCAGAGTCAGCTGAAGGTGCTAATTGCAAAAGATGCAAGAAAATGTGAAGTTACCTCAATGATATGGCAGGCCGATCACTTGACAAAGAAAACTAACTCATTATTAAGGGCATTTTGTCTTGTTTCCATCTAGCATCAAGGCACTAGCTTGAGAGACATCTGTGTAATTGATTGCAGCAGTCCAAATTCTATCTCAATTGATATAGCCTGAAGGGCAAGGCCAGGTTATATTTCTTTGTTCCCCACAGTGTCTTGGACATAATAAGTGCTCAATAAATATTTGATCGACTTGATAGGGGCTGGTGGTTTTATCCACAGATATTGCATCAGACATACATTGCCTGATAAAAGCCAACTCATCAGTCAGAGCCTCTTGTGGAAGGAAGAAAGGGCCTATTTCACCCAGAAAGGAATTTCAGGGTCTTATGCCAATAATCACACCTTTTGTCATGAATTCTTTTCCTATTTGAGTCGTATAAACTTTCACTATTTGATGCTTAGGTTTATATACGAAAAGAAAAAATCATTCACAGGGATTTCAGTCATTTTGCCAAAATTATACTTTCACAGTCTATCCTGCAAAGGGTACATTATGGGAACTGATCTAGTCAATACTATCATATCTGGCTCATGATGCTAAAGCAATATATAACACATAAATATGGAAAAAAGAAATTGTGCCTTTCTTTTCTATGCATGAGAAAAAAAAGTCTGCAACAAAGACAATTAGAATGGAAGAACGGAAGCTCAGTAAGTGGGAGATGACAATAATTGTAAATACTAAACTCTCAAATCAAATATGTAATTAAATGTATATGATTCCAAAGTGCAATTAGTCATGCACCGTAAGATTTTTTGGACACATATTGATAGTGCTAAGGCAGAGTTGTCATATTAAAATGGGAATCAATTAGCTCGTTCTTAGTTAGGCATACAAATAAATTCAGCTTTTCCAAAGAGGTAATCAAGGATACTGGCTAGAGCACAGACTCTGAAGTTAAACAGAACTGAGTATGAATCCAAGCATCACCGCATTATAGCTCAGCAACTTTGAGCATTTGTACCTAGAGACAATGCAGGGTCATGGCAAGAGGCTGGATCTATTGGGAAACCTGAATTCCAATCTCACCATTGTAACTCATCAACTCTGTGACCTTGAGCACATCACATGTTCTCTTTAAACTTCAATTTCACATCTTTACAATGAGGTTATTTCACTTCTTCTTGGGCATCTTCCTTGTTTTATTGTTGTTATCTATTCCAGGCCAGTGCACATATAGCATGGTTCACATTAGCCACATCACAGGACCCATCCCATCATAAAGAGAGCAAATTGCCAAGTAGGGCATGCCCTAGAATGCAGACCCATGAAGTACTTCTCCACCTAAATGACACATCCACTCAGAAAGCCAACTCTGACCCTATTCCTTTAGGTTAAATCCTCTGGTGTGTGTTATAGTCTGTATTTCTATTATCAGAGCACTTATAACAGGATAGTTTTAAATGCCTACATAAAAAGGAAAATGATTAAAATTTACCACCTTCATACTGGCACAAGGTTAAATATAAAGACCAGGGAAAGAGAGTGCAAAATAGATCACACATATTGGTTATTTGATTTATGTCTGCAGTTCAGTGACGGAAAGGGTGATCTTCTCAATAAATTGTGCAGCAGCAACTGGAAAAATCATACATCTTGACCTCTACCTCACACCATACACGAAATTAGTTTAAGATGAAAATTAATCATGAAACCTACGAAGATCAAGCTTTTAGAAAACCTAGTGGAGAATGTCCCTGACCTTGGGGTATGTAAATATTTCTTAAACAGGACACAAGAAGCAATAACCCTAATAGGAAAAATAAATAATTAGCCTTCATTAAAATATAGAACATCTGTTTATCAAATGATACCATTAAGAAAGTGAAAGACAAGACACAAAGGGAAGAGACTTGTAATTCATTCATCTGACAAAGACTTATATTCAGGATATATGAAGAACTCCTTGAATTACCACTGAGGGAAGTTTCTTTTAAATGGAAGAGAACTGTTACATTCTGGAGAACAACTTGCTGGGTATGCATATAAGTGTTTGAGATTGGAACTCAATCAGTGAGCAAGAATACCATGTAACAGCCCCCACATACTGGGTAGAAAATCAAGAGGAGAAATGGGAACAGGGATGAAAAAAGAAAACTTGGAGATAGTTAGAGATAGAGAGCGAGGTACAAGCAACAAAAGAAAATAGGCCTGGTGCCTGGAGGACATTTAAGAATAGCCATGTTTAATATTCCACTGGGAGTTGATACAATCTCCAAATACAACTTTCTAGAATTTCAATAAAGTGTGCTGTCCACACAATGCTTTCGAAGAAAAGGGAAGGGCTATTTTTCTACACGTGGATTGCGCAATGTAAAATGATGAAGCAAAACAACAAAACAAGCAGACGCTGATCTTAGAGCTAGGAGGGAATCTTTGGTAGTGAGCACCCACCCCTGTGAAATTCCAGAAATGTCACAGATATCACTGAGCATTCTCAAGGCATGCAACAGAGTTTTAGTCCAATTCTATCTAGATTTCACGGAATGGGAGATCCCAGTTGGCATGCAGTTAACGTATTTTCATTGATCTCTCCCAACTAAAACATTAAATTCTTTGAGAGCAAACTATATATAGGAGCCCCAAAATA
The DNA here is from genome assembly GCF_008728515.1 of Papio anubis. Taxonomy (NCBI): domain Eukaryota; kingdom Metazoa; phylum Chordata; class Mammalia; order Primates; family Cercopithecidae; genus Papio; species Papio anubis. The sequence continues at coordinate 7,058,223 of NC_044993.1, forward strand.
TTCAATGGATCATGAATGAATAAACAAATGAATGTGGATGAATGGAATTTAGGCATTTTGTTCACTCTGGTCAGCTTTCAGAGCTTCCTGATCACTTTTTTTTTTCAGTCTCTCATTTTACTGATGTCTTTTCATTTGACCATTTTCCTATCATTTGCCAGAAGTTCCCAGTCATATGCTTATTGTATTGTCCATCTACAAAGCAACATTTCAGCCCAAATGTGCACCTTCTCTATTTGGGGATGAGTTACACTATAGCATACAGTGATTCAAACACATTTGCAAAATAATTACCCCTCTTTCATAACTGAGGCTTTTATCTGAATAAATGTTTCCCTAATAAAGCTTGCAGCTGGGTTGAGTTTGAGAAATACAACAATTAGGAGTCATGGGACAAGAGCTCAAAAAAGGGTTCCCTTTAAACACGAGCATTTGCTTCCTACATCTCTGATTAGTAGGAACAAGGCCTGTATGTGCCTGCCAACATAGCACTGATTGCTAATCAAGTGGCCATGGTATGTGTGAGCAAAAGAAAATTAGAAAACAAACGTAGACGCTGATTAGTTTTCTACAAACATCTTTAAAGATATATGAAGCAGGAACCAGCTAAGGTGAAGCAGGTAGAAAGAATCCAGCTCTTCTTACTTTGCCAACTTTACCTGAATCAAATCTGGAAGTAAAAAAGAAACTATGGAACAAGGCATCAAACTGACTGCAAAACCCAGATGAATCTAGGGAGTAATTAGTAATGACAACAGCAACAACCACAATCAAAACTGCTAAGGTTTGTACTCAACCCTACCACCTAGCAAAACAGTGATGTTCATTAGCTCATTCTGGTGTCGTAATTACTCCTTGAGGTGACTGTTAATTTTTGCCGTCTCCATTTTACAGGTGGAAAAACTGAGATTCCGCAAGGGAATAATTTGCTCAAGGTAACGTATTCAAGTGATGGAACCAGGATTTATAATGATGTCTTCCTCTCCATATTTCAGGCTTTGCATTTGACCTATTGATATGGTTTGGCTGTGTCCCCAACCCAAATCTTATCTTGAATTAATAATTCCCACACGCTGTGGGAGGGACCTGGTGGGAAATAATTGAATCATGGGGGCACTTTCCCCATACTGTTCTCATGGTAGTGAATAAGTCTCACGAGATCTAATGGTTTTACAAGGGGAAACCCCTTTAATTTGGTTCTCATTCTCTCTTGTCTGCTGCCATGTGAGACATGACTTTGCTCCTCTTTTCCTTCCACCATGATTGTGAGGGCTATCCATTAAACCTCCTTTTCCTTATCAATTACCCAGTCTAGGGTATGTCTTGATCAGCAGCGTGAAAACGTGCTAATATACCTATAGTGGAAAGAAATATATATGAACAAGCCAAGGGGTGATAAATATTATCGACAATATTATAAGCAACATTAGAGAAATAGGTTTAAAAAATACAGAGATTCAAGGATGTAGGGGTAACCTTTGCAGCTAATGGGAACCGGTGAGGTGAAAGGACTTCTTAAAAACATCCATTCTGGAGAAGACAGCAAACAACCACACTAATAGAAGATACCCACTGTTAACATTCAAGTTTTACATTTGCTTTAGTTGGAATATCAAACCCATACTTGAAAGAGTGTACTTGGGGATCTCACCTGAGTATTCACTTTAGTTATGTGCGTAATTATTCATTGTTCTGTCAACAGGCCTCCCTCCCTCCCTCCCTTCCTCCCTCCCTTCCTCCCTCTCCCTCCATCTTTCTTCTTTGCTCCTATTTATTTATTTATTTATTTATTTATTGAGCTAAGGTCTTGCTCTGTCACCCACACTGGAGTGCAATGGTGCCATCTCAGCTCACTGCAACCTCTGCCTCCCAGGCTCAAGCATTCCTTCCATCTCAGCCTACTGAGTAGCTGGAACTATAGGTGCATGCCAGCACACCTGGCTAATTTTTGTATTTTTAGTAGAACAGGGTTTCACCATGTTGCCCAGGCTGGTCTCGAACTCCTGAGCTCAGGTGATCCACCTGCCTTAGCCCCTCTCAAACTTCTGGGATTGCAGGTGTGAGCCACTGCACCCAGTCTTGTGACCACTGCTTTCTAATGCTATTTTCCACACCAGAGGAGATGCTGTCAGTGTCTTGCCAAATTCCTCAGACTGCACCCCACTTCACTGTGCTCCAGGCAACCTCCCATTGCAGGATGTGCCGTTCTGTGCCTGAAGGCTTTTCTCAGAACCACAGAAGATGAATCTGCCTGTGTATGTGGCAGGTGTGATGCCCCTCTGGTGGGAAGTGTTCCCAAATCAACACCCTTTTTCTGGGAGTAGTCCTCAGCCAAGAGCACTGAAATAAATACTCCCAGCCCTCCTCAGGAGGGATAACTCTGAACTGTGTCTTCTACATTATTTCCAGAGTTTTCTTACAGGATTAAACTTTAGTTGCCTACCATAGCTTAATACTGCACCCTACCTTGACTCTCCTTTCTTTTTCCTTGTCTTGTGTGCAGTACTGATGCTTCCTGCACCTTTTAAATAAACTATAGACACTCACATCCTTGTCTCTTCTCAAGGACTGCAATCAAGACACACATAAACCCATGTCATTTCATGTGTCCCCACTGGACCAGTGTCTTAGACTTTGGACAACAGTGGCCTTTCAGAAGGCCCATGCTGATGCCAGGCAATGCCATGCTGAAGTTGAGACATCTTTTTAACACCACAGACTTTTTGCACTTCAGACACTCTGTCAAAAGCTCAATATTGAAATTACCTCATTATCTCCTCTAAGGCTGGCAGAGACCATTGATACTTGAGACGGCTAATCTAAAAGAAACATTGATCATTTAATCTGCTCAGTTTACTGAGTTCTATTCCTGAATCAAGTCAAATCGCCAGGAAGCTTAGCACTCTGTAGGAATGCATTCACCTTATCACGATTCCTTTTCATGTCTTTACTGAGGTAAGATATACAATGTAACCAGGCAAAGACTGTTTTTACACCTCTGGAAAAATAGCTGTTGAAAAAGCTATTCCCTGCGCAACTCAATGCCCTTTTCAGTAAAGGCTCTTAAGATACGTTCTTACCAGAAATAAATGCCAAGGGGAAAAAGTATTATCTTTCTGTTTATTGGCATGTTGTTGCTACTGCTGTTGCAGCTGTTTTTTCTTTTTAGGGTTAGGGTTAGGGTTAGGGTTAGGGTTAGGGTTAGGGTTAGGGTTAGGGTTAATTAAACAATTTTAATTAAACAATGAAAATTATTTAAGCTAACACAATTCCATTTTTACATGGTTAAGTAAAAACTCAAAGTAAATTAAGTGCTACATTTGAATAACTATATCCAATTACTGTCCTTTTATATTATATGTCTTTAAAAAGATTTTTACTGTCATGAAATTGTACTTTAATAAGCTGTTTAGAAACATTTAAAAATAAATGTGATAGATATGATGAATAAACAACATTAAATCTACAAATCATCAGAATATAATCTTTGCTATAAAATAGGTTATATGTGGACAAACAGATGTTATTGATGCTTGAGTCAAGATTACCTACATTTGGTTCATAGCAAAAATGAAGTTCCTACAGTTCAGAGATAACATAGGAAGGATCAACAGGTAACCTTCTATTTGCAACAATATACCTGTTTGCAACTGACTTGCAATAATATGCATGTTTATTCATTCAGTCAGTCACAAATTTTGTGTATCTGCTATGTGCTAAGTATGGCATTAAGGTTAGGAATAGATCTCTGAGAAAATATACGAATGCTGACTCTGTTCTCATGGAATTCGTGATTCAGCGAGATTGTGTGTGTGTGTGTGTGCGCGCGTATGCATGTGTATGTGTGTGTGAGAGACAGAGAGAGACAGAGGGAGAGAGAGACAGAAAAAATAGCCTCAATTAAAGACTGCCTCGCCCAACCTCCAGTGAAAAGTAAAATAGCAACAAACGGAACTAAGGAAACAGCTTCGGAAACCTGATTGTGAATGTTTATGTGTATCTGTGAGGCTAGCACATAGCATGAGTCATGGCTTGTACTATAGCTGCACCAGAAAAAAAGAAAAAGCAAAACAATGCAACAGTAGCGTGACCACCCTATCAACAGGGAACAGGCGTTTGTGGGTTTAGTTTAATGTTAGTTACTATTTCTATTTTCTTAAAACAGAATGGAGAGCTCTGCAGTTGCCCTCTGTTTAATGATACATGAGGTCTTGACAAGAACCTAAACACCAGCCTGTGGCTTGTTTTGGTTGTGCTGATATTGTGCTGAGGTCGCAACCCAGGATCACGACCCCAGAGGCTCTGATAAAGGAGTATCTCCGCTCTTGGCACCACCATACCATAGCCTTCAAAGGTGAACTCTGGGAGAAGTCCATGAAGATCTACAGGCAAATGGTTGGGCCAAGTGTCAACCCCCCTCCTCACCTGTTCTTTCCCTAAACATACACAAGACGGAGCAGTTGTGTGGGCAATGCACTCAAGTAGAGTTGATTCTACCTATTCTCACAGTGCTCATCCAACATATGCCTTGGTCATTGGCATCTGTAGGTAGGACAAACATTTCATTATGAACGTTATGGTCTAAAGTAGTATCACCACTCGGGGAACTAGTTAGAAATGCAAATTCTCAGGCCTCATCCCTAAACTTCTGAGTTAAAAATGCTGAAGGTGGGGGCCTACTATTTTAATAAACCCTGTAGATCAGCAGACTTCCAACCTTTTTAGCACCGAGGACCAGTTTTGTGGAAGCTAATTTTTTCATGGGATGGGGAAAGTTGGTGATGGGGATGGATTCGGGTTGAAACTGATCTACCTCAGATCATCAGGCATTACATTCTCATAAGGAGCACACAATCTAGATCCCTGGCATGCACAATTCACAATAGGGTGCATGCTCCTATCGATACAGGAGTTAAGAAGAAATTACACAGGCACATGGTAAGGGCGTGGCAGTCCTTGGTAAGGCTTTTCTTTTTAATGAAAAGCAACCCCAAATCATTTTCTAACAAAGAAAATGTAAAATTGAGCCGCAGACATAGACAAGCAAGCTGGAGGCTTGCACAGGTGAATACTGGCAGGAACGAAGGACTAGACATGTTCAAGATGGCAGCTCCATCTTCCTTTCTCTTCCAACCACATGTACAGTAAGAAGCAGACAAGATGGTGCCAATCAACTGGAAAGCCCATTTACATAAGATTAGGGTGGGGTGACCAGCCTTCCCTATGCCCTATGTAAACATCATACCTGATAGAATCAACGTGTGAGTGCTATGTAAATCAGACACTGCCTCCTTAAACCTGACTATAAAATTCAACACATCTGCCACCTGCTGGTCTTTTTCTGCTCCAAGACCCCTTCCTCTATAGAGGAAGCTGTTTCTCTTTCTCTTCTCTTCTACATATTAAACCTCTACTCCGAAACTCCTCATGTGTGTCCATGTCCTAAATGTTCCTGGTACGCAACAATGAACCCCAGGGTATATACCCCCAACAACATAGCCACTTCTCTATAAGACTCTACTGACACTGCCAATCTGACAGGAGGTGGAGTTCAGTGGGTTATTTCTCACTCTCCTGCTGTGGTCCATGGTCCAGAGGTTGGGAACCCCTGCTATAGGTGATTCTGATACACACTCATATTTGAGAATCACTGGCTCAAGAACCAGTTTTCTGAATTGATTTCCAAGGTAGATCCTTTTTGCTTTTTTCTTTAAACCCCAATGCTAGAAAAACATGTTGGAAACCAGCTGCATCTCATTTATTCAAATAGCACACAGATCTTGAGACCAAAAAAGCTTCATGAAAACAGTTGTAACTATTTCACCATGTGATATGGTCTGGCTCTATGTCCCCACCCAAATCTCATCTTGAACTGTAATCCAAATTGTAATCCCCACATGTTGGGGGAGGGACCTCATGGGAGGTGATTAGCTCATGGGAGCAGTCCCCTCATACTGTTCTCATGATAGTGAGTTCTCATGGGATCTAATGGCTTTTTAAGGAGCTTCTCTCCCTTCATTCTGTACTTCTCCATCTTGCTGCCCTGTGAAGAAGAAAGTGTTTGCTTCCCCATCCACCATGATTGTAAGTTTCATGAGGCCCCCCCAGCCCTGCAAAACTGCGAGTCAATTTAACCACTTTACTTCATAAATTACCCAGTCTCAGGTATGTCTTTGTAGCAGTGTGAGAATGGACTAATACAGCAAATTGGTACCAAGGGAGTGGGGTGCTGCTATAAGGATATCCAAAAATGTGGAAGTGACTTTGGAACTGGGCAACAGGCAGAGGTCAGAACAGTTTGGAGGGCTCAGAAGAACACAGGAAATTGTGGTAAAGTTTGGAACTTCCTAGACACTTGTTGAATGACTTTGACCAAAATGCTGATAGTGATATGGACAATGAAGTCCAGGCTGAGGTGAGCTCAGATGGAGATGAGGAACTTGTTAAGAACTGAAGCAAAGGTCACTCTTGCTATGCTTTAGCAAAGAGATGGTGGCATTTTGCCTTTGCCCTAGAGATCTGTGGAACTTTGAACCTGAGAGAGATCATGTAGGGTGTCTGGTGGAAGAAATTTCTAAGCATCAAAGCTTTCAAGAGGAAGCAGAGCATATAAGTTTGGAAAATTTGCAGCCTGACAATGCAATAGAAAAGAAAAACCCATTTTCTGGGAAGAAACTCAAACCTGCTGCAGAAATTTACATAAGTAACAAGGAACTACATGTTAATCACCAAGACAATGGGGAAAATGTCTGCAGGGCATGTCAGAGGTTTTCACGGTAACCCCTCCCATCACAGGCCCTGAGGCCTAGGTGGAAAAAATGGTTTTGTGGGCTGGAGCCAGGGTCCCCCACATGCTGTGTGCAGCCTAAGGACTTAGTGCCCAGCTACTCCAGCCATGGCCCCCAGTTACTTCAGCCATGGCTAAAAGGGGCCAAAGTACAGCTCAGACAGTGGCTTCAGAGGGTGCAAACCTCAAGCCTTGGCAGCTTCCATGTGGTATTGAGCCTGCAGGTGCACAGAAATCAAGAATTGGAGTTTGGGAATATCTGTCTAGATTTCAGAAGATGTATGGAAATGTCTGGATGTCCAGGCAGAAGTTTGCTGCAGGGGCAGAGCCCTCACAGAGAACCTCTGTTAGGGCAGTGCAGAAGTGGAATGTGGGGTCAGAGCCACCACACAGAGTTGCCACTGCGGCACTGCCTAGTTGAGCTATAAGAAAAGGGCTGCTGTCCTCCAGACCTCTGAATGGTAGATTCACAGACAGCTTGCATGGAGCACCTAGAAAAGTCATAGACAATGCCAGCCCATGAAAGCAGCCAGAAGGAGGGCTGTACCCTGCAAAGTCACAGGGAAAATGTTGCCCAAGGCCATGGAAACCAACTTCTTGCATCAGCATGACCTGGATGTGAGATATAGAGTCAAAGGAGATTATTTTGCAGCTTTAAGAGTTAATTACTGCCTTGTTGGATTTCAGACTTGCCTGGGGCCTGTAGCCCCTACGTTTTGGCCAATTTTCCCATTTGGAATGAGCATATTTATGCAATGTCTGTATCTCCATTGTATCTAGGAAGTAACTAGCTTGCTTTTGATTTTACAGGCTCATAGGTGGAAGGGACTTGCCTTGGCTCAGATGAGACTATGGACTTGAACTTTCGGGTTAATGCTGAAATGAGTTACGATTTTGGGAAACTGTTGGGAAGGCATAATTTTGTTTTGAAATGTAAGAAACATGAGATTTGAGAGGGGCAAGGGGCAGAATGATATGGTCTGGTTCTGTATCCCCACCCAAATCTCATCTTGAATTGTAATCTGAATTGTAATCCCCACATGTTGGGGGAGGGACCTCGTGGGAGATGATTAGATCATGAGGGCAGTCTCCCCATGCTGTTCTCATGATAGTGAGTGAGTTCTCCCAAGATATGATAGTTTTATAAGGCACTTGTCTCCCCTTCACTCTGCACTTCTCTCTCCTGCTGCCATGTGAAGAAGGACATGTTTGCTTCCTCTTCTGCCATATTGTAACTTTCCTGAGGCCTCCCCAGCCATGCAAAACCATGAGTCAATTAAAACCTCTTTCTTTATAAATGACCCAGTCTCAAGTATGTCTTCATGGCTGCGTGAGAACAGACTAATACAACATGTAACTGTTAATATCACTCCCCTACCCTGAATCATTTGAATCAGCCATCCTAAAGATTCACGCAAACCCCTTACTCAAATATATGTCATAAAAATAGAAAAAAATACGAAATTGGTATGACAACATACTGATATTATAATTAAATTAAAATGCTAACCCTTGCTTTCATTTATGCCTCTACTAAATCATGGCTTCCCACTAGCCAACTTCTCTACTTGTACTGTTTAGAGTCAAGTACAGAATCTTACATTTGTTCCTATTAGGTTAATTGTTCACACTTTAGGCCACCATTTCAGCATACCAAATTATTTTTATTTCTGAATTTGTTACGAAAAGTATCAGTCAGAATGCCATCAGCATATCAAATGTTTCAACTCATCATATTTTCATTGATACCAGTTATGAAACCTAAAGGTCTATGCTAAGGGATTAAATACTTCCTCAAGTAAATATTGTCTCATGAGAAAAAGCACATTTTTCAGTAAAGTTTATGTACCTGATCTTGAGTCTACCTCACTGGAATGGCTGGATCGTAGTTTCCACTCTGTCCATACTTTTTGTCTTGGGAAGCTCTGTGAATTCTTTAGCAATGACCCACCCTCTATTTTAATGGAAAAGTTTGTAGAACATGTTAAGATTTTTCTCTAATAGGTCAGCTAGAAGCAGCCATAATCACATGACTCTTGAGAAATAATCTCCTTACCTCTTCAGCAGTTGTTGCCCGAAAGCTAAACATTACAAAAATGGGACTAGTGGGACTGAGTTAGGATGTCAAAGCAAACAAACAAACACAACAATAAGGTTCCCAGCTATATTTGAATATCAGATAAATAATTTTTTTTAGAATAAGTATGTACCAATGTTGGGCAGGACACACTTATACTAAAAATATACCAACAATCTTTAAAATTATTTGCCTACCTCTATATGACTCAAAAGCATATGCTTTTGACCACTAATGTAGAATGACTTCTGTGAATGATTCCTTCAGCCAGTAAATCCACATCTGTCCTAAGCAAAGATGCCACATTCTTCCCACTAACAGTGATTTCCCCCCAACAAGCTAGCGTAGAATTTACCAGAGGGCTTAACTGTGCCCCCCTTTTTATTCTGAAGATGCTTTCTGAATGTCTACTTAGGGTCAAGCTCTGTACTATACATGGAACTTGCAAGGTGATATGGTTTGGTCGTGTCCCCACCCAAATCTCATCTTGAATTGTAGCTACCCTAATTCCCACATGTTATAGGAGGGACCCTGTGGGAAATAATGAATCAGGGGAGTGGTTTCCTCCATACTGTTCTCATGGTAGTTAATAAGTCTCATGAGATCTGATGTTTTTTATAAGGGGTTCCCTCTTTCATTTGGCTCTTATTTTCTCTCTTGTCTGCTGCCAAGTAAGACATGCCTTTTGCCTTCTGTCATGATTGTGAGGCCTCCCCAGCCATATGGAACTGTGAGTCCATTAAACTTCTTTTTCTTTATAAATTACCTCATCTCAGGTATGTCTTTATCAGCAGTAAGAAAATGGAATAATACCTAAGACCATCTTAATTCCTAACTAACAACAACAAAAGCAGAAACAAAAACAAAAAACAATAATAACAACAACAACAAAAACAAAAGAGAGACCTCAAGGTACAATTCTAGCTTCCTCATTGCATATAGAACTTCTAAACTTCATTTATGCCCAGATCATCAAGGGTCGGATGGCTGAAGCATTTTGCAAAGTAGGGTGTGAGTCCAAGTCTTTCTGGAACAGATGTGCATTTTTAGCATTGCAAAATAGAATTCCTCATATTTAGCAGTGATTCTAACCATTTTTTGTTTGTTTGTTATCAGACAGGCTTTCAAAAAATATTATTTTCTAGTGACCTCCAATTACATGATGAGAAAATTCTGTGCAGGGTGGTCAGATAAATAAGGCTAGATAAGCCTTTTGACACAAGAGAGATGGAAATCTAAGTATAAATTAGGTAGAAAGCAGGTTTCTTGGGCAGAGTCACACATGTAATTACCTAATCACAGCATCTCTATGCAATTATTCCCCAAGGGATCTTTTGAAAGAAGATATGGTGCCTACTTTGTTTGGAATTAGCTTCAGTAGAGGGTTCAACCTCTTCAGTAACAGAAACAGAACTTTTCTGTCCTGTAAGTACCAGCAGAAGCTGCCCCTGTGGGGAAATGACAAAGCCATAAGTCTAATATTAGAGTCTGTAGGTAAAAGCAAGTTTTAAAGCTCAGGATTTTAATCTAATTTGGGAAGAGAAGTGATTTATGTCTTCTCTGATAGGGCATTATTTCCTAAAAAGGAAATGGACAGAGGGGGCTATTTAATCCCCACTGCCCTTCTCACCTAGGGTGAACTGGAGTACTGATTTATCTGGGCATCACTAATGCTTTATAGCTTTAATTTTAACTGCTTAGTTTAATATAATTTATTTGAGGGTATAACTACTCAGAGTCCTAAGAGCATCTTAACATGTTTTCTTTTTAAGGATAATTACAAACCAAAACTGCAAAGAGAGCTGATGGGGAGCTCTTTTTGCAATTATGGCTCTGAAGAGGTTCCTAATTCTAAGAAATTATTTATAAAAAAGAAAATAAGTGAGATATGTATCTATATTCAGCATCCCTATACAAACCATAAAGTTACTTCAAAGAAAAAGTTAAAACATTCCTATATAATCCATAGTTAAGACACCTGTGTTTAATATAACATATATAAAGTGCTTAGAAAAGTACCTGGTATATCTTTGTTAAACGTTAGCTGTTGATCTATTACAGTATTCAAAAAGAGAGAGTCCCATACAGACACACAAGAGTACACTCTCTATACTTCTATTTACATAAAGAACAGGCCGGATGTAGTGGCTCATGCTTGTAATCCCAGAACTTTGGGAGGCACAGTTAGGTGGATCACTTAAGACCAGGAGTTTGAAACTAGCCTGGCCAACATGGCAAAACCCCATCTCTCCTAAAAATACAAAGATTGTATTGGGAGGCAGAGGTTGCAGTGAGCTGAGATCGCACCACTACACTCCAGCCTGGGGAACAAAGTAAGACTCCATCTCCAAAAAAAAAAAAAAAAGAGAGAGAGAGACAAATCCATTTTATTAGAAGTCATGATAGTGATTTCCCTTGTGGAGTATGACTGAGAGGGCACGGGGCTTCCAGTGCCCAGTCATAACTCTGTTTCTCTGAGTGTTGGTTATGTGAATGTGTTTGGTTTGTGAAAACTAATCAAGCTATAGTTTTGTTATGACTATACTTTTCAACAGGCATGTTTCTGGGTCCATTCAGGATGCTATAACAGGATATGATAGACGGGGTGGCTTTTTAACAACGGAAATGTATTTCTCATAGCTGTGGAGGCTGGAAGTACAAGATGAATGTACCAGCAAGTTTGGTGTCTGGTGAGGGCTTCTTTTCAGGTTCATCAACAGCTGTCTTTTCATTGTGTCCCCACATAGTAGAAAAGGGCCAGCAAGTTCACTGGGGTCTCTTTTATAAGGGCACTAATCTCATAATATCCTGAGAGGAAAGCTCTAATGATCTTACCACCTCATGAAAGCCCTGCCTGCAGACACCATCACATTGGAAGCTAGGTTTCAAAATATGAATTTTGGGGACCACAAACATTCCATCTATGGCATATGCTACACTTTAGTGGACAATTAAAAACAAACGGTATCAACCTGATTGGAATGATAGCATAAATATTTTTAAAAGGTGATCTAATCATTTAAAAAATACAAATAATGGTTCCAAAAACAGATCACGAAAGTCATCCCTACAACTACAAATCAGAAATCTCTTAGAAAGTGCCGGGCAAAAATTGAATATGATGTTATGCACATTGCTAATATTGAACCTAGGCTGAGACTGAAACATCTCTTCCCATTCCAATGTCAGAAAAATGGAGGCTTTAGCAATACACAGAAAAGTGGACATAAGAAGAAAAGAGGATAAGGGTTTTCAGTTCATCTCAGAAACACTGTTCATTCCAATCTCCAACCTTTCCAGTGGTTTCTCATTGAATATCAAAGGTAATAAAAAGTGCAAGCTCTTCTTACATCTTCTCTTGCTTTAGTATTTAAGAACAATAAAGATGTTTATCCATTCAAATCTGTAAATTACTGAAACTTGGGGAGTTTTTAGAGAGTCTATAAAACTCTCACCTTGGACAATTCTTATTTATTTATGTGGTAAGAAACATAATTCTCCAGATAAGGTCTTAAGAGAAACACAAATGAAAACAACAGTAGAATATTCCATGTTGCCCAAAGGATTGGCAGATACTGAGTAAGGATGATAGTATCCAGGGTGTGTGGACATGAATAGAACACTTTGAAATACTCCTGGTGGAGATATAAATCTGTATGACAGTTGCAAAGGCAACTTAATAGTCTCTGTCAACATTTTAATTGGGCCTATCTTCAATTCAACAATATCATTTCTATAATTCAATGCCACACGCAATGGGTCCACATGAAGAAATATCATTTGTGCAATGCTTATAAGAAGTGAAAACCTAGAGGCAACCTGGATACCCATCAATTACAGGACTGGTCAAATAAATTAGAAGACAGCAATGATGAGAAATAATATGCAGTCATCAAAAAGCCTTATGTGTATTATACACACACACACACACACACACACACACACACACACACAGACGATTGCATACTTTATATATTACTGAATGGAGAAAATGACTAAATTGTACGAATGGTATGATCAGAGTTCTGAAAAAAAAAAAAATCTGCTACTCTCACTGAGAGGCATGTCACCGTCACTATCACATTGCATGAAACGCATGAGAGATACACAGCATAAACATAGCTACCAAATATAAATTATTATTAGAACCATACATCTCCCCAACTAGACCATGTCTTATAGCCCCAATATCTAATACAATGACTGCTATTTAAGAAGGGTTCAAGAATTGTTTATGAAGTATCAACCAATTCTCTCAATATTCAGTAACCCATTAGCACTGGTCACTCATTTAATCAATAAGTACATTGTTGATGATTGGCTGTGTGTTAGGCAGGGTGCCTGGGCTGAGGACTGAATGGTGAGTAACACAGGCATGGTTCCTTACCTATTATCACTCATGACCGAAGAGACAACCAGGCAATGACAATACAGTGTGATGAGGAATATGATGGGGAAACTTGGCGTTTTATGGGATCATTTATCAGGGAAGAGTTCTTGAGGAATAGTTTCTAGGCCGAAATGTAAAATGTAAGTTGGAGCTTCCCAGAGAAAGAGGAAGAAAATAGTTATAGGAAGAGAAAATGGCACATATGAAGATTGATCATCTGTTTTGGGTCATCTAAATACCCGCAGACTCTACTCACATATGGTATCCTTATATTACTTCAACTACAGGGCATTGTGAACATGGTAAAACTTGGGCTGAAAATAGCTCAAGTTATATTCTGTATGGGAGACTGAATTTTCCCAAAATAGCCATCATATTACATCTCTCATGCTCACGATGCAATGTAACGGTGACATGACTCTCCGTGAGTAGGAGTCTATTTTCTATCTCTTTGACCTCAGGGGAATCTAGGACTGCCTCAACTGCTATAAAATATGGTAAAGTCAAGCTTCAGTCATAAAACATCACGCATTTTTACCTTGTTCCCTTGGGATGCTCACTCTTGGCACCAGCAACCATCCTGTGAGGAAGCCCAAGCAGCCACATGGAGAGGCCATGTGTGGATACTGCAGTTAAGAGCCAGAATCAACCACCAGGCACATTAAGGAATGAATATAAAAGGAGCCCAACCTCCAGCTATTGAGTTACCCCAGCCTTCAAGCTACCCTAGCTGACACTGTGAAAAACAGAGATGAATAGTCCCCACTGAACCCTCACTAATGACATATTTGTGAGAAAAACAAATGATTGTTGTTGCTTTAAGATGGTAAGTTTTTTATGGTTTCTTATACAATTATAACTGGACACTGGAATAGAACACATAGTAAAGTATGAATACAACATCTTCATCACTAATAGACCAATGACACCCCTTGATGAACATGGTTGAGATGAAAACTCGTTTGGCTGAAGTCCTCCTGTCCATGCCTCACACTGCTCAGAGGTTGGGTAAACTATGGTTACACAGATAGACAACAGAGCAAGAATCACTGCCTGGCTTATCTGTCTTCTCCAAAGCTTTAAGGCTTCTGTGTTCAGAGGTTGCGAGCTTCTGTGCCTCCCTCTTCTAGGTATCTAGTGCAGACTTCTAGAGAAAGTCAAGCCTAAAATGCCATCAAGCCCACCAAGAATGACCTTTAGAGCAGAGGGAAGAAAGTGGGGACATCATTACTAACAATGCAGAACTTAGCAATCTGGACAGGCTGAGAATTGTTCAGGGCAAGGTTTATAATGCAAATCAGTTTTCTAAGTCAGGATTTCTAAACTTTCAGGAAAACAGGCACAGGGGTGTGAAAAATGTTTTAAAACCTTTAAAAGCCTCATGCAAGATTCTGCAAACAATGGTCTTCTAGCCTTTTTTTTTTTTTTTGGAAATAAAGTTTTACTGGAACACAGTCATGCCCATTCATTTTAGGTATTGTCTAGGGTGCTTTTGCACACTAATGGCAAGATGTAGTAATTGCAACAAAGACCCTATGGCCTGTAAAGTCTAAAATGTTTACTATCTGGACCTTTACAGAAAAAGTTAGCAATCCCTGGCCTAGTGGAATGTATCCATTAATGCAAGATGAAGCTGCACAGACTAATTAAAATGTCTTTTCTATTTTTATTTTTTTTCTTACCACTGTCTGGAATTCCACCAACTCTCCTGCTGGTTATCCTGTGTTGATCAGAGGCTCTGGTTGGCAGCTCTGCTAGTCTTTGTTGAATATTTTAAAACGGGAAAACTCATTATTACCTAACAAAAGGAGTTTG
Organism: Papio anubis; assembly: GCF_008728515.1. Classification (NCBI taxonomy): domain Eukaryota; kingdom Metazoa; phylum Chordata; class Mammalia; order Primates; family Cercopithecidae; genus Papio; species Papio anubis. The sequence goes on from NC_044993.1 coordinate 7,073,292, forward strand.
TAGACAGAATGTTCCAACAGATGGATTCCGTGGAGAAAACAAAAAAAAAGTGAGGCAAGTCCTTGGTGGTAGCAGACCTGAAGCCACTGAATCAGGACACGGTATATTATTGAGGTAAAGGGCAGAGAGGGTGGCAGAGCTAGCAATGGGCTGGTCTTAGGTAGAGGTTATAAATTCACGGGCTGTGGGCCATTTCCGGCTGTCTGACACGTTTGTTTCCTTTAATACACAGCCAAAATCATGTCTACATGTTGGGAGGCAGTGCTTAGGTTGGCCATGCCATACCCATTCCTAAAAACCTTCCCCTGACCTTCATCTGCCACAATGGCTGGGGACACGAATATTCACTTTCTCAACCTACTCTGCAGCTAGTGCATGACCCATTCTAGCCAAAAAGATTTAAGCAGAAGTCTGATAGGGGTTGCCAGGACAATGTTGATTGACATAAAGCTGGTGTAGCCCACTGTTCTTCCTTCCTTGCATACAAATGCCATGGTTGATTACCAGCTCGTCCTGATCAGTGGGTGGGACTGGCAACACAGAGACTCCACACTCAACTGGCAATTATCTGCAGGAACAATGTCGCAACTGCTCCTTTTTAAACACCGGTTGGGGTGCTCTGGGGGGCCATCTCTTTGGGCCATTTCTCTAATTTTACGTCACCTCTTCCCTCTTTGATAAGGTGGCCAGGAGCTGACGGTATTACTGAGAGGACAGAGTGCCAGGGGCTCTGGTTGGCTCTGCCCTTCCCCTCAACTAGGGGAATTTTGTAGCACAGAGTCTGGCATTTCATAGCAAGGAAAGTTTGGATCTCTTAAGATGATTAATGGAGGAAAAATCAAGACTGAAAAATCCACCCACTTCAGTAATCAGAGTATTATTCGTATACAGTTCTAAAGCCTCATGGGAAGTTTTTAAGGAAAAAATAAACATCTATTTTTTTTTTCAGGCATGTATCAATGAGTGTCTCCAAAGTGCTTTAAAAACAAGAATTACCAGCTTTAACGAGGGGGTAATAACAGCACTAAGAACATCTGGGACAGTTTGTGCCTAATAAAATTCTAGATGTTAGCTGGTTCCATTACTCAAAGCTTTCACTTCACACAGGCATTATTTATTATATCATTCTGTATTCTGAGAAGTGCTGGCCATGGTGACTTAGAAGAGGTGGTGCTATTGCACTGGAAACCTCACATTCCAGATTGATAACGGTAACTCACTCACCTTCCTAGTGCTCCCCGTGTTTATCTTAAAAGCTCTAAAAGTACGTGGATGGTGGCTTTTCGTAAGGTGCTAGAATAACCCCAAGACACAATTGACAACACAGGATAGGTAGTAATGGCTCCAAGTAACAAGTGGCAGTGCGGAAATAAAAGCCACAAATGCACCGCAGCTGAGAAAAAGCCAGAAAATCGCAACCACCACCTGAGTAAATAAATATTTGTTTCGATATTGTCCTCCTGAAATTATTGTATTACTAGATGGGTTTCATCCTAATTCTAAACTTCTTGCTTTGTTTTAACATTGTGTTGACTTTTATGAATTGGAGGAGGGGGAGAAGTTGGGGGAAGGCTTTTATATTGTCTCTGCATGAACAAGGCTGCTCTTCTGCATTATCATAAAGCAACCACATAGAAATCGAGTCCTTTCATCATTATCTTCTGTTTTGCTAACCTCGAGCTTCTCAATTCACATTTACCACCTTCTTACAGAACAGCAATATATAACTAGTTTTTCTACGAAATAGGGAAAAGGAAATAGGGAAACTAGTTATATACTAGTTATTTAATTGATTAATCTCCATCAACTTTGATTGAATATAAAAAACTGATTCATGACTTGTTTACCCATCAGTAGTTCTTAGAAGTTTTCAGAAGCCAGTTGCTACAAACATGCGTGCTTTGAATCCTAAATAACAGAAGATATTGCCTTTGGGGCCCAGACTATATAATTCTGTGATCATTTGCAGACAGGAAGGGTTGGGAAACCAGGATCCCAATTCCCAACCTAGGAATTTTCTCTTTATCTTAAATTACAACCAATGTTAATTTCAAATGCAATTAATTCAGACTATTTTCTGTATCACAGACCAGGAAACAATAAAGAAGGAAGCGAAGTATGAGGAAGGAAAGCACATATTTACTAAGCAGTTTCACTGCATGCATTGGCTGTGTTCTGGTTTCATATGATTGATCTCATTGAATTTTCATGGCTATCCTACTAAGTAGGTTTTTGGATCCAGGGAAACAGACTCAGGAAAGTAAAGTGGCTTACTTGAAGTTACAAGATAGTAAATGAAACTATGGTTTGTCTGATGCCCCACTAGATTCCATAGCCTCAGAGTACAAAAGTAGGACTCTGTGACCTCCCTAAGAGGTGGCCTTACACTGAAAACTTTTAGAGATGGCAAATTCACTCTTCACACTTCAGCTTAAAATATTCTTGTCTAGCTTTATTCCTTTCTAAAGGCTTAAGAACAATAACAGCAGTAAATACGCTCATGTATTGAACCCTTACTATCAACCAAATATAGTTCTGAGCATGCAACGCACACCAGTCCTTAAACTCACTTCATTCATAGAACAAATGTTCATCAAATTCCCACCTTGTGCCAGATATTGAGCAGTATGGAGACACCCATGCAACAGAAATTATTACAGGCATACTTCCTTTTATTGTGCTTCCCTTTATTACATTTCACAGATATTGAATTTTTTACAAATTGCAGCTTCGTGGCAACCTTGCGTTGAACAAGTCTATTGGCTCCGTTTTTCCTAAAACATGTGCTCTCTTCGAGTCTCTATGTCAGCATTTTTTTACAATAAAATATTCTTTAAGGTATATGCTTTTTAAAATACATAATGCTATTGCACACTTAAGAGGCTACAGTATAAACACAACTCTTATATGCACTGGGATACAAAAATATGTGTGACTTGCTTTATTGCAATATTTCCTTTACTGCCATTGTCTGGAATCAAATCCTCAATATCAACAAGGTATGCCTGTATACCCTTTTTAAATTTAAGGAAACAGAAGCTCAAAAAGTAGTTAAACCCCAGGTTATATAGTGTGGCACAGACTAGCTAGTGACTCACCAAAGAGATTTTATCTTCCTCTCGGGCACATGATTAGACTAATTTTCTAGCCTCCCTTAAGTCTAGTCAATGGAATGTGCACAGAAGTAGAATTCTCACTTTCAGGCATGGGTCATAAAATCCTTCTCTGTGAGTCTTTCTCTCCAGAGCAAGAAATAAGTATCAACTTGTTAAGATCCTGAGTTTTGGAGGCATATCTGTTATAGCAGCATGCATTTCCTCAATTATTACATACAACAGGCAGAAGGGCAAGGCCAGAATTAGGGTCTAAATCTGATCAATTCTAGAGTCTGTGTTCTAGGATAGGGGGCAACGACACTCATGTTTGCTTCTTCGAAACCTCTGTACACTGATCTGAGTTCTACTCCCTGGCATGTGAAAGAATCTGCTTATTTCTTCCTCTGTAATACAGGCCTTCAGGGACTTGAATTATAATCTGTGTCTTTCCTTACCTTTCCTAGTTACTTATATGAAATAGTTGTCCAGTCATATTTAATTTGCCAATGGCTTCTTTGAAATATACAAAAAAGGTACAAATGCATTAGAAGAAATCAATAAGACCAAAAATTTGCTCTTCGAAAATGTCAATGAGATTGACAAATCTTAGCTAAACTAACCAAGATAAAAAGAGAGAAGACACAGATCACCAAATTAATAAATAAAAAAGAGCACACTGCCACTGATCTTACAGAAATTTAAATGATTATAAAGAAATACTATGAATAATTTTATGCCAACAGTTAGACTATTTCTATGAAATAGAAAACATTTCTAGAATGATACAAGTTACCAAACTGGTTCAAGAAGAAATTAAAAATCTTAATAGCAGAAAACAGTTAAAAACAAATAATAATAAACTAAATCAGTAATTTAGACTATCTCTGCAAAGAAAAGTTCAGAGCCAGATAGATTCACAGGTAAGTTTTATCAAGCATTTAAAAAGGAAATAATACCAGTATTCTACAAACTCTCCCAAAAAATATAGGAGGAGAGAACACGTCCCAAGTCATTCTATGAGGCCACTATTACATTATTACCAAAGCCATTTAAAGATATTAAAATAAAAAAGACCAATATCTCTCATGAATATAGAAACAAAATCCTCAACAAAATGTTTGCAAACTAAATTTAATAACATAGTTAGCAGGCTGATAATGGGTCCTAAAGATATCAGATCTTGACCCCTGCAATCTGTAAACACTACGTGATTTGGGAAAAAAAGGTCTGTGCATATGTGATTGAATTAAATATTTTAAGATGGGGAGATGATCCTAGGTTATTCAGGTGGTCCCTAAATGCCATCACTGTTTTCTTATAAATGGAATCCAGAAGGAGATTCTATGAGAGATACAGAAGGCAATGTGACACCAGAGAAAAGGAATACTTGAAGATACTGGCCTTGCTGATCAAAGTGATGTGACTACAAGCCAAGGAATGTCAGCTGCCACCAGAAGCTGGAAGAAGCAAGAAATGAACTCTCCCCTAGAGCCTCTGGAGAGAGTGTAACTCTGCCGACGCTTAATTCAGCCCAGTGATACCAATTTTGGAATTCTGGGCTTCAGAACGGTGAGAAAATAAATTTCTTGTTTTAAGCCACCAAATTTATGGTAATCTGTTACAACAGCCACAGAAAACTAACACAACTTATCAAAAGGATTGTACACCTTGAGGAAAATAACCAACTAGGCTTTATTACAGGAATGCAAGGTTGGTTTAATATTCAAGAATCAATTAATGCAATAAGGTTAATTAATAGACTAGAGGACAAAAACAACAATCATCCTGAAATATGCAGAAAAAAATTTTTATAAAATCTAACACTTATTCATGATAAAAGATTTTTAACAAATTGAAATTGAATGGGGCTTACTCAATATGATAAACAGCACATCTGAAAAGCCTGCAGGTAGCATCATACTTAGTGGTATAAATGTTTAATAGATGAAATACTTTCCACTTAACATCACAAACAATGCAATGATGTCCCTTCTTACCACTTCTATCTGATTTTGTAAAGAAGGCTCTAACTAGTGAAATCAAGCTGAGAGAGGGGGAAAAAAGGGAGTGTGTGAGAGACAATATAAGATTAAAAAATGGATCCTAACACCCCTGTTAGTCTCTGACCAGCACCGTCCAGTGGGGCCTGCAGTGGAGACTTAGCCTTGCCAGACAGCATTCTTTTCTTTTCCATAGGAAATTGCCTTGTTCCCACAGTCTGTTTACAGATGGGATGACTCCATTCCTAGTTGTAGGAGGGGCATTTGACTTTGACCCAGGTCATGATCACCAGTGTATGTTGTCTTTGTTGGTTGCATCACTGATTCAGGGAAAAGCACAGGAACCACATTTATTTAAGTGAACTTCATCCTGTACTTTTGTTTGAACTGTGTTAGACTCTTTTCGTTGGTGTTTCTCTGAAGGTTGGGTGTGAGCCTGGAGCTGCTGGCAACTATCTTTGCATTATGAGGAGAGAACTTATGGGAAACTGAAAACATGTGTGAGGTTTGGGAAGGGGTGAGGGATGGGGAATGGAGCCAACACAGACAAAAGCCAGGCAAAGAGATGAAGACGAAGTCCTGGTGGAGGGTGCCATCTGAGTTTATATGCCCAGTCAGGCCTGAAGCCAGCCCTATTCATGGACTTCTCGCATACATGAGACATGCAGTGTTCTTTTGCTTCAGCCACTTTGATTTAAGTTTCTGGCACTTGGAGTAGCAAAGGCCCTGACTAACACAAAGATCATGACCCCACCCACCCACATTTTGATCTTGATATTACTCTTTCTATCAAATAAATCTCACGATTGCTCTCTTAAAATTCACAAAACTTGTTTCATAATTCCCCTCATTTGACTCTAAGTTTCAATAAGGCAAGGACTATTATTTCTGTTTGTTTTCCAGCATATTCCTAATGCCTAGCACACTATAGATAGTCAATATTTGCTGAATAAACAGAGATGCATGAATTTAGAGTGGATGAATGATGATGAACGGATGGATCTGTTCAGAATTATACTGGGGCTTAAGTTCTGCTACCAGTTTCCAGAACTTATCTTCTCCGTTTCTCTTAAAATGTTGGCCACATGCACACATATATTCATTGCAGCACTATTCACAATAAACATGGAATCAAACTAAATGCCCATCAGTGGTGAGCTGGATAAAGAAAATATGGTACAAGTACACTGTGGAGTATTATGCAGCCACAGAAAAGAACATGATCATGTCCTTTTCAAGAACACAGATGGAGCTGGAGGCCATCATCCTTAGCAAGCTAACACAAGAACAGAAAACCAAATACAGCATGTTCTCACTTATAAGTGAGAGCTAAACGATGAGAACACATGGACACAAAGGGGAAACAACAGACACTGGGGCCTATTTGAGGGTGGTGGGTGGGAGGAGAAAGAGGGTCAGAAAAAATAACTATGGGGTACTAGACTTAGTACAAGGCTGATGACCTAATCTGTACAACAGACCCCTGTGACATAAGTTTACCTATATAACTAACCTGCAGATATTCTCCTGAATCTAAAACAAAAGTTTAAAAAGTAAAGATGCCATATGACAAAGATATAAAAAGACTGAAATATAACATTTAAAAAACACATTTGGAATATATAGGCCAACAAAAAATTGATATTCTTATCATATCAATTAGTATTAGTACTGTAAAAAAAGCCAAACAGAAAAAATGTACTAAAAGACATTAATTGTATTTTACTAAAGAAATGTAAACGGCCAATAAATATATGAAAAAAGTTAAACCTCATGAGCAATGAAGCCACATTAATTTTTAAACATTCGGTTGATAAAAATGCATAGGTTTGTCAAACAGGTATAATAAATGGTCCTCTAATATACTCTGGGTGGTTTTATAATTTGGGTACAAACTCTGGAGAGGAGCAATTCGTCAATATGTATCAAAAGTTACAGTGTGGGCCAGGCGTGGTGGCTCACACCGTAATACCAGCATTTTGTCAGGGGTCAAGGTGCGTGGATCACCTGAGGTCAGGAATTCCAGATCAGCCTGGTCAACACGGTGAAACCCCGTCTCTACTAAAAATACAAAAATTAGCCAGGCGTGGCGGTGGGCACCTGTAATCCCAGCTACTGGGGAGGCTGTGGCAGGAGGATCGCTTGAATCTGGGAGGCAGAAGTTGCAGGGATTGGAGATAGTGCCATTGCACTCCAGCCTGCGTGACAGAGTGAAACTATGTCTCAAAAAAAAAAAAGTTTAAGTATGCATACCTTTTGACCCAGACATTCTATTTCTAGGAACTTATTCCACAGAAATAAATAACCAGACAAAAACCATGTTGGTCCTGCCCATCTGCTGTCTACTCACCTCTCTTCTTCATGATGTCTCAAAAAAGTCACAGAAACTGGTGCAGAGATCACACTCACCATTTTCTCCGTGTCTTCTGTGAGAAATAATTCATCTAGTTTTATAGTTGTGAACTCACTTAAATCAATAGGATACACTTTTATAATCTTCTCAACTATCTTGAATTCCAATTTTCTCCTATTTATATTTGCCCAACCCTTTTACAGGGTGATGATTATTTTCTTTGATCATAGAAAGGAGGTAGCCTGCGCCTGTGTGGTTCTGTATTTACTCTGCCACCTTTTACTAGGGCACCAGCTGCCTCACAGCAGGTCTGTGCACAATTGCCAAAACAAACTTCTTTTTGTGATCTTTGGCTTGTTTAACATTTGCAATTGTCAGGAAGCTTTAGGATCCTGTACAATCATGATGGGTCATGGATCCTGCTCCCCACATGTGTATCCATTTACTTTACATGCTTTTTTTTTTTTTTTTTTTTTTTTTTTGAGACGGAGTCTCTCTGTTGCCCAGGCCGGAGTGCAGTGGTGAGATCCCGGCTCACTGCAACCTCTGCCTCCTGGGTTCAAGTGATTCTCCTGCTTCAGCCTCCCAAGTATCTGAGATAATAGGCGCCAGCCACCACACCTGGCTAATCTTTTGTGTGTTTTTAGTAGAACTGAGGTTTCACCATGTTGGTCAGGCTGGTCTTGAACTCCTGACCTCAAATGATCTGCCTGCCTCAGCCTCCCAAAGTGTTGGGATTACAGGCGTGAGCCACAGTGCCTGGCCTATATGTTCTCTTTTAAACTGAGTTTATTAGAGAAGTTCACATTTTGTCATAATATGCTTCTTTGAATGTATTATTTTTTTTTCTCTCCCTTTCTCTGTGTGTCTCTCACTGACTCCCTCCCATTTCCTCTTCTTCTTGCCTTTCTTGCCTTTCTCAACTATCTTTCAGGTTTTTACAGTTAGATAGCCAGGACTTCCCTTTGAAGAGTCTTTCTTTCTTTCATTTCTGTCCTCTGTATTAATGTATTTAAAGTTTTAAGAAATCTAAATTTTCCTCTGAACCTGAGTTGAAATGTTCTTTCCCCAAAACTAGGGCACCTTCCTGGCCTAACCCTGAGCGTTCCTCCACTGGACCCACCCACTGGAGACCAGCATGGTCAGGCCTTTGCACCACTGCCCCACCAGCTCCACAGGACCTGCTAGCCCCTTCTTTAGAGTTAATGCCGCCCTTTCTTCTCACTTATTTGTAAGCATCTTCCTTTCATTTACTTTCTCTGTTGAATGCAGCAACATTCAGACTCCCTTCCTCACTGACCTGCTCCCCATAAGTTTTCCTGTCACAGTGGTTTAAAAGGCAAAGGCTATGCCCTTTTATTTGCCCCCTTATGTTTGTCAATGATCATTTTTATGGTGAGTGGCTGTGTGAGTGTGGATGCAGGAATATTCTAGGTCTGTTAAGGCTTTGGATATTTTCACATAATTTTAGTTTGCTACATACTAATCAGAACTTTGGTCAATTTCATTTTATTTAAGGAACACCTAAATGTGTCACATAAAAAATGTAGAAATATAAATGCTATATATTCCACAACTATCTCCAAGTAGGGAATATTTTTTAGGTCTCTTGCTCTCTTACTTCAAAATTAAAATTAAGATAAATGACAATTAAGTATTTTAACAAGCATAAAAAATTGTTTAAAATATTTTAACAAACATAAAAATTATTGATACATTCTCATAAACTTCCCAAATACGCTACTGGACTTTATGAGAATGTATCTATCATGGCACTTATCAGGGTCTTCCTTTTTATTTTTATTTTTCTTTATTTTATTTATTTATTCTTTTTTAGACAGAGTCTTGTCTTGTTGCCCAGGCTGGAGTGCAGTGGCGTGATCTCAGCTCACTGCAACTTCCACCTCCCGGATTCAAACAATTCTCCTGCCTCAGCCTCCAAGTAGCTGGGATTATAGGCGCCTGCCACCATGCCCAGCTAATTTTTTTTTTTTTTTTTTTTTTTTTTAATTTATTTATTATTATTATACTGTAAGTTGTAGGGTACATGTGCATAACGTGCAGGTTTGTTACATATGTATACTTGTGCCTTGTTGGTGTGCTGCACCCATCAACTCGTCATTTACATCAGGTATAACTCCCAATGCAATCTCTCCCCCCTCCCCCCTCCCCATGATAGGCCCCGGTGTGTGATGTTCCCCTTCCCAAGTCCAAGTGATCTCATTGTTCAGTTCCCACCTATGAGTGAGAACATGCGGTGTTTGGTTTTCTGTTCTTGTGATAGTTTGCTAAGAATGATGGATTCCAGCTGCATCCATGTCCCTACAAAGGACACAAACTCATCCTTTTTGATGGCTGCACAGTATTCCATGGTGTATATGTGCCACATTTTCTTAATCCAATCTGTCACTGATGGACATTTGGGTTGATTCCAAGTCTTTGCTATTGTGAATAGTGCTGCAATAAACATACGTGTGCATGTGTCTTTAGAGCAGCATAATTTATAATCCTTTGGGTATATACCCAGTAATGGGATGGCTGGGTCATATGGTACATCTAGTTCTAGATCCTCGAGGAATCGCCATACTGTTTTCCATAATGGTTGAACTAGTTTACAATCCCACCAACAGTGTAAAAGTGTTCCTATTTCTCCACATCCTCTCCAGCACCTGTTGTTTCCTGACTTTTTAATGATCGCCATTCTAACTGGTGTGAGATGGTATCTCATTGTGGTTTTGATTTGCATTTCTCTGATGGCCAGTGATGATGAGCATTTTTTCATGTGTTTGTTGGCTGTATGAATGTCTTCTTTTGAGAAATGTCTATTCATATCCTTTGCCCACTTTTTGATGGGGTTGTTTGTTTTTTTCTTGTAAATTTGTTTGAGTTCTTTGTAGGTTCTGGATATTAGCCCTTTGTCAGATGAGTAGATTGCAAAAATTTTCTCCCATTCTGTAGGTTGCCTGTTCACTCTGATGGTAGTTTCTTTTGCTGTGCAGAAGCTCTTTAGTTTAATGAGATCCCATTTGTCAATTTTGGCTTTTGCTGCCATTGCTTTTGGTGTTTTAGACATGAAGTCTTTGCCCATGCCTATGTCCTGAATGGTACTACCTAGGTTTTCCTCTAGGATTTTTATGGTATTAGGTCTAACATTTAAGTCTCTAATCCATCTTGAATTAATTTTCGTATAAGGAGTAAGGAAAGGATCCATTTTCAGCTTTCTACTTATGGCTAGCCAATTTTCCCAGCACCATTTATTAAATAGGTAATCCTTTCCCCATTTCTTGTTTCTCTCAGGTTTGTCAAAGATCAGATGGCTGTAGATGTGTGGTATTATTTCTGAGGACTCTGTTCTGTTCCATTGGTCTATATCTCTGTTTTGGTACCAGTACCATGCTGTTTTGGTTACTGTAGCCTTGTAGTATAGTTTGAAGTCAGGTAGCGTGATGCCTCCAGCTTTGTTCTTTTGACTTAGGATTGTCTTGGAGATGCGGGCTCTTTTTTGGTTCCATATGAACTTTAAAGCAGTTTTTTCCAATTCTGTGAAGAAACTCATTGGTAGCTTGATGGGGATGGCATTGAATCTATAGATTACCTTGGGCAGTATGGCCATTTTCACGATATTGATTCTTCCTATCCATGAGCATGGTATGTTCTTCCATTTGTTTGTGTCCTCTTTTATTTCAGTGAGCAGTGGTTTGTAGTTCTCCTTGAAGAGGTCCTTTACATCCCTTGTAAGTTGGATTCCTAGGTATTTTATTCTCTTTGAAGCAATTGTGAATGGAAGTTCATTCATGATTTGGCTCTCTGTTTGTCTGTTACTGGTGTATAAGAATGCTTGTGATTTTTGCACATTAATTTTGTATCCTGAGACTTTGCTGAAGTTGCTTATCAGCTTAAGGAGATTTTGGGCTGAGACAATGGGGTTTTCTAAATATACAATCATGTCATCTGCAAACAGGGACAATTTGACTTCTTCTTTTCCTAACTGAATACCCCTGATTTCTTTCTCTTGCCTAATTGCCCTAGCCAGAACTTCCAACACTATGTTGAATAGGAGTGGTGAGAGAGGGCATCCCTGTCTTGTGCCAGTGTTCAAAGGGAATTTTTCCAGTTTTTGCCCATTCAGTATGATATTGGCTGTGGGTTTGTCATAAATAGCTCTTATTATTTTGAGGTACGTTCCATCAATACCGAATTTATTGAGCGTTTTTAGCATGAAGGGCTGTTGAATTTTGTCAAAAGCCTTTTCTGCATCTATTGAGATAACCATGTGGTTCTTGTCTTTGGTTCTGTTTATATGCTGGATTATGTTTATTGATTTGCGAATGTTGAACCAGCCTTGCATCCCAGGGATGAAGCCCACTTGATCATGGTGGATAAGCTTTTTGATGTGTTGCTGAATCCGGTTTGCCAGTACTTTTAAATGGACTAAATGCTCCAATTAAGAGACACAGACTGGCAAACTGGATAAAGAGTCAAGACCCATCAGTCTGCTGTATTCAGGAGACCCATCTCACACGCAGAGACATACATAGGCTCAAAATAAAGGGATGGAGGAAGATTTACCAAGCAAATGGAGAACAAAAAAAAGCGGGGGTTGCAATACTAGTCTCTGATAAAACAGACTTTAAACCATCAAAAATCAAAAGAGACAAAGAAGGCCATTACATAATGGTAAAGGGATCAATTCAACAGGAAGAGCTAACTATCCTAAATATATATGCACCCAATACAGGAGCACCCAGATTCATAAAGCAAGTCCTTAGAGACTTACAAAGAGACTTAGACTCCCATACAATAATAATGGGAGACTTCAACACTCCACTGTCAACATTAGACAGATCAACGAGACAGAAAGTTAACAAGGATATCCAGGAATTGAACTCATCTCTGCAGCAAGCAGACCTAATAGACATCTATAGAACTCTCCACCCCAAATCAACAGAATATACATTCTTCTCAGCACCACATCGTACTTATTCCAAAATTGACCACGTAATTGGAAGTAAAGCACTCCTCAGCAAATGTACAAGAACAGAAATTATTACAAACTGTCTCTCAGACCACAGTGCAATCAAACTAGAACTCAGGACTAAGAAACTCAATCAAAACCGCTCAACTACATGGAAACTGAACAACCTGCTCCTGAATGACTACTGGGTACATAACGAAATGAAGGCAGAAATAAAGATGTTCTTTGAAACCAATGAGAACAAAGATACAACATACCAGAATCTCTGGGACACATTTAAAGCAGTGTGTAGAGGGAAATTTATAGCACTAAATGCCCACAAGAGAAAGCAGGAAAGATCTAAAATTGACACTCTAACATCGCAATTAAAAGAATTAGAGAAGCAAGAGCAAACACATTCAAAAGCTAGCAGAAGGCTAGAAATAACTAAGATCAGAGCAGAACTGAAGGAGATAGAGACACAAAAAACCCTCCAAAAAATCAATGAATCCAGGAGTTGGTTTTTTGAAAAGATCAACAAAATTGACAGACCACTAGCAAGACTAATAAAGAAGAAAAGAGAGAAGAATCAAATCGACGCAATTAAAAATGATAAAGGGGATATCACCACCGACCCCACAGAAATACAAACTACCATCAGAGAATACTATAAACACCTCTACGCAAAAAAACTGGAAAATCTAGAAGAAATGGATAATTTCCTGGACACTTACACTCTTCCAAGACTAATTTTTGTATTTTTAGCAGAGATGGGGTTTCACGATGCTGGCCAAGTTGGTCTCAAGTTCCTGACCCTGTGATCCACCCGCCTCGGCCTCCCGAAGTGCTAGGATTACAGGCGTGAGCGACGGCGCCCCGCCAGGGTCTTCCTTTTATTTGAATCATTTATACATGAATCTCTTATCTGCTACACTGGGCCCTGGGAGTCTGTGGGTTAATCCATTTCTGCAGCCCGTATTGCATCTTATCCGTGGCAATTGATGTGTATGGAAAGTGACAAATAAATGCTTGCTTTATGGAACTGAACTTTGGACTCCAGGTAAAATCTAGGATAAAAAGGAATGTAGTCTGGAGGCATTTAAACATCCTCCTCTTTATGGAAACATCTGATATGTTAAATATGAATTATTTTAAAGTATTAATTAAAACAGAGCCAGAAAGTCTCTGCTCAGACATGCTTTGAACACGTCCTTTAAAGCAGAAGCTGCCTTCTTTCATGTTCTGCTGTAATTCAGACATCTCTTCCCTGTAGTTAGCCAGGATTCCAGAGGCTGTGATACAGCAGTTCCCCTTCTGATGATCTACTATGCCAAAAAATGAAACACGCCTATTTCGTAGAGGGTGCATGTCAGAGGGTACCTTAAAATCTCTGATATGAGATGAGTGAATCCAAGGGAAGACTCAACTTTACAAGGAGCTGTATTACCAGGATGTCTGGGAGAGACAATCATCAAAACTCACAGGACCCCTTTCACAAACGTCACCTGCAGCAGGCAGTAGATGAGACCGTAACCCTTGGGACATGTCGTCCAGTTTGGGAGGATATTTTAAATGCTGTACACTCTCCCTCCTCCTGTCGACCTGACGATCTAAGATTTTTCACCAAAGACGGCAGTTTCCCCCTGGGCCCCTGTATTTCAGCAGAGGCTAAAACGATCCCTGTATATCACTTTGATAAGTTTGTAAAGCACTCTGGCGTCTTTGGGCAGGAAGCTGCTAAAGAAAGATACCTTCGTTACAGTTTACAAAACCATTTCCAAAATGTGCTGCTTTGGCCCTTGGAGTCAAGTTCAAAACTAGAAGCCTGTAAAATGTACCCAGAGAACCACTGTCACAAAAAGACATTCTCCCTGTAATTGGAGGGCATGCTTTAGCCTGTTACATTAGACTATTCTGATATTAAATCTATATCCTAAGACTGCCTTAATTGACCATAAAAAGGACAATTGAAAACACAGGATTTGATCATTGCACATACAATACTAGTGCTATAACCACCAAATTAGACCATTTTCCAGAGAGCATCCAGGCTTGAGTTCTGTTTAAGCTGTCTCAGGGTTACATTTCATCGTCGAATTTCAAAAAGGCAACAGGATACTAAGTCAATTAGGATTCAGTGAAAGTTTAGACCATTGCACATCGTGCAAATTTAACACTGGCTTCGATTCACTGTCCCTGATAAGTGTGGAGGAGGGAGAGAAAGACACTGAACACATTTTCTGAGGATTAAAATCAGACTTCCTGATACTTATGGTGACACCTTTTGGTGTCACTGGATTTAATGATGTTATAAATAATGAGTTAAACAAATTTGGAGAGTCTGATTAATGAACTGCAGAGACGATTTTGTAGTAGAGAACACTGATGTCTAAATGGAGCGTGTAACTTCCACATTCTCCGCTCTCATGTGAGTTGCGGATGCCAGGACGGCCGTGTTCCATTTCACCTGTCCCGTGCCTTGAAATGACACACACTTCTGCCTGCGCCAGTGTGGACCAAGTTTCAAGAAAGCAGGATTTGCCTTAAAAGATCATCATAACTTTAATTTCTTTTTCTTTTACCTTTTGAAAATATTTCCATTGATTGATAACGTCAGACTCTTTAGCTACTAGGAGTGTCTGGGTCCTTTTAGAGGGTTAGAAGATTGTCAGGAATCATGATTAAGACATTTACAGTCAGTCAAGTTGAAAAAAAAAAAAACTGGCCCATTCCACTATTTACTAGTCATGCAACAATAGAAAATTTGCTTAAAATTGCTGAACTGTAGGCTCGTTTTTTCTCCCTGTAAAATGGAGACAATAAGAGTGTCTCCTTGAAGGCATTTTTGTGAAGACTCTATGGGTTATGATAGTTTATATGACACATAGTTAGGACTCAATGCTTTTTAAGCATTATTATTATTATTACTAACAGATGGGTCCTGGGAGGGGCCATGATGGCTTCATGGGGGTGGCATCAGTTGTACTAAGTAGAAGCCTCCTCTAGAATATAGTGAAGGTTCTAGCAGGACATTGTCAGATCACTGGAAGAAAGGAGACAATGGCTAGAGTTTTGCCCTGGTTTCTGCATCTTCCTTCCTCAGAGCTCCATGCCCACCAGCATCCTGACCAAGTCATTGCTCTTACCACACAGCACTGCCTTTCTTCTCTAAATTCTCTTTTGCCAGATTTTAACAAGTGGTGTCTACATTCCCCAGTGCTGTCTACATCTCCTGCCTCTCAAAGAAATAACCCTAAGTGTTCACCACTCTGTTTCTCAGCAGTCTCCTTAAGGATTAAAATTCAGGTGCCCCGAGTGGTTATCTTCTTGCTACACAAACTTCACTAGCTAGGTGGCTTCCCCTCCCTGTCTCCATCCCCGACTCCTCTACCTGCACCTCCTTCATCTCCCAAATGACGAATTCCCTTGAACTGTTGTTCAGGCTCTGTGCATGGGGTACCCACACACAGACAAACCTCAGTGGTCCCTCCTCCCCATGCACTCCTTACTCT
This sequence comes from Papio anubis, assembly GCF_008728515.1. Classification (NCBI taxonomy): domain Eukaryota; kingdom Metazoa; phylum Chordata; class Mammalia; order Primates; family Cercopithecidae; genus Papio; species Papio anubis. Next base: position 7,089,206 of record NC_044993.1, read on the forward strand.
GTCACAGCAGCTCTCTTGTCAGTGACAGCATCTTGTGCCTGGTTGCCTACTCTGCAGGCCTCTGCGGTATAGCCGCCTTAGGCTGTTTCCCCATACTGGCTCAAGTTTGACCCACTGACCCACAGTAACAGGCCATCATCTTGATGGGCTTTATTCCCAGAAAGTAAAATAGTTAGGGCCTGATTTCCACATATTCCCTTTAATTACAGCCCTGGGTAAGGAGGAGGGGCAGGTATCACACCCAGAGCTGGGAAAGAAAAGACTCCAAGCACAGTGGGTCAAGGTAAAACGTGCAGCTGGAAGAACAGCATGTGCCCCTGTGGGAATGGACATCCCTGAATGTTCTGAATGAGCCGGCGGCTCACAGCTCCCACAACGACGCAACATCAGTCTTTTCTCTCTCTCACTTCAGACCTGCTACCTGCCCTTTGGAAAAAATAGGTAAACTCCAATTCACTTTGTACCGAGAAACACTTTTTAGACCATTTTAAAGTCCATTTTAAAATCTGAGCTCCATTTCTACTGAGTTTTTTAAAAAGTTACTTAAACCAACATTTACTCAGAGTCTCATACATTAACGCAAATAGTGAGATTCCCAATCCCATTCCCAATCTCATGTATTTTGAATTAGGACTAAATTCTGATTTTACCATGTAGAGACAATAAACGTTTAAAAAGACACAATTTTGAGACACCACTCTCTTTCAATGCAATAACAGAAAACACAAATTAGTTGTTTCTTCTTCCCTAGGGTCAATGGAGCAGACCCCACTAAGAGTATTTCAATCAAATTATTTTATGTACTTCCCCATCTGTCATAGTCATCACTCATTTACTTTAAGAAATGTTTTGACCTAGAAGAGGGTTTTACGGCAGCTGGGAAGATCCCAGTCATCTGGGGAAGGGCCAGCCTGTTTGCCTTCATTCCTACATTTATGTCATGATTGTCTGAATTCCACAGTCATGGAGTTATTGGTTATTGTAGAGACCCATAAAGGTTTAGAATGGAGCAGGACAGGATATTTAGCTGCCTCAGGTTTAATTTCTGGGAAGTATGACAGAGTCCATTAGTGCTCACTCCCTCTGCCATGATGAATTCACTAAATAGTTAAGAAAATAAGATGTGTGGAAAAGCAACATATTAACATGCAGAAACAACATTTGAACATGTCTCAAAGGAGGGACACAGACAAGGAGAGGGAGGAGGAGTGGGCCGGAGATTAGGGGGAGAAGAGGATGAGGAAAAGCTGCTGTTGCCACAGGTTTCCATGGTGATGGCAGGACGGGGCGGCTGAGGAGAGGGCAGGGGCAGCTGTGGAATTAGAGCCGTGGGAGCTGGGGCTCTGAGGGCTGCACACTGAGGAGCTGGTTAGACCGTGGCTGAACCATGGGTCACAAGCACATGAGGTTCAGGAAGGGAGTCAGGAACTGCCAGGTGGCTCAACAAGGTGTGGGAAGTCCAGAGCACTGGGCACATCTAAGGCTCCAGAAAGCCAGTAGGAGCAGGTGCAGTCAGCTCAAAACAGCCAGTGATGGGGCTTTTGGGGAATCTGGTGGTAAAAGCCAGGATTCCAGGACAGGAGCCTGGGGCATAGGTATGAGGGAACCAGGCTCAGCAGACAATGGATGGCCGTTGAGTAAAGGGCCATAAGGGAAGGACCTTACCTCAGAACACCCATGTTTACCAGTGCCGTCTGCATCAGGGTGTCTGAGTGAGGCTCCTGAGTGGATCTTCAGAACCCCTTATTATCTGTTTTGGGTTAACTCTTTTAATGCTGACCATTATCCTGCAGGACAGGCTCTATTACTATCCCCGTTTTACAGATGGAGACACAGAGTTAGAGAAGAGGAAGGATTTAACCAGCACAGTCCAGCAGGCAGGAGGCAACATCAAGATTCCATCTGTAGCCCCTGCAGAGTTCCCTTTAGGTCACTTTTTTCCTAAAAGAAGCAAAGACAAGAGGCTTTGGATGTCACAGGGAGCCTTTGCAGTTTTGTGATGAGGGGAGAGGCATGATGAAAAGGAAGTGCTAAATCAAGTGGTTATACTCAGCTGAACTGATAAACTATTCTGTGATGTTGCCATAAACTCTGAATTTGACTCTTTTGCAGAAGTTTCTTTTTCACACAGACCACATTTTGCCTCATAGCCAGATGAGATGTGTGAATGAATGGAAGTTGCAAAGAATTTCAGCACTCAGGGAAACTATGGAATGCAATGAGAGAAACCCTAAGCTCCAGTTTGGTTCTGACCTTCTTATGCTTCCCATCAGCATATGATCTAGGGACTCATCACCCTGGGAGCTACACCCCAGGTGGGATGGGGCTGCCTTACTCTGCAGCAGGGCTGAGCTCTGAGTCTACACCAACCTCAGCATCATTACCCTACTTCTAGGTTCTGGTGGAGGGCACGGCTCACCTCAAAGAAATCCCTGTCATGTTCTTTGCTCACTGGCCACACAGGTCAGAGCTGGATAAACTCATCCACTGACAAGGCTGTGGCACCGTTGGCCCTCTGGGTAGGAAAGAATACCCTTGGTGTGCTCTGAAAGGGAGAAAACGGCTTTGGAAATCCCATTCTCTAAATTTGCACCTCCCAAACCAAAAAGGTAATCCTTTTAAACAGTGTGAATCATATGAGAAATACGCAGAGAGAAATAACAATGTCACATGACCACCAATAAATGCCTCTAAACACCTGTGCAGCCTGTTTAGTGGTTTGACACTAGGAGACTGGAAGCCTTCTTAAAGGACAGAATGAATTTTCCAGCAAGGATTAGCCTTGAGACTAGAGTTTAATGAAACAATCACTAACACTGGAGGCTTGGACAAAGGAATCGGTCGACTCCAGGGAGTTCCAGGTTTGTCTGGGGAAGATATTTATCTAATAAAACATGAATAAATAATACAAAAAATCAAAAGTCAAGAGATGCAGAGGTGCCTAGAGACAAAAGGTAGGCGCTGGAGGGATAAAAAGATGCTTTAAAAGGAATTTAATGTTTTAACTTTGCAATAGACATTCATTACTGGAGAAATGTCATCACAGGTGCAGAGAGAAGCATGTACAAGGCTTCTCATAGCTATGAGTATTGGCCAGAATAGGCTGGATTATGTAGCAATGACAAGTAATTGCAAAGTCTCCATGATGTCAAACAATAAGGGTTTAATTCTTGCCTGTGCCACATGCTGCATGCACGTCAGCAGCAGGATTCTGATGATCACAGACACCCAGGGACACAGATGACTAAGACATCAGCATTTCATAGGATGCATAAAGAGGGTTGGAGAATTGAACACCAGCAACTGTATACTTTGGCTGAGAAGGGACACATGCCACTACTTCCAAGTACCTTTCAGTGTTCAGATCCAGCGGCATGGCCACAGCTAACTTCAAGAAGGTGGGGAGGGGAGGTATTAATAAAACCTCTTGTAACCAGGAAGCAGAAAAGGACCAGATATTGGTGAACATAAGTAATGTCTACCACATGTGTATGGGCAAAAATTCGGAAGAAATGCCTGTTTTTTCATCTATACATGATATGTGAAGTATATCTGATATGGTTTGGATGTGTCCCCACCCAGATCTCATCTTCAATAAGATGAGATCTCCCATAATTCTCACGTGTTATGGGAGGAACCCGGTGGGAGGTAATTGAATCATGGGGTCAGGTCTTTCTCATGCTGTTCTCTTCGTCTCATGAGATCTGATAGTTTTATCAATAGGAGTTCCCATGCACAAGCTCTCTTGCCTGCCACCACATAAGATGTGACTTTGCTCCTCATTTGCCTTCCACCATGATTGTGAGGCCTCCCCAGCCATGTGGAACCGTTAGTCAAGTAAAACTATTTTCTTTATAAATTACCCAGTTTCGGGTATGGCTTTATTAGAAGCATGAGAACAGACTAATACAACGTCCATACCAAAGAATAGTTAAAAACAACTTAAAATGTTAAAATGCAAATTTCAGAAAAAAGCATATAGTAGTGTTCCTGTTATATTTAACACACATATCTTATTTACCTCACATAATTACCTCTTATATTTAACACTTCCAGATCACAAAATTCCATGTGTCTATCTACACATGCACACATACACACGCATACAGTCAGCCCTCAGTTTCTGTGGGTTCCACATCTGTGAATTTGACCAATCGTGGATTGAAAATAATGTTTAAAACAATAAAAATAACAATGCAACTATAAAATATAATACAAATTTGAAAATAAGGTACAACTATTTACATAGCATTTACATTTTATTATGTAACATACGTATTCTAGAGATGATTTAAAGTACAGTCATCCCTCTGTATATGGAGAACATTGGTTTCAGGACCTCCACATATATTCCCTGACCCATGCATACTCAAACACCACAGTCAGCCCCGTGGAACCCTTGTATATGAAAAAGTGACCCTCTTTATATTAGGTTTTATATCATCTGAATATCGTATTTTCAATTTGCCACTTTGCGAAAACATGTGGATACGTGGAGCCATTCAGTTCAAACCCATGTAGTTCAAGGGTCAACCGTACAGGGAGAATGTGCATAGGTTTTATGCAAACGTTACACTGTATTATAAAAGAGACTTGAGTATCTGCTAATTTTGGTATTCACAGAGGTTTCTGGATTTGGGTCCCCACAGATACTGAGGGGCGATTGTATGTACCTAAATGTCAGAGAAAAGTCTGGAAGGTGATTCACTAAACTAATAATGTTGGTTGCCTCTAAGGGAAGAATATGTTTGGAAGGAGGAAAAGGGGATATCTGTTTTTCTGAACTATTTAAAATGAGAATGTACTCATATATAGACTCTGAATTTTTAAATAAGGTGTTTAAAAAATGCCTTCATCTGATGCCTATGCCTGCGGGGCAGGTGGCCCCTGTGTTAACCTGAAGTGCCATGTCCATTGCACAAAGGTAACTGAGACCACCTTTGACCTCCCAGTGTTCCATGAGCTGCACCCACCATGTGTTCATCAACCTTGTCAATATGGGAGGAATTTTCATTACTAGTTAGTCCTACTTGGTCTTGCATCTGGTACTTTCCAGAACATTATGGAATTTTAATTCCAACAGAAGGTACCTCCTCCCTCAGGTTCTAGCTACCCATCACCTTTTGTATTAATGGGATAATATCCTGTGGAATGTCAAGGTTCCAGATGTTTTCCTTTTCCTTTCTTATTTCAAAACATGTCTGTCTTCTGCCTAACCCTAGCTCCTTTCCTCAAGCTTCTTCTCTAGGTTAATGATAATGTGGTCCAATAAAATAATAAGCACTATAAATCCAACAGATATATTATTTACCCAAAATAACCTATTGTTTTAAATCAGGTAGAATATGCACCTTTCTTGAAAGGTCTTAGGGCAGAAGCACCAGTATATTTAAGACAGTAGGGAAGTGGAAAAAATTTTTTGAAGAAGCTAATATTTTAAAGTAATTTGGAGGCCTCAGCCCGTGGTTTGCATTCAAAGACATACTATCTCTACTTTTGGGGGTAAATACTCAAAATATTAGTGAGAAATAGAATGGGAACAGAGCCCTCGCTCAAGTGGAGGCCCTGCACAGTGCTGGCTATGCAGGAATCATCTAGAGCAGTCCTTGGCAAGAGAGACTCCCTCCTCACACATTTGACTCAGAAGTGGCTACTCCAAGGACCTCTTCCTCCAGTTGGAAACAGAAAATGAATGTGAGGCAACACTGGTGTTGTCATGGCTTTGGCCTCACCATGAACTTTCTGTTATAGTTTACAAAAAAAGAAGAAAATAATTGCAGGCATGGACTGTTTTGCTTTTCTCTTCTCAAAGAAAAATACACAACTGGCCCTTGTTAGTAATGGAAAAATGAATGGACTGACAGTCTGGATATTTTACAGATGGGTCAAGGCTCAGATTCAAGTTACAGTGTGACTTGGGAGAATTCACTATATCTCCCTAAACAGTAGTTTTCAATCCATACAGTAAAGGGATTATGATTAAACAGGGGCTTGTGGAGCCCTTGGGGTGCTCTGGAAGTCTTCTGTGAGCCTAGTGAGGGGCAAAGAGGAGGGGAGAGCAGGGGGTCACTGTGGGCCACCCCATCCTCCTGCAAACATATCACCTAAGCTTTGGTTTGTGTTCTTTTCTGTCCTTTACTGTGACTAAATTTCCATTTAAAGAAAGGGTTCCACTGAACTAGGCAATCATCAGATCCCACTTCTGTTCTGAAATTCTATATTCCAAAATAACTTACGAAGTAGACCTTGAATAAGAGGCCAGTTAAACTAGAGTAAGGGATCTTGGTAGGAAACTTTTAGCGACAGTTGCTGTGGGTTAAATTATGTCTCCCCAAAATTCGTATTCATGCAGAACCTCAGAATGCCACCTTATTTGGAAATAAGGTCTTTGCAGACGTGACAAAGTTATGGTCATCTTAGATTAGGGTAGGCTCTAAACTCAAAGACTGGTGTCCTTACAAAAACACATGAGAACACACAGAGAGGCAGAAGAGGTCAGGAGACAACGGAAGCAGAGGTTGGCAAGACGCACCTGCAGGGAATGCCAAGGACTGCTGGGAGCCACCAGCATCTAGGAAGGGGTGAGGAAGGATCCTCCCCTGGAGCCTTCAGAGGGAGTACAGCCCTGCCCAAACCATGAATATGGAATTCTAACCACTAGAACTGTGAGAAAATACATTTCTGTTGTTTTAAGCCATTTGAATTAGTGGTAATCTGTTACTCCAGCTCTCAGAAACTAATAGAAGAGCCTAATATGCACTAGACAATTTCAGGTGAGTCCCCTCATTAAAATCCTAGCAATGAGAAACCAGCCTTTGTCACAGCTCATTCTCCCCAGTCCATTAGCAAGGAAATATCCTTTTGTGGTTATTATTTTTTTTAGGACACGGTAGTAAGAACTCTTACGGTACAAATGGGCTCATGATTGCTTCAAGGGGTTTCCTGCACAAATTGCCAGCACTTTGATGTAGCAACAAAAGCTGAAAACTCACACCAGAGAAATGGGGACTAAGGGCCAATCATGTGTTAAATGTACCCTCATCATGGCCACCATGGAGATCTGCTAAGCTATAAGCTTAGTGGGGAGATTATTAATCTATCAACCTTCCAATAAAGGGCTCCTGAACATCTGAAAGCCTGAAATGAAATAATGAGACCTGCAGAAACTTCTCCATCTTTGTTAAGAAAATACAGTGTCAGAGATTCTCTGTCCTTGCTTTTGTGGAGAAGATCTCCAGATAGTTGTATAGGTAGGTAGCTAGGTAGGTAGGTAGGTAGGTAGATACATAATAGACAGATAGAAATATACATGTATACTTTTATATACTTATATAAACATATACACACATATGTATTTTTTCAAAATCAGAGTATTTCCTATTTAAATATTTTTCTGAAAGAAAAATGTCAACAGAGCCTGGGAAAAGAGAAAAAGGAGAGAAAATTTTGTCACACTGTACAATGCTGTAGCCAGTAGTCACGTGTGGTTATTAAGCATTTGAAATGTGGTTCATCCTAACTGAGATCTGCCACAAGCGCAAAATGAATACACACTGGATTGTAACGACTTAGCACAAAAAGGTAAAATATGTGAATAATTTACTATATTGATTATACACTGAAATCACATTTTAAATATGGGTTAAAGTACATTATTAAAATTAATTTTACCTGGTTCTTTTTGCTTTTTTGATGCAGCTACTAGAAAATTTGTGTGACTTGTGTGACTTACATTATATTTGCATGAGACAGTGCTGGTTTAAGGAATATGTGGTTTCTGATACTTTCTATTTAGTCATCATTTTGAATATTTTTGTTTGGGAAATTATCATTTTTCTTAGGCTCTGTTTTTAACTTGCTGAAAAAATTATCTTACACACACACACGTGATTCATGTTATAATACCCAAGTCCTATTTTTCTTTTTATTATGGTAACTTCTTCCTCCTTAAAAACTAGCAGATATATAATTAGTTCATATACATTTTACTCATAAATATCTCGTTATATTATAAATTGCTGCATGACCTTGGCAAGTTGCTTAACCTCTTAACCTCAGTATTATCTCCCATAAAAGAAGTCTATCTAGACAGAGATGATCCATATAATCGTGATTCTCAAGCTCTTTCTCCCATCTAAACACACTGGATAGTTATAGAACTGCTGTCAGCAGCCTTGGCTCATTGTGAATGGCACTGCCTCTGCTTTCCCCCACTTCCCCTGGAGAATCATTGACGTGTCTTTCTCAGACTCAGCAAGATGCTTCTAGGGAAGAGTCCAATTGCAGCAGTTAGAGTCAGAGCCTCTAGAATGTTGAAGAAACCTAGGTTCATTTAGGGAGAAACTGCACTCCATGGGAGAAACCTAGGTTCATTTAGTTCAAATGCTGCACTCTATTCATGGGAAATGGTGGCCCACATGGAGTAATGGTCTGCTAGTCAAGTCACCCAGCTGACCAGAAGCAGAAGGCTGGCTCTGGTAAATACTGACTACCAGTTAAACCCACTTCACGTAAATATGCTGTGATGGGAGGGGAGGCTGCAATGACATAGAACTCCACGGCAAAGATGACCATACCCACCCGGGTATCTTCAATTGCACATGCACTATGACTGACTCTCCATATATTGCTCCCTTTCTATCTGCAACCACTGCATTCTGCTGGGAGGTATTAGGTGGGTGCAAAAGTAATTTCTGTTTTTGCAATTGCACCCACCTAATAGTTTCCCCCCGTCTCAATTTGCCACAAAGGGTGAAAAAACAAAGGATTCAGAGCGAGGTGAACCAACGAGGGTGTGTTGGAGAAAACTCAACATCTCCCAGTTTAAGCTAAAAATCATCATATCAATCTCTCTTTAGAGAGAAAATGAGAGACTAAATAGAAAACTACTTGTGATGGATTTGGATGCCGAAACCTTCTGAAGATTTTCCAAAAAACATTTCTGTTCTGTGTAGAACTGAGGCATTAATGTTAGATCAAGTCATGATTGACAAAAGTTTGTATTTATTACAAAAGATGCCAAGTTATATTTAGGTGTTTTTTTCTTCCTTAAATCTCACACTAATTGCTTGTCACCTTTCAAAATATCATAATTAGCACCATTTAATTTGTGTGCTTAAATATTTTAATAACAGGTTATAATTTTAATAGAAAAAAAAAAGCAATTTGGAAGAGAATCACAGGATTCTATGACTTCTAGAAGAATAGGGAGAAAGAAAAAGAGAGACAGACAAAGAAGCAGATAGACAGACTGGGCTTTAGAGTAGACAGAACTGGGGCCCCATTGTGACTTGCCACTTCCTAGCTATAGGCACTTCAGCAATCTGCATCACCTCTCTCAACCTCAGTGCTCTTCTTTAGGAAACATGGACAATAAACCCTACCTTCTTTATTAAAATGCTCTAAGGGTTATTCCAGGCTTGTTACTACAAAGCCCCTAACACATAAGGGATAACATATATGTTCCCTTTTCCTATATACACAGCCCCCTAAGGAAAGGGGAAAAAAACAAACAAACAAAAAAAACCACCACCACCACCAACAAAAAACCCCGTTAGAGTCTGATTCCACGTAGAAAGTTTCCAGGGCAATTGAACTGTGAGAAGCATTTTCCAGTTAGCTCAGGGCTACAACACCAAAATAAAACAAAAAGGATCAAAATGGATGAAAAAAGAGTTCAAGTCCCAAGGGTGAGAGAAAGATAACAGCAGGGTGGGTGGCCAGGAAGGGCCAGAGTAAGGAAAAAACTAGGTGGGAAGAATGGCTGAGGATAAAAATTCAGAGACCACGAGCTAGGGCTCCCACTTTATGTGTAAGCAAGTCCACTGCAGGTAGGCAAAGCAAACCAAAGCCCTTCACAGGGCCAAACACCAACCCAGCCTCCAAAGAGGACAGGTGGAGATGGATGGCATAAGCTCCTGGCTCTGAGAAACCCAGCATTCAATAGGGTTGCCATGCAAACTCAACCTAACCAAGGTGCTGGGCCAAATGTTTTTCACTGAGGTATTCATTACTGCTGCTCTTTTGGACACCATGTTTGAATTAGTGTTTCTGTGGGTTATCCTGCGAATAAGTCAACAGGCAGAGGCTTGAGGTGGTTTCACCACTTACTGCTCACATGCTTTAAAGTCTCTGAATCTTGCTCATCTTGTCTTTTTCCATTACCATCTTTATAGAGTTGTTGCAAGGATTCAGGGAAATAATGTAAGACTCAGACAGAATGCCTGAACTACAGAAAGGACTCAACAGTTGATAGCCATGAAGACAAAGATGATGATGTAGATTCCAACTCTTATAGCTTCTCCAAGACCCATCCAATTTGCCCAGACTTCGTCCTTTCCACAGTGATGCGTATTTCCAACCTACTGTTGGTAGTTTATATTGGATGAACTCTCTTTCTACCAACCAGACCAAGGCAGACATCTTCTGGCTTTTAAAAGAACATCTGATGGGAAATACAGAAAATAAACATGGAAGGTTTCGATGGGGAAATCTACCATGAATGGCTCAACAGAAGAGACAGAAATGAATGAATGCCAATGTTGTATGGCATTTCATCAGCAATAATGAATATGGCACTGATTCATATATACGTACAGTTGTAGGGGGCCAAGCAAAGAAGCACGTGAGAAAAGAGAGGTGGGGAAGGTTAAGAAGCTAAACACATTCCAAGAGAAATGAATAAATAACTCCCAAGGAAAGAAGGAAAATGAGAATTAATCAGGAGTGTGCTGAGCCGTGGCACTGCCAGGCACAATCACAGGACTTCTTAATTGCTTGTCAAAGACCAATGCATCCTGGCAAAATGATCCTCAACTAATGCTAGGGTTTTTTGGGTTTTTTTTTCTCCTAACCTGGCTTCATTTATCATGATTAGAAAACAAGTCAAAATTGATTTCTGTTTATTTTATAAGGCAAATCTCCAGAGAACCTTTCTCCCCAGTAGTTATGATAATTTTTACCTTAGATGAGGAACACCCTAAGAACATAAAGAACTGCTTTATATTGCTTTAGGAGGTTAGGGCATATTTACGCATATCATGAAAAACGGCAGTCTCTTAAGCTTCCACAAATCACCTCACATTCATCAAAGCGAGCCTTTTAGTTCTTTCCTGCTTTAAAATGGGCAAACTGGCCGGGTGCAGTGGCTCACGTCTGTAATACCAGCACTTTGGGAGGCCAAGGCAGGTGGATCATGAGGTCAGGAGGTCGAGACCATCCTGGCTAACATGGTGAAACCCCATCTCTACTAAAAATACAAAAAATTAGCAGGGCACGGTGGCAGGTGCCTGTAGTCCCAGCTACTTGGGAGGCTGAGGCAGGAGAATGGTGTGAACTCAGTAGGCGGAGCTTGCAGTGAGCTGAGATCGTGCCATTGCACTCCAGCCTAGGTGATACAGCGACACTCGTCTCCAAAAAAAAAAAAAAAAAAAAAAGGCAAATTAATGGTAGTTTGATATGGGCCAACAGCCCAAGCTTTGAAATGAGACACACTTGTGTTTGAGTCTTAACTCTGCCACATAACAGTTATGTAACCTTGGACAAGCCACTAAAAGAATGCTCAGCTTTATCTCAGAGAAACTGAGGTTGCTAATACCACCCAGATTTTCTGGGAATGATTAGGCATTGTTTGTGTGAAAAGTATCTGCACAGAGAATCTGCTCTACTGATGGAAGTCATGGAAATGGTGCCCTACAAGTTTGATGAAACCCTCACTGGACTTCAGGCTCCATGAGGGCAAGACCTTTGTGTTCTGTTTTGAGTTACATGCAGGCAATTGGCACAGGGCCTGGTATACAGTTCATATCCATTTTATCTATGTAATACATTATACCTAGCACATGCCACAACTCTGCAAGTGTTTATCAGTTGTTAATCAATTTAATCCAATCAATATTTGTTGGCTGTCTTTTATTCCTTACTGAAAAATATATTGAGCAATTATTATACCCCAAGCAATGTGCCTTTTTCGGGGTGCCCTCTAGAACCTAGAATGCAGAGGGTAGATTCATTCATTCTTTGATCTATCCACTCACACGCTTGTTCACTAAGTATTTCAGTTTTAGCTTTAGACGGCTATCTCAGCTCACTATCTTTGTCAGGTCTCCTAGATGAAAAACAAGGTCAGCTTGCCCTCACCCCTGCACCCTGACTATCCAAGAAACCCAATCATCATCATCATCATCATCATCATACACACACACACACACACACACACTCAGAGGAAAATACTCTCTATTCCCCTAAGGTTTTGTTAATCAGGTAAATCGTATTTGAAGGCCTGCAAGGAGACTCCTAATTTGTGGGCCTCATATTGCCAGAAAATAAGCTGTGATGAGAACAACAAGACAATGTCAGCAGAAGGTCAAAAAACAACCTTTTTCTTCTGTACGGACATTTTTATTCCCTAAACAGATTCCAGGAGATCATGCTCTCTTTCTGGAAGTGTAATCAAGGCAAAAAAAAAATCAATATACATTTTGGCCCAATCTTATGAGGGGCATTATTAACTTGATCTCCAAGAACCTAGAAACTTCCCTTGGCATTCTGGGCTCCTGGATCATTCACAGACGAATTTCCTTTATCCATGAAGGCCCCATTCCTGGGATTTAGTGCTTGAGACTTCCCTGTTCCTTTTGGTTTATGCTTAATCCCAACAATTAATTCTGAGCCTCCTGCCTGGGGAACTTTCTGCCATAGAATTTCTTGGCATTTACCCAGTCAGAAAGGAAGTGATTGATTCTTCCTTCACTCTTCTGCACAAAAGCTAACAGCTGGGCAGAAATATCACCTGCCTTAGCACTGGCCTCTCCCAGGCTCTCCTCTTGACCTATACTCTTGATTTCATTCCTCCCGTCTCCTCGGGGACACTGGTTCATCAATTACTCTGTTTCTGTCTCTGATCTTCAATCACTTCCTCTCTGCTGGTTACTTCACAGCAGCTTACAAACATGTTTAAGGCTTATTTATTCCGGGAAAATAACAAAATAAAAATCCTTCTCTCAATTCTACCCACCTCTGAAGTTATTTCCTATCTCTTGCTTTTTCGAGACAGCTGAGCTTTTTGATAGAATTCATTTACTTTCTGTCTTCTCTGTGTCATCATCCCTGTACTTCTTGAACCAGGCCAAACCGGCTTGTGGCCTTATCAAGTCACTGAAACTCTTGTGCCAAAGATCATTAATAACCAAGTAAAACTCAACTTCAGAGTTTATTTGGCTTGGCCTGTTTGTGATATTTCATTTACACTTGTGCTCATTCACTTATTCACATTCTCTAAGTGTCAAGCACTCAGCTATACTTGGGCCGGGCATGGGCCTGTTGTCCTGGTTCTTTCTGTCCACCGGTAATGAAGATGTGATCTAAAAGAGGCCCAGCAGGAATAACTCTTGGCAGAGGGAATGGCAGTTGCAAAGACACTGGGTGGGAAGGAACATGGCATATTTGGAAAACTCAAAGTAGCGCCACGTTTCTGGGACATAGAAAGCAAGAGAGAGAGCTGTCAAGATGGGGCAGGGGAGACATGGAGGAGCCAGACCTCATCACCCATACGTGTAGATTTCCGGTGTCATTCTGAAAGCTATGGGGAAAACTGGCAACTGCCCTGCCCTCGTAATCACTTGCACACGCTCACCATCCTGAATGCCAGGTGCCAGGAAATCATGGGACCATTACGGACAAATAACAGCAAAGAGAAATTTGACTACTTCTCAATTCCCAGTATGCTGAAGACATAGCGATTCTCTTTCTTTTGTTTGGAGGAGGAGATTGCGGGTTTATGCCCTTGTTGACAAAGGAATATGCCCACACTAAATGGGCCAATTGAGACAGACATGCAGAGGTGCTTCACTACATAACTATAAATCAGTGCAAAAATGCTTCAATAAACTATAAGGCCAAATCCATGCGTACTCCAACACACACACACACACACACACACACACACACTCGGGCACCTACACGTGCCACCCACCTGCAGGCATTGCCTCATTTATTTCTGAGTTCCTAAATTAGGGCTTGAGCTAGATAATAAAATAGAAGGATATTTGTTATCATCAAATAAATATGAAACTGAGCTTTAGATAACATAAGGATTCTGCAAGTTAAGTGCCATTTTATGATACATTTCAATTTAGAAGTGCATTGCAGATAAAACATGGCTTTTGCGTAAACCATTGATGTATTGTATTGTTAAGATCAATGAATTATTAAAAGAATAATCTCTTAAACACCAAGAAATTGTCTTCTAGTGTACTCTAGGGACCATGGGTAGATGCATTACACATACTAATTTGACACTGCCCTGATGGTAATTTATATACACTCCAAAATATCCGCCTGACATCACAGACACTTGGTCTTCCTCCTACACACTCAGCTAATGGGAGACCCTGTGGACTGAGCTTGCAGTAAGGGAAGGGACACTGTGCACTCTATTTCTCTAGACAACTGAAGTGGACACTGTGATGGACCCTTCAGATTGTCCTTCAGAAAGGACTTGTCATCCCAGTTGATGAATGTGATCTCAGGGGACAGTCTGAATGCTGGTCCTCTCCGGAATTACCTCAGCTGCAGAGAGCTGCCTCATCCAAGGTTTTGCCCCCTCCAGGGCAGCCCATCTCCAAATACTGAGTGAAGTTAAGCATATTCTTTAATAAATAAGCACTTTAATAAATAAAAATGCTAAACTGCAGCTCAGACTCTGTTTCCCAGAAAACACAACCTGAGACAACTTCACTTAGAATTCCAGCCCCAAATAACTGGATGAAGCTTTTCTCTATACTACTCCACCCTTCTGTCATTCACTGGGAATACCATTCCCTGCTTCATCCATCAGGTAAAATCTAATGCCCTCATCAAGTTCCAGGTGAAATCTCCCACCTCTGTAAACATTCCCCACAGCCATTTGCTCCATGCTCTGGGACCTCAGAAACCTCTGGACTTTTAGACCACTGTCTCTATCATCCATGAGACCAGTGCTATAATTCAAGAGAATTATAATAGCAGGCACGTGTTCATTTTTTTTTTTTTTTTTTTGAGACAGAGTCTCGATCTGTTGCCCAAGCTGTAGTACAGTGGCATGATCTCAGCTCACTGCAACCTCTGCCTCCCAGGTTCAAGTAATTCTCCTGTCTCCACCTCCCAAGTAGCCGGAATTATAGGCATATGCCACCACGCCTGGCTAATTTTTGTATTTTTAGTAGAGACAGGGTTTCACGATATTGTCCAAGCTGGTCTCGAACTCCTGATCTCAGCTGATCCACCCACCTCAGCCTCCCAAAGTACTGGGATTGTAGGAATGAGCCACCACGCCCAGTCGTGTTCATTTTTAATTGTCTAATGTCACCTTAATAATTATAAAAAGAAATGGGTGGAATTAATTTTAACAATATGTTTTGTTTAATGTTATATGACCAAAAACTATCATTTTAATATGTAATCAGTATAAAAACTATTCATGAGATTAAAAAAATTTTTTTTCTTTATTCACTCTTTGAGACCTGGTACATGTTTTATACTCACAACACATCTTAATTTAGACCAAACACATTTCAAGTGTTCAATAGCTCCACGTGGCTTTTACTATATCGGACGGTGCAGATGATAAGCATGAGAGGCATAAAGATTAAGACTTAGTCCACGGACTGTCATGCAAAGGAGTTCGACAAATGTTTGCCGACGAGTGAACAATGAATAAATGGCCAATGATAAATGAATGAATAAAGAAATAATCAAGTTACACTCATAAAGGTACATCTTAGTTACCTGGCCTAAGCCTAGGATTCATTGCTATTTCCTTGCCCTTGCAATTTCAGGACTCTACTCAGCAGGACATGTATTTCTCCATGTCTTTATCCACCTTGCATTGGCAATGTACAGCATGAACAGCTAAGGGTATGGGCTTTAAGCATCAACTTTAGAAGACAGAGCTGAGTCAAGTAGCAGCTGTTGAGCTTGGTTGGGTAAGTTGCTTAACCTATCTGGAGCCTTATTTTCCTCATCTATAAAATGGGGATGGATCATAGTAGCTCCCAGTGTTGCTGTAAAACTAACTGAGACATTGCAGATGAAGGCTCAATGATAAAGTAGCAGAGAGAGCCAAAAGTGAGACAGAAAACCAGGAGGAAGAACCAGTTATAAACATAACATGAAGGAGTAATTCTTTCATTCATTCATTTATTCTTTATTCATTCATTGAACTAATATTTCTTATATATCTCTGTGGTGGCCATGGAAATGCACTTCACAGATCTCTCACTGAAGGGGGTGCATTGATCAGCTACCCCAGCTGCTGTGTGCTGAAACCTGTGGCCACATTTCTTGCCAAGGTCATGCTTCCACATGCTGCTCCTGGCCAGTTACTTAGTTCAAAAGTTTTACTAAGGCAAACCCACTTCTGGGAATTTAAAACTTTTTTGATGGGCAACCTTGGCTCAAGTACTCTCTGACAGCATTCCCAGAATTCTTTAGAATTGCACAGCAGTCTGGCCAGGCGCTGTGGCTCACGTCTGTAATCCCAGGACTTTGAGAGGCTGAGGCGGGCGGATCACGAGGTCAGGAGTCAGGGCCATCACAACAACATGAGTGAAACCCACATCTCTACTAAAAATACAAAAAGTGGGGCGTGGTGGCAGGTGCAGTCCCAGGGAGGCTGAAGACAGGAGAATGACAGACCTGGGAGGCCGGAGGGAGGTTGCAGTGAGCCGAGATCACGCCACTGCACTCCAGCCTGGGCGAAAGAGGGAGTCTCCGTCTCAAAAAAAAAAAAAAAAAAAAAAAAAAGAATTGCACAGCAGTCTGAAATAATTCCACTCAACCTTTTTTTCTTTCTTCTCTCATTTACTGAAGGTCAGACCTGCATCTGGTCTGACAGCTCTTCCAGTCTCCCAGCTCCCACCTCATTTGATCTCCCAGGTACATCCCTTAATAATTTTTTCACACTTTAATCCTGTCCTGGAGCTGGACACACCTGTGATTGCTTGAGCCCAGGAGTTTGAGACCAGCCTGAACAACATGGTAAAACCCAATCTCTACCAAAAAAAAAATACAAAAATTAGCCAGGCATAGTGGGGCACCCTGCAGTCCCAGCTTCTCAGGAGAATGAGAGGTGGGAGGATTGCTTGAGTCCAGGAGGCCAAGGTTGGAGCGAGCTGTGATAGCGCCACTGCACTCCAGCCTGGGAGACAGAGCAAGACCCTGTCAAAAAAAACAAAAACAAAAACAAAACTCCTAATCCTACTTCTCAGAAGATTCAAACTATCTCAACCTGCAATATGCCTGGCAGTGTTGTAAGAAGTACTGGAAATACACCGGTAAACAAGGAAAATAAGGCTAGTGCTCACCATGAAGCCTATACTTCTATGGGGAAACAGATAAGATATGAATGAACGAATGAGAGAATGTCAGGTTTGGACATATGATATAGACAACATAAAACAGGGCGATGCCTTATAGTAGGCAGAGAAAGGCTCTTAAAGAGGTAATGTTTGAGCTGAGACCTGAATGACAGGAAGCACTACCCATGCAAAAATTTGCAGGAGGGATAATGCGTGCAAAGGCTTTGAGGCAGCCACAAGCTCAGTGTGTTCAAAGAGCAGAGGGGAGCCCAATCTTGCACTCCTTCGAGGCTCTCCCATGTGCACTGGCTTGACACACTACAAGTTTATACTGGAGGGGCCTTGGAATTTCTGTGGACATGTTCAAGCTCCTAAGCACCTCCCTTACAGCTATTTAATTGGCTATACAAATGGTTAATCTAACAGTTTATAATGGACACAACCAAGCAGAAAACACCCCCTTTTTTTAAAAAAAAAAAAAAGGTCGGAGAGAGCTGTCCCTTTGTCCCTTTCCTTGTATGCAATGTTTGTTTCATCGTCTTCCTCACATAATTCAGTATTTCTATGATGGTGAATGCATGTCATTATACATTTATCCCAACCCATGGAGTACATAATATTAAGAGTGAACCCTAATACAAAGCATGGAATCTTTGGGTGGTAATTGTGTGTCAATGTGCGTTCATCAATCGTAACAAATGCACCACTTGAGAAGAACCAGTGAGTGTGGGCCTTCACTCTTAAAGAGTGAATAAAAGACTAGCAGGAAGTTAGACCAAAGAAGTGGAAAAGGACCAGATGATGAGGGGATGGTGGTGAGTTTGGGTTTGAACCTAAATATGATGAAGGAGGGAGGGTAATAAGCCAGGGAAGGACACAATTGAGTATATGTGTATGTGTATTTTCTTCTTAATATCCAAAAAAGGTAAATTTTTAGAGACAGAAAGTAGTATTGGTGGATGTCAAGGGCTGGAGGTAGATGAATGCAGAATGGCTGCTTAAAGGGTATGAGCTCTCCTTTGGGGTGATGAAAATGTTTTGAACTAGGTAGAGGTGGTGATTGCAGAATACTGTGAATATGCTAAATGCCACTGAATTGTTCACCTTAAAAAGAGTGATTTTATGTCATATAAATTTCACCTTGACAGAAAGAAGGAAAACATCATGGCTGATACAATCCAACCTCCTTACCATGGCATAAAAGGCCCCACAAGATCATCCCCCTTCCCTACCTCTGTGTCCCCACCTTTCCCATCGCCCACCTTGTTCATGACTCCTCAGCCTGGCCTTCCTTCTTGGCATTTCTCAGACTCACCCAGGCCTTCACCACAGTCCTGCTCTCTGGTTAGAGCACACTCGCACATATTCACATCACTTGTCTCTCATTTTATTTCTGTCTCCTTCAAATGCCCCACTGGGAAGACCTGCCATAGCCATGCTAGCTACAGCCTTCCCATTACTTCCTACCCCCTATATTTTATTTTTTCTTGGATGTTATCACTACCTGAATTATATTATTGTTTTCTTTTTCTGAGACAGAGTTTTTGCTCTGTTGCTCAGGGTGGAGTGTGATGGCACAATCTTGGTTCACTGCAACTTCTGCCTCCTGGGTTCAAGCAATTCTTCTGCCTCAGCCTCCCAAGTAGCTGGGATTACAGGTGCACACCACCATGCTTGGCTCAGTTTTGTATTTTTAGTAGAGATGAGATTTCACTGTGTTGGCCAGGCTGGTCTCAAACTCTTGACTTCAGCTGATCCACCTGCCTCAGCCTCTCAAAGTGCTAGGATTACAAAAGTGAGCCATCACACCTGGCCTATTATTGTTAAGGCACTGTCTTGACCAGTAAAATGTCAGCTGCCATGGAGCCTGAATTTTGTTTTCTCCCAACGTGGGAGAACAATCCTTTAATCCTGCCCTGGAGCTGGGCACAGTGGCTCATCTATAATCCCATCTCTTTGGAAGGCCAAAGCAGGTGGATTACTTGAGCCCAGGAGTTTGAGACCAGCCTGGAGAACAAAACTGGCCCGTCCTATGTTCTCATCATTGAATGAAGGAATGGATGAATGGAGGCCTGCAGACAAAGGATTGTGCTACTTCCTAACACAGTGACTGGGATTCAGGACATACTCAGTAAACGTCTGTTACGGAAGTAAAAAAAATAAAGAAATAAAACAGGATAGTGGCTGGCTGCTCTCTCTGTGTAGACTGGATTAAAGTAAAGCAGGAAAACACATGGGAGGTTACTGAAGTGGTGGTATTGGGAGTAAGGATGGGGGATGATGTCACTTGGACCCGTGGAAGGAAGGAGGCTCATGCAGTCAGGAGCTTAGCGATAAGTCACATGGAAAGAAGGTAAGTGTCTCAGGATGCAGAGTGGGAAGAGTAGCTGAGGTCCAGAGGAGGTTCTACTGAGCTAGACGTAAGCGAGTTAATAGGTGGTGCACTATGGCCCAATGATTATGATTAAAAGCTGGCTGCAGAACTTCCTCAAAGACACTCAGGGCCTGGCTTCATGAGCTTCTCGCTCAACGGGAGCAGGGAATAGCCCAGACCTGGCAAGCATATCCAACCCATATTCTAAACTAAAGAGGTTCATTTTCCTGCATGCCAAACAGAAAGCCATTTCATCACTTTGGAAATGAGTGGTAGACTGTATTTCTCCAAGTATTACCCACAGGAAAAATTAACACTTCATAATAAATTGAGCACACATGTACGTTAACAATGATTAGAAACCCATTAGTTGGCCCAGTCCACATTCCTTCCTTGGTTTGCTTTGCACACTCAGGTCTTTTTGGAGTAAAAATTCAGCATGTTATTAATACTTCCCGCTATGGCTTAGGCCATATTAAAAGTGCCTGTATCTATTTTTGGATTTCTCCTATTTTAAGCCATGTCTATCAAAACTGCTGATGCCAACACATATGTGTATGTATTTGTGTGATTTTATAATGTATTAAAAACTGACTTTTCCTTTCAATATCTAATTGGCTCTAGTAATTTTGAGGTTTCACTGTTTGGGGTTTGCTTGTTTGTTTATTTTCATTCTGTAGTGGCTCATTTACACGGAAGTCAGGAATCATGGTTTTTCACATTAGAATTACAGGGACTTTGATGTCTGGCTTCATCTTTTTCCTTCTTATTCAATAAGGGCATATTTCTTAGATAACGGTCAAACAAGTATACAGTAAAGTTATTGTTCACAGGTCACACATTTTTACAAACTTTGTCTTGGAGAGCCAAATGTCGAAATGTGTTTAGGAATTACTCTTTTAAATTCAATATCTATGAAAAATAATTATCATATTTGACACTACTGTAAAATACCAACATTCTAAATAAAAACAACCAAAGGGTTACAAGTTCCAAATTTCTAGAACTGCCTGAATGCTTTTAGTAATTTGAAAAATTCGGTAAACATATTGTTACATGAAAAAAAAAGAAGATATACACTGAGCATTTCAATTAGTTGTTTCTCTAGTTATTTTTAATTAAATGCTAAATGACAGAAGAACTTGCAGTGGTTTCATTATACTTTTTAGACCCATCCCAAACTCCCTTCTGGTATGTGATAAAGTAATGAGACAATAATTTGTACATTGAAAAAACTGTTTTGCCCTTCCAAGTAGACATCTAGTGACATGACTCACTTATTCTACACAGACTGCCATTTACCAAAAATACTTTGGTCTCCTCCATGGGAACTGTTTTCAGAGCAGCACAATCTTTTGAGTAACACTTACGAAGGAAAATCTTTGTCCATGAAAAGTGGATTTGATTTTTGAAAACAGTCAAATGTCATCCAGAACCAATCTTGGTGAATAAGCGGGGAAGGACTAGAGTGTGTGAGCACGCAGGCACACATGCTGCATGGATGTGAACAAGAAATAATAATAACAACAGCAAATTCTTATTGTTTCCTATGTGCATCACCATCCTAAGTGTTATGTGTGTTAACTCATTTAATCCTCATGACAGCATTAGCAGGAAATAATACTATCATTTTCATTTCACATATGAGGAAACTGAACACCAAGAGGTTAGGTAATTTGCCGAAGGCTATGAGCTCATAAAGGGATGAGCTGAGGTTGGAAGGCAGGCAGTTGAGCTCTTAACCTCATGCAGCCCCAACTGGTCTAGATTTATAAACAAAGGATCAAAGGGATACTGAGCAACAGCAATTGTCTCAGAGCTATAATTTCCTCATATGTGTTTAAGGGATACACGACTAGCAGTATCCAAGGTTATAGTGAAGCTTGAAGATGCATTCATGCATACAAATGTCCACACTCTCCCTAGCCCATGATAAAGGCCTGGTATTTCAAAATCACTTCATTTTCAAGTGGGTCAATATGTTGCCTGTTCCTATGTAAACCCAAAGTGTGACCTGTACTTTAGGTCAGAACCACAACAGTAAGCATAACCTATGGTCTGCTCAATGCCATGGTCACTGGCATTTACAGCCACAATACAGAGAGCTCTCTGTCACACTGAGCACTCCTACTTCTACTGGGATGGTATTTTCTGATCCAAAAATAACAACATATGTCCGATAAGTGCATGAGCAGTTGGAGGGGTGATGGTGCAGCGTATTCAATATGTGGGATCTTCCAGACAACCCAAAATATATGCCCAGTGAAATTCAGTATTTTCAACAATGTGTTGAGTTTCTGCTTTGCTAAATGTAGGGAAATTCAAGAGGAATACAAACAGCCCTTGAGTCTTAACCTTGAAGAGATGCCCAACTCTAGAACAGAAATTTAAAAGCTTCTCAAATGTACTGCATATAAAAAGAGGATGGGAAATGCTGGGTTCCATGAAATCTGTTCCTTTCTTAGAGGACCTCTTCACTACCCAGGAAATTGAGAGTCCCCAAGGGAGAGATACAGAACATAGATTCTCCAAATAAGTTCCAGCCTGGAACTCATTTTATTCAGAGCCTCCTACAGAGATGAGGTTCAATACTACCACTGCTACATAATGCTGATACAGAGGCTGGGGCAGTATGACGTGAGTTCTGAGATAATAAAAGAATTGAATAATACCATCGCTACCAACAACAAAGCCAAAAAAAAATCCTCCTCTATGACTTAATGTCCTAGTCTTTCAACCTTTCTGGGCTTCAAGTGCCTACCCTCCAAGTGTATAAAAGAATGTCTGCTGGCCAGGCACAGTGGCTCACGCCCGTAATACCAGTACTTTGGGAGGCTGTGGGGGGGCAGATCACTTGAGGTCAGGAGTTCAAGACCAGCCTGGCCAACACGGTGAAACCCTGTCTCCACTAAAAATACAAAAATTAGCTGGGCGTGGCAGTGCATGCCTATAATCTCAGCTATTCGAGAGGCTGAGGCAGGAGAATTGCTTGAACGTGGGAGGTAGAGGCTGCAGTGAGCCAAGATCATGCCACTGCACTCTAGCCTAGGCTACAGAGCAAGACTTCGTCTTGAAAAAAGGAGATCGAGACCACAGTGAAACCCCGTCTCTACTAAAAATACAAAAAATTAGCCGGGCGCGGTGGTGGGCGCCTGTAGTCCCAGCTACTCAGGAGGCTGAGGCAGGAGAATGGCGTGAACCCGGGAGGCGGAGCTTGCAGTGAGCCGAGATCGCACCACTGCACTCCAGCCTGGGCGACAGCGCGAGACTCCGTCTCAAAAAAAAAAAAAAAAAAAAAAGAATGTCTGTCATGCTCAATTTATAGTTTTCATGAAGACTAAATAGGATAACAAATGTAACAAATGTAAGAAGACCTTGAAAACTCCACTGTAAGACTCCCATTTAATTTATAATCTTGATGGAATAATTTAATCTGTTGATGACTCCATGGCTGACACCAGTGAGATTCTAGAAGAGCCTGCCTCAATTATTTATTCCAACTCTAGCAAAAGAACCATTTTTAAAGAGGGTTGGAAATGACCATTAAGTCTGGGGCCTTCCAAGAAGGCTGAGGCTGGAGATGGTAGTGAGTGACGAAACTCACATGCCTTACTGAAAGGGCTGGGTCTTTCCAGCCTATACACAGTTCTACCCTAGACAACTGAAACTCTAGATGGCTATTGTTCAAGATCTCCTGCCTGGAGCATTTCTTTTGGGACAGGCTCTCAGGTCATTAATTTTCCACGTTAAGTATGGTCCCTCCTTACAAGCCTACATCAAAATTCCAGGAACGGATCTCTAGCAACTGAAACTAACATCAACTGATTGGTGTCTCTAGAATCATGAAGCTGGAAGACTTACTGGAAATGTAAGGAAGTGCTAGTGCTCTGCGTTTTCAAGCCAGTTTTATTAGATATAGCCTTGAAGCCATGGGGTCTCAAAGA
Source organism: Papio anubis (assembly GCF_008728515.1). Lineage (NCBI taxonomy): Eukaryota > Metazoa > Chordata > Mammalia > Primates > Cercopithecidae > Papio > Papio anubis. The sequence continues at coordinate 7,112,860 of NC_044993.1, forward strand.
TTCAAAAACAAAGTACTGGGAGGCAGTATCCCAAAATGCATTTGTGTTTTAAATATATTACCTATGGAGGTCTGTGGCCCGTGCCAATTTCCAAAGAAGAGTCTATACTCTCTTGAGCAAGCATCTCTTTTAATAGTCTTCCCACTAGAAACTCCTAAATCAACCATGCCCTTTAGACTTATGTATTTTAGTTGTATTCTTTCTTTTAATTAGAAATAAATGGACTTTCAAATGGAACTATTTTTTATAAGATATACTCAATTTTTATTTCTACAACAATATTAAGTACAATGTAGACAGAGCCAACTCTGTCATGTGTAACCCCTAAGTCAGAACACATCGCAGAAATATCTGTCAGGTGTTAATCCCAAAGATATAGATGCAACATTTGATCAACCAGCATGCTTGTATCCTGTGGATACTATAAACCACATACATGGAAAAACTGTCCTCTTCGCTTTGGCTGTTAATAAGATCCTAAATTTATAGACCATCACTCATATGTGCACATGCCAGACACAGTGGGTGCCAAGCTTCCTCCAACTTCATCCAAGTTTGTTACTTGTATTTTTAATTCCATAAACCTGAAAGTGAGTTGCCTTAAGTCATTTGTGAAGCAAGAAAAACCGATAGATTATAGATAGATGATAGATAGTTTGGTTGGTAGGTAGGTAGGTAGGTAGCTAGAGAGAGAGAGAGAGAGAGAGATAATAGAGAGACAGAGAAGCACAATTTTCCTAAATCAAGACTGCTACAGTTAATTTCATGTATAAATTAAAAATTATTTAGAACTGAAAAAATAGTGACATTTAAAATATTCAAGGGTTTTTTTTTTTTTTTTTTTTAACAAAAGGAAAGAATACTTTCTGTGAGAATGATTTTCTGTGACTGAAAATAAGGTTAAGGAGAATAACCACTTGACGAGTGACTCTCATTCATTAGAGAAGGTTTCAGAGTAGCTTATCAACATGGTCAGCCACAATAACGATTATAGCCCAGGGAAGTAAATAAGGCAAACTGTTAGTTCAGGAAATCTATTAAAGGCACAGGATCTTAAAACACCCCAAGCGATGAAACATTAACAAACTTGGGCAAATGGAAAGCTGTCCACCCCACTCCCCAGCTTGCTCAAGACAGACATTTTACAACCGGCCACAAGACAGAATATAGAAAACAATTGCATCTAGAAGATAGAGGCAAATGGCAATGGTCTATTTACTTGCAAAGTTTACATCTCAAGGGGCTTAACTACACTTAGGGGCAGCTAAATGGATCAAGTTTCAGCGCTGCTGTCCAAGGCAATAAATAATCCCCATTCGGGAACAGAAGAAACTTGAGTTTCACATATGCTAAGCATCACAGAGCTTCAGTGCTGGGGTAGGTCTGCAAGGTCATTCTCCTCCAGGGTTTTCTGAACCCAACTTTAATGGCTGAGAACAGTTCCTGGAGCAGTGCTGCATGAGGAGGCTTTCTGTGCAGGCGACCAGGAGATGCTGTGGAGGAGCAGAAGTGGCTGCCAGAGGCAGCAGGGACAGAGAGCACTGGGACATTTGCCCTGTACTTGCCATTTGGTTTCTAGTCCAGTCCCTTCATTTGACAGAGGAGGAATCTGAAGCCTCCAGGGAGGAAGAATTTGATCACAGTCACATGCATCCCACAGCCCCAGTCCAGCAGCTTCCCAATATTCCCCACCACAGCCAGATCAAAACTTTTGCCTTTATTCTCCCAGATTTCATGAAGCTTTTATGAAAATGGCAGCCTGCAATGGGGCAATGGGAGCACCTGTCTGATTTGCCTTTCTATGTCAAGGTCATAGAGGATACAAATGGGTAGCGCCTACATACTATGTATGTTTTTTTTCCAAAAGGTTGTTAGGTGCCTTTTGGAACTCGGACTTCAGAAAAATGATGTCTTAGATGGCTAACCAAAAAGACAAAAATAAACAAAACCCACCAAGATTAGCAAGTAAAATACTTTGGCCTTTTGGCCAAAACCGTACTTTCCTGAAGTAACAATGTGTTTAAGGGAAACGGTCTGCTTAAGTTCAGAATCACAATCACCACCGCTTTCCAGAATGGGCACCCACACTGTTTTCAACACGTTCTAAACTTTGGGATGCTAGGGAGGCTGGGTTCACCTGCTGGAAAAAAGACCCTTGAGAAACTCTTCTCCTTTCTTTTCTTTTTCTTTTCTTTTTTTTTTTTTTTTTTACTGAGACGGAGTCTCACTCTGTTACCCAGGCTAGAGTGCAGTCACATGATCTCAGATCACTGCAACCTCTCATCTGCAGGGTTCAAGCGATTCTCCTGCCTCAGACCCCCGAGTAGCTGGGACTACAGGCATGCACCACCACGTCCAGCTAATTTTTGTATTTTTAACAGAGACAGGGTTGGCCAGACTTGTCTGGAACTCCTGAGCTCAGGTGATCCGCCCACCTTGGCTTCCCAAAGTGCTGGGATTACAGGTGTGAGCCACCACCCCAGCCCTCCTTTCTTTTCATGCTCTCCCCACATGTTGCCTGCACAGATCCTTCCTGTCAGGCTGCATTCTTCTCTCTTGGACTCAGGGGAGGCAAGGCAGTCTTCCAAGGATTTTCTAACCTAATCGAACCCACAGGGGCATGCTGCTGTTTGAAGACTCTTTCTCATGAACAGCAATGAGTTAAAATGCCTACTCCTCCCACACCATTTCTTTTCTCATTCTTTTCTCTCATTGAGACCAGGAGTCAGCAAACTCCTGGGCCAAATTAGACTCTTCTTATTTTTGTGTAGTAGTCACAACACAGGCCAGCTGGCCTGCAAAACTGAAAATATGTGTTATTTGGCCCTTTACAGAAAAAGTTTTCCAACCTCTGTCCTAGATCATTGGTGAAGATAAATCTTCAGTAGGTAGTTCGAAGGTAGTTTCCTCCCGATATTAAAGGGAAATCTTTAGGTAGTTTCTTTGCCACATTGAAAAGGACGCTTCTGGGGTGAGAAACCTACACAGATATAGTTGTACAGAAACCTGTCTAATAAGCACAAGTTTAAAAATAAGGATAAAGAAAGAGGTGCACACATCAAGAAAAGACACAAAAGGCATACAGAATGGAGTAGTTATCTACTACGATTACCAACTATTTTTCTTCAATGAGCAGAGTCAGCATGACTTAGATGGACAAGAACAACATCACAGAGATGACATGAGACCCACTCAAAGGTAGGGAAGTAAGCAGTCTCTGGGTCACTTGGGAATGGACTCAAGTCCATCAGCAGTTGGTTAAATATGGTTTTGACTGGAGGGGCACAGTTAGTAAGCTCTAAGAAATCACAGAGGACACAGAAAAAGGCTTAGAACATTGCATGGAGCCTGTGTCCAATTTTCATAAATTGGAAAAGAGTAAATTCCAAAACTTTTTCATTAGAAAGTAAAATTTTTAAGCCCTGGCAGAATCATTAAGAAGAAGCTCCTCATGTAAAAAAACAAAACAAAACAAAACAAAACAAAACAAAAAAAACACAAATATTCTAGGTTGATAATTTTAAGAAACAGAAATGAATATGGTCAAAAAACATATGGCAAAGTTTAACTTTGCTGGTGATCAAATAAAAACAAGTTAATAAAATCGCAATAATATCCCATGTTTGTCTACTGAAATGGTAAACGTTTGCAGTGATAACACATACACTGGCAATAGTGCAGAAAACTTGGCCATCAAAACCACATGGAAATGCAAACGCCGGGCACTGTGGCAATATGATTCAGCTTTGCAATGTGTACACTCTGTAACCACCAATTTCACTTCTGGAAACCTAATCTAAGGAAATAATTGAATAAGGATATTCGTTGCAGCATTATTAACAACAACAGAAATTTGATATAGTCTAAATGAATAGCTGTAACAGTTTGATTATAAATATTTGTACTACAGAATATTTTTCAGCTATTAAAGAAATCTTCAAAACGAGCTGATCAAACAGATGAATATCAGTAACATAAATGAAATAAACATGTGTATATTTATGACTGCATTTATAATTATAATTTTAATAGACATTATATTATGTATCTTTTACATGTTTTCTCACCAGATCTTGACAACTCTGTTAAGTTAGCAAGAGGATAAGAGTGATAAAGATACCTAATATTTATTGAGAACTTCCTCTATGCCAGGCACCTTGCCAAGCATCTTATATGGATTGTATCATTAAATCCTGACATAACCGCATGAGGTAGGCACTATTATTAACCCCATTTTTTTAAAGACAGAAAAGGCCATGGAAGCATAAAAACTTGCCCAAGGTTACATAGGAAGTGCATGATACATACAGACAGAATTTGAATGCACAAAGCGATTCACTGAAGATCTAGTACTTGTAACCAATGCACTATATTTTAAAGGTACTATTATTTCTTCCTGGGATGAATGGATGGATAGATTAAAGAATGTATAGATAGATAGAAGAAAAAGTAGAAGGACACAATGGATAGAAGGAAGGAAGGCAGGATGAATGGATGGATGGATGGATGGATGGATGGGTGGATGGATGGATGGATGGATGGATAGGTGGGTGGATGAATGGATGGATGAATGGATAGATGGGTGGATGGATGAATGAATGAGTGGGTGGGTGGGTGGGTGGCAGGTGTACATAGATGGGTGGGTGGATGGAGAGATAAAAGACTGAATGGATGAATGGATAGGTGGATATATAGATGAAGTTGTCATGAAAGAAAAAACATAAAACGGATTATTTTTTAGTGGATCTTTTGTGATTTTTTTTTCTTCTTTTTGCTTTTTTCAGAAGAATAACCAAATTTTAAAAAATGTTTTGCTTTTGTAACCAGACTATAGAAATATGTTTTACATTAAAATTAATTACAACGCAAAGCCATAAGAGTAGTGCTTCTAATACACTATTATGCATTATGCATCCATCTTTGTATCCATCTCTTGCAAAAGCGCGATTTGGTTCTAGGTAGAACAAGAGCCGAACAACATCCCCATCTCTTGCTATATCTAGTACCAGGAGAAAAATTCTAACACACAGCCAAAACACAAAGTAGCCTCCTGAATGTCACCCAAGTATCCGTGGGTAAGTCCACCCAATGAACAGGAAATGTGCAAATTGGGTTTTCTCCCCAAAAGAGAGACCTTTAGACTAGAGCTGTAGCTGGCTATTAAATAAAAATTTGATGAAACTTTGGATTTTCCCCACATCTTTGTCTTTACGTTGTAAGTTGATGATTGGAGAAAAAAAATAGTATGGCTGCTGAAGTTTTCAAAAAGGATTTTTATCCGAAAATTGGACAAGCCTGAACAATCTGAGAAAACAAAGTGGCCTAAGTCTTGTTGGCTGAGAAAAACTTGGAGATGCCTTTTAAGTCTGAGCTGTTTCCAGTTCAATTGCATAACAGATGAATTGGGTCAGTCAAGTTTAAATTTAACACGTTTATTTCAGCGATGACATTTTTGAGCAAATGTTCTATTAGTGTTAACTTTAGGTGAGTCAAACACCTACAGGGGACATAGGAAATAGATTCTCCCTGGCTTCTCTTGCTTTTCTCCTGTGTCCCCTGGCTTACCTTGGGCGACATGGTGCGCCTCCAAGGACTTGAAAATCACAGGCACTGGGTTGCTGCTGTTAACTAAGCATCTTGCTTTGTCTACTGCATCAGAAAATGGAGGGAGTCTCATTTAGTTACTTGTCAGCTCTCCTAGTTAGAAGAACGGAATCCCAAGCTCTCTTCTAACACCCCCTCCCCAGGTAGCCTCCTTTTCTCAATAGCATGCCTCTGCTGACTGACAAACCCATCTTATAACTGCAGATTTCCTTCCTCTGGGAGCCCAGGTTTTTAAAAGTGGCCTCTACTTTAAAAGTCTGTCAGCTAGTAGAATACATCTGTATTATGTTGGAAAGAAAGAGGATAAGGAAAGAAACAGCGTGCATGCAGACAGGCATTCAATCAACAATATTTGTATTTATTCACTTAATGAACATCTACATGGCACTTCACTATTGGTTTTACGTGTTGTTGTGATAATAATTCATTTCATACACCCAAAAAAACACCTATGACATGGGTATGATAATCAAGCCCATTTTACAGAGGAGGAAGCTGAGGTACCAAGAGGTTAAATAACTTGCTCATGAACATGCATTAAGTGGGAGAGCCAAGATTTGAATCCCAGCAGCTGGACTTCAACGACTGAGCTCTTCAGCATTCTGTTGTGTTCATTAAGCCCTAAAGCTGTCCCAGGCACAGAGTGAGGACAGAAAGATACAGTGATGACCAAGATGGTCAACACAACAAAATGCCTCCCTATTGCTCTCTAGAGACAGCACAGCAAACATTAGAGGCTGCTCCACTCTGGGCACGAGCTCAGGTAATCCTCCCTGCGAGCAAGGTGTGAATTTATGACTCCCTCCTACAGATGAGGACCTGAAATGTCACACCCGAGAAGTGGCAGAAAGGTGCCTATTGTCTAGACTAACAGGCGACAAAGCATCGGTTTGCTCTTTCAGTGTAATCCTCATACTACTTGAATCAGAATCAGCTGAGATATTCGATGGAAAACATGCAGATTCCTGTTTTCCAGCCTGATCATACTCATTCTGAACCATTAGGCAAAGGGCCTGGCAATCTGCATTTGCACAAGTTCCCCCAGGTGACTCTGATAGACACTCAAGTGTGAGAGCTTTGCCTACAGCAGCTGCTTCCTTTCTCCTGCTATTTAATACAACAGGATGATGGTAATTAGCAACAGCTAATACAGAAAGCATTTCACATACAATATCATGGATCATGAGATGACACCGCCTGCTTTCATTTCTCATAGCTGCTTAGTAGGTCATATTTTCCACAACGAAACTGGCATGCACTTCAAGCCCTCTCATTTCTTATCTCTTCTCTTATGCTTTCTGAATTTAATGGTGTGAAACCCCATTGTCACAGCCTCAGGTGATGGCATTCTATAAAATCCTGTCTCTCCAACCCATAGAAGGTGATAATAAAACCCAGATAATTGAAATTAGTGAACTTTCTCACAGGACAAATCTCTTTAGACCTCTACACATTACAGGCATATTCTAGGATTTATTGAATCCTCCCTTTAAAGGGGTAGGCTTATACATGCTTCCTTCATTTAAACAGCTCCATTTTAAGAAAATCATAGTATCCTTTTTTTTCCCCTAATATCCCAAGAAGGAGAATAGACATGATCCACATCAGAGAGAATGAATAAAATACAAAATGGCTTGATAAAAATCTTACTAAGAGTATGAATAAATTTTAAAAATTAAATACCAGATTTTGTAAGCCTCTTAGGTTTGTTTTTTCTAAAAGGAAGGGATAAAGGGAGAGAGAGAGGGGAAAAGGGAGAATGGAAAGAAGGAAGGGTGATAGGAAGGGAGGGAAGGAAGGAAAAAGACCAAAGAAAATAAAAACACCCTTAGCCCCTCTACATATTGTTTCCAGCATGGTTAAGAAATGAGGGCACACCTTCTGATCATCCAGCCCTACCCTGCAGCGGTGACCATGGTTCGCAGCTGGTTAGCTTGCCTACCAGCGGCCAGGTCTGCCTGATAAGCATGTGCATGCGTTTTTGTTTTTTTTTTTGAGACGGAGTCTCGCTCTGTCGCCCAGGCTGAAGTGCAGTGGCACCATCTCGGCTCACTTCAAGCTGCACCTCCCGGGTTCACGCCATTCTCCTGGCTCAGCCTCCCCAGTAGCTGGGACTACAGGCGCCCGCCACCACGCCTGGCTAATTTTTTGTATTTTTAGTACAGATGGGGTTTCACCGTGTTAGCCAGGATGGTCTCGATCTCCTGACCTCGTGATCTGCCCGCCTCGGCCTCCCAAAGTGCTGGGATTACAGGCGTAAGCCACTGTGCCCAGCCTATGTGCATGGTTTTGCAGTGCTGGTGGTCATTGGCCGCAGGGTTGGTGACTAGAGCCGGACTGCCTGGATTTCAGTCCCAGTGACTTTAGGAGGTGAGTGACTCTTCATGCCTGGTCTCCAAAGGAAGATGACATTAGCACCCAGGCTGGAAGGATTCCTGGTATGGCAACTGGAAGGTACCTTGCCTAGTAACACTCTACTAGTAGAGATTAATGCTTATTATTATGTTAATATCTCTGTGACACTTGTGTACTTTACTTCACATTGTGGCAGTAAGTCATAAAGAGAGAAGTATGAATTGAAGCATAATTTACATGCTCTAAAAATTCCTGGTATTTATTTTTTTAAAAAAGCTCTGATGTGAATCAGACTGAGCTGGGGACTCACTGGTACCTAAATTAATAAAAACATAGATGTATGAATAGATACACATAAATAATCATACATTAAAGTTAATAATGGGGAACTTGAAGGACAGAGTTCTTGAAAGACAGGAATTAGTATTGCAGGTTAAACAGCAGAGTAAGCACTGCCACAGAAGCTGGCGGTGGGTCCATGGTGGTGCCAGGCTCAAAAAGGGGTGAGCTCCGGAAAGAGACCTGGGTGTGGGGGTCACAAACCAGGCGACGTGCCATCCTATCACAGGGGGGCACGCAGATATAGTCAGCCCCTTCCTCCTCACCACTGTCAGGTAACCACACTATGAATGTGGGTGTCTGTCTCCAAGGGCAATAGTGACTATGGAAGCTGTCTCCATGGATACCAGATGGCTTTGTTTTCTAGACGACTGTAGTGAATTCTGTAACGTGCCTGTTGTATTCCTTTTCAGGACTGAAGGACTATGTTTCCCAGGTTCTGCAGAAAGCCTTCACCTATCATTCTTCTATGAGTTACCTTGGCTAAAGACAGTCTTTTCCTCTAAGGTCACGGCTCTTTCCCACAGACCACATCCAAAAACAGATTGTCATGGAGTTATACAGGCTTGGATCCCTTGCCCCAACTCAGGACCACTGTGAAGAGCCATCCTGGCTTCAGAGGCCTTGGGAGATTGGCTGAGTCTTTGATAAGACTGTCAAGACTCCAGCTTTCTTCCCCTCCCTCCCACAGCAGATGACCCCCAGAATACTCCCTAATAAACTTCCTGCACACCAATCCTTATCTAAGGTCAGCTTTCTGGAGACTTCAACCCATGGCATCCAAATGGGAGCTTGGACCCCTATGCAAGATGGCCCAGAGACATGAACAGAAGCCTCCACAGACCCAAACACATGCATAAAGACCAGGATAAGCCCAGCCATTGATCACCCTTTGCTATATGCCTTCTCCAGACATATTACACAAGAATAAAGAAAAAAACAAAACTCAAGCACTGAAAATGAATGTTATAAATAGTAATGCCATCCACACATTCCATTCGAAAGGGTCAAGATAAACCCAGAGGAAAATCTGAAGAGACACTAGACACCATGAAGTAATGCCTAAAGGCTTTAAAAAATGTTCTCACAAAGTTTATCCCATTGCGTTTTCAAAGCTGCGGGTGTTGGGCATTATTTAATCTGATGTACAGATGGTAACACTGAGGTTATGAGTGTGAATTCCCTCACTCAAAGTCAGGAGTTGTATCTAAATTTTTTTAAAGATATTCTTTGCCTTGGTATCGTAAAACTAGAGTTGACCTTAATATCAATATTAGTCATGAAGGGCTGGCCAACTCATGAAATATACCACCATATTGATGTATAATAGAAAGGGTATTAATTTATAATTATAAGATGCTTTTCACTACAGTGAGCATAGCAGGCTTGCTAATCAGGCACTGTTGGCCATTGATTTGGGCTATTACAGTAGCAGCTGGCCTTCTTCAATCAACGAAGCAAGTGTTATCCATAACCAGGATGAACCTGGCAAAGGTCCAAAAACAAAGCAATTTGCTACTTTCCATTTCCCTAAATCCATCACCAAAATAACAGAGCAAATGCTCCCATTCACATCACTTTTATATGTGCTCAGTATGAATTAGATGAAGGCCCTTGGCAGGTGAAACGTTCAATATCCACATTAGTACCACCGATACATGAAGCAATCAACCCGGCTGGGTACCATGTAAGTGTAATGAGAGACATTCTAATAAGAAACGAGAAACGTTCAGACGCCTCCGCCAGGTACCTTGCTGAAAGCTGGTTTACGGGGTTAATAATTTGTTCAGGTGGGAGGAGCATGAGGACGCTGCACTTGAGAAGCAAAGGCCTCTTGTTGCAAAGTGGAAAATATATAGAGTGATACAAAGAGGCTGAAATATACACTGATCAGTAGCTATGATCAGTATGTATCATTTGCTCACATGGCTCAAAGTGAGGTTTGAGATAATATAAATACACATACTGATTACATATATATTACATATAATCTATTAATCTTGGCTAAGATTATATTATAGACTATAATCTATTATATATTGATATATAATCAAAATGGATCTGTACATTATACATGATTGTACATACTGATTATAATATATAATATATTAAATATATTTTATTATATATTTATATACTATATTATATATTTGTATTGTGTCTATAGTCTATATTTTATAAAGATATATTCATATAAAATATAATCTATATAATATAAATTTATACTATATTATATAATTTATATTCATATAAAATATAATGTATATAAATTATATATTAGATATTTATATTCATATATATTTATATGCAATTTTTATATTCTATAAATGAATATATTGTATATTCATATATGATCAATATGTCTCTATATATTACATATAATAATGCATACTGGTTATATTATACATTAGATAATTTATATATTTGTATTATATATTCATATATCTATACACCAAATATATAATAGATATATTATGTATAAATATATATTACATATATAATATATAAAAATAGGCAATATGTTATATACTATATTATAGAGTATATTTTAAATATTAATATAAATATAAAATACATTTAATAATTAAAATGTATATTTTATGTTTGATTTTTTTACATATATAGAAAAATATATATAATCAGTATGTATCAGTGCGTATCATTTGCTCACAAGGCTCAAAGTGAGGTTTGAGGGGCCATGGTCAGATGGCATCAATGGATAGAAATAAACACCATTTACTGAGCAGAGGCTGTGCCAGCCTCAGATTTTCCTACAGTGTTCCTTAAAAAAGAAACCTGAAGTGCAGAGAAGCTAAGGAGCTTCCTCCAGGTTACACAGCTAGTAAGTACTAGAGCTGGCATGCAAATCCAAGCATTCAGGTGCCAGAGCTGGGCATCTGCCTGCCACAAATACTATGAGGACCACAGCTGTGATATCCACAAGCATGGGCCCAGCCTGCTAAGCTCCAGGCAAGTCTTGCTTATCTCACCGGAATATGGAGCTGGTGGGGGCTGACCAGGAGAAGTTGGAACACACTGGAAATATACATCATGGATGTAGTTGGTGTCATGGTCATGGGGTAGGAGGGGATGGCATCAGCAAACAGGGGGACTCAAAAAAATAGAAAGCCCTTGTCACCTCAGAGAAGGTGAGGATCTCATGCAACATTGAAAAGCCTGCCTGCTGTCTTTGAAAATGCTCAGTAAAATCAGTCCTGATCTACCTTTCAGTGTCTCAGTGTCAGACATTCAGGTGACACGTAGAAAGGCACAATTGCTGATGACAGGCTCTTCATGCTTTGGAATGGAAAAGATGGCAATATCTGAATTTTCGTTCTCAACAACCTCCTGGAGATTTGTAAGTTCCCTGCCAACTGCTTCTGTCTCCCCACCCCCTGCCATGAGACCAACAACCATGCCCCAGGCTCCACTCAAATCTACCTATTCGCTGAGAAAATCCTAACCAGGACAGGAAAGCTACCAGATGTCCCAACCCACAGGACGGGTTCTGGAATAAATCTCCCTGTTCTCAACACCTGTGTGTTTAGAGTGTGTTTAGCGAGGGAATTCTTTCCTTCTCGTAAGCCTCAAGTAACAGAGACAACCTTACTGAAATGTATCTGTGTGACTTTCTCTTCAGATTTTCCCAGTTGACCTTTCCTCTTTTTTGCTACAGGCATTTTGCTGCCTTAGAGATGATTAGGAGTGAAAGATTCAACATTTAGTCTAAAGACTTTAGTAAAACAAAAATCTTGAAAGCCAGGGTTTACTGAGAGAGCAAAGGGCTTTCTAATTTGCAAAAAATTTACTGTAAGCCTTGGGTAGAGATAACTGAGGATTTCAGGGAAGGGGCATTCCCACCCCCACCCCGACACCCTTTTGGTCTAGGTGGCACAGACTGGGGAATGCTACTGGAGAGGGAGAGGGGTATGACATTTCCCTGGGGCTCAGAGAATCTGGCTTCTGACGCTGATTCCACAGCCATTATGATATCAGAAGACTTTACAAAGCTGCACATACGTATTTTCAAACATTTTACTATATCTTACTTTCTATTAGCTTAGCAGAATGAGAATATATATATAGAGAGAGAGAGAGAGTGTGCATGTGTGTATATATGTGTGTGTGTCTATGTGTATGTACATATTTCCACCTTCCTCTCTCCTCAAGAATCATGACAGGGTTTGAGTGATAGAGGTTCAGGTCTTCCCTGGCCCCCAGGTTACACTGGCTACTGGAAATTAAAAAAAAAAAAAATTAATAGAGGTGGCCGTGCGTAAAGCACATAAGTTTAGGACAGATTTGAGGAGCTCCTTAGAGTGGAAAAAGAGTTAGATTCTGAGGTATTTCTGCATGCTTTGTGGAATATTTACTGTGCATTTTCACATCATAAAGGCTGGAGAGGGCCTACAGTTTAAATTAAAAAACAAAACAGAATTTCCCAAACTTAACTTCAAAATATGTTTTCCCCCATTGCATTCCTATTACCACTCTGCAGAATAGTGTTCCATAGACAGAAGTTTGGGAAATGCTAGTGTGGAACAAATGTGAACTACCATGTCCTGGGAATTCAGACCACCTATATCAACATGGTATAGTGCTTAAGACCAAGAACTGAGATCACCTGTGTCAACCTGACTTAATTGTTCACAGAAACCTTTGTCCAGGAATTGTAAGGCTCTAACCCAGGAACAATTTCACTGCTTTGTTCAGAAAATCTATGCATATCAATTTATCTCGGACAACAGTCTCCTTACCTAGATAAATAGCTCATTTATCAAACAATAACCTACTTGTCAGACTTATTTCAATATACTCATCTTGCTATGTCTAACAATCTTAAATCAGGATGTCATGAATTTACCCGATACCAATCATCTTCCTAACTTAAATTACATGAGCCTATACCTTCCCTACAAGCCCTATAAATATCTATTCTGACTTCTATCTTCTGGAATGTTGCTGAGATTCTGTTAAGGTAGTCTTCTCCTTTGTGGAAATGAGCTCTAATAAATGTAGTCTTGTTTTAACACCAGTTATCTGGTGATACTTTGAGAAGGTGTATTTACTGTATAGTATATGAGCTGTTTGGGTGCATGCTTGAAATGTGGGAGCCTAAATGAAACTTGAGATAGTTCCCAGGTACATTTTTTCTATTGTCAGAGCTCAGCACTGCCCAACTCCCCCCCTTGTTTGGGCTACTTCTCCAAACTCAGTAACTGTTTGCCTCTGTAACTGGATGCCTCTGATTTTTGTTTGTTTAAAGTCCCTAGTTTAGGGAATGGGCTTCCAAACATGACACCTGTCTCCGAGACCACAAAGTGGGCTCTTGACCCAATGCCAGGCCAATCAGCTTCTCTACCAGGAGTTTGAATGAAGACATCCCAAACTGGAAGGTATTTGGAGTTAAGTTATTCCTATCTTAACACTAAATGTGTGGTCCACAGACCAATGCCCAACCTCTTGTTAGGGGCCCATGACGAGTACAGAAATTGAAAGCAGTATGACATAGTAACATTATACCTGTTCAATGTATTTTTTTAAAAGCTTACTTTTTATGTCTTTGGATTTATTTAATTTTATAAAACTTGATTTTCATATTACTAAGAAAAAAATGTTCAAAAGTTGAAAATAAGACAAAAATGTGGGTTGCATGTTCTTTCAGTGTCATATATAGGCATTAACTTGTCAAGTCAAAGTTTATTTAATTATCTAGAAAAATGTATTGTTCACCTCATTGTTCACTACTCATTGATGGTTTCAGGCTTAATAACATGATGTGTTAATTCATAGATTTCTGTCTAGCAGAGATGCAAGTAATAATGGGTAGAAAAGATAACCACAGAGGTTGCAGTTTTTTGTCCTGTAGGACATGAGACGGTTTAGCTGTGTCCCCACCCAAATCTTATCTTGAATCGTAACTCCCACTATTCACCTGTCATGGGAGGAACCGGTGGGAGGCCATGGGAATTATGGGGGTGGGTCTTTCCTGCACTATTCTCATGATAGTGAATGAGTCCCATGAGAGCTGATGGTTTTAAAAAGAGGAGTTCCCCTGCACAAATTCTCTTTTTGCCACCATCCACGTAAGATGTAACTTGCTCCTCCATGCCTTTCACCTTCCACCATGATTGTGAGGCCTCCCCAGCCATGCGGAACTGTAAGTCCAATAAACCTTTCTTTTGTAAATTGCCCAGTCTTGGGTATGTCTTCATCAGCAGTGTGAAAACAGACTAATACAGGACATTAACCAGCTTCGTATGTAACCTAGCAAACTTATTCTAACATTCCTTTACTATTAGATTGCATGCAAATAGCAATCATAGTTATCATTTTACTGGTCCCCTTTTGAATTGTTGAGATAGTTAAATCTTTGATGTGTTCACTTTAGATATGAATGTGAGTCATGTTTTAAACTTTTTGAAAACTATATTTGACATTTTTCTTTTTTTTAACAAAAGCATGTTAGTCTGTGACACATTAAAAGAAAACAAAATGAAACAAATATCGTCATTCACTGTAAAAGTTTGAAAAGCACTGTCCTAATTCTATGAGTTCCCATTGCTTACGCCTGTGGAACTTCTCTAGTTTCTGTCCTTTCTGAGACCTTGTCATTCAGGTCTTTGGATGAACCTGTGACTATGCAACTTCCTTCTATTTTAATTAAGTATCTTTCTTTAAAGTCTTGAGTTAGTCAGGATTTATCAGAATCCTAACTAAGTCATCATATTGTAATTATAGCCAACAAAACGCTTTTCAACAGACAACAATCCATCCTCTGCTTTGGTACAGAAGGGTATATACCTAACACTAAAATGTCCTGATCAAAACTGCACATGATGAAAACAAAGTTTGAGAGCATCCAAAAGCAAAGCAGGCAACTTTCATCATAAACAAAAACTTTGTGACACTTCCAGCTTTGGCCTCACTCATTCTAGAACTACCTTGGTCATGTCCCCAAAATGAACAAAACCTTGGAAGCATAATCAAAGCTGTCATGCGCAAGACTCCAGGCCTTTCTTTGGGAGCTGTAGCTTCTCTCTCCCTCTTGAGTATGGTCAAAAGCCCAGTCCTAGCCCATGGCCTCCATGTGATTACCTGGCCACACAACCCCATGAGGATCCATCTGGCAATCCCAGTTGCCCTCTAAGTTCAGTCCTCCCTATTCTTATTCTCTTTCCCCTCTTCAGTACCTAGAATTTGATGCTGAGTTCCTTCCTTAGCATAATTTATCCCCACTTACTCTCACTCTGTTTTCAATTCAACAGACTTTCTTCCATGGAAAAATGCAGTGCTAACCAAATTCCGGGGAGGTTTTGACTCATATTTTGAACTGTTTTTCAAACAGTACTTATTTCTTTTATGTTATTCAGAATCAATGTTTCCTCATTTGGAATCCCCCCTTCCTCTATGGAATTTAATGTATACATATGAAAATTAAAACCAGTTTTAGCTAAATATAGATCCTCTGGGAGGTCTTCAGAATCAGCTGACAGGCACAGTTAAGAGGAGCCTGGATCGCTGACAACCATTTTGGCTTCAAATGGAAAAGAAATAAGCTGGTGCAGCACTTGGCCACTTCTCAGGGGTGGCCTGCCAAGACATCATTTACCAAGGTGTTCACAAGTAGTAGAGGGGTTGAGGGGTAGGCTGAGCCACCACACTCTGCTGCCTCCAGAAGTGGCCGGGATGTAAAGAGGCCAACTTAACGTCTTAGCATGACTACGGTCTGCAACTTTTCAAGGGAATGTTCTAAGGACTGCAATCTGCAGTTCTGAAATCCAAGAGACTCAGCACACCAAACATGTTTTTATAACTCATTTGGCAGCAAAACTCAACCTGAACTGACATGATGTTATTTGTGGTCCTTATTTATCCTACTGAGGGTAAACATTCATATGTTTTACTACTGAAATGCAAATCTGTTTTATTACAGGGTGCTGCCCCAGACCCCGCTGGTAGAATTGTGTAATATACAATGTGAGCATCTTATTATCTTTCTAAATTCCAGAACACATCTGGACCTAAAATTGGGAGAACTAATTTCTCAAATATTTTTCATGGAGCATGTTTTTAACATTTAGCTCAAAGAGACCAAGCATGAGTGAGAAGTGGTGGGGGGTGGGGCAGAGCATGTATCCCTAGAATATAAAAACGCTTAAAAGAGAGTCTCAGAGCAAGTAGGAAGAAAATATGCTCTCTTTCAGGGGAGCCAAGCTATATTGAAAACTTCATGGGTCATCTTTGGTGGGCATCCAGCACTACCCATTCAAACAGCATCATCTCACACAGATTTCCCACCCCAGCTTTATTCTTTTAAAGGATAAAACCAACCAACTTTTTAAAATAAAAATATTGCATGTAGCAGGCACTGCTCTCACCCCTTTGCATGTGCTATCTTGTTTAATCCTTGAAATACTATCTTCATTTCACAGATGAGAAAAATTAGGAGCTGGAAGTTTGGGTAGCTTAAAAACACCACCCATTATGAGTGACAGAGACAGGCAGCATTATAATCTAGGAGCCCACACTACTGTCTTGTAAAAATATCAGGGACACTCCAGTCTGTTCTAAGAGGCAATGACTAGACCACTTTATTGTGAAAGGAAACTCCAACACCAGCTACAGCATTCCATATGGAAAGATCATGGGGTTTGGAGTCAGAAGATTGTAGCACCACTGACACTTTTTAGTGAGATCTTGGACTCTTTAGTCAACCTTTACACCCCTATCTGTAAAACAGAGTTTATAATCCTATTTACAAGACATTTGGGATGATTAAATGTATCAAATTATAGCTCTCCTCCTGGATCACAGTATCTCAAACCGAAGAACCCACTCTCATCTTAGGGCTTTGGCACGAGTTACTCCCTCTACCTAAGTGTTTATACCATTGATTTTTACTTCACTGGATTCTTCTCAAAGTTCAGGACTTGGATTCTTAGAAAAATCTTCTTTGACCACCCATTCTTCAGCAGCCATGCTGAAATCTCTATCATATGACCTCGCCTTATTTCCTTCATGGTACTTCTCATCATCTTGTCATGTGCCGTTTTCCTGTGTTCTCAAGGGTTTATTGTATCATGTTTGCCTTTTTCTCTCTCCAGTATAATGAAAGCTCCAGAGCAGGAGGCACATTTTTTATCTGATTCAAAGCTTTATCTCTTATACTTAGCACAGGGTCTGGCACAAACTAGGTGACCATTCAGTGTTTCTTCTATAACTGGCTTAATGAGTGGTAGGGACTCAATATACATCTTTTCCTTTTCTATTCCCTATTTCTGTCTCCGAAAGGAGAATGAATTTAGTTAAATGCAAAAGTCCTTGGGGATATTTTGACTGGCAAGCATTTGTACCTCTTGCCCTTTTGCTCTCAAGCCAAAAAAAAATTCCATGAAAATTAAGGTGAAAAGGACAAACAGAGGGCACCTCTATTACTGGAATATGTGTAGATTTGATCTGTAACAGAATAATAAGAACTTCTGCTTCTCAGGCTATTTAAAGCTATGCTTAATCTTTCCCAATTTATATTTTGATGCCTTACTTATTAAGCAGCCCAGTTTATGTAGTTCTAATACCTTAAATTAGGAGATGCTCCTGTAACATCCGTATGTTCCTGTATTCTTAATTCCTTAAAGAAAAACAGGAATGAAACAGATTTATACCAGCTCCAGAACCATGTGAGTGAAGACACTCAACAGGTTGAAGAGCGAGGCCATATGGCAGCACTTAGAATTTGATAGTCTTAATTAAGCAATCTGCTCACCAGCATCACCAGCAAGAAACCTGGCGTGATGGCTGTCCTTATCCCCTGCCACCTAAAAAACATTTCCATTTGTGTGTCTGCTGGGTTCTAAGAATTCTCAGGCATGGAGCACAGTCTGCAGTCATAGGATGTTAGTACTCAACAGGACCTTAGCGATAGAGCACAATATCCTTAGAATGCACTGTCTGGCTTTCGCCAGCCCAGCATCATTTCCTTCCTTCAGGGAATTGCATGTCCATTTTCCCAGGCCTGGCTAACAGAAGTGCAGAATTTTCTTGTATATAATAACTGGCTTAGGGATAAGCACATGACCCAAGTTGGCCCAAGGACGGTTAGCCATGAGATATTTGCTGGAACACTGGGAAAACAGATGCTCTGGCTTTTTTTAGCTAGAAGAATAAAAGACTGGAATTGCTGGTGGCCATCTTGGAGGGAAACCCTCCGAGAGTGAAGATTGAGACCAATATTATAGAAAGCAAAGCTGGGGGATGAAGGGTGATATTGAGGATATCATTAGATCATCTAGATCCAAGTGTTTCCAAAGCCAGCTCACACTGTGAAATTTTCAATCATGTGAGCTGATAATTTTATATGTTTTTGCTGAGGCTAGTTGGAGTTGTGTTACTGTTGATTACAATCAAAATAGCCCAACTCATATACCCTCATTATACAAATAAGGAAACAGAGGTCCAGGGAGGAAAACTGTCATGCAAGTCAATGTTAGAGCTGGGAATAGACTTCAGTGATTCTGCTTCTCTTTTGGAAAATCTCTTTTAGATGTCTGCTAGTGTCAACCCTTGGGTCTCCCTGGGGCTCTCCTTTCACTTATTTCATGTTCAAGTGCTCCCCAATTACACTCCCATCTCCCCTGTTCATCTCTCCTCTAATATAAATACAAACTGTCTCTATTTCAGGACTTCTGAAATGGCTCCATGGCAGCCTGGGCCATGCCCACTCATCCTTTTCACCTTCCTCCTACTCTGAACTTCCAAGAACGCCAGCCACACTGTCTGACCACACGGTACCCTTTTCGTACATTACCTGTATCAACAATTCAAAACACTGAAAACAGATTTCGAAGCCTTTGATCAACACCAGCCAGGCCATGTCCTGTCTGTCACCTCTTAGCACTGTCTTCTGCTTCCTTGATAGTGAATAGCAGGTATTGTCTACAGTGTTATTGATATGATAGAAACAACATAGCATCAAAAACATCAAGATGGTCTTGTCTTCTATGGAACATCATTTGACTCCATGCACAGTCTTAGGAGTAATAGTGACTTCATGAAGGTGAATTTAGATGCCCATGTGGGACAGGCAGAATTAACTAGGAAGCCTACTGTGTATCAGAAAGATAAACATTGGAGGGCCATAGCAAGCTTTCAGGTACAATTATCCCTATGCTGTTTCCGACAGCTAATATTTCAGGTGCCATTATAGGTCAGCTACTATTCAAAACCCTTTATATAGATTAATATTTTAAAAAGTAATTTAAATCATTATGGGTACATAATAGTTGTATATTTTTACAGGGTAGCTATGATGTTTTGGTACAGATATACAATGTGTAATAATCGAATCAGAGTAACTGCGTATTCACCACTTCAGACCTTTATCATTTCTTTGTGTTAGGGACATTCCAATTCCATCTTATTGGGTATTTAAAATATACAATAAATTATCCATTTTTGTTATCCTGTTATGCTACAAAATACTAGATGTTATTCATTCTAGCTGTATTTTTGTTCCCATTAACCAACCCCACTTTATCCTCCCTCCCCGTACCCTTCCAGCCCCTTACAACCATCACTCCACTCTATTTCCATGAGTTCATTTTTTTTCTTAGCTCTCACATATGAGTGAGGAGATTCAATATTTGCCTTTTTGTGCCTGACTTATTTCATTCATTATAATGTCCTCCAGTTCCATCCTTTTTTTTTTTTTTTTTTTTTTTTGCAAATTACAGGAGTTCATTCTTTTTTTATGGCTACATAGTACTCTATTGTGTATATGTATCACATTTTCTTTATCCATTTGTCTGCCCATAGACCCTTAGGTTGCTTCCACATCTTGGCTATTGTGAATTGTGCTGCAATAAATATGGGAGTGCAGATAACTCTTTGATATACTGACTTCCTTTCTTTTAGATATATACCCAGCAGTGGGACTGTAGGGTCATATAATAGTTCTATTTTTAGTTTTTTGGGGCCCATCCATAGTGCTCTGCATAGTGGCTGAACTAATTTACATTCCCACCAACAGTGTATGAGGGTTTCCCTTTCTCCACACCCTCATCAGCACTCATTGTTGCCCGTCTTTTGGATAAAAGCCATTTTAACTGCAGTGAGAGAATATGTTTACAAATATTTTATTTGCATTTTTCTGATGATTAGTGATGTTGGGCATTTTTTTTCACATCCTGTTAGCCATTTGTCTTCCTTTGAGACATGTCAATTCATATCTTTTGCCCATTTTTAATGAAATTTTTTCTCTATTGAGTTGTTTGACTTCCTCATTTATTGTGGCTATTAATCCCTCATTAGACGGGTGGTTCTCAAATATTTTCTTCCATTCTGTGGGTTGTCTCTTCATTTTGATTGTTTGCTTTGCTGTGCAGGAACTTTTTAGCTTGGTACGATCCCATTTGCCCATTTTTGTTTTCGTTTCCTGTAGTTTTCAGGTCTTAAGAAATCTTTGCCAAGACCAATGTCCTCGAGTATTTCCCCCAAAGTTTTCTTATAGTCGTTTCAGAGTTTCAATTCTTAGATTTAAGTCTTTAATTCATTTTGATTTGCTTTTTGTATATGGCAAGAGGTAGGGCTCTATTATCATTCTTCTGCATATGGATATCCAGTTTTCCCAGCAGCATTTATTGAAAAGACTGTTCTTTCCCCAAGGTATGTTCTCGGCACCTTTGTCAAACATGAGTTCACTGTAAATGTATAGATTTCTGGGTCTGCTATTTGGTTCTGTTGGTTATGTGTCTGTTTTTATGCCAGTATCACACTGTTTTAGTTACTATAGCTTTGTAGTATAACTGGAAGTCAGATAACGTGATACCTCTAATTTCGTTCTTTTTGCTCAAGGTGGCTTCTGCTGTTCTGGGTCTTTTGGGGCTCCATATAAATTTTAGAATTATTTTTTCTTTTTCTGTAAAGAATTTCACTGGTATTTTAATAATGATAAAGTTACAGATCAAACTCCTTGTTCTACCCCTTCCCCACTTCTCACTACTATACTTGTGTTTAAAAAGAAAAAAAAAAAAAAAAATTCCCCCTGAGCGCAGTGGCTCATGTCTAACCCAGCACTTTGGGAGGTTGAGTTACTAAGATCGTTTGAGGCCAGGAGTTCAAGACCAGCCTGGCCAACATGGCAAAACTCTGCTCTATTGAAATTATAAAAATTAGCCAGGCGTGGTGGTACACTCCTGTAGTTCCAGCTACTCAGAAGGCTGAGGCATGAGAATAGCTTGAACCCAGGAGGCAGAGGTTGCAGTGTGTTGAGATTGTGCCACTGCACTCCAGCCTGGGTAACAGGGAGAGACTCCATCTCAAATAACAACAATAATAATAACAATTATTATTATACAATATTATAGTTATCATGCATAGATTAATATTTAGTCGTCAAAATAAACTGTTGAGATTGCTGCCATTATAATATTAATTTTCCAGATGAGAAAATAAAACCATAGGGAGTTTTTCTGTTTTGTTTTTCCCAACTTGCCAAAGTTACTTAGTCAGTAAAGGATCACCCTTAGATATGAACCCAGGCAGCCGACCTCTGGGGTCTATGCTCTGAAGACGCAACACTGCCCAGAAATTGGCAATTTCTAAAGGTTAAATTCTAAATGTTAATAACAAATTCCTTTTATCAAACACCTCAAATTCACACACTGAGCGACCAAACAGGACATATCTATGAGGCAAATTTAGCCCAAGGGCTGACAGTGTGATACCTCTGGTCTATTTATTTCTTCCATTCTACTGTTAAGAAAACTTAGGCCAAGGGAGCTCCACCTGTGTTCATGTTCCTCATCTAAGAAGGCCTTCTCACTCTGTTACTTCTTGTGTTTCCCATTGTTTAAAGAACAAGTTAGGACCCAAGTCCAATGGAAGGATCTCTAAACATTTTGTTATATCTGTCTTTGATGTGTACATATGTTCATTTCTTATCCTACATCATTTTATTATAATATTTCACACTTTTTAGGTAGGTAGGATAATGCATTTATGAGGTTCCTAATCATTATTATTGACTTATTACTAGATTGATACAGATAAATTGGTAGGAGGGAAGGGAAAACCTGTAAAAGCATTACATTTCTATGGACCTCTGTTTAAATATAGGAAAAACTCTTATTAATGTAAATAGGAGTCCACATTCTGACCTGATGTAACATCAACTTCATAATGATAGAGTGAATTAGGCAATACCAGAATAATTTTCCTTGGCACATCACAACAGATTAAAACAAATATACTACTTGAAACCACAACCTTGTCCAGCTGTCCAAACTGCAGTGCAGGTGACATTATATAACCTCACTAATCAATTAATCAGTGTCCCAACCTGAAAGTAAATACAAGCTTGTATGAAGTATGTAAAGGATGTGTGAAGAATGACCAGAAAATGTAAACAGAATTATCATTGTTATTTTTAAAAATCACAAAAAATGAAAGCAAAACTAAAAGAACCTAGGAAGTTCTCAAGATAGAGAATGTAGACAGATAAAAGCCTAAGTCAGCTTGAACTCAGGAAATAGGCATTTCTCCACCTGTGAGGTTGGAAAGTTCATCCATTTATTACTATCCAAATGAAATCTTTTCAGCAGGGTCAAAAGAGCCTTTGTTTTGACATTTAATTCACTGACGATGTATTTCCTCCCTTAGGATGCAAAACACCTCTCACATGCTTTTTCATTAATTGCCTTCATTTTTCAAGTTCCTTGCTTGATTTATAGTCAATTAAAAGCACCCTCAAAAGCCATGACTCATGTGTGTTAAGTACAAATATGATTAATGTGATTCCACACACTCCATGGAGGACCTGGCTGCTAACCAAGGTCAGTGTCATGGTGGCATGACCAAGCAACGTCTTGGTGAAAGAAATTCACAGAGAGGGTGGAAAGCCAGGAGTGAAGGGTCATGGACAATCTGGCCCTGGGTCCATCCAAAATAGAAAAAGCTAATTCTTCCATAATACAGAGAAAGGATGAGCTTGGCTATGAAAAGCAACAAATATGCAGCAGCAGCAGTTCTCTCTATCTCATCCAGGTTGATAAAAGTGATGGGAAAATAAAGTGGCAAATGTCCTTGATGTATCACCACCAACATCAAAAAAACTAAGAGACACCAGGCCAGAGAGCCTTGGATAAAAGCCAGGGCCCTAAAATCCTGGGTTCAAATTTTGACACCACCAATTATAAGCAGTATGATCTCAGGTTCATTGTTTCACCTAGCTTAGCCTTAAATGTCCTCACCCATAAAATGAGCAGATGAGAGTACCTTACCCCTAAGAGCTGTTGTGAGGTTCAGGGTGACCCTCAACACACTAGGGAGCACACAGTAAATGTCCGTTATCAGGGCCAGGGAGGCCACACTGGCCCACACTCACAGAAGCTTGCATGCCAACATATGTTCCTAATACGGTTAGGCTTTGTGGCCCTACCCAAATTTCACCTTGAATTGTCATCCCCATAATTCCCATAATACCCACATGTCAAGGGAGCGATCAGGGGGAGGTCATTGAATCATGGAGGTGCTTTTCTCCATGCCATTCTCATGATAGTGAGTTCTCACGAGAACTGATGGTTTTATAAAGGGCTCTTCCCCCTTATCTCGGGTACTTCTCCTTCCTGCTTCCTTGTGAAGAAGGTGCCTTGCTTTCTCTTTGCCTTCCACCATGATTGTAAGTTTTCTAAGGCCTCCCCAGCCATGCTGACCTGTGAGTAAATTGAACCTCTTCTTTTTACAAATTACCGAATCTCAGGCAGTTCTTTATAGCAGTATGAAAACAGACTAATCCGAAACCAGTCTGGCCAGCACGGTTAAACCCTCTCTGTACTACAAATACAAAAATGTAGCTGGGCATGGTGGTGCATGCCTGTAGTTCCAACTACTCAGGAAGCTGAGGCAGGAGAATCACTTGAACCAAGGAGGCGGAGGTTGCAGTGAGCTGAGACTGAGCCACTGCACTCCAGCCTGGGCAACAAAGTGAGACTCCATCTCAAAAAAAAAAAGAAAAAAAAGAAAAAAGAAAAAAGAAAAAAAAAAAGAAAAAGAAAAGAAAACAGAGTAATACAGTAAATTGGTACCAGTAGAGTGGGGTGCTGCTATAAGGATACCCAAAAATGAGGAAGCAACTTTTGAACTGGGTAACAGGCAGGGTTGGGAACAGTTTGGAGGACTCAGAGGAGGACAGGAAGATGTGGGAAAGTTTGGAACTTCCCAGAGACTTGTAAAATGGCTTTGACCAAAATGCTGATAGTAATATGGACAATGAAGTCCAGGCTGATGTGATATCAAATGGAGATGAGGAACTTGTTGGCAACTGGAATAAAGGTGATTCCTGCTGTACTTTAGCAAAGAGACTGGCAGCATCTTGCCCCTGTCCTAGAGATCTGCACAATTTTGAACTTGAGAGAGGTGATTTAGGGTATCTGGCAGAAGAAATTTCTAAGCAGAAAAGCGTTCAAGCATGACATGGGTGCTCTTAAAAGCATTCAGCTTAATGTATTCACAAAGAGATGATTTGAAATTAGAACTTATGTTTAAAAGGGAAGCACACATAAAAGTTTGGAAAATTTGCAGCCTGAAGATGGAAAAGAAAAGAAAAAAACATTTTCTGGGGACAAATTCAAGCCAGCTACAGAAATTTGCAGAAGTAACAAGGAGCCAAATGTTAATCACCAAGTCAATGGTGCAGCAGGGGTGGTGGGTAAGGGGGAGATGTGTCCAGGGCATATCAGAGGTCTTCAAGGCAGCCCCTGCCATCACAGGCCCTGAGGCCTAGGAAGAAAAAATGGTCTCATAGGCCAGGTCCAGGGCCTTGCTGCTTTGTGCCATCTCAGGACTTGGTGCCCTGCATTTCAGCCATGGCTAACAGGGGCCAAAATACAGCTCAGGCTATTGTTTCAGAGGGTGCAAGCCCCAAGCTTTGGCATATTACACGTGGTGTTGGCCCTGCAGGTGCACAGAAGTCAAGAATTGAGATGTGGGAACTTCCGCCTAGATTTCAGTGGCTGTATGGAAACACCTGGATGTCCAGGCAGAAGTTTGTTGCAGGGGCAGAACCCTCATGAAGAATTTCTGCTAAAGCAGTGCAGAAAGGAAATGTGGGGTTGAAACACCCACACAGAGTCCCCACTGGGGCACTGACTAGCGGAGCTGTGAGAGACAGCCACCATCCTCCAGACCCAAGAATGGTAGATCCACTGACGGCTTGCACTGTTCTCCTGGAAAACCTACAGACACTCAATGCCAGCCTGTGAAAGCAGCTGAGAGTGGAGCTGTACCCCACAAAGCCATGGAGAACCCAACTGTTACACCAGTGTGACCTGGATGTGAGACATGGAGTCAAAGAAGATCATTTCAAAGCTTTAAGATTTGTCTGCCCTGCTGGATTTTGGACTTGCATGGGGCCAGTAGACCCTTTGTTTTGGCCAATTTTTCCCACTTGGAGTGAGTGTATTTACCCAATGCCTGTACCTCCATTGTATCCAGGAAGCAGCTAACTTGCTTTTGATTTTACAGGCTTGTAGGTGGAAGGGACTTGCCTTGTCTCAGTTAAGACTTTGTACTTGGACTTTTGGGTTAATTCAGGAATGAATTAAGACTTTAAGGAACTGTTGAGAATGTGTGATTAGTTTTGAAATGTGAAAGGGACATGAGATTTTGAAGGAACCAGGGGCAGAATAACATGGTCTGGCTCTGTATCACAACCCAAACCAAATTTTGAATTGTGATCCCCATGATTCCCATAATCCTCACGTTTCAAGGGAGAGACCAGCTGGAGGTAACTGAATTATGGTGGCAGTTTTCTCTATGCTGTTCTCATTATCGTGAGTGAGTTCTCTTGAGAAGTGGTGGTTTTAAAAGGGGCTCTTCCCCTTATCTCAGCACTTCTCCTTCCTGCCACCTTGTGAAGAAGGTGCCTTGCTTCCTCTTCACCTTCTGCCATGATTGTAAGTTTCCTGAGGCCTTCCCTCAGCCATGCTGAATTGTCAATTAAAGAGTCAATTAAACCTCTTTCCTTTATAAATTACCCAATCTCAGGCAGCTCTTTATAACATTATGAAAATAGGCTAATATATTTCCTAGCATGCATATGCTTGTCACATTATCTAGAAATACTCACTCTCTTTTGTCAACATGGGCAGGAGTCCCTTCATGAAAATGTCTCCTAAGAACTACCCCTGCCTCTTCAGAAACATTAGCATATTAAAACTTCAGAAAAGTATCAGAAAAGTCAAGAGCAAAAAGGGTGACATCAACCTAATCCCTTAGATCCATCGTTTCCACAAAAGTGAAGTAAATAAGAATATTTTGTGCATTTTTCACAAAGCAAAATTTACTCAAAGAACTGACTTTTCTTCTGTAACTAGTCTTTACTCCTTTTATGTTTGTTTTTGATGCCAAGTAACCTTTTAAAAGAAAAGCCTGGCAAAAGTAAATGGCGGTAGTGTTTTTCCCTCTCTTCATTTACTTACTTTTAAAAAATTCATACCCAGTCTTAGCAAAATTTTTTAAATACACTCTCATCAATCTAGGATTTAAAAAATACTGGTCCATGAAGTTCAAATCCCTAGAATCATTGCTTTAGTCGCTTCTTCATCTCTTTGTATTTTTAATGGCCAACATGATTTTTCTTCTTAAAGCCAATTTCAGATGGCCATTATAAGAAAAGTGGATCTAGCTGAGGTCTATGCATGAAAGTAATAATAATAATAACAGCAATAATAATAATGACAATAATAATAGCAGCTTCCATTTATTTGTGACTATGTTCTAGGCATGTTTTCCATCAGTAGATGCATTAGCTCTAGAAGCAGGGACTGCCATTATTCTTCTTACAGAGATGAGATAATTCAAACTTGGAGGATTTGAATAACTCACTCATGGTCACAGATCTAATAGATGACTGTGTGCACATTTGAATTCTAGTCGATATGAGTTTAAAACTGTGTGATCTTAACCACAGTATTGTAAACATTTGGAGGAAACAACTGGAGTCCATCTTTACTAGAACCACAAGTAGGTGCGGTCTCTCCCCTAGTGCTTCTAAGACGGCACAAAGCGAGGGGCTTACAGTGTTTCTAAGAAGCTAATTCTGTTCAGTGGGAAGATTTCTCTACTAAGGAAAGCAGGACATAGTCGCAGGTGCACGACCTTGCTCTTCTGCTTAAACTGACTAACTTCATCTTATGTAGGCCCTGGTTACTCTGAGACAGCTGGCTCCTTTGTGGTCCATTTCTGTCTCTATTTATGTCTCTTTCTGATATAGGCAACATCATTTTGTTAGGATCTTTGTAGAGACTGTGATCCTGCACATCAATTCCCATGTGTTCTTCTTGTTTGCCAGACTCCTTTGCAATTAGGTTGGCAACATGAATAGATCTTATAACAGAATGTGAGCAGAAATGATACATGCGACTTTGGGGCTGAGGTAGTTAAACACATGTAGTGATCTCTTCATAGTCTTTCTTATTCCCCTGTCTGCCAGCTCAGTGACAAAAGCTGGAAGCTACAAGATGGCAGGACCAAGCTGGAAGTAGCCTCAGCCATCAGGTTCTTGCATGGAGGGCAACTACTGGGAGGAGAGTTACCCAGGAGACCAGCCCGACTGCATCTGCATGATCTAAGTGAGAAACAAACTTTCATTTTGTTAAGTCACTGGGGTTGTTTGACACCATGGCCTAGCCTAGCCTGCTCTGGTTAATGTAAGTTCTTTACTAAACATGTGATGCAAGTTGTATTGTAGGTAAACTTAGATGCTGCAATTTTTCTCTGTATCTATATGTCTGTGTTTGCATATGGGTGGCCTAAGAGGAGTGATCCATAAAGAATTAACAGGGTAAAAAAAAGTACAGTTCTAATGGTGGCTATGTGGCCAATGAGGGTCTCCTTTCTGGACACCAAAGACTGGACTCATCCCCTACTAATAGAGGCTGGAGGTCAAAGGTATGGTTTCTCCTAATGAGCTCAATGACCACACATTTTTATATTTGCTGAAAAAATCTGTCTGAGCTGATGGTAGCAAAGCAAACTATTCTGTTTTATAATTTTGCAGAACATAGGATAGTCAGATTTTATCACTTGGTATCTTCCCATCCCAGCTGGGTGGCTGGTCAGTTGCCCAAGACAGCTATTCTTCTAAGACTGGGGATCTTCTGTTCTGTGTGTCAGGATGGAACCCGGGTTGCTGTCCAATTCTGTAGCTCCCAGATCACACAATTGTCATGTTCGGGGAAAAGCAAGAGCTACCATGCTGGGCAATTTGAGGGAGTTGTGTGTGCCAGACCTCTAGAAAATCCCTCCCACAAACTTTTTACAGATTCCTTTCTGAATTCAAAAACCTTAAATGGATGCCTCCTTTCTGAGTTGTTACCTTCTAAGCTGACTTCTCCTTTCTTTCTGTATTTCTCATTGAAAATGGGAAGGATCACATTTTCCCAGATAAACTTTCAATAATGAGATAAAGCCAAGAAAGTTTTACGCAAGTTTTCATGAGTTGGGGGCTTTGCATCATTCTCTGAAAGATGCAGTGAAGAGCCCCCCTGGTTATGTTAGAAGAAATAGCCAAATGCTATGTTTTGATCCCAGCAGCTTGTTGAAAAATGGCTTTTTTAAGACGAAAGCAAGTCTAGTTAGTGGAAAGGAGAGTAGAATAAAGAGTGATTCAGATGTGAAGGAAATAAAAGGCTTTAGAACAACTGAGAGAAAGATGTATCAGAGATAACAGTGAATAAAATATTAGGGAAATAAAAGGAGTGGAGGTGACCATTAGTAACAGTTAAAGTAGAAAAAGATAAGTCATTGAAAATTGAGGAGGAAGATGAAAAAGGATAAAAGGAAATATTACTGTCTGAACAAAGATAGCAGGAAGCCATCCACAGAATAAACACTCCCCATAACCTGCTAAAAGCTGAACACAGAATTGGATGAATACAAGTCTAAGGTAGGGGTAGATATACTATGTCTGTCAGGCAAAGAGACAGCACTTTCAGACAACTTTAAAGAAGAGTGAAGAGTGTAGACATCAATTGATTGGTTATGCTGTGTTTACCCTCTCTGCAACACAAAAGTTCACAATGATTGGTAACCAAAGCTCTTAAATATTGCAAAGATAAAGGAAAAATGTAAAGTGCAAATGTCATGAGTAGGGCACAAGATGATGTTACTAATCTAGCTTCCTTATTGTGTACAACACTGACCCATATTTAGATGAGACTAAAATATCCCTAACCATTTCCTGGATCTTTGGTATACAATGATTCAGGAAATGGAATCTATGCATTTTAAATTTTCTGGTTCTACTTGGTTCTTTTCATTTTTCATTCAGATTTAGCCTTGTGCCAGTAGAGTCTTCAATTTGATAGCACACATCACTCATTGGTTTCTTGATTAATCACATTTTTCAGAGACAGAAGGTTTTTGTTTTGCATTATAAGACATACACGAAATAAACTGAGAATGAGAGAGGGAGAGAAGAGAGCGAGACTGGCTGAAAATATTGGTCGGTTAGGTATAAAAGTTTATTCAATATTTGGGGCTTTTTACCTCTACTTGCAAGTGGAAGAAAGCAAAGCACTACTACCACTTCTGGAAATCCAGATTTTCCTAAACTATTTTCAATAGGCATTCTCAAGTCTATGACAATTTTCTTCCTCATTTAGGCACAATTAACCTTATCTGCAGGCTCTATACTCATAATATGTTCATTGCTTTGAGATGAACTTGAAAGTACCTAACCATATCTGCTTTGTATTTGTTTTTTCACTCTAGTAATATACATGGACATACGGTTTCACTGAGAGGGGCTACTCAAATTTTGCTTACCCAACAACTCATACACAAGCATAAAAATTTAAGTGTTCTCAATTCTCGTGTCACTGACTTTTTTCTGAACGTGTTATCATTCATAATCAACCTAGTCCCATTTAGCATTTACTAGCTTACCCAGAACCAACAACCATAACCCACTTAATTACTTAGGGGATTAAAGCATGCGTGCACACACACACATACACACACACACACACACACACACACAACTGTGATACTGGAATGTACAGTATGGCCTACTTTAAATTAAAAAGATCCCCCATAGTATGATTGTTTCCAGCTTCTCAGCAGCAAATTAAAAGCTGTTTGGTATCCTGAAGATTACAGAAGCAATCACATTTATAGGTCTACTTTGCATACCAACTCTATTAATTTCCATACTCAGGGTGGCTTCGCATTTCCAAGCATGTTAACGTAGATGCCATTTGGGATAATCACTTAGAAAAAAAAATAAAAGGAAGATACAGGAAGAGAGGAGAGGAGAGCCAGAAAAATGGTTCTCACAAATCAAGTTCTGTTGAAATATATTGATTCTGATAAACACAAAAATGAAAAGACAAATGAGGGTTCCTGATGGCCAGACCCAGGAGTCATACTCAGAGATCAAATTAGCAGGAAATCACATATTGGAATTCACTTATTGTGCCAGCCCTGCACCTTGTCATTACAGACTCTAATTATTGAAACGATTTCATTGGCGTCATTTCATCAGGAGGTGCACAGGCTTCACCTTGGACAGCTCCCTTGATGCTCAACAGCGCGTCTTCATTAATGTGTTCCTTTCGACTCCTCCAGTGTGTCCCAGCCTCACAGAATAATCCAGTCCAGTGTGCCTTTGTTTTTTCTTTCCTTTAAACTTGTTAGCCACATACCATACGACTGAAGGAACTTCGCTAGTGTCAAAGGCAAACCTGAGACCACAAGGGCCAATGTGGAACCACCTTCCTTGCAAAGACCTTGGAGCATCTGATCAGCTTATTTTATTTTATTTTATTTTTTTGAGACACAGTCTCGCTCTGTCACCCAGGTTGGAGTGCAATGGTGTGATCTCGGCTCATTGCAGCCTCCACCTCCTGGGTTCAAGCGATTCTCCTGCCTCAGCCTCCTGAGTAGCTGGGACTACAGGCGTGTGCCACCATGCCCAGCTAAGTTTTGTATTTTTAGTAGAGATGGGGTTTCACCAGGTTGCCCAGACTGGTCTTGAACTCCTGGCCTCAAGCCATCCATCCTCCTTGGCCTCCCAAAGTGGTGAGATGACAGGCGTGAGCCATCATGCCTGGCTGCATCTGATCAGTTTAGATCAATTGTTTCCATATTCTTCATTTCCAACTGTTAAGCAAGGTACTCAAGAGCCTACAATTAAATGGTTATTTGTCTACCATCAATTTTAAATTCCATTGTACTAACACTGTACTTGTTATGCATTTAGCAATGTACCCTAACACTTCTTAAAGATAAAACAATATAATATTGACATAAAAAATAGAAAGAGATCATAACCACAGATATAAGGGAGGCATATTGTAAATAAATCAATACGAATTTGGGAGGATTTGAGTTTAATCCACAGAATAATCAGTAGAGGTTTTGAATCTTTCTAAAGACCATCTTGTTAGCCTTAAGAATAAGAGTTTTTGATTCCTATGTCTAAAAATTCCCGGAAGCCAATGTCATACTCTCGCCATTATTTTGATCTAATGCTATGTATGAGAAACTACAGGTAGAACAGCAATCTGCAAGAAGGCAATGATTTTGCTCTTGGGGGTCTGCCCAGGGGAAATGAATTTCATTTCCTTTGCACAGTGTAGAACTCTCATTGGAGGCTGACAGCTCCCTTTTCTGAGAGAAGTCTGCAAATACCTACTGATGATAAAATACTAAAAAGAGATGCATATCACTCTATTAACCTCTAAGTTGACCAGCCCCTAATTCAAGAATTTCCATCTTGGGTCAAGCAGTGACATATGAAAAATAATCAGAAAACATTTAGTTTAGGAAATACCACATCCTGAGACACAGTCATAAACATTAGCAAATTCAAATAAGAGCAGAGTCTAAAAGCATCTTCGAGTGACATTGCTTACAGTTTAGAATTGACTGGTCCTCAATGAATTCAGCTGGCTGATTGATATGGAACACTTTCTGCTGAAATCCAGGAGTGCAGTCCAAATCTTCTGCAGATGTTAGCAGCAGCACCTGAGAAAACCGAAGCCATCAATATTTTAATAGCGGCTTATGTGTTTGCCCTGCTAACTTTCACCAAATCTGCAACTTTTAGAAATAAGCTGAGGTTTCAATTTCATTTCCCAAATGAAGAGGTAAGTTGATACTTTTCCAGTGGCTGCCAACAATTCTTTCTGGCACTGAGATCTGGAGAACACGCAAATGGAACAGCTGCTGCAGTTTCCATTAAGTTGCAGTTAAAGAAATAACTTCGTCAGATTTTTACACCTGCTAAGATTCTCACCATGGTTTCCATGTGTGAAATTTTATTACAGAAACTGTCAATTTTCCATGATGCCTAAGCTAAAACCAACTTCATTTTTATACAAGCAAAGAAGCATTGTCATCTATGAAGAGGAGGAAAGAGAAAATGTAACTATTCTGCTGGAATTTACTTCTAAAAGGAATCCAGGGCCTGTTAAGCCTTCACTGTGGCCCAATATTGATGACCATGAGCCACTGGTGGCTACTCAGTATTTTAAAGGTCATAGGTCTGAAATTGACATGTTGTAAGTATAAGATACAAATTGGATTTTGATGCCTAAATAAGGAAAAGAATGTAAAATAGTCAATAATTTTATATTAATCACATATTGAAATGACAATATTTTACATATGAAGCTAAATATATGTTATTAAAATTAATGTCATCAGTTTCTTTTTCCTTTTGTAAACTTGGCTACTATAAAACTTAAAATTTACAATTGCTTTCAAAGGCACAGTTTTGTCTTTGCAGATGCTTGAGACACTTCATCCAACGGTCAAAAAATTAGGTTACATGATTTGGAACATAATGTATGGAATGTAAGTGACTCTCTCCTGGGCAAGGTGTAACTTAGTGAAATAAGAAATGGTCTTAAGGTTTAGTATGCAAAGGCTACAACCCCATAAAAACAGGGATTACCTCCCCACCACAACCAACCACCAGTTCTACTGAGCACCTACCACACATCCAGGGACAGAGAAGAGGCTCCATAACATTTAAATGAAAGCTACCATTTTTGAGCCCTTATTATTTGGTAATTACTGTGTTAAACTCACCATATACATCATCTAATTTAATCTCCACAGCAGGCCTATGAAATGTGTATTGTTATAAGGTATATTTTATAGAAGATGAATCCAAAATTCTAGAAAGGTTAATAAGCTTGCCTAAGATCATACGGTTAGAATGGGTGCAGCCAGCATCTGACTCTAGGCTCAAGTGTCCTGAAAGGCACTCTGTCAAAGCCCTACCCATTCCCCTCAGACCTTCTGTGTCAATGTGCAAGACTTTGCTTTTTTTTTTCTTCATCTGAGATATGTCTCTAAAGCTTGTGGAAGGGTATTTTATCTGAACATAGTGCCAGAAAAGAGTGTTTGAAAATTAACATCCTGGGAGTGGCCCTTAATCAATAACTGATGGGAAATGGTATGTAAATACCCCAACTCCCTTACCCCTCTGGTGAGACCACTTGGAGATACGCATTTTTGTCTCCCAGTTTCCACCTGGGGCTGAGCACCAATGTCCACCAGAGTATCTGATTTGATAACTCACATTCATTACCTGCCTTCTCTTCCTTGACATATTTCCTCATTCCCTATTCGTACTTTTTCTATTTTTTTTTTTTTTAACTTTTAAAACTTTTTTTTTTTTTTTTTGAGACCAAGTCTTGCCATGTTGCCCAGGCTGGAGTTCAATCATGGCTCACTGCAGCCTCAACACCCTGGGCTCAAGCGACCCTCCCACCTCAGCCTCCCAAGTAGCTGAGACTACAGGCACTAGTCACCATGCCCAGCTAATTTTTCCATTTTTTTGTAGTGAGGAGGTTTCACTATGTGGCTGTTCTTGAACTTCTGAGCTCAAGTGATCCACCTACCTCGGCCTCCTAAAGTGTCAAGATTACAGGCATGAGCCACTGCACCCAACTAGTATTTTTCTTAAACCAATTTCTGCCATCACTCAAATTACTTGCACTCAAATCCTCTACTATGTGTCTGTTTCTTAGAAAACAAAACTTCAATATCAGACCGCAAAATCCTAACCACTGCACACAGACAGTTGAAGAAAATTCATTATCATCCCCACCAGAGAACTCAAAGCAGTGTCAAAAGGTTGGAAGCTGTGGAACCAGGGCTTCTCTCTAAATATCAGCCCTCTGAAAGGCACTGAACCCCAAAGAGGGGAGCAAGAATCAATCTCAAGAGGTTCACCGTGTGGCTGACCTGAACACCATCAGAGAAATGGAAATCGGGAGTTATCACCCTGACCAGCATCATCTTCCTCAAATCAAAGGGAAAAGAATGCTGTGGTCCAGCATCTGTGCGGTTCCGCTTGTGAGTCATGGATTCCCTTGTCTTGAGAGCAGGCTCTGGTTAGATCACTCTGAAAGCAATCATCATGCTGGCATCCCAAGTGGCACATACACAGAATGCAGACCCAGGAGTCAGAAAAATCTGCCGGCAATTTTGCAAGCAGAAAATCTATAACTGGCCAATATTAATTCAGTTAACTAGCAAATGGTCAAGGGTCATCTCCAAACACCCAGTGCCTACAATTATGTGTTAACCTTCTAATTGACTAATTCTGCTCTCAGCTCCCAGACCAGGAAACTGGATATCCCTTAGGAAGTAAGGAAGGTGAAATTTCTCCCAGAATCCTGAGCATAAAAAGCCAGGACTGAGAGAAAGCACAGTTAGCGATGAGAAACAGTACTCTGCGGGTGAGCTGTGTATTCTCCATCTTTGTCTATCTGTGGCTCAGTCTCTGAGATTATTTGGCAGGGCTCATTCAGGATTCCTCTAGAGCTACAAAGAAAAACAAAAATGAACCCTTTTCCAGCTGCTGACTCTTAGCGAATGGGGGAGCAGTAGGAGAACCCCCAAAAGCACAGTTTTATCTTTACAAATTCTTGGGACACTTCACCTACCAGGCAAAATTAAAGTTAAATGATTTGTAACATAAAGGTACACAGTACACTGCTGGGCCAGGGGTGACTTAGTGAGGTGAGAATTAGTCAAATAATTCATTCATTTACTCACTCCTCATGCATTATTCATTCACAAATACCTATTAGACTCCTGGGATTCAGTGAGGACTTTGCCACACATTGTCCAAAGCAATGAGAAAAGAGCTACATAGGATGAGAAGTCAATAATTGTTAAATATAATTATGGTCTCAAAAAGAAAAGAGGTATGAACAAATCATAATTTAAGTGATTCACCAAGATTAAAATTTAACTTGAAAGGAAAATATAGATCTCTTTAGGAGCATGTAGAAGTTGGGGTATTGGTAAGTCTAACCTCATCTAGGGTATCAAGGAAAGCAAAACCACAAAAGAGACATTTCCGCTGGGATCTCAAAGATGATTGAGAATTATCTGGGTAAAGGGAGAAGAATGCAGGCTCATCTTTTAAACCAACACACTCTTTGCTTACACGTGAATTATTTTGTGGCTCTTTGAGTTTCATGTAACGCATCACTGAAATTACAAAACTGCATTTAAAAATGATTCCAGGCTAATTTAGGACTTCCCCAAAAGCTAAATATCTTACCAGTCAATAGTTGTAGAATGTTCTAGTTACTGCTATTGCCCTTTGATTTCTTAAGACAATTCAAAACAGTATCTATGCTTGAACTTTCCACCGATATCCACTCTTCAATTTCATTCACACTAAGTATGGTAATGTGATGTAAAGCAGTAAAGCAGTACCCCTCATTGTTGTAAGAATTAGTATTTGGACATTACTCCCAAACCAGGCAAGCCCTTTCTCCAATATTATCATATGTCACATGTGTAAAGATACTACCTGGACATAGTTTTCCCCAAATCCTCTAAAAGTTTTCTAGAATATATGCTCTGAGCGTCATTCCAAATTTATCTTTAATACCATGGCAATCATAGTCTTCCTCTATGACATTTTTGTCCATTTATGCATCAGTGAGTACCTAATAAATGAGAGGTAACTAAGACACCTTTGAAAGCACAGTAATAATCAAATTCTGTGATTTACAAAAGATTTCTATTATCTAAAAATTACCATCAGTCTGCTACAAAGATTCATTTTTCAGACAGACTATAAGCACAGGTCTAAGCCACATTGGTTCAGTGTGAATCTTATTTCCCAGTGGGCTATCCTTGGGCAAGTAGCCTTCTGTGTCCCAGTTTTCTAAGCTGAAAAGCAGAAGTAATGGTATCTTACAAGTTATGAGGATTAAGTGAGTTAATTATTGTAAAGAGCCTTAAGTAGTACCTGGTACATAGTACTTGCTCAATAAATGCTTGCTATTGTTATTTGTATGTATTGTATTTAAATCCATATTCATGATTCACTGATATTCTCCAGGGTAGACATTGACAATATTACCAACATATTATTACTTTTGTTGTTACTATAAAACTGTTCAGTGAATAGACTGTTCACACTACGCAAAGGGATATAGCAGGGACCTAAATCAGACAGTAGAAGATCAGGGGGCATTTGCATCTCGGGATCAGTTTCACAATGAGAACATCAGTGCCTGATGTTATTGAGTGTGTTACCTTTGTAGGTCACCAAGCATCCTTTAAAGTAGAGCTCAGAGATCTCTCTTCCATGCAAGAGCCACCACCCTAAATTTATGCACAGACAGCAAATTCTTAAATCACACTCTTTATACCTGGTTTTCTTTTTAGCTTCTGTTTATTTGCTGCAGTACAGAACTTTCTTTCTTAAGTAGAAAGGGTTTTTGTTTATCCTGACAGGTACTGATTCAAGAATATAGCCAACTTTGGAGTTTGCTTCCAGAGAAAGGATTTTTTTCTTTTTCTCTCCCATACTGTGGGTTGCCAACTGGCAGCGTACAGGATGGATGTGGCCAGCAGATGTGGTTAGTTTAGCCAGAGAAGTCTGTCATCAAGTTAAATTGTCATGTTATGGAGAGTGCCCCTCTCCAAGCTTTCCTTCTCAGCACCACTCACTGTTCTACTCCTGCTCACTCAATTCAGTTAAACACTTGCCTGGACGTCTAGGCATTTGAGCTGGCAACCTCTGCTTTAGATTTTGCAAATACCTCTTTGAGCTATAAGAACTGTCATTGAGATTAGTCTCTGGCTACTTGTCACAATAGGACCTGGCGCAGCTGCTCCATTACAATTTTAGCCATGGGACTAAGCACTGGCCAACAGAATAAGGGTGAAAGGATTCTCACGTCTTCTAGACATGGCCCTTGAATGTCCTGCATGATATCTTCTCTTCTCCTAGCCATGAAAATAGGAAGTAAGGACTCCCAAGGTGGCAGAGTCATCCAGTAGAAAGAGCCCAGAATCAGTCACTGCACAGAAGACAGTTACTCAGAACTGCCCCACAAGACACATCCACGCAACAGTGTACAAAGTCACTGAGATTTGGCATTGTTTGTTACAGCAGCTGACTGTACACTAAACATCCATGGAACAAGGGCGGCAAAGTCTTTGATACCACTGACATCACAGATATGTCCCAGAGACCAGTGAGAAGCATCAAGATTGAAGAAAAACATGACACAACTATCTCCAAAGCAGCCACAAATAAAGAGAGAAACTTCCTGCCCCAAATAATTATCTTACCAGGTTGGGAATACTCTCAGGTTCCATCCCCTCTTAAACCAGCTCCAAAAAGGTATTTTCCAAACCAACACCCTAGTGTCTCTGAGATCCTTGTTGTTTTCCTATCTCCAACTCTTTGCTTTTTCGTCATTAGTGTGGGTGGATAGTACTTTATCCCTGCCACAAAACACCTCTGGTTTACTCTTGTTAAAGTCAGTGTACTGAGATCAGTTTGGAGGGTCTTAGATTTGTGGGGAAGAAAGGATCCTTGCAGGATGTAAAAATATCACAGCAATGTATTTTGACTGATTCTTTATCCTTCCAGGGAGCACAAGCTCAGAGTCCAGGAAGGTTTTATAAAGGCACACTGCCTACAGCATGGAGCAATGTGGCATTGCAGGACACGTGCATGCACACACATACACACACATACACACACACGTACACACATGTGCATGTACTCACTGTGTGTATAAACTCATGTCATCCACGCTCCTGCTGAGTCTGACCTCCTTAAAATATTCCTGGTGTTTTACAGCCCCAGGAACACAGAACACCAGACACCTTGTTGGTCATTAAGGTCACAGACACTTCCTAGTGATTTTGTAGTTCTTGGGGACGTAAAAGGGGAGACTGCTTTTAGTTTGGTCCGTCCTATTGTTGCTTTCTTTTCTTTCTTTCTTTTTTTTTTTTTTTTTTTTTTTGAGATGGAGTCTCACTCTGTTGCCCAGGCTGGAATGCAGTGGTGTGATCTCAGCTCACTGCAACCTCCGCCTCCCGGGTTCAAGCAATTCTCCTGCCTTAGCCTCCAAAATAGCTGGGATTAAAGGCATCCACCACTACCCCCGGCTAATTTTTTTGTATTTTTAGTAGAGATGGGGTTTCACCATGTTGGCCAGGCTGGTCTCGAACTCCTGACCTCGTGATCCACGTCCCCCCCCTTGGCCTCCCAAAGTGCTGGGATTACAGGCATGAGTCACGGAGCCCGGCCCTATTGTTGCTTTCATATGAAACTTGAAACTAACATCCTAGACTTTATTTCTAAAAGGTGCTATCCAACATACTCTCCTCAAACTATAAATAAGGAAGCTGCATGTACGGCATCCCTCGGAGATACTGCACGTTCGGTTCCAGACCATACTAATAAAACGAATATTACAATAAAGTGAGTCATGTGAACTTTTTGCCTTCCCAGTGCATATAAAAGTTATGTTTACATTATAATGTAGTCTGTTAAGTATGTAATAGCATTATTTCTAAAAACAAAGTATATACCTTAATTTAAAAATACTTTGTTACTAAAAAGTGATAATGATAATGATCCTCTGAGCCTTCAACAAGTGGTTGTCTTTTTTCTGGTGAGGGTCTTCCTCCATTTTGATGGCTGCTGACTGATCAGGGTGGCGGTTGTGAAGGTTGGGGAGGCTATGGCAATTTCTTAAAATAAGAAAACAATGGGGTTTGCCAATCTATCAACTCTTCCTTTCATGAATGATTCCCCTATAGCATGTGATGCTATCTGGTAGCATCTAACCCGCAGGAGAACTTTTTTCAAAATTGAAAGCAGTCCTCTCACTGCTTTATCAACTAAGTTTAGTTATGATTCTAAATCCTTTATTGTCTCTGCAACAATCTTCACAGCATCTTCACGAGGATTAGGTTCCATCTCAAGAAACCACTTTCTTTGCTTATCCATAAGAAGCAACTCCTCATCCATTCACATTTTATCATGAGCTTGCAGCAATTCAAACACATATTCAAGCTCTACTTCTAATTCTAGTTCTCTTGCTATTTTGACCACATCTGTACTTCCTTCCTCCACTGAAGTCTTGGACTTCTCAAAGTCATCCATGAGGACTGAAATCAACTTCTTCTAAACTCCTGTTATTTTTGACATTTTAACCTCCCCCCAGGAATCACAAATGTTCTTAGTGGTATCTAGAATGGTGAATACTTTTCAGCAAGTTTTCAACTCATTTTGTCCTGATCCATCAGAGGAAACACTACCTTGAGAAGTTGTAGCCTTACAAAATTTATTTCTTTAATAATAAGACTTGAAAGTCAGTATTTTTCTTGATTCATGGGCTACAAAATGGAAATTATACTAACAAGTGTGAAAACAACATTTATCTCCTTATATATCTCCATTAAAACTTTTGGAT
Organism: Papio anubis; assembly: GCF_008728515.1. Classification (NCBI taxonomy): domain Eukaryota; kingdom Metazoa; phylum Chordata; class Mammalia; order Primates; family Cercopithecidae; genus Papio; species Papio anubis. The sequence continues at coordinate 7,152,921 of NC_044993.1, forward strand.
GACCAGGTACATTGTCAATGAACAGTAAGATTTTGAAGGGAATATAGTTTTCTGAGCAGTAGTTCTCAACAGTGGGCTTAAAATATCGAATAAATCATGTTGTAAAGAGATGTACTGTCATCCACGCTTTGTTGTTCCTTTTGCAGAACACAGGCAGAGTAGATTCAGCTTAATTCTTAAGGGCCCTAAGATGTTTGCAATGGTGACTAAGCATTGGCTTCAACTTAAAGTCACCAGTTGCATTAGTCCCAAATAAAAGAGTTTGCTTGTCCTTTACTTCTTCTTTCTAGCTACGAAAGTCCTAGTTGGAATCTTCGTCCAGTATAAGAATGTTTCAACCACATAAAAAATTTATTATTTAATGTATCCACCTTCATCAATGATCTTAGCTAGATCTTCTGGGTGACTTGCTGCAGTTTCTATATCAGCACTTCCTGCTTCACCTCACACTTTTTATTTTGCTTATTTATTTATTTGAGACAGTCTCACTCTGTCACCAGGCTGGAGTGCAGTGGCATAATCTCAGCTCACTGAAACCTCCTACTCCCTGGTTCAAGCAATTCTTCTGCCTCAGCCTCCCACGTAGCTGGTATTACAGGTATGCGCCACCACACCCAGCTAATGTTTGTAGTTTTAGTAGAAACGGGGCTTCACCACGTTGGCCAGGATGGTGTTGCTCTCCTGACCTCATGATCCACCTGCTTCGGCCTCCCAAAGTGCTGGAATCACAGGCGTGAGCCACTGTACCCGGCTTTCACCTCACCCTTTTATGTTATAGAGATAGTTTCTTTCCTTAAACGTCACACACTAACCTCTAGCTTCCAACTTTTCTCCTGCAGCTTCCTCACCTCTCAACCTTCGGAGAACTGAAATGAGTTAAGGCCTTGCTCAGGATTAGGCTTTGGTTTAAGGGAATGTTGTGGCTGGTTTGATCATCTATTCAGACCACTAAAACTTTCTCCATGTTAGCAATAAGGCTGTCTTACTTTCTTATCATTCATGTGTTCAATGGAATAGCACTTTTAATTTCCTTCAGGAACTTTTCCTTTGCATTCACAACTTTACTGTTTGGCACAAGAAACCTAGCTTTCAGCCTATCTCAGCTTTTGACGTGCCTTCCTCACCTAGCTTAATCATTTCTAGGTTTGATTTAAAGAAAGAGACGTGCAACTCCTCCTTTCTTCTTGAACACTTAGAGGTAAAGAAAGTGCTTTATTATAGGCTTATTCATTGGCCTAACTTCAATGTTGCTGTGTTTCAGGGAGTAGGAAGGTTGGAGGAGAAGGAGACAGATGGGTAAAGGATCAGTTGGTGAAACAGTCAGGACACACACTTATCAATTAAGTTTGGCATCTTATATGGGCACAGTTCATGTCCCCCCCCACTCACCAAAAAAAATCACCATAGTAACATCAAAGGTCGCTAACCAGAGATCACCAAAACAGACAAAGTAATAATTTTAAAAACAGTAAAGAAACTAGGAGAATTACCAAAACATGAGACAGATACACAAAGTGATCACATTTTTCTGTTGGAAAAACGGCACTGATAAACTTGCTAAGTGTAGAATTGTCAAGGCGAAAGTTGATCCTATAAATTGGGTTATTCTTGTTATACCCAACTAAAACTAAGCCAAGAAGCCAGAGAAAAAAAAAACAAGGGACACGAAGCATTGCTCCAACAATGTAATTCTCTGCAAGCCTGACTGCTGTAACCTGAACCCAGTTTTATCAATAGCTTCAAGATAACTAGCTGCAACTCCAGGACTAATTTTCTCACTGATGTTATGCACCAGCTGAAGCTTGCCAGCTTCCCAGAGCCTTACTAGTGTCAATGAACTTTCTCAAAGAGCAATACCTAACATTTCTCATTGTTACAAAACCTCCAGCTTTCTCTTTGTTCTTTGAACATACCAAAGACTGTCTAATCTGCATAAATGCCCCAAATTGCAAATCTTTCTTCCCAAATGAAATGCTAAATTTAGAGATTCATCTCTACATTTTTGACTTCAACACCACAAATCTTCAATTTGTAAAACATACAATATCTATGAAGTACAAAAAAAAAAAAAAAAAAAAGTGAAGCACAATAAAACAAGAAAACAAGGGAAAGCATGGCGCAAAAAGCCAAAACTAACCTAAGTCCAAACTCTGGCTGTGTGGTCATTTCTCTGGCTTTTGGCAAATTAATTCAGAGTGAATGGCCTTCACATGCTCTTTGCAAGAGAAACAGTCACTGGGAGGCTTTAATGAGATAATGCAAATGGAATAGACAATAGTCCCCTAAAGATATTCTCAATTCTCACTCTCCAGGACCTGTGAGTGTGTTAGATTACATGACAAAGGGTAATTAAGGTTGGCAATCAGCTAACATTAAAACAGCATGCTCCTCCTGGATTATGTAATTACATAAACCCAATGTAATCACAAGTATCTTTGAAAATGGAAGAAAGGATAAGAGAAAGAAATGTGATGATGAAGGCGAGGGCAGAGTGATGTAGTATGAGATGAACTCAACCTCACATTGCTGACTTTAAAGATGGAGGAAGGGGCCAGGAGCCAAGGAATGTGGGCGGCCTCTAGAAACTGGAGATGGCAGAAACAGAATTCTCCCCAAGAGACTCCAGAAAGGAATGCATCACTGCCAACACCTCGATTTTAGTCCAGTGAAGCCCATTTGGAACTTCTGACATTCAAAACTGCACAATACTATGCTTCTTTTAAGTTGCTATATTTGTGATCATTTTTTACAGCAGCCATTGGGAACTGATGCAGTCTACTGTAGCCTGTCCCCACAAGAGGCTCTCAGAAAATATAGGTTCCCTTTACTTGGTATTTTAACATGTAAATATAATTTGGGAAAACCAATGAAGAAGGCAAAATAGAGGAGTTACAAAGAAAGGAATAGCAGAGGGAATATGAAGGAGAGGTGGAGAAGGAAGGGAGAATAAGAGAAGGTCATGGCTTTGGAATGCTTTGACAAGGCTGTCAGAGTCAGGATGTGGCAATGACTGTCCGAAGTGCTCCTCTCCTCAGCATAAATAAGCATTACCGTTTGCTTTTTATTTTATTTTGTTATTTTATTTTTTGCTGTTGTTTTAGTAATTGCCTCTTTCAAGTTATGGGACATTTTGATCTGCCATTATGACAGCATCATAGGGTTCATTTTAAAATTGATTCTCTTAGTGAAAATTTAACTTTTCTATTATCTGCCAGCTCTGGCCTAGATACTAGAGATGGAAAAATGAATAAAACCCTAAAAAAACTTACTATCTAGAAGGAAAGACAGACACATGGACATATAATACACTACAACCTATGTTTCTATACATTGGGAACCAGTTAGAAAGTAGTTCAGAGTAAAGATTCCCAGGCTAGACTAACTGGGTCCAAATCTCAATTTTTCCAGTTAGTTTCTACGTGACCCTGAACAAGTTGCTTAACTTCTCTTTGCCTTAGTTTCCTCATTTGCAAAACACAACTAATAATTGTGTCTACTCCCATTGGTCGTAGGAGTCAATGAGTCAACACAAATCAAATGTTTCAGGGTGGAAACTGGTTCACAGTAGGTGTTATATGCTAGTTATTTATATTGATATCTGATATATATTTATTATATAAGTATACATTAATATTATAGTTCTATTAATATAGAAGGTATGTATAAAGTATTGTGGAAATAAAGAATAAGGAACAAGAAGCGCTTTGGATGAAAACAAGGACTGGGACCATGTCACAGACAAAGGACATATTAGAAAGATGATTGAAACTTTTCACGTGACAACCTCTAAGAACGAAGCTTCCATGCAGAAGTTTGATCAATACAAACACCATAGCATGCCAGTTCAAGAAACAGTGAGCCATTTGGCAGAAATAAATTCTGGTTTGTTTTCCAGATTATTTGAAGGTGTTTTGTCTCAAAATAGGGCGATGCATGCCCTCTTTCAGTTTGGATAAAACAGAGCCAAGAACAATTCACTCAATGAAATCACAATTTTTGTCTAAATGGAATTAACTCTTTACTATTAAGATTCCAGGATTAAGCCACTGGGCTCACTTGGAAAACTCAAAAGGAAAAATAGTTTTGTAAGAATTTAAGTTAGTGCACTGGGAATGCCTGGCTTGCTGGCTGGCCCTTAGGAGAAACCACAGGATGTGCCTGCTCAGGGTTGGTGGTATTTGCATCTACTTATGAATTTTTTGTAATTAAATTAGTGATGTCAAATGCCAAATAATACAAACTCCCCTTAAGTCAAACAAAGGAGCCCCTATATGAGGTACTCTTGGGTGGGCCTTAGTAGCCCCAGGGAGTTCAACTGAGAAAATGGTGAATGCTTACCATGTGCCAGGCACTGGAAAACTTGTCTGGTCTACACCAAAAAACAATGAATCCACAGAGACAACAGATGGGACACTTAGTAAATGAATAGGTCTGGAATTTGAGGCTTCAGCCCAATAGAGGATGCCGCTGGTGGCTGTGGCCAGTACCTCTGCCAACCTCTGATCTCAGTCGCTGCTGCAATGAGTTTCCAAAGAAGTCAGACTTGCCCCTTACAGTGCCCTCAGTCTCTGCATTCTGCTTTGGTGCTTTCTCCTACACTGCAGGAGCTTGGCTAATGTGAGGAAAAGCAGAGATGGGAAAGGAGGGGGAGTTAATGCTCCTGCGGACAGCCCTCAGTGCATTGGAAATGACAGCTGGCTGAATGCTCCCACCTGCCTTCTTGCAGACAGACACATCTGAGAGTCATTCCCTGTGCCTCTCGAGGTCCCTGTGGACTGGCCCCTGGCTGTCTACAGCAGTGACCTCAAGGATTCCTTAATACATTGGTTCCCTCTCCTTTCCTGCCTTCTCATCCTTCCTTACCTGTGCTTCCTGGATCACCTCCATAAGAAAACTACCTACACCTGATTCTCATCTTAGGCTCTGATTTCAGGAAAACATGCCCCCATGTATCAATTTCATATTGCTGCATGTACAATTTCATATTGCTGCAAAGTACTACAATCTGAGGGGCTTAAAAATACTTTATTGGCTGGGTGCAGTGGCTCATGCCTGTAATCCCAGCACTTTGGGAGGCTGAGGTGGGCGGATCACGAGGTCAGGAGATCGAGACCAGCCTGGCTAACACGGTGAAACCCTGTCACTACTAAAAAAAAAAAAAGAAAAAAAAAAATTAGCAGGGTGTGGTGGCGGGTGCCTGTAGTCCCAGCTACTCAGGAGGCTGAGGCAGACTAATAGCGTGAACCCAGGAGGTGGAGCTTGCAGTGAGCCAAAATTGCACCACTGCACTACAGCCTGGGCAACAGAGCAAGACTCCATCTCAAAAAAAAATACTTTATTACCTTATAGTTCCAAAGTCTGAAGCCACAGGGCTGAACTCCTTCAGGAGAATCTGTTTTCTCCAGCTAGGTCATCTACATCCTTTAGTTCACAGCCTCCTTCTTTCAAGCCAGCGGGATGGCCTCTTCTCATCTGTTTCTCTCTGGCTCTCTTCCTTCATCACATTGTCTTCTGTTTTCTAACACTGGTTCCTCCTACTTCCCTTCTATAAGCTTGTGATTACATCATGCTCATCTGGATCATATAGGTAACCTTCACACATTCTGAAAATTAGGATGTGGACTTATTAGGGAACCATTACTCAGCCTACCACAGCCCATGAGAAGCTTCTAAGAGGGAAGGGAAAGTTCTGTAAATACAGCTGTAGTTCAAAATATCCACGAGGGAGTCATTCCATGATCACCCACATTCCTGGCAATATTTACCTGTGAAATCAGGAAAGCCTAAATGAAGACCTCACTGACGGTGAATAGTCACATAGCCAGGCCTGGTGTTGTGTCAATTTCACAATTAGACTATGAACTTTTCTTGCCTAGAAATAATTATCAGATCCTACTCGGCCTTGCTGTGAAGTGGAACATTTTATTCCAACTGTGCAGCTCTCAACACGTTCTTCTCTGCCAGACATTAGACAAGACGTCAGATTTCTCATCACATGGGAAGGTTTTTATTAATTATCTTTCAGAAGCAAAGTCCTTTTTGTAATTTACTTTTTCACACCAGAAAAGTTCTTCTATTGAACTAAAATGTCTATCTTGTTAAGCTGTTTTTTTGTTTTGTTTTTGTTTTGTTTTGTTTTTCTGCTAAAGGTTCTCACTCTGAAAAGTTCTAGAAGGAAAGAAACAAATCAAGCACAAACTGGTGTGGAAAGCAAGGAACTGATTGTGTTAAGCAGAATGCCACATATCTTCCCCTGGGTCGGAGTATATGAATACACGTCTTTTCTTTAAAATCTAACTGCCTAATAGACAGTTACGATATTCCCCCAAATGCTCATACAAACATTTGACCATTCTGAATTAAAAGGAATTTGAACAGTTGCTCATTGGATGCCAATTGGTCGTATTCTGAAGGACTCATTCATTGATGCAAGCAGCATCTACTGAGTGCCTACTGTGCGTCAGTGCCAAGACAATATACATAAATTGGCATTATACACAAAAAGGCAAGGTGCCTATCTTCAGGAAACACAGAACATCACAGGAAAGACTGACATGCTAATACCTTCTTTAAAAACACAATTTAAAAAGTGTAAGGATGGGCCGGGCGTGGTGGCTCACGCCTGTAATCCCAGCACTTTGGGAGGCCGAGGCGGATGGATCATGAGGTTAGGAGTTCGAGGCCAGCCAGGCCAAGATGGTGAAACCTCATCCCTACTAAAAATACAAAAATTAGCTGGGTGCGGTGGCTGGTGTCTGCAAGTCCAGCTACGTGGGAGGCTGAGGCAGGAGAATCGCTTGAACTAGGGAGGCAGAGGTTGCAGTGAGCCAAGACTGTGCCACTGCACTCCAGCCTGGGTGAAAGAGCAAGACTCCATCTCAAAAAACAAAAAATTAAGGATGGAGTTGGTAATCTAATACAAGGATGCTCAACCCCCAGGCCACGGAGGGGTATGTCTGCAGCCTGTCAGGAACCTGGCCGCCCAGCAAGAGGTGAGTGGCGGGCCCACGAGTGAAGCTTCATCTGTATTTATAGCTGCTCCCCAGCCCTTGCGTTACCACCAGAGCTCCACCTCTTGTTAGACCAGCAGTAACATTAGAGTCTTACAGGAGCACGAACTGTATCGTGAACTGCAGATGTGAGGGATCCTTCAGAGAATCCAATGCCTGATGATCTGTCCCTGTCTCCCATCACCCCAGATGGGACCATCTAGTTACAGGAAGACAAGCTCAGGGCTCCCACTGATTCTACACTATGGTGAGTTGTGTAACTATTTCATTATATATGATAAAGTAATAATAATAGAAATAAAGTATACAATAAACGTAATGTGCTTGACTCATCCCCAAATCCTCCCCTCCCCCATGTCCCTGGTACATGGGAAAATTGTCTTCCATGAAACCAGTCCTTAGTGCCAAAAAGGTTGGGGACTTCTGATCTCATAGAAACAGCAAAATAGAGATCAGAATCAACTGAGTCCTCATGGAGGGGTGAGTAAGGTCACTGGAGAAAGCACTGTTCTAGACAACTCCCATTTAGCTGATTTTGCCTGTATACTCTTATATTTTAAACAAATAAAGAGTGGTGCAGTGTGAAAAACTACAAATGAGGGTAGGCCTTGAACTCCCAAGGACTTGAAATTCAAGAACTACCACCATTTGTAGTCCTTGAACTGTCTCTTTGGTGCAGCTACTGGTTACTACTCAGAAGGACTCAGATCTCTCAAGACTGAACTACCCTGATGATTACAAAATTCCTTGTTGTCTTGATAACAACTTGTTAAAAGGCAAGAATTTTTGAGAAGATAGGAATTAAAAAGTAATTTAATATGCACGTTTTCTTCTGCTTTATATTTCTAGAGTAGCATGCAAGATAATAATATAATGTCTAGGCCGGGTGCAGTGGCTCACGCCTGTAATTCCTGCACTTTAGGAGGCCAAGGCAAGTGGATCACCTGAGGTCAGGAAAATCGCTTACACTTGGAAGGCATAGGCTGCAGTGAGCTGAGACCACCCCACTGTACCCTGGCCAACATGATGAAACCCCATCTCTACTAAAAATACAAAAAATTAGCTGGGCATAGTGGTGCGCACCTGTAATCCTAGCTACTCAGGAGGCTGAGGCAGGACAATTGCTTGAACCCGGGAGGTGGAGGTTGCAGTGAGTTGAAATCATGCCACTGCACTCCAACCTGGGCAACAAGAGCAAAACTCCATCTCAAAAAAAAAAAACATATATATATGTGTGTGTGTATATATATGTATGTGCGTGTGTGTGTATGTACATATATGTGTATATATGTGTGTGTGTACCTATATGTGTATATATGTGTGTGTGTGTACATATATATAATGTCTAAGTAGAATGCAAGGCAGGCTCAGATTTCAAGGGAGAAATACAGGGAGGGAGGGAATTCTTCTAGCAGTGAGGGGTACCCAAGGGCATCCTAGTGAGTGTTTAATGGCCAGCTCTCCAAGAAAGAGATGCCTTGATTTGTGACTTTTGACAATGTCCAGGGCATAAATGTTCCCATCCTGGCTAATTTCAAGCTACTAACGTGACATCACTGAATACGGAGTTGTGAAAAGCTGTGTACAGCTGTCTTTCGTGGGTTAAGCAGCTCCAGCACAGAACTAGGTATTCCAGTTCCTATTTCTAGATCATTTGGATTAAGACTTTTCTGGATTTTTGTAGCACCTTCGTGAACATAAACCATCGTACCACTGTGCCACAAAATACAGCTTTGCTCTTTCCCAGAGTGACATTTTGTAACAAGGGAGAGGGTTACACTATGTATGAGTTAAAATAGCCTGGAAAACCCTTCCAGTAATGGAGCAAAATGGGCCACCACAATTTTGGTTTTATAGTAAGAGAAAATGCAATGAATCCTTAATCATGGCTGTGTGTTATTTAAATATTGCTTTTGATGTTTTATCCGGAGTCCTAGCTCAAATGATCAGAGATAATCCTGCCTCCTGACATAATTAGGGAGCTGCTGTTTTGCTAAGCTAGAGGATAATCAATTTGACCTTGAAAGTTTGTCTATAGTGCCATACTACTGTTCAGAACACAGACATGTCAGCCACACTAGTATCTCCCATGTTAAACACCAGCCACAGGCTGTGTTCCCAGGGCAAGCATGCACTAACAGAGAGGCTGCAAAAAATCATGGCCGGTAGGTCCCATATGGCCACTATATCTGCTAGACCGCCTTTAGCTTGTAGAGGCTGCCATTCAAATATCAAGGATTTTCACCGAGCGTCTGGATTTGGGACAACACTGAGCTTGGAGTCAAACAGGGCAACACTGCATGGATGATGAGAATGACCTCCTGATGGACAGGCCTCATTTCTAGATGCCCATAGGCCATGCATCCCATGTGTCCCCAGCAAGTACCATTTGCCTTCTGTCATCACAGTTGCACTGCTCTTTGCCTTACAGTCAACTAAAAGTGATTTTTGGTTTGTAATTGTGTCTTCATATAGACTTTTCTTATACCCAAGCCTCCTCACTCATTGACACTAACTTTCTGACCTTGCCAAGCACCTGATTTTCCACTCTTCATCTACTAACACTCACAGGAAAAGAGTCTTCCTTGAATGGTTGCAAAGAAGTCATTTGTGTTACAATGAAACTGCTACCACCATTAAAATGTCTCCAATATCTCCTTAAAGCAGCTTCCATATTTACTGTCTTCTAGATCTTGAGAACCTGACTCAGCCTGCTCTATTATTCAAGTTTCATTCTTTTCTTTTCTTTTTTTTTTTGAGATGGAGTCTCACTCTGTCACCCAGGCTGCAGTGCAGTGGGGTGGTCTCAGCTCACTGCAACCTCCGCCTCCCGAGTTTAAGCAATTCTCCTGCCTCGGCCTCCCAAGTAGCTGGGGTTACAGGCACATGCCATCACACCTGGCTATTTCTTTCATGTTTTTAGTAGAGACGAGGTTTCACCATGTTGGTCAGGCTGGTGTCGAACTCCTGACCTCAAATGATCTGCCCACCTCAGCCTCCCAAAGTGCTGGGATTACAGGTGTGAGCCACCGTGCCTGACCAAGTTATTTTTTTTTTCTTTTCAAAGCATCAGGCCCTCTCTCTTTAGCCCACTTGTTTGAAGACACAAACATTTTAGGGCGATAAAAGTGGCTTCATGTTGGTCTCCTCAGACTAAGGACATCGCCCCCCTCAGCTTCACCACAGTATCAAAACATCACCCCTCTTCTCTAACCTCCTAAGCCTGCTTGCCACTAAAAGCAAACAAAATCAGTGTATCTGAATGCAGATTCAGTCATAAGCCCTCCTATTATCATTACAGCATTAACTTTCAGAGTGGGGAAGGTGGTCTCTTCTTCTCATCAAGCAAACCTTTGGCAGGTTTTGAACTAAAAAGAAAAAAATCATCTGAGCTGAAATAGTTTGAAGGAACATAACTTTTTCTTCTCATGTCTGTTTGAGTCCAGAAGTTCAATTACCTGAAATTTCATGAGTCAGTCCTTTGGATATTTTCACCCCAAGCTGGATTAATGTAATATTTCAAAGTGTCTGCTAATCCTACTGCTCTTTCAAAGTAAGTCTGATTTTTCTTATGGAAAAATAGTGTACCTCTCCTACACTAGAATTTGGAAGAGGAGGGATCATCTTCAAAAATTACGCAGTATATAATATGATAACGTGAAGAGCTTCTACAGTAGGCTGGGGGACTACACTAGAGTCTCCTTGGCTTGTCAAACATCAGCTACAGACTTTGCTCCAAGGGCAAAAAAGCTCTAGCAGAGAGGTGCACATGGTGATGGCTACAGACTCCATCTGGCCACTGTATTTATTCATTGGCCAGCAAAGCCGTTATCCAAGTTGGGGGTGCTGAGGGCCAGAATGAAGGTAGTTGGAGGAGGGACAACGGGGGAGGCAGGGCTGGGTTCGAGTAAGGGAGATTAATCATCCTGGTTTACTGGGACTGTCTAACTTTCAGTTTTAGAGGTCCCATATCCCAGGAAACCCTGCATTGCCAGGTGTCTTAATCCCAGCAGGAAATTGATAGCACACTCAAATTGAGCTATATGAGAAGAGATAGATGCAGGAACCAGCAAAAGTACAGTCAGAGTCAAGGAGAAGGGGCCCACAGCATAAAGCAACATGCCAGTAAGAATGGAGCACCTTTCCCACATCTAAGCCTAGAGGGCCAGGGGAGGGAACAATTTCCAGACCCAACAGAAAGAGCTACATGGAGGGGACTCCCTGAGAAGAACTGTAACCCCCAATGGAAGGACACAGCAGCCTGCAGAGATTTATTCTACTCTCTCCTTCTGAGCTCTTGTCCCAATCCTCCATTGGCTAAACCATTGATTGACAAATCACAGCCCTTGGGCCACATCTTAGCCTATTGTCAGTTTTTGTAAATAAAGTTTTATTGGAACATGACCATGCTCATTGGTTTAACTATTGTGTATGTCTGCTTTCATGCTACAATGGCAGAGTAGAGTAGCTGCCCAGAGACTGGAGGGCCTGCAAAGTCTGAAATATTTATTATCTGGCCCTTTGAGAAAAAGTTTGCAGACTTGTGGGCTGAACCCACTGGAAGCCAGAAGGCAGGGACCTTTATATAAGGCCAGAGCAAGGTGAAGTCAGCTAAAGAATGAGCAACCTGGAGGGGCCAGTGAAGTGGCCAATCACACTTGTCACCTATGACATCAGTCACAGAATGAGAGAAGTACTGGGACAACCTAGGCCAAAAAGGTGAAAACAGAGGTCACCACAATGACTCTGAGTGTAAACAAAACCATGAACTTCTTAGGCAGCCCTCTGTGAACCAGGTTTTTTGAATTAGGCTCATGCAGAGAAGGCACAATTGTGGAAAGATGAGATTTGAAAAACCCAGAAGCACTGAGCATCTTCATGATATTACTATTACTTTGGCAAATTTCTCTGTAAGTTCAATATTTTCTAAAAACTTTTTTCAACAATTGAAGACAGCATTTTAAGTCAATAAACAGGAAGGATGTGGGGGCTTCATTTGTTCTTTGAGACACAGAACAATAAATATAGTAATTCCCAATATCCATGAGGCAAATATTGAACACCTACCACCTGTCCGTCCCTAGAGTGGACGCTAGTGGTAACACAGTAAATAGGACGGGCATGTTCTTCTGCCAGAAAAATATATCCTCCTTCTAATGGAGATACCCATGAACAAGAATAAAATAAGGACAAAGGATAACTTTAGAATGATAATTCCATTAGAGAAATTAGAACTCAGTGATGGGAACAGGCAAGCATCTGCAAAGAAAAGGGTGAGGACTTGGTCATGGATAATGCAGGGGAAGAGCTTTCAAAGCAGAGGCAGCAGCTAGCACCAAGGTAAGGCTTTGGGGCCAGGATCTGCGCGGTGATGGGAGGAACGTCAGGGTGGTTAACGGGTAGTACTGGGGATGAAGTCAGAGAGTTAATAGTGGCCTTATGACCTCTAGTCCTGGGCAGAAAAGAGTTACAAAGCAGATTGCAGACTGCAATGTTGGAAAGGCCTGCTTGAAAGGTTGGCTGGCATCTGGGAACTTGGGTTTGGAAAGTATTCCCACCCCCATAACTGATAAGAGTGGCTCCAAGTGCCTAATGTTTGTATGAACTATTTGGTTTATGCTGAACCCTTGCTTTTCTTCCGGGAACCAGGAATGTTGCTATGTATCAGGCAGAGGCTGCCTATGTGACCAGCTTGACCAGCTTCCAGTAAAAACACAGGGCACTGAGTCCACAGTGAGCTTCCCTGGTAGAAACCATTTCACACACAGTGTCATCATATGTTGCTTGGGGGAGTTAAGCACATCCTGTGTGACTGCATTGGGAGAGGACTGTGGAAATCTTGTAACTGATTTCCTCCAGACTTCACTCTTAGGCCTTTGCCCTTTGCTGATTTCGCTCTGTATATTTTCACTGTAATAGATCTTAACCATGAGTCCTTCTAGAGGATCAAGGAACCTAGGGGTGGGCTTGGGGACCTCTAGGACCTCCTAGGACTAGGGGATCAAGGAACCTGGGAGTGGTCTTGGGGACCTCTGACATAAATGGTGGATCTGAATTTCATTCATTTGTTCTGTGCCAGAAATCAGGGAGGATCACTTTACATGGACTTTTCCCTGTAATCCTCACCACAAGCCTCTGAGGTAGGCAAGCTCTCCCCATCCTCACCACCACTATTTTACAGATAAAGTAATTAAGATTAAGACAGTTTCAGCTTCTCACAGGAGGTCACCCCACTGAGCCTGAAGGAAAATCCACGTGGACTCACTCCCATTCCCACCATTCACCCTCCGGGCTCATCCACAGTGCCCAAACTGCCTGCAGAAAATACAGGGATGCTTTTGCATATTTGTTTGACTTCCACCTCGATGGGTTGCCCATTTTAAGACTTTAATCTATTTTATCATGAGATGCTCCAGCAAAGCTCATTGAAGCTCCACCTCTTAATCTTGACAGTGAATTTGAGCCTTTGTTATAAGAAAGACTATTAAGATTTGGCAATAAGATTCTTCAAGGGTGATAAATATCCCTTTAAAGGGATTGCATATTCACTGACTGAATAACTCTGTCCTAAAAATGAAAGTCACACTTGGAGAATGGAAAGGTGGGTTATGAAAATGCAGATTAGAATGACTATGGGCAGAACTGAATTCGGCTTGTCTTGTCATGAAGAAGTATGAGTTGGCGTACGGCCTTTCTAAGCCTAGTCCAGGTGTACCACAGAATGCAGGAACTCGGCATCAGCAGGCTCATCATGGGCTGTGATGTCTGCTGTTTGAAGGCAGCAGTAAAAAATGCCAAGAAGCTATCATTTCCATCACCCCAGAACTTATCTGTGCTCTTCTGAAGATGAAGACCTCTGTAGGCCTAACATCCTTTCTCATCAATATTCCTCAAAGTGGGATACATATGCCCACTTTGGCATATCATGTAATTTTACGCAGTATACTGAGATGAACGATGTTAATGTTAATAATTATGTCTTGGCAAGGCACAGTGGCTCATGCCTGTAATCCTAGCCCTTTGGGAGGCCAAGGCTGTTGAATCACCTGAGGTCAGGAGTTCAAGGTCAGCCTGGCCAACATGGCGAAACCCAGTCTCTACTAAAAATACAAAAAAAAAAAAAAAAATAGCTGGGTGTGGTGGCGGGCACCTGTAATCCCAGCTACTTGGGAAGCTAAGGCAGGAAAATTGCTTGAACCCAGGAGGCAGAGGTTGCAGTGAGCCGAGATCGTGCCACTGCGCTCCAGCCTGGGCGACAAGAGTGAAATTCCATCTCAAAAAAAAAAAAATCAAAAACTAACAAACAAAATGCAAAATGAAGCATCTTTCACATGCAAAGTTCATATTCACACTTAAAGCCCTGAAAAGCCACATGGGAAGAAAGCATTTCAAACCTTCTACCAGATACACATGACACATGCTGAGAGTGAATCATAGCGAATTCTGACGTGTGGGACCTGAGAGATGAGGCTTTGCTACATGAGGAGGCTCAAGAGCCTGGAGCTGTTTTCTCCTGGGGGTGTTGGTAGCAGAGACTTCCTGGTGTGATCAAGACATATATTCATTTTATTGTCATAGACTGATGGAGCTGATGAGATGCTGGCCAAGAATTAAATGTCCTTGGTTTGCTGGAGGCAAGCATGCATATGGATTGATCATCACAGCAGGGCAGTTCCGGCTTCCTCCTGTGCATGAGTTGAGACCTGCAAAACTAGGGAAACTTCTATCTGGAGAACAGGCGCGGGGAGGCCGCTGATCAGGCCTGAGGAGGACCAGAGCATTTCCTCATAAGCTGGGCGCACAGGACTGTATGCACCTCGTGTCTCTGGCGTGTTAAATAACCAGCAGTGGAATTGGAAATTATTGAGCAAGGGGTAAGGCCAGAAAGAGGAGCCTTTTATCAAATCAAGGGCTACAGCAAGTGAATTTACTTTCCCCAGGGAGCACATCCCAGGAAATTTACTGGGTGGGTACAATATTTGCAGCTTGGAATATGCTCCCTCCGGCTAAAATTGGGGTAGCTGTGGAGTTTAAATCCAGGTGCTATGTGACCTTAAAAAGGAAGAAGAGACCGAGATTTATACAGAGCATTCCCTGTGAATGTCAGAAGGAGCATAAATTGGTTCCAGCCCTCTAGAGCTTCCACTGTCCAATGCGGCAGCCACCGGTCACATGTGCCTATCAAACCCCTGAAATGTGGTGAGTCCAAATTAAGAGGTGCTGTTAAGTGCAAAATGCACAGTGGATTTTAAAGACATGGTATGAAAAAAGAACATAAAGTATTTCATTCACAATTTCTCTATTAACTACAAGTTGCAGTGATACTACTTGAATATATTGGGCTAAAGAAAACACATTACAATTAATGTCACCTGTTTCTTTTTACTTCTTTTAGCATAGCTATCAGAAAATTTAAAATTATATATGTGGCTTTGATGACTCCAGAGCAGGCCTCAGCAAACTTTTTCTTAAAGAGCCAGCAGTAAATATGTTAGGTTTTGTGGGCCAAGAGGCAAAATTAAGGATTTTATGTAGCCATTATATAAGCATTTAAAAAGCAACTGCTTAAAAACATAAAAATCATTTTAGCTTGCTAGTTGTCCACACACAAGTGGCAGGCTGGATTTGGACCTCAGATCAGAGTTTGCAGACCTCTTTCCAGAGCATAATATTGTGCAAAATCTCCAATAAACATCCCCATGGACCCAGCAAGCTCACTTCTGTGGAGCCAAGTGTGTAAGCGGACAGACATTTATCAGGGGGACAAGGGGGCTGACCACTGTGAAGAAACAGGCTCAGACCCAAAGCTGGTCAGCTGCTAAGAGGGAAAGTATAACTCAACCCACAGTGGCCGTGGACTGTGAATGGCTGCAAAGCTTATGTTCTTAAGCTTCACCAATGGAAGGCACCTCTTTATTTTTTTTCTTTTCTTTTTTTTAGAGAGGGAATCTTTCTTACGGCTGTATGACTATGTCAGACAGACCTAATCGCCTTCTTGGCCCTGACTAGATGCTCTTTGAACAGATAGATAAAGGAAAGAAATGCCTGCGTGTTTGGGGGCCTCTTTGTTGTGGTTTTGAAATAGCTCTTGCATCTCTTTCAGTACAAATGACCAAGAATTGACTAGAGTTCACCCATCTAATGCAGGCCCCTGCTTTTCATGCATAAGGCACTGACCTTTAAATTCATCTGAGAGATGCATCAGCCTATCTGGCGAGAAGAAACAGATCTCCTGGGGTCCAGTAGTTTGCCTTCAGTGCATCAAGAGTTAATCCTCCAATGCTGAGGGTTATTAATATAAAAAATACAAAGCAGGCATATCCTATCTTTTTGAAAGCAGATGAGCTGGCTAGTGCTGAATTGAGAAAATTATTATTTATTAAAAATGAGATAGTCATGGGCCAGTGACTAACGTGATTGGGTTCAGAGACAATTCCCCACCCACAATGTAAGTAATACATTTCTCGAGAAAGGTGTTTTGTTAAATACAAAATGCCAGTAGCATTATTATTCATCTGCTCTGAGCTCACATGTCGATCTTTTCACATTATAATCGCATCAACCGTGAAGAAACCCTCACTGTAGCCACACACCGTTTTGCCTCCCCAGTAACTGCTATACTGTGGACTTGCACAGAGCCAGGATTTCCTTCAACCCTGGTTCTGGCTTAAGTGTCCCCTGAGAATTCCAGACAAGGATGCAGTAGATTGAAAACAGATTCCATGAAGTCCCTAGGTTGACATTAGGCTATTCCCTGGACAGATGGAAGAACAGAGGGGGAGGGAAGGGAATCATTTTCCATTTTCATTAACTGCACAAGGAACGCAAAGCCCTTGAATCGTTAAGGGAGGTTCAGAAGGGATGCATTCAGACCGTGCTCTCCAAACCCAGCATTTGACAACATAGTGAATTCCTAGGGATCAGAATCACACAGCAAGAGGCTGTTGGGTTCCTGGGTTGGGTTTAGACTGTGAAGTCAAGCAAACCCGGCTTTGAATCCCCATGCCACAATTTACTATCTATGCAACTTCCATGGAGGTACTTTCTTTTCCATAAGAGCGGAAGCTGGATGCCTCCATGAAAAGGGCAGTGAGAATTATTTTGCAGGGTCACTGGGAGGATTAAAGAAGAAGCACATTAATGTCCTTAGCACACAGGAAGAAAGTGCTGCATAATTATTCATGGTATGAACACATTTGAAATCAGAAAACCCTGAATATCCAAAACATTTGTTTTTTAGAAGAATTAGACAAGGCTCTTGGGAGACAGGTCTGAGTCCACTGGTCTCTCACATTGACTCTCCTTCTGTCTGCCATCTGGGAATGTTACCATAACACACTGACTCATTTCAGGGTAAAAAGGTATAACTGTAAGATGGGAATTTTGTGGCATATTTTTGCAGCTCACTCACATAACACACGTTGCTAATCCATGGCTGCAGTTCTATGATGTAGGCTGGATCCAACATCAGAATCCTCCCAACACAGCCTCTCAAGCAACTGCTGCCAAATAATGGAAGCTGTCATCTGAATCAAAATCTGCCTATGTTCCTTGGTGCAGTTAAATTCAGATACTATTTGAGTGGTTGTCACCCAGTAGATGCTCAAGAAGGTCATTATCTTTCTATCCATTTACATTTCAGAATATACAGTTATTTGTACCAGGCTGACTTATCCAGATGCAAAAGCTTACTGTAACATGGCAATGTTACTGAAACAATTTCATATTGTTGCTATATTTTGTTTTGTTTCATTTTGTGATGATAATAGTTGAAAAGAATGTTTAAGATTCTTTTTTTTTTTTTTGCTGGGAATCTTGCACATGATTTATAAATCTAATTATAACTGTGGATACTGACAGCCTACAACTATGTTTAATAGACTGTATTTTCTTATTTGCATCCGAATTTTTGCAACCATGTTGGCAGAGCAACGATAAGGAGGATGAGAAGGAGGAAGGAGAGGAGGAGGAAGAAGAGATGAAAAGTCACACCTAAGTTATAAGTACCCACTTGCTCTAAAACACTGAAAACTATGAAAAAGACAATGCATTATTTAGGGTTGAAAATCAAGCTTAGATATTGCAAAACTTATTTTCTAACTGGTTTCATGTTCATAATTAATGGTTAATATTCTGCCATTTATAAAGTATTAAAATAAACAGTGGTTTAATGAGATTTCACTAGGCCACTTGCAAGCACTCAATCAAATCTTACTTTCAATATGTGAAAAATGTCTCCTTGACTCTTAATGCGTTTAGGGTCAACAGTAACATCTTCATACATAAAATATTCCATTCTGCTTTTAAAGAAGAGGTAATTATGAGATAAGGGTCACACAGAAGGTCGAGGTTTTGTGTAACTTCTGTTCTAATTAATTTATCATATGTGGGACTTTGCTTTGGCTTCCAAGTGTTGATCTTTTATAGCTACCACATTCCATGTGATAATGAGTTTTATTCCTTCAAAAGGTCATCCTTGATATAATTTCACCGTTAACAGAGTGAACCTGTGAGCTTGGGTTTACCTAGATGTGGTTACTTCCTGGAAAGTCGTTCCACAAAGTCTTGAGTCTGTTTTGCCCTTACATGTCATTTAAAAACCAAAGAGGCCAAGTCATTTGAACAAAAGGTGAGAAATTCCATTAATCATTAGGAAGACTGACTTCACAATCCTGGCCCTATGGAACAATGTGGAGCAGCAGAAATATTTGTATCTGAGAATTTGTTTTCTTTCTTCCTCTTCTGTCTCATAAGTGAAATGACCTGGATGTTATTGTTATGTTGTTGGGTATTGATTTGGTGGTTGGTTCTCTTTGGTAGTGTGATCCACAGCTGGGGTCCTCACCTCAGCCCCTTTATTATCAGGAAACCTTTGTGTTGTTGTTGGAGTTGTTTCCTTTGATGCTTCTCATTATTTGAAAGATTTTGGTCTTCCAAGCAAACTGCATTTATTAAGTAACAGTTATGTCATTTCACAGGATCTCCCAACCCCCAGCACTTTAAAAAAAATCAAAGATATATAATTATCAAATAGAAGCTTCTTAATCAACCAAGCTGAATTGCTAGGATTCTGGCTGAAAGCAGAGAAACTTGATACCGACCTAGCCAAGGATAAATGTATGGTTTCAGTCAGAGTTTCTGAAATGTTAATGATTGGCAAATCACCATCACTGACTGCAAAGAAGCCCCTGGACTAATGCTTCTCAAATGCCACTGTGTATGCAAATCACCTGGAATCTTGTGAAAATGCAGATTCCTATTCAACAGGTCTGGGGCAGGGCCTAGGTGCTGCATTTCTGACAAGTGCTCAGGTGATGCTGAAGCTGATTGGTCCATGGACCACACGTTGGGAAGCAGGGCCCTAGAGAATAAGGGAGAGCAAGCAGGGAAGGGGGCCATAGCTTCAGCTCAGTTTCAGCTCTGTGGAAGATTTGCTAAGCACCCTCTGTATACCAGGCCCATTGTAACACAAGATACACTTTCATATAAAATATAGTAATATGACAGTTTTTCTTTCAATGACTTATTCTATATCTTGTCACATAAAAGTACTGTGCATTTCAGACAAGAGCTAGGCTATGCCCAGGTTGGGATTATTTTCATGGTCAGGGTAATATGTATGTAAGACTATTTTTACTGGCCTTCCTCTATGCATAGAACAAGGCATTGGTGTATTTAACACACATTTATGTGTCAATACAGGTATAAAGTGCTAAAAGAAACAGACACAGTCCATGCTGTCATGGCATGTCAAGCTGACAAGACATGGAGCAGGTAAGAACACAAATTAATGTCACTACATATAACATGAGTGTCAGGAAAGAAGAGAGCATATCCTTACATCTTCTAAGTGCTCCCACCCCTCACCATTTACAAGCAAACGACACTGTAGATCCTCTTTTTCCTTTCACTGTATCACTCCCCATTTGTTCAAGAAATAGTCATTGTTCCAGACACTATACCCATTTCATAATGCAACAACACTGCTCACTGCCCATGGGGACCATGATGAGTCTCAGCAGAGAAAAGATGCTAATCTTTATAATCCCTACTCAAGGGTCAACACCAGGTATGTAATTTCAGAGCCTAGCACAGTACCTCTCATAGTACTGGCATTCAAACATATATTTTTGAATGGATAAATGAATGGAGTTATCAATAAGTGCCAAGTGTCCTCCCTGTAGTGTGAATCAGAAAAGGTGCAGGATAATGGCTTTTATTATAAGCGTCACATGCAGACAGAATGGGCTATGGATCCCAGCCCTGCCACCATTCAGCTTTCAGAAGCTTTGCTCCCTCATCTGGGGGAAAAAGAAAGTAGTAACAATAACATTTTTATTGTAGGACTGCTGTAGGATTAAATGAGATATATCTATGAAATGCTTACTCAAGGGCTTGGCAAAGGAAGGAAGTGCAGCAAATAATAATGTTGCTTACTGTAAACATCATCTTTATGATTACTTTCTTAACAATTGTTATGGAAGTACCATCTGATATGGTCCTCAAAGGAGATGAGGCATTTCGACACATGGAAATGATGAGAAAGCTTCAGCAGAGAAAACAAATCTTTAAGAATCAGATTATTGCTTACACATTCAATAAATATGCCACTGGTTATTTGTGCTTGCCAGGGAATTAGGTGAAGATTAATTAATATTTATAAAGTATTTTGATATCCATGTAATATCTAGTAAGCAATTAGTTCTGTAACGCAAAGCCAAATCCTTTTACATACCAAACAATGTAAAACAAACTGAATACAGCTGTGTAAGAAGGAACGGAATTTCATTAACTCATGTTGCAGGAAATATGTAGCTGGTTGGTTTCCCCCTCTTTCCCTTTCAGTAATCTTCTTGCTGATTTTCTGTATCTTCCGACTGTACTTTTCTACCCTACCCCCTGCAGCCCCAAATCAAATTATTTCCTCTTGGGTAGCCGTGAAAACCGAAATGGGATAAAAGTAAATGCAATACTGGCCCCTCCAGCCTGGAAGGTGTTTCAAGCCCAAGAGTATATAACAGTCAATGGCTTAACAGGGAAGCAGACAGGGCTCCCAAAGTGTGTATTTCCATATCCATCATCCTAGTCAGGCGGTGTGAAAGGTTATACACTCCCTTAATGTGATCCACACAGAGAAGAACCCCGGGGCAGTAGGAAAGGGGATAAAAAGAAAATTAAGTCAAAATAAAAGATGTGTTCCTCCTCGACTTGTGCCTCCTCAGTCTCTCCAGTCCACTCATGTATATATATTGCCAACCCAGAATGACTTGACTCTGATGAAGAAAAAGTTCTCCCACCCTCCTCTAATCCGTCTCCATGGACCGCCCTTACTTCTGGATAACATACTGCTTCATATCCATAAATTCTGTGTCTCCACCTTTTTTCTAAAGTCCATTGCTCTAGCCTAAGGTATCCAATCTTGTGCTCGCTGTGGAAGTCTCTAGTCTATGAAACTTTATCTAAAAGGTTAGCACAGTTGTCCCTTGGTATCTGCGAGGGACTGGTTCCGGGATTTTTCTCAAATACCAAAATATCCTATGTAAAATGGCATAGTATTCGCATATAACCCATACATATCCTCCTGTACACTTTAAATTATTTCTAGATTACTTACAATACCTAATACAATGTAAACGCTATGAAAATAGTGGTACTGTATTTTTTATTTGTATTTTTATTGTTGTATTATTTTATTTTTTCCTTTGAATGTGTGTGTGTATATATATATATACACACACACACACACACACACATTTTATTTTTCTTTTTTAGACAGACCCTCGGTCTGTTGCCCAGGCTGGAGTGCAGTGGTGTGATCTCACTGCAACCTCTGCCTTCCGGGTTCAAGCAATTCTCGTGCCTCAGCAGCCTGAGTAGCTGGGATTAGCCAGGATTACAGGTGCCCGCTACCACGCCCGGCTGAGTTTTCTATTTTTAGTGAGTTGGGGTTTCACCATGTTGGCCAGGCTGGTATCAAACTCCTGGCCTCAAGTCATCTGTTTGCCTCGGCCTCCCAAAGTGCTGGGATTACAGACAGTGAGCCACCACACCCAGCCCGAGGATATTTTTGATACATAGTTCATTGAATCTGCCGATGTGGAGCCTGTGGATAGGAAGGGCTGACTATGTGTGAAACAGACGTAAAAGGAGTCTTCATGGCAGAGGCAAGTGTTGAGGCCCAACCTTTTCTCTAATCCTTGCTCTGTCTTTCTAAACATAGCTCCATAAATGGTTTTGTGATGGTACTGAAAACCTTGATCTCATAGTAACTCATCTAATCAAATACAACAGAGCCTATCAGACTCAACCCATCCAGAAAGTGCTTCCTCTCTAACCTCTCATAATAGGATGACCACCTGCCTCTGTTTGTCTGGAACTGAGAGGTTTCCTAGAGTGTGAGACTCTCTGTGTCAAAGGTGGGACAGAATTGGGCAAGCCAGGACAATCGGATACTCTACTCCTACTCTGCCTTGCAAAGTAGAGTATTCTAACTCCATCAGTGGGACAAATCAGTGAATGACCAGGCACTTCTGGCTCCGTGTCATACTCATACCACATCTGACCATCCTACTCCATAACTCTCACTACTATTTTCCCCTTATCATTATTGTTCTGCTCAAGTAACCCAACCACTATCAGGTCTAGTTTCATCAAGTAAAAAAGGGCATTCACGCTGAGAATCTTTATGAAGCCATTTTAGGTCAGATTCTCCCTAGAGGTTCCATGTCCTTCCTCAGTTTACCTACAATAGTCACCGTTTCTTGAGGTCAAAGATGAAAGGGCTCAGATGTTGCCCAGTAGGAAGTTAGCCTAGCTTTGTCTACAGATTGATTCTAGTCTACAGTACACTTCTGAAAAGGGTGAGGCCTGCTCTTCTATCCATCCTCACTTACAGAGCCCAAGATTCACATCAGCACTGCATGATGAAATTCGTCACACAGCCTCTCCCCATCATTTGGTGAGGTTCTTTGTTCAGAACCTCTGGCTGCATCTCCCTCACTCTTTGAGTGGCAGACATTTGTTTGACCCCTTCATACCTTAAAGACTGCCGCTGCCTCCAGATCCAGTCCCTAAAGCCCTCTTGTGGCCAAACAATACATTGTTATGCAAAATAGTAAAGATGAAGACATCCTATTAGAAGGGAGTTCACACGATGCTTATGCCACTCTCTCTCTGCCTGGAAAATTGCAAACCTAAACTTCATCCATTTCTAAGAGTCCAACAACTACATTTGACTATATTAACAGTATTATTTTTAAAAACATAATTAGCACTAGCAGAACAAGGCTAAGGCTGTGTTGCCTGAGTAAGATATGGGCCAAATGTGTCCACTGATAGAAATAATCCCTATTTTATCATCAGGCAGAGGATAAGCAAAACATGCCAGGGGCTGGATGAATCCTTCCAAAGCCAGCCATGTGGCATTTTCCTGTAATTAGCTCAATTGTGCACTCTTAGTACCTTTCCCAAGTCCCCTGAGAGTCGACTGTAGTCTTTCTCAGCTTCTCCACTGCTGTAACTTGCAAACCTGCCTCACCCTTCCTGGGGTCAATGTCTGCTAATACCACATTTTAATCACATTTAGATATGTATGCTCAATATCTCTAAATTATCTGAGGAACCTGCCAAACTGTTTCACCAGCAAATCCACTAAGTTACTTACAAATCAAAAAAAAGCTTATGGAACAAATTACCACATTCAGTCATTTACAGGCACTCTTCATTGTACGAAGCAATTTAAAATTACTGGAGCACTTCGCCTTTTCCCCCTGTAAGTGCTTCAATCTGGAAGTGATTGGGACTCTATTCCTGAGATGAGCAAGGTAATTTAACATTTTGGAGGACTTTTTATACATATGCATATAATGGAAACACCTATTTTAATAATGATTAGAATTCTGATCATGTACAGAACTGCATGATTTAAAATTACCAACATGTTTCAATTTCATCAATGCTTCAAGTTTGGGATTAAATTCAATATTGTATGTAGGAAATAAAAAACACACAACCATTTCATGCCCTCATCCCTACTCATTATTAAAATTAGAATTTCAACTTAGACAATTTAAGCACCTGCCATATAGAAACCACTGCAATTCTCAAGCAGTCTAACTTCATGAGAAAGCAACCCTCTGATTTCAAGATTTCATTTGGCTATTGTGTGGCTGTTTATCGCAAAATACTTCAGAATCAGAGGCATCTCTCTCTTAGTAGACAATGCATATTAAACATATCTGTTGGGCTGGGCGCGGTGGTTCAAGCCTGTAATTCCCGCACTTTGGGACACTGAGGCGGGCAGATCATGAGGTTAGGAAATCAAGACCATTCTGGCCAACATGGTGAAACCATGACTCTACTAAAAAAACACAAAAACTTAGCTGGGCATGGTGGGGTACACCTGTAATCCCAGCTACTTGGAAGGCTGAGGCAGGGGAATCACTTGAACCCAGCAGGTGGAGGTTGCAGTGAGCCAAGATCGCACCACTGCACTCCAGCCTGGTGACAGAGTGAGAGTCTATCTCAAAAAAAGAAAAACAAATTGTTAAGGCTGGGCACAGTGGCTCGCACCTGTAATTCCCGCACTTTGGGAGGCTGAGGCAAGTGAATCACCTGAGGTCAGGAAATTGAGACCATCCTGGTCAACACGGTGAAATACCATCTCTGCTAATAATATAAAAAATTAGCCAGGCATGGTGGTGCATGCTTGTAATCCAGTTATTTGGGAGGCTGAGGCAGGAGAACTACTTGAACCCAGGAGGTGGAGGTTGCAGTGAGCCAACATCGTGCCACTGCAGTCACTCCAGCCTAGGCAACAGAGGGAGATTCTGCTTCAAAAAAAAAAAAAAGTTAAAATTGTTTAGATCTAAGGGGAAAATAGGCCAAGAAGATTTCAATTCTCACTAGATAAAAACACTTTCAGCTAATGAGAAATTCTTGTTTCATTTTGTTTTTTGAAGCATCAAGAAAAAGAATGAGGTGCTTTGCTACTAGAAAGTGAGGCATTATTTAAAAGATGGCACAATACAAAGTAGACTCCTGGTATTTTCCTGGTGAATTCAGGTTGTGAAAACAAACAAAGTCAGGGAGGGTAGCTGAGGAGTGGGTGCACCTCACTACTTTGGAAGGACTAAGGTAAAACATGCCTGTGCCATCTGACCATTTTCTTAAAATCATGGATAGAAAGTCCTTGGAAAAAGAAGAAAGTTCTTTGTCCCTGTTAATTTTTTTGGCTCAATTTTTAGTATTGGAGAGTTCAAGAAGACATCAAAGTGGAGAGAATCATATGATGAACTGCTCTGTATCCATCACTCAACCTCAACATTAAACTCATGGCTACCATTGGCTCACCTGAGCACCTATCCACTCACCCCTATGATTTCATCTATATTTAGAAGATATCTGTAAAAGATTGAAAGTTTTTTTTTTAACAGAAGCACCATGCATAATCATAACTGAACAAAAAATAATGAGAATTTCTAAATGGCAGCAAACATCTAGTCTTTGTTCATATTATTCTAAAACAATTTTTGCAGTCTATTTTTAAATCAGAATCCAAATTAGAACCAAAAATTATGATTGATACATCCCTTAAATGTTTTTTAATTCATACAGCTTCCTGTTCACATATAATTATTTTGTCTTTGCAACATTGTGTTGAATCATTTGAGTTGTTTCCACAGTGAAAGATTGCAGATTGCGTCCCTGTGGTGTCATTTAACATGTTCACCTGTCCACTGTGTTTCCTATAAATAGATATATCCTGGAGACTGGATCAGATTCAGGTACAATATTTTTGACTCAAGACCAGGTGGTGTTGTGAACTTACTTCAGGAGATACAAATGTCAGGTGGTCCTTCTTTTTATTGATGGTTATTGCCTAGATACATTAATTTAGCAAGAATTACAAATTCATTATATTCTAATTCTGTGATTTCTTCATTGCTTACTACTTAGAAAGAGAAACTCTTTTCATCAACTAGTTAATTATCTCTACATGGAATTCTGAAAACAAAGGCAGGATAAGTGTTTAATTTTTTTTCCTTTCAGTTTCTAAAATAATGAGATGGTCTCTATCATCTTTGTAAGGTAACTTATACATAATTTTGTTTTTCCCCTGTCAATACGAACTTACGTATTTAAACAGATTTAGTGCATTTCAATCCACTGAAATTACTTATTTTGTTCTGAGGCTCAAATTATCTCATCTTTGAGCTACTGATACTGGCTTCTTTAAATGACATGACCCTAATAACATCTCATAGTCTCTCTGCTTCTTGGTATGACAAGATTTTACAGATTCTTCTTGTTTACCTCCTGCCTTAAATATAAGCTCAATCATTTTCTCAAGAGAGCTTCGTTTCCTTTGCTGGAAAATGATTACTAGTGACCATAATCTATTTGCTAAGGAAGTTCATTGCTATTGGGTTGGTCACTATTTTAGTGGAAAGAGAATACATGAATTTTTAAGATAAAATACATAATAAATTCATATATAATCCCACTTCCAATTCTCTAGCATTTTAAATTAATCTGACTGGTCTTATATCTGTATCTTCTTCCTCCCATACTTCGATATTCTAGTTCTCCAAATTAACATATACATTAGTCTTTCAATACACACAATATGACTATTATACTGTATTTTACATATCAATAAATATTCCAACCCTACCTCCAAAAACAGTATTATTGAAAATACTTTAAGATTTCCCTTTGCAGTTGTTTTTGGTTTTGGGTTTTCAATTACCTTTAATAGATACAACCAAATAACTGTGTTTTAAAATAACT
This sequence comes from Papio anubis, assembly GCF_008728515.1. NCBI lineage: Eukaryota > Metazoa > Chordata > Mammalia > Primates > Cercopithecidae > Papio > Papio anubis. The sequence goes on from NC_044993.1 coordinate 7,179,722, forward strand.
AGGGGTAGTTCCTCTCAAGTGGTTACGCCATCATCTTGAGTACACACTTAGGTTCAATTGTTTCTCTGACTTTTGAATTTTAGAATAGCCTTTTTATTTCATTTTGTTTTCAAATTTATGAAACAATATTTTTTTAAGAAAACATGATTTTTTTCCCCTATCTCTTCAGCCTTATTTCATGCTTTTCACTTTACGTAACTGCGTCAGATTATATATTCCAATAATGGCCACAGCAATATTTTTTGCCATACCTCCTCTTCCAGACCTTATCATTTCCTCACTAGGAGGTAAAGTCTATCCTTGTCCTCTGCCCCTGCTGCCCCACACCCTTCTTGAACCTGGATGGGCCTTGTAACTGCCAAGAAAAAAAGAAATGTGGCAAAGGTGACACTGTGTGGCTTCTGAGGCTAAGTTATAAAAGGCAGTACAGCTTATCCAGCCTCTCTCTTGGAATAGGCATCTTTGGAGCCTCAGGCCAACATGTAAAACGTACAGCTACCTATAAACCTCGGTGCTGGAGAGACCATAGAGAGAGGTCAAGGCATCCGTAGCAGTTCCAGCCTCAACCCTCAGAGGTTTGTCTCTCAACCTCTGAGTAAGCGCACTTCCAGATGACTCCAGCCTCAGCCACTGACTGCAAGCCCATGAGAAACCCTGAGAACCACCTAGTGGAGCCCAGACAATCCCTACACTGTGAGAGACAATAATAAAATGGTGTTGATATTTTAAGGCACAAATTTGCTTCAAAATAAGTAGATAGACTGAGCATGGTGGCTCATGCCTGTAATCCCAGAAATTTGGGAGGCCAAGGTGGGAGGATGGCTTGAGCCCAGAAGTTCAAGACTAACCTGGGTAACATAGGGAGACCCAATTTCTACAGAAAAATTAAAAATTAGCCAGGTGTGGTGGTGCACACCTGTGGTCTCAGCTACTCAGAAGGCTAAGGCAGGAGGATCGCTTGAGCAGAAGGTGAAGGCTATAGTGAGCTCTGATTACACCACTGCACACCAGCATGAGTGACAGAATGAGACCCTGTTTCTACAAAGAAAAAAAGATAACTGGAACAGTAATTTTTTTTTTTTTTAAATGATTTAACCTAACTCTTATTTTTTAAAAAAAGTAAATTTGCATATAAATGTGTATCCCCCCAAAGATAGGCAGTAATATAACACACAATTTTCTCCATCTTACTTTTTCTGCCTTAAAAATATCTCTGAACATTGTCCCAAATAGTCTATAGCCATATTCCTCATTCCCTTTGAGAGCTGCACAGTACTCATTTGTGTAGACATTCCATAGTTTATCCAACCTGTGTTCTTTTGATAGACATTTGGAAGGATTCAAGTTTTGTTTTTTGGGTTTTTTAAAAATATTGCATAGATTGCTGTATTACATAGCCTTGTGGCCCTGGGTAATCTTTAGATTACTGTTAATGTCGCTTGTTTCAATGGGGTGAAACAAATGTCTGTCAAGGTCAAATAAGTTAATTCACACCAAGTCCTTGGAGCAGGGCCTATCCTGTAGTAAGAACTCAATATCCATTAGCCATAGGAATTACTAAGGAAGACCCCTTTTCGTTCTGTGGGTAGGAACAAAGTCAGTGAGGAACATGGTTCCCTTTGCCACACATTCTTAAATCACTGGAGGTGCAATCCCCGGGATTAGGAAGCACAGATGGTCTGAGGGGAACATACATTTCTTCAAGCCCTTGTTCTTCCCTCCTCCTGAAACCATTTCCTTTCACCTGGCCCCTTGCCTTTCTAAATCCTGCACTTCACTTGAGGTTCAGAGCAAGTATTTATTTTTAGGGGAGCCCTCTGTGACCATCCCCAACCCCCAAACAGGATCATAAGTCCTTTTTTGTTTAAGGTCAGGGAATATTATTCTCCTTCTTTCAAGTCACTGATTCTTGTTTGTAGTTGAGACATCTATAAGTAGTGTTATTTGATAAAGTCTCTCTCTTCCCTTCTAGTCAGCAAGCTCTATGACTGTCTGTGCTCACTCGTAAGCCCAGCATCCAAGCCCAGGCTTGACTGGTCAAGGCTCTAACCCATCATGGAAAGAAGGAATGTGGATAGGGCAGATCTCTTGCATCTAGAGCCAGACTTGCAAGGCCCCACAGAGCTCACCCTAAGATTGAATTCACTGAGGGGCATGGGCCAACTTCAAGCCTGGGAAATTCAGTCATCTGCCTCGAATCGTCTCATTAGTATAAATTTTAAAAATAGCCTTATGCCAATATTATAAAGGCAATTTCCTCTTGGAAAGAACACTTACTCATTTGCCTTAAACAGTCATTAATGTTCCAAATTTCCCCTCAGAATTTCATGTCAATGATCCTATAGGGAATTTAGAAGTAAAACCAGAAAAATAATGATGTGGGGAAAATGTCAGATGAGAACTGTGAATGCATTACAGACCTTCAGCTAATATTGTTGCTGCTGAAGTTCAAGGATTAAGTAGTCATCAGTTTGCAACCTTCCACAGGAGCCCATCCCTCTCTGACAGCAGCTGGTCTCCAGCTTTCCAATAATGATCATTTCCACGGTAGCTGATGGCCTCATCTAATGAGGAGATCATTGTTAAAAGTCACCATGCTCACCCCTCATTGGTAGAGGCCGGTCCCACAGACTTACCGGGACAGACTCCACCAGAGAAAGGGCAGGCATATTCATATGAATAAAAATAATCTACCACATTTTTTGCAGTCAAACATTGGTGGTTATACTCCAATAAGAAAATAGAATATTTACATTCAGGGCCACATCTAGGAAATCCAGGGCATAAATGTGTAATCCTTGATAAAGAAAGTCTTTTCCAACCAAAACCCTTAGGATGGTTATAGTGTGAGTCTCACATTTACATCAAGAATGTTTTGGGGTAGGAACCTTGTCAATGTCTTCCATTTCTATAGCCTTAGTGCCTATCACAGATCTGTCCTGTAGCAGATAATCAATAAAAATGTGTTCGATGAATAAATGAATGGTTTATTTCCGTAGCCTGGGCTCGGAAAATAACTGCAGTGCAGTTCCAGAAGCGGGATGCCTGTGTTCAAATCCTCCCTCCATCATTAGCTAACTATAAAACCCTGGGGAGATTACTTAAATTCTCTGTGCCTCAGTTTCACTATCTGAACATAAATTAGTTCCTACCCCAAAGGGTTGTAAGGATTAAATGTGCTAACACCCATGAAGCATCTAGAACAGTGTCTGAGGCATTATCAGGGCACAACATACAAGCTCCTCCTGTTCTTTTATGAGTACCAGCGCAAACGTGTGCTGAGTACCCAATGTGTGCCAGTCACTGTGCTTGGTGCTTTCCATACACTATGGACTATTTCAGCTCCTTTGTGGTAATGCTGTCATTTTAAAGAGGAGCAGTATAAACAAATCAATGATATTTAATCATTACTGCTTCCCCACATTGCAGATATCCTTATCCCTGTTTTAAAGATGAAGGAACTGAGAGACGCTGGTGAGTGTTCACGTTAATGACATCTGCAGGGCACAGCCCAGATCACTCCTGGCTCATTTGATGGCTGTGTTCTCCTCTATTGCTGCCGCTGTTTCCTGGAACCACTTCTCAGATCAATTTTAACACTAGCAAGTTGCTCCACCTAGGACCCCAGCATCAATCTAGCCCTCATTCTGCTCTGCTTTTGCTATTCCCATTGCATGCATCACCTTCTAAAATACTATCTGACTTATTTATATATTAGTTTTCACTTCTGCTAGAGCATCAGTTCCACAAGCATAGGGATCTTTGCCTTTTTTATTCATTAATGTATTCCAAGCGCCTAAAAATTGCCTAGAAAAGCATAAGCATTCAATACATTTTGAAGAAGAAAGGAGAAAAGATGGCCTCACCTCCCTCCCCTTGAGTGCTCTCCAGTCCCTGCCCAGTGGCATCTCCTCCTGGGTAACTCTGCCAACATTCATGCAGGTGTCTTAATTTCCTCTGTCTCTCAGGTTGCCCTCCCTGAAACACAGTGTGGCTATGGCTAGAGGTAGGGAAAGGGAGAGGCAGCCCAGAAGTTAGGGAAGTCTCCTTCCCAGTAGGGCCAAGTCTGGGACAAAAGAGCTGGAGGAACAGTGGGACAGGCAGCTTAGAAGTTTCCTGTATAATAAAAGAGGGAGGACTTCATGACTCCACAGTCCATTCCTTTCTCACAGTAATTCCAGCATTTGTTAATTTGGGAATCAGTATTTGATACTAGAATCTGTGTCACTATCCCTGGCTGGTGGCTGAAAAGGTTCAATACCTCCTTTATCTGGAAAGTTACTTGAAATATGCCTTCATGCTTAGCAGGCTAAAATATGTTATCCGATTAATTTAGATCAATTAATTGATTGTTTTTATAATTATGGGATTACTCATCTAGCAATCAGAAGATTACTTTGTGGTAATAAAAACACCCTAAACAATGAAATTTATCCAATTTCTATGTGGAATGTGCATTTTTCTCTCTCTCATAAAACTCAATCTTGTGTTCTTTAGTATTGAATAAATAGAAGCAATCACACATGCCAGATGATTTTGCTGAAAGAATGTCCACACAATCTTCGACAGTACCTCCTGGCAAAGCTGCAGTTTACGATTACTGATCCTCAAAAAGCACTCAGAGGGGAGCAGGTTCTATCATTGAAAATGTTTTATAAAGGCATAACTCATTTTATCGTTAGCCATGTTTTCTTCCTTTTGCAAAGTTATGACACCACTAACAGCAGACTTGGTGTTTGTATGCAGACATATAAATATGCAAATGCAATACTAGAGAGAAAGGCATTTACAGATACTTGCCCTAGATGACTTGCATGCTGCTGAGAGATGCCCGTGGCCAGATGTGAGGCACCATCACTGCCTTTTTTTGTAAAATGCCCCATTTCTACAGCTATGAAGCCAAAAGTACAGTGGGCCTTTTGAGCATCTCTAAAAGGTAAACACTGGCTCTCTTATTGTAGTGACACCTATAACTTTAAATGAAATGTGCAATCTTTTTGCTCCCCCACCCCTTTCTAAAAAACTCCTACCCATCCTTCAAGAGCTCCCTCAAATGTTATTCCCTCTTGTATGTGCTCATATAACTTTTTCTTTTATGGAAATTGTCGCTTTATGTTGTAATCATATTTTCTGTTTTCTGTGAGTAGCTCAGTGACCATACTTAGGGTTCCTTCACTTTTTTGTTGTTGTTTTGCTCTTGTTCTGTTAACATCTTTTAAGCATTGGAATAAAGTGGTCTTTTTTGTCTTTTAGTCCTTAGTTTGAATGTCAGCTTCACAACTTACTAGCTACGTGACCTTGGCCGGGAAATTCAAGCTTTAGAGACTCAAATTCCTCATGTATGTAACAGAAACAATGGTAGCAAATGCAGAGCAGGGTTGTGGTCTACTTAAAAAGGGAGACTAGATGTATATCTCCTGGAGTAATTAGTCTTCCCAAAATACACACACACACACACAACCATACATGTATGAGTGAATACATTCATATATAAACATATTTGTGCATTGTGCATAAAGTCATGCATGTATACATGCAAATACATACATGTATATATATGCATTTATAATTATAGGTATGTGCATACATGCATAGATGCATGCATTTATACATAAACGTAGATGCATATGTATAGGTATATTCATGCATGTGTGTATGCTTTTATATATAACTATATGTGGGTTTTCATTTGTTTTTTGAGATGGAGTCTCACTCTGTGGCCCAGGCTGAAGTGCAGTGGTGTGATTGTGGCTTATGGCAATCTCTGCCTCCTGAGTTCAAGTGATTCTCCCACCTCAGCCTCCCGAATAGCTGGGACTATAGGTGTGCACCACTATACCTGGCTAATTTTTTGTATTTTCAGTAGAGACAGGGTTTCATCATTTTGGCCAGGCTGGTCTTGAACTCTTGACCTCAGGTGATCTGCCCACCTCAGCCTCCCAAAGTGCTGGGGTTACAGGTGTGAGCCACTGCACCCAGCCTATATTTGTATGTATATACTAATGTGTGCGTGTGTGCATTTAAGTGTAACTATATATTTCTGTGTGTATGTGAATATTTTGTCACTGTTATTTATCATCCCTTCTCCTTGGAGGTAACTGGAGCCTAGAGTGTATACTCCACCGGGCTATTGCACAGTCAGTGGATTCAGCAGAAAACATTTCTAAAGACAGTGAGCATGCTGAGCTAAGAAGAGCTGCTCATTAATGTACAGAGCCATACAGAGGGGTGGACCTCTGCGGCCACTGGATGCAGGGTTGGATAGAAGCTTATGAGAGAAAACCTTCTCCAAGTCTTCTAACGTGGTTAGAAAAAGGAGTGGGTGCCTGCAGTGGAGGTGGTGAAGAGCGGGTGGAGAGAAATGAAAGGAGAGTCAAGACAAACTACAGAATGGGACTTCAGGGTTCTCTGTGTTGCAAAACTTAGCATCAATCTGACCAATGCGCTTGGCTGATTTCTAAAGACCTCACAACTGCATGGTGGCTTAGATATCTCCTTTGAAGAGACAGCTCCCTTTCCTAAGGGAGACCCTGTAAAAAGTCTCCCTTCTTCTCTCTCCTTTGGGCCATGTTTTCTGCCCACTCCTAAATGCCCTTAAAGTCTTGGTACCAAGCATCACATTATCCTTTCATTGTATCCTGTGCTGAGTTTGAGCTTCAGGAGTGCAGAGATGAGACGACGAGTCATTCCCTCCCAAGTTTCTAGCAGGTGGTAGTGATGATGGTGATGACAGTGATGATAAAACATCTAAACCCTTACAAATGAACTACAAGGAACAATACAATTTTTCACATCTTCATTTTTGAACTTCATCTTCTATTATCTCCCCCTCACTCTATGATGACCTCCTTGGGTTTCCTCAGGCACACCAGGCACCCTCCATCCTCAGGATTTTTGTAGGAACTATTACCTTGGCCTCGCACCTCTTTCATTCCTTTGCCTCTTTCAAGACTTAGCTCAAATGTTGATGCCTTAGTGAGGCCTTCTCCATCCAATCTATGGAAGTTACAACTATTCCTCCCCAACTGTATTCTCCTTGATTTCTCTGTAGCCTTTGCCATCTTCACGTACAAAACCAGCACACATTTTACTTGTTTTCCTCTCTTTTCCCCTGGAATATAAGCTCCTTCAGATTAGGAATTTTTGTCTGCTGTATCAGCAGTACCTGACACATACAGGGTACTCAATAAATATTTATTGAGTGAATTCAGATGGCAATAAATAATTGCTGCTACAAATAATAAGATAGTGGGAAGAAAAAGGATGTGCTTGTTTGGAATGCTGGAGTGGAGTTTGCTTCCAGAAGGGGCTCCTTGTGTGTAGGTAGGAGAGAGGCTGACCCTGGGGTCCCCAGGGGAGCTGGCCTTCGGGCACCTTATCTTGTGTGCAAGGCTGATCCTCCACACCCCCTTCTCTTCACCAGAATTGAGCCTGTTTCTGGCAACAATGTACCAGACCCAGGCTTCCCAGCAGTCTACCTACTGTCACATACTTTGTTTTTTTTTTTGTTTTTTTTTTTTTTTTTTTTTTTTTTTTTGAGACGGAGTCTCGCTCTGCCGCCCAGGCTGGAGTGCAGTGGCCGGATCTCTGCTCACTGCAAGCTCCGCCTCCCGGGTTCACGCCATTCTCCTGCCTCAGCCTTCTGAGTAGCTGGGACTACAGGCGCCCGCCACCGCGCCCGGCTAGTTTTTTTGTATTTTTTAGTAGAGACGGGGTTTCACCATGTTAGCCAGGATGGTCTCGATCTCCTGACCTCGCGATCCGCCCGTCTCGGCCTCCCAAAGTGCCGGGATTACAGGCTTGAGCCACCGCGCCCGGCCAACATACTTTGTAATACATTTCTTTTTATTCTGAAACAAAACACAGTTATGTATTTTATCAGTCCTAAACACGTGTCTTGCATTCAGAAAGAACAGCATTTTCCTTTTCCCCAACAGTCGTCTGTGGTGTTAAACTGCCTATAATTAAATTAAAAGCATCCGTGAACTATCTGGAATATAATGCATTGAAGAAACCTCAAATTATTGTAATTAAAGCTGTTGAGACCTACACTATAATGGGTGGACAACAAACAGTGGCCAGCAAAGTGATAGTCTACGATTAAGGGCACTGCTCTTCATAGTAGAGGATCCAAATAACAGAGCCCTGTGGAGATTGAAAAAGAAAAGAAACTACAAACGAAGCAGCATCCACCAGCATTTTGATATAGAATTTCAAGTCATCACTATTCCCATGGGAATCTCCTTTTGGGAGGAGTGGTCTCTAATGAAAGCAGCTTGTTTCTGAAAATAAAAATAATATCTCCTATGTAGGGGGTGTTTTCCATGTTACAGGCATTGTTCTGAGCACCTGACACACACTACCAGCTCGTGGAATCCTCACAACCACCTCAGAATTGCAACACTACCAGTTTGTCTAATCCTCACAACCACCTCAGAATTGCGTACCATTACCATTTCCATAATGCAGGTGAGGAAACTGAGGCACAGAGCGAGAGACAAGTCGACTGTTTCTGTTCCTGTGACTAGTCATGGGTGGAGCTGTGATGTTGATGTCCACACTCTGCCCTCAGTTGGTGTCTCTGTCCCTTACTCTACTCTGCTTTCAAGACTTTCCTGCATGACTGTTCTGACTCCCTACAGAGCTGTCTGCTAACCATGCAGTACCTTCTAAGTACCCCACTACGCATTCAGATGGGTCATGAAAGATGCTTTCAGCTGAGGCTACAGTATAATGGATAAGAAAAGAAATGAATGAGATATTTATTAAATAAGCTATCTGGGCCAATATTAATGATAGAAAAAAACCAAAGCGTTTTACCTACTGTCACACACCACTCAACACTTTTGACATGAAGTATGGGTGGATTTTTCCCCTACACATCAAGCCATTCTTCAGCAGACACCAGCAGGTAATCTTCTGATTCAATTCAATTCAATAATACCTATCTGGAGATAAAGTCAGATCCCACAGGTTGCCTAAGACTGTCCCCTACTTCAGAAGCCAGTCACAAGGCCCAGGTTGTGGCCTGTGCTTCTGCCTGACCCGCTATAAACTGGAGTTCCCACAACCCCCTCTTTGAGTTCTATTAATTTGCTGCAGTGACTCACAGAAGTGCTCAGGAAAACAGTTTACTTATATTTACCCATATATTATAAAGAATATTACAAACAGTATAGATGAACAGTCACACCAAGAGATGCATAGGGCAAGGTATGTGGAAAGGTATGCGGGGCTTCCATGCCCTCTCTGGGCATACCACCCTCCAGGAACCTCCACGGGTTTAACAACCTGGGAGCCCTTTAACCCCTGTCCTTTGGGGTTTTCATGGAGGCTTTGTTACATAGATACAATTGAGTATATCACTGACCATTGGTGATCAACTCAATCTTCAGCCCCTCTTTCCTCCCTGGAGGTAGGGCGGGTGCTCAAAGTCCCAACCTTCTACAAACACATGGTTGATTCCCCTGGAAACCAGCACCCATCCTGGGGGTATCCAGGAGCCCACCACAAATCAACTCATTACAGCAAAAGATGCTCCTATCACCCAGGAAATACGAAGGGATTTAGGAGTTCTGTGTCAGATGTTCCTGTTACTCAGGAAATTACAAAGCCCTTAGATGCTGTGTGCCAGGAACTGGGGTCACAGACTAAATATTAGAACTGGGGGCAGAGACCAAATATATATTTATTATTATATCACAATATAATAATCACAGCCAGGCACTTTGGTATGTCCACTCTCAAACTATAAAACCCTCAGGGTCAAGACCATTTTGTGCAGTTAGACCCCACAGCCCAGCACAGCAGCCGGTATTTGAATAGGAACTCAAGTATGTGCTGAATAGATGGATCTCAACAATGGTTTTATGAGGTAGGTAAGATTATCCCTATTGCATGGATGATAAAATTGACTCAGAGAGGGCAAGAGACTTGGTCAAGGTCCCACAATCATCTGAGGAAGAGCTAACACTTGAAACCAGGACTGACTGAACTTCAAAATCTATGTTTTCTACACAATGGCACAATTAGTAAAGGTCACGTGGATGGAGGTGGCCTCAGGCAGTTGTAAACTCGAAAGTTTGGTTTTAGTTTCTTTCAATGCTGAATCCTTAAAAGCCTGGGCCTCACAGGCTCTAGAAGGCAATGGAGAGAGACATGCAAAGTCCAGCCCCAGCAGTCTGGGGTCTGGATGGCCACAGATACACAGTGAGTTGCCGCAAGCAGCCTCTGGGAAGACACTACCTTTCTGAAGCCTTTTATCTTAACCCCAGGTAGCTCATAGCACTGTCTACAGAAAAGCACTCTCTGTACTTAAAAGGAGCCAGCCAGCTAATACCACTTCTGAGCCCTTTGATGCACAGAAGAGTCTACATCAGTCAATAAGGTTTTAATATCTGCATCTGGAGAGGCATGCAACACTCAGCTGTTGGATGCAGGGGTTAAAAACAAGGGGTAGCAGCTGCAGAGATACTGCAGTTCTGAACCCAAGAGGAGCACAGGTGCAGCTCTGAAGCCCTAAACCCATCAGCATCACCCTTCCTCTTCCCCAAGGATGACACCCTTATGTTTTTATGTCCAAAACCCTTAACTCATAGTTTTCCTGCCTGGATAATGTCTCTCCCAATTTCAATTTCACAATCTACTCCAAAAACATAAACTGAACACCTGAATTTCCAACTTACTTCAGCACACATTAAATCACTTTGTCTTCTGTAACCAGAAAGGACTCTTCTCCAAGATGGTGGGGGCGGGGGGGCGGGCAGGAAACAGCTACCTTTAAAAGTGTTGCATTGTTGGCTTATTTTTTCATTGATTCAACTCCCATGTTTAAAAAGTTAACAGATTCCTCTTATGTTTTGAAGTCTATCCTTTCCCACCTTCTCAGAAGCTTTATGCCATCATCAATCCCTCCTGTCCTACCCTCTCTGTCTCAAATGAATCCTTATAAGAAAGTATCTCCCACAGGAAAAAAGGGAGGAAGGGAGGAAGAGAAGAAAGCAGGGAGGGAGGGAGGGAGGGAGGGAGAAAGGAAGGGATGAAGGAAGGAAGGAACGAATGAATGAACGAACGAAGAAAAAAGGAAGGAAGGGAAGGGGAGAAAAAAGAAAGAAAAAAACTTTGTTTTCTCTATATCCACCTCCAACTACTTCACTATCTGTCTCCTTTTTAGCAGCCAAACTTCTTAAAAGATGTGTCTATAACTGTTATCGCCATTTCTTCCCCTCCCATCTGGTTTCCTCCACCAACACAGCCTGCGTAAAATTAACACCCTCCGTGTCACTAGATGCAGTGAAGAATTTCCAGCCTTCTCTTTTGACTTTGAGTTTCACTCCTCTCCTCTCTTCTCACTGAAGCACCCTCTCTGCTTGTCTTCCCCACGCCTCCGCCACCCCACCTGACTTTTCTCCTATCTTTGTGGCTCCTCCCTCCACAGTCTCGTTTTTAGGCTCCTCTACCTCTGCTGGCCACTGATTTTGGAACTCCTCAAGGCTTACTGCTGACCACTCTTCTCACTCATTTCTTTCTTTGGGAAAGTTCCAAATAGGATGCAAGTTTCAATTATTGCAAATATCCTAATGACTTCCTAGTACACCTCTACTGTCCCAGCCCCTCCTCTGGACCTGCAGATCCAGCAAGATAGACATGCAGCAACTGGGAAAGTAGTTACTCTCTATGCACAGGATCCGTCAAAGAGGGGCCATCTGCCAGTTTCTAAAGGCAGTCTGTTGGCACAATGATTGTTAGGAGATAAAGAAGAGGTGCTAGGGGAAGCAGTGTGAATACATTTAGACAAAGGGTGGCACAATTTTATGTAGTTTGCTCATCCACCAAAGAATAATGTCTCTTCCTAGCCTGGTCCCACCCCAAGGCTGAAGGTAGAACTTACTCATGTCTCTATTCCAAATGCATGTGTCCCAATATCTTTTTAATATTTCCGTGATACTCAAAAGGCACTTCAAACTCAACAGGCCCTGACCAAACTCATGGTCATCTTCCCTAAACCTAGGCCCTTCTGGCATTCTCATCCTTATTAAGTTGAGTGGTGTAAGCCATAACCCTGTAAGTCCCTCCTGACACTTCCTTCACCCCAATGTCTACACATACTTAATTCTCATAGTTTATCTACTAACCATTTCCAATTCCATATACATCTTTCCGTCTCCCCACTGGAATACAAGACACCATGACAACTCATTTGGAATACTGCTATCACCTCCTAATTGGTCTCCCTGGTCCCCCATTTTTCTCATTTTTCTGGACACTGTAGTTCGGAGGCTCTTTTGATGGAAAAATGCACCCTTATTTGCATTACCCTTTAACTGAAATTAAGCAGGTTCCTTATGAATGTAGATAACAAATTACAATAGTATTAGCAGAACCTGTGTTTGTCACCAGTTACAGGAAAAAAGTTATTATATCACATGTCAATTGTGGAAAATATCCTGAAATGGGATTTATACTCATCACTACTTCAAAATTATAATAGTTACTAAACCTGCCATCAAAGACTATTATTAAATAAAGAAGTATATACACAGTGCTATGATGGTCAATGTTTAACAGCTGACTTTTGAAGAGAAAAGTCCTGATATGTAATGTTTTCCATACTTTATGATATAAATTCTCTCATCATGGCTTCATTCAAGCTACCAATTTGGCATCACTGAATAAGGATTTGAAAAGAAATTCACATAATCAGCTTTGACAAGCTGGTAGAGTGAGCCAGTCCCAGCACACCTATGCCTCTTAGCCTATCACAAATGCTTTATTACCACAATGATATACTATAAATAAGGTATAGTATAAGTAGCTTATATCATAATTTAAAATATTTTAGTCTATACACCTGAACAGTATCTGAGATGGACTGCCCAGGCTTCAGCAGATGGACAGAAGGGTCCAGGGCACATGAAACAGCTAAGAACCATTGCTGTTCTCCAACCAATAATTGCAAAGACCTCCATATCCTAATACCTCCCCCCATTTCCCCTGACACACAATCACCCTGAATCCTATTAATGGCTTCCCACTCTTCTTAGGATGAAAGCAAAATCCTTCCCATTACCTACAAGGCTCTGCATGGCCCAGCTTCTCCCATTTCCTCTCTCTCCCTTCATTTGCTCTTCACACCCAAAACCCACAGCTGACTGAAGGATTGGGAGCACCCCCCAATCTCATGTACTTGAAAATCTTCTCTGCTAATACCTTGACCAGCCATGGGGACTGAGAATCATGTCTCAGGGTTTCAGAGATGCTAACTAAGGCAGCAGACTGGAGTAAGCCAATTGCCCACATCCACGGCCATGCTACTTACACCACCACAGGAAAACACCCTTGTCATTTTCGGTAACTCTCATTCCAGGCCAAAGTGGAACTTATTAATGGATCCCTCCACTTTGAGATCCTCTCAAAATGAGAATTATTGAGGACATGATTAAAGTCCCCAAGGATTAGAGGAAACTGTCCCGTGCTTTCCTGGTAGCTGTACCTCTCCCTCACTGACAGATCCTCTCATCTCCTCCTTCTGTTCGGCAGGCATTTGTTTCCTCCCCAACTCTAGCAAAGAAAAAGGACAGGTTCTGCCTAATGAGCTGCTGTCCTAGGCCCTCACACATTCTATCTCTGCTTATTGCAGGTTATTCTTTTGTTGAACTGGGTATGTTGTTGCGTACAGATTCAAAAGGTTGTCTCTGGATAACATTTCATTTAGAAAGTAGGCACCATGCCCTTATCTTGAAGTAGAAAAGGTTTCTTCCTTCAATCAATGATGGAGGGTTGTCAGCAACTAAGTAATTCCTAATCACTGTTGGCAAACATGAGACCGTGCTAAGGCACCGGGCGATGGCAGGTTTCCTCCATGAGGGACATTGTCCTTAATAGATGGGCTTATGGAGAATGAACTGACATGTCTTAAAAGCAAGTCTATGTATCAGTTAATCAAAAACCTGTCCCTTTTTTTTTCTTAACAGGCACCTTATATGTATCTTGAGAAGGCTGTAAATTGTGCTAATCCACTTCTTTTACTGCTGTCCAAAAAGAATTATTTTTGTTAATGGCATGGTAAATCAGGGGACTTGTTAGTGAAACGGCTCAGAAAATGGGTCTTGAAAATGAAAGCTATAATACTTGTCAGATTTCCAAATTCCCTCTTGGGAACAAAGATGGTAACCGTAACATATTTGCTAAATCCCATCAGTTTAATACATTTATGTTGCTTGAGATACGGGATGCTAAGGGAAGTGCGTACATAAATCAAGGGTAAAAACATAAAACCAAATCCAAAGATAGATATAATGGCTGTAAATTCAGCCCTGATTTCAGGGTTAGTATTCTGATAGATTTGAGCGTCATCACTTACATGCTTAAAGAAGCTGCTCAGCCGTCTTTACACACCCTGAGCGAATTCTTAATGATAATGTGATCTTACCACTCCCTCCTCTCCAAGTCAAATGACCCTGCAGCATCCTCTTCAGGAAGAAACTCACCAACTTTCTGCACAGCACAGGGCAAAGCTAAACTACTCTTTTTTCATTTACAGTGATTTTCTTTTGGAAGTAAATAACTTGAGAGGTGGTCAAATTTGCTTGGAATTGAAGAAATGAACATGAAAAAATAATGTAATAATAGCTTGGCAAATGTTTAAAATATGATGACCCCAAACATTGGTGACAGTATGAGGAAACAGATATTTTCGTACAATGTTGGGGAGGAGTGCAATTTTACAGAGCCACTTTGGAATGATAATTTGGCAGGATCTTAGAAAAACACAGGTATATAGATACATACCCAGATATATAAACACATATGTACACATATGCACATATATGTATATGCATGTTCACAATCATATATATAACATGTGTATATACCCATACACATACACGTATCTACAGATACATGCCTAATTTCTTGCACCTACCTAAAAAAAAATACTCTTATGTGTAAACACGGGAGCAGGTATACGGATGCTCACTACAGGAACGCTTTTAATCATGAAAAACAAGAGTAAAAAGGTTAAATGAATTAATTTTTGGCAGACTCTCACCAGAAATATGATATAGCAGTTAAAATGAATAAAGTAGTTCCATGTTTACTAACAGGAAAATATGTCTAAAGTGCATTGTCGAGACAGATCTAAAAGACAGTAGAAGCTCTATCTGTGATTATTTAATTTTTATTTGTCCTCTGGCATAAATTCCTCTCTTCAAAAAAAAAATCTCAGTTGTATTGCTCATTTACTGGATGAGCTTGGGAAGATTGCTTAACCCCTTTGTGCCTCAATTTTCTTACCCATTAAGTGGGTACAAACATCTTTATCTTGTATAAAATTGCCTAACCTGTCCCTGGTACACAGCAGGAGCTCATCAAACACTAGAAGCCTTTCCGTTGAAACCTTTCCAACATCATCTTATTTAAAAAAAAAATAACTATTTTTATACTTCAAGGGTAGAAAAAGAGCCTTCTTCTTGATGATTTCCTTGTATACCTAACACTTGCCTTTTCATTTGTGTTCACCAGCTCTCTTTACACCCCTCCTTCCTGTCGGTCCTTCTTATTTCATCTCTGACTTGCCTCCTATAAGGATTCAGCTCTGATAGCATTGTGGGAAGGCATAAGGCATTCAGGGACAATTTTTAACTAAGTGTCTCCACAAAATCAAATGATATTATATCTGTAATTCCCTAGAAAGTAGACAGAGAGATATCAAAGGCTGTTAGATCTTGCTTAACAGAAATAGAGGCTGGAGATCCTAGAAAATGAGCTCCATTATTTCAAAGAGAACAAAAGCAAATCATTTCATGCATGCAATGATTTAGCACTTCTAAAAAAAAAAAATAGGAAAAGCAGAAAGAAGGGATTTTTAGAATTACCCCCTCTCATTTCATTTTGCAAACAAGGAGACATACGCAGACAGGTCAGGGGTGTTGCCCAGGTCACCGAGCTAGTTAGCTGGAGACCCAAGTAAGACCCTGGGACTTTCGACTACACTCTCTCCTCCCTATTTTGCCCCTTGCCTAGAGCTCAGTAAGAGTTGCACTGGAGAAATACTGTAATTGGGGAATATTCTGTCTCTACTTAATAAGTTGACCTTGGATAATAACCAATTCCCTTTGATCATTTTAAGGAAAAGAACACAGTTTGAAAATCACTCAAGATATTCTTGATAATTGTGTCTCAAGTTTGGAAGAGCCTACATAAAGTTTGTTAAAAATCCCCAATAATTATTTTTTTATGGATCTAATTGTAATTAACCTTTAGCAGGTTTCCTGCACATATAAAATGCTCCATTGTGGTGTCTGGAGGCTGGATTTGGTGATTAAATGCTCCTTTCGCCCTCTATAAGAAACAGAAAGCACATTTTCTCTTCTTCCAACTCATAAAGGCTTTAGCTTGAGGGTTATCCCTGAGCCCACAATGAGGCATTTTCAAGAGCGAGTGTAAATGGTTGCATCTTCCAGGTGTCCTTAGCATCAGAGATCAAGGCATGGTGTCATTTTTACCCAGATGGTTTTGCTCTTCTTTCTTTTGAATAGTTCTCTCCCACTCACCCACTCCAACTGGGAATTGTGAACCTCTAACCCTTCCCCTTGACCTTGGAATCCTCTATTGTTTTAACCCTGCCATTCCCAGTTACCAGATCTCTTCCTATCAATTATGCTGCCCAAACTGCTAAAGAGGAGTATCTCATTTCTTTAATCAACAAATACCCTATTTTCTTTTGCCTGGAAAAACAACCATAAAATTTCAACTCCTTTTTGTCTTTTGGACAAAAAAATAAAATGTTGTTTGTTCACAGGGATTAAAACAAATAAAAGCAATTATAGCAGGTTACTTAACAATCTGGCCAATTGCTGCATTTTTATGTGACATTTGGAACACTGGTTGTGTGGATAAATCTGGCAATGTCTGTTGTCAGTAAAAGCAATTTAAGTTTTTTCTTAAGAAAAAAAAAAAAAAAAAAAAGGCATGGTCCCAATTGCAAAAGCTTAAACTTAGAAACTAGAAGTTACTTGTCATTTGGACTGAAAATCTTATCAGTCTTACTTTCTCAAAGATAGCTGCTTCCTTTGCTACCCATAGTTGTCTTGGATTTCACCCCAATGATGACTGCTATGCCCATATCTGATTACTCCTTGCTGGAATATGCTAGAGCATATTATTCTTTGCAAATTCCTCCTTTTACACGTATTTCTCAGTTATGTTTTGTCCTTCTTTATCGTGGAATGAAAGCCTTGTTTCTCTGTGGATCTGAAATTTCACTGCTGAAGAAACAGGACTGTTTTTCTCTCTTCATTGTTTCATGTGAGTTCAAATACAAACATGTAAACTCTCCAGCTCTCCCTGCCCTGCAGTGCTTGGAAATCACCTTTGCTTAACAACAACAACAACAATAAAAATTCCACCATTATTCAACTGGGGTTCCCATCAGGCAGTCTGAAAGTTTGGGCAGGAATTAAATAAGACCTTTCCTTAACTTTCACTCTACTCATTACTCCTTTTCTGACTAATTGCCTCAGGAGAGAGATAATGCTAAAAAAAAAAAAAAAAAAAGTCAAGAATAAAAAAAAATTAGCTTTAAAACTCCAAGTTTTTTTTGCTAAGAACCCACATTCTTATATTTCAAATTCTAAATCTTAAAGGTGTCTGGTATATGTTTTGTATCTTCAATGGTAGACAGGGAAGAATGGATTGTGGTCCAGTATACTCAACCTATTATCTAGATAAAGACTCACTGGGCTGGAAGGAAGAGGAAACAAACAACAGACATGCAAAAAGGGACATGCTGATGGTTTATTACGAAGGGACAATGGCATGTCTTCTCTCTGAGTTGCATTTCCAAGCCCAGTTCAGCAAGGAAGCAACAGAAGAGTTCTTATATGCTTTGAGAAAAGACTAAAACAGTGGAGAGAGAGCTGGCAGACTCAATCACCCTTGAGCTTGGAAGGAAAAAATGAAGACCAGATGGGTTCACTAACATCTCAGTGGATGCCAGAGTGCCTCCCACCTGCCATGTGCCTTGTAAGCTCAATGACAATTAGACAGAAACCTAGGGGATTATGGAGGCAATGAATGGACTTTGCTAAAGTTTTCACCAACTGGTAGAAAGGGTGATCAAAACAGAAATGTGCATACAATATTAAAAGACAGACAGTTGTCTTATTTGCACACTAGAGTTTGTAAACCAGAGATTAATACCTTCACACACATCCTTATTTCTCTGTCTGATACGGTATAGCACACCCACAACAGGACTGGCGAAGCCATGTCTTTAAGATGGAACTTGGATGCTCCTAAGAATTCCTTCAGCATAAGCACCATTAGAAATCACCAGACTGTGAGAAGGATTCCAAATCAGACACCCACATCTAGTCTCCAAAGTACATTTTTACGAAGTCTTTTTGACTTTGACTCTGACTCACAGAATGACATTCCTGCTTGTCATACTCATATTTAGGCATCTCTCGTTGCAGTCCTCAACTATCTGTCATCGGCCCTGCTCCCAGCTCCCTATAGGCCCCCGAACTTGTTTTGGTGTTCTACCCAAATACACCCTTCTGGCATTTTGCAAGATTTGGCCTCATACATCTGTTTCTTCATTGAAAGCTTGAACCAGCCATGCCACTCTGCATAGCTGAGATAAGATGAGGACTGGATTTGGACAGCTATAAAATTTCTAATCATCAAATGAGAAGAAAGGCCAAAAGTTCCACAAATTTACAGTTACTTTGTTTTTTAGAGTCACCAATCAGCTTTATCATCTAATCACTTCTCTCTTCTGCATATGGTTCTCCTTCCTTTTAGGTTGCAAGATCTTTCTCCCACCAACAGCTATCATAGCACGATCCTATTAGCGAGAAGGACACATGGATCTGGGGGCTGAGCATGAAGACAGAGGATCTCCTAGAAACATACACAGTGAAAGTCAAAAGCAAGTCCATACTCTCTTCTGCTGTTAACAAACTCATGATACTTAATGATGCCTTGTGCCTTATCTTCACGCTTTCCCTTTATGCCTCTGGATAAGGAAAGATGGATACAAAGAGAATATCATCCTTGAACATCTGCTAAGTAGATAACTATGAATAATTCTGCTTAAAATAGGAATGAAAATATGAATTTAGATAAGGTGAAAAACAATATCTGAGAGAATTTGAACATTCTTTGATAACTTAGATTATTTTTCTAAATTTCTTAATATGTTTTACAATTTATATATAGCTCTTTTAACTCCTAAAACTATGCGAATGGGTCATCAATTCATAGTCTTTTCTTCTCTATTAGATACCTATTTGGGGAGAGTGTTCAGTCATGAACTTGCTACATACCAAGGGAAAAAGGGCAAGGAGATTCCTAACAATTATTGACTGCGGTGGTTCATATATATGGTGCCTCCTAATCCACAAACTGATATGATAAGGCATATATTAAATCCACTATTTTTCATATGGGGAAAATGAGGAAGATGTTCACACAAGAGAACTAGGATCCAAATCCATGATGACCTGAGGATACGAAAGCAAGTGCTTTTTCTTTTTCTTAATAGCTTTATTAAAGTATACTTAACATGCAATAAAAACTGCACATGTTTAGTGTATACAATTTGATATGTTTGATATATGCATATACCTGTGATACCATCACCACAATCAAGGTAGTAAATATATCCATCACCTCTAAAAAGCTTCATTGTATTTCTTTGTATTTCTGTGTGTGTGTGTCTGTGTGTGTGTGTGTATAGCAAGATCCCCTAACATGAGATCTAAACTCTAAATACATTTTTTTTTTTTTTTTTGAGACGAAGTCTCACTCTGTCACCAGGCTGCAATGCAGTAGCGCGATCTTGGCTCACTGCAACCTCCGCCTCCCGGGTTCAAGCGATTCTCCTTCCTCAGCCTCCTGAGTAGCTGGGACTACAGGTGCCTGCCACCATGCCCAGCTAATTTTTGTATTTTTAGTAGAGACAAGGTATCACCATGTTGGCCAGGCTGGTCTCGATCTCTTGACCTCGTGGTCTGCCCACCTTGGCCTCCCAAAGTGCTGGGATTACAGGCGTGAGCCACCATGCCTGGCCTCTGAAGACATTTTTAAGTGCACAATACAGTTTCATTAACTAAAAGTGCTAAGTTGTATAGAACATCTCTAAAACTTTTTCATCTCATATAACTGATGCTTTATACCCACTGAGCAATAATTTCCCCTTTCTCCTCCCCCAAATCACCATTATACTCTGCTTCTATTAGTCTGACTATTTTAGATACCTCATATAAGTGGAATCCTGCAGTTTCTGTCCTGTGACTGTCTTATTTCACTTAGCATAATATCCTGCAGGTTCATCCATATCGTCACAAATGGTAGGATTTTCTTCTTTCATATAACTGAATGATATCCCACAGCATGCATATACCACAGTTTCATTATTCTTCTTTTCATCCTATACCACACCTAAACGACCTACAATGACTACAGGAACACTGGAGTTGTTCCCTAAACTTCCCATTCAGAAAAAAACTATGAGGAATTCACATTTTACCTATATGCTGGTATTACAAAAAAAAAAAAAAATGAGTCTGAGCTGCTCAGAGATTCTAAATAATCATTGTCATTTGAGCCTTGGGTGCTAAGAAAGTCAGTAACTTGGGAAGAAAATACTCTGCCCCTTCCTGAATTCTGAGATAAAGAAGGCCCAATAAATAAGAATGAACTTTCCAAAAATATATAATTGCCCCTCAAGGAGAATTATTTAAAATTGAGATCATCTTAACTCTTTTACCTCTCCATGTCTTCATGGTGCTATTCAAGCACCATGGACCATATATCTTACAAAGACATGGTAGCTAAGCTGAGAGTAGCCTAGACCTATCCAGGGTCAGTGAGAAGAACTGGCCAATGAAATTAAAAGCAAATACTTCAGTCCAGTCTTTGCCTTTTTATAAACCTGGAAATGCCCCTGATGTCTAAACCCCATGGCCTGGCACTGGTTCTACTATAGAACAGCACACTGCAGGGAAGAAAACTGAACAGGGATGGATGAACCCATTCCAGGGATTCAAGCAGGTATTTTAGAGTTTCTGAAATGAGACAGGGTAGTGGATGGGATTTATTTCAAAGTAAAGAGGACGGCAAAGGTAAAGTGCAAGAGAGATGGTGGCAGAGAGTCCTTTGTGACTATTGGAAAAGCGCTGAAGTTTGCTCCTTGGTAACTTACAGTGGACTTTCCTGGCAGCTCAAAGAGGGAGGCAGAAATGTACCTAAACATTCTCGTAAGGGTTGCTGTTCACTTTGCTCCAGTACGCTCAACTTTAAAGTTGTATTAATCCAGTCATTGTTCCTGTCTTTAGTGTACTCTTTCCTAACATGCACTTCGTACAAGATGCAGTTGGAGACAGAGGATGGAAAAAGGGGATAAAGCCCCAGAGTATGAATCCTGGGCTGTGGGCACACCTACCCACATAATGTACATGCTTCTAGGGGAGTCCCTTTTGCTGCTAAGTCTTAGCGACCTGTGACTCCCTGACAGAGCACTACCAGAGAACAGGAGAACTTTTGAATCTCTCAACAGATCACTGAATGTCCTTTTTTAGAAAACTTTGAGACAGATATCCTTCTGTTTTGCCAGGCGAAGCAGAAAAAAGCATTCTGAGGATGCTGAGAAAGCCACCAGCTTCATCAGGGTCAACTCCTGGTTATCTGTGATGCTGGTTGTGGGAGACACTGTCATTGTCCCCGCTATATCCTGTGAGCACTCACTCGCTATTCTCATGATCTTCACGTCTTCTTCTCAGAAACCCCTGGGATTCTGCTAAGGGCTTTCTGCGGCCACAAGAGCATGCTTGGCCTCCTCCCTTGGCAGGTGGAAAGTACCAGAATACTATGCCCCTTAGGAGTAGGCTCCATCCAATGAAAGGGAGATGGTAGATAAATAACCCAGTGACCCGCCCCAGTGGGGCACAGCTCTGAGCCAGCCTATATGTGGTCTTCCAGAGGTCCTCAATGGAACCGAGCCCCACCCGCCCATGGAGGTGACATTATCATTCACACACACTGTATTGCCTTCCATTTATTCACATCCCCACTCCTTACTGTAGTTTCCTGCATCACTTCACAAATAAATGGCACACACTTAAATCCTTTTGTCAGCATCTGTGTTTGGGAACAAAACCTAAGACACCAGGAGTTGGCATAAATGTGAACAACAAACTTTTAAAGCTACCCCCCGACCCAATCTACACCTTTATAGATTCAACAGTTCAAGAAGATTGGTACAAGACTCTGGGTAAAAGTATTAATGTGGAATAATTTTGTATGTCATGTATGGGTAGATGAAGAGGCTGACCCGGTATTTCCAGGTTCCTGTCTGTGGTTAACCTTTGTATTTCTCTCAATTACTAATTTCAGAACTTTGTGCCTGACTCCTCTTCTTGCCTTGAATCAGCATCCGGTAGTAACCTTGCTGTTCTTGACCCTAGCTGCCCTTTGTGGCTTCGCATCTGTGAGCAAGGGCTAAATCTGATCATTTCTGGCTTGATGGAAAGTGTGGGGGTGGGGAGGGCCAGAGATGTTTCTGAATGATTTCACAAAGCTAGGTGGATCTAGAGATAGTGTGGATTCGACTGAGTATTTTTCCTTAAAGCATTTCAATCCATAGAAGCTGGAGGTCCCTTGAGGAGCATCAAGCCAGGTGGTTAGATAGATCTTCAAAGGGGACAACGATTCATGGAATCACCAGCCAGGTTAACGGAAACAGGCTGATAGTATAATGGTAAATGGCTTGAGACAAATGACTCAGGAATAAATCTCATAGGTGTTGGTGGCCATCTTTCTAAGGCTCTGTAGGGTAGAGAGTGAGTCTGAGAGCTTAGGAAGCCAAGCAGGATTTGGACACTTTCTGTTTCTTAAGAACAAACCCAACATGTTCAAGAGTCTAAGCATCAAGAGCTCCTGAGAGTTCTTGAAAAATTTGAAAACACTGGTCTTAATCTTTGTTCAATAAGGGTCACAAACAAGTAACTTCATGCTGCTTTTGAGTTTCAAGAACTCCTATTCACTTTTTTCCTCCTTGTTTAGCGGGACAAAATGTACCAAATGGAGTCAAAAGGAGGAAAAAGGAAATAAGATGCTTGAAAATGCACAAGCTGAATTTAAATAATTGAGTACTGACTACAAATGAGTAAAATAACCAAACTCAACATGACTCCAGGTTTCTCATCTGAGACTCCCAAATCCCAGAACAAATTTTAATTAGCACAGGATCAGTATTCCTTTGGGCTTTAGGTAAATCCCGTTCTTTTTCTTTTCTATAATGAGGTGTGCAGCAGTTGAATGGCATGACCAAGGACAAGCAGTATGCAAATATATGTAAATATGCCCCAAATCATGTATAACTGGCCAGGACCCATTATTTAGAAGAATTATCTGAAAATTAATGGTTCTTAACTTTTATAGGTTATGAGCCCTTTTGTTAATGTGATGACACTTCTATGAAATGTGTCAACATCTGAAGCATTTTTCCACATATTGGGAGGTTAATGGGCCTTCTAAGACCCATTCCTTGATCTCTGTTCCATAGATCCCAAGTTAAGAACCCTGATTTATGATTTGGGTATCACTAGGGGGTCTCTTCCTTGAGGAGAAGTCCTTTTGGAAGTAAATAGCCACCTTTTGCTTCAGATTGGCTATGAAACCCATCGAACTGGGTCTTCATACAAGAAAAACACAATTTTAAAAGAGACCTAGCCCACTGAATGAGATCCAACTTCCTCATTCAATAATGAAGGG
Organism: Papio anubis; assembly: GCF_008728515.1. NCBI lineage: Eukaryota > Metazoa > Chordata > Mammalia > Primates > Cercopithecidae > Papio > Papio anubis. Next base: position 7,203,503 of record NC_044993.1, read on the forward strand.
CTTTTGTCATAATCTCAAAGTTTTAACCCCAAGTAAACACAAGGATAAGTAACCTTTAAAAATTGCTTATTTACAAGATAGACCAATATGAAATAGCTAACAGCCAAGCAAAGGCTCTTCCTGTCTTTTAATAAACATGGCACCAACCACAACTACTAACAAAGATGTGATGTCATTTGAGTGTAGTAGTCCCTCAGTAAACATCTGTTTAGAAATAGATGCTCTTTGCTTGTACGGGCTTATCATGATAATGCGGTGGTTCCACTGTTCCTACTTAGGAGTCAATACATCGTCCAATTCTGACAACTAAAATCCTGGTAGTGGGTTGCCATAAATCCAAAATCTTTAACATCAGTAGGTAGGCAGAGACATACATCAGAAATAAAAAAATCTACACTTTGTGTAGATTTCCATTTAGCAAATCAAATTCAGTAGCCACATTGTTGGTATTTTTCACAAAAGCACAAATACATTTTTTTTTCTATTTGAAAATGTCTCTGTTAATTATAAAAACACAAAATCCCACACTGAATTAGACGCCAAATATGAGAAAACGTACTGAATCAACTATCTCCCAAAGTCACTGATGGAAATAAATGGGTCTAAACAGACTAATACTAAGTAAGAGTTTTCCATTTATTTCTCCTCGATTACAACGTGGAATTAGCAATGTTGCAGAAAAGACTAAACTGATGTGTTTATCCCAATGGTATCTCCTTAACGATGAGCTGCTTCTAGAAGCTAATGAGTTTTCATAGCAAACTGCTGAGTATGTCTAGATATTAGGGTTAAAAGCCCATCTTATGGTAAATTACTCTAGGCTCTAATTTGGCAAGAGGAAGTGATTTGTAGTCCACGTGGGGATTTGGTGCCAAGCTCCTAATTTGGGCTGTATACAATATTTCAAGACCAACTTTCATTAGTATCAATTTACAAATGAATTATGTATAAGCAACCGAACTGTACAACAAAAAATAACATGTATTAGACTTTTCTTTGATCACTATCTGACTTCACCCCCTTATAAACATCATGGTGAATAGTTCAGTGCTTTTGAACATGCTGAAGGCATTTTGGGGGGATATATAATTGACTTCTCCAGGATCTTCATGTTTATCTATCATTGTCAGAGAGAAATTGCTGGGTTTGAATAGTCCTAAGAGGTACAAAATTTAGTGGTTAGACAAGGACTCTGGTGGTCGACTGCCCAGGTTGGACTCCTACCTCTACCAGGCCCTAAACAACTCTGCTTCCTTGGGCACCTTTCCGGGCCTCAGTTTCTTTATCTGCAAAGTGAGAATCAAACCTGTGCTCACCTCCAAGGGTTACTGTTATTATTAAATAAGATACCCATTCAAGCACTCAACACAGAACCCAGCACATGCAAATATTCAAGAACCCTTGCTGGGATCTGGGGACCTTGCAATCATCTTAATGGAGGAAAGACACCAACCCCCAGTTCTAAATGGGGCATGTGTTTCCCAGTACAGCCCCACTCAGCTCCCCAAACCCAAACGGGCTAACCTATGGCACTTATTGACAGTAACCACGCAGCTCCTATAGACATTTGTGCTTGTAACCCCTATCCTAGAATGGGGAAGTGTCTTCTAAAAACAGCCCTGAGTAATTAAGACATTGCCCAGGCCACACTAAGATGGTTAACCTGTATTTATGGCTCACCCTACTATCATCTCTTCAGCCTCACATGCCAATTCTCTTAGAAATGATGGTTGGAGAGTAATAGCCAGAAGTATAATCACATCATCACATTTCAAGAAACCTGTACTGAAAGCAGAACTACAAATTTAAGAAACAGTCTAGGGAAAAAAAGAAAGCTTTCATCTGGTGGATGAATATTTTAGGTAGTGTGGAAAGAGCTCTGAAATCAGACAGACCTGAGTTCTAATATTAGCTTACTGGGTGTGTGGCTCCTACCAAAATGCTTAACTGCTTTGACGCTCTTGTTTTCTAGATTTGTAAACTGGGGAGGATGATATCCACTGAAAGGGTCATTTTTCTGATTAAATGAGATGGTGTTTCAAGAGCAACCTGGTTTCCAATAGACAGCTAATAAATGCCAGCCTCTTTTCTTTCATATCTAGTTCAGACACTGCATCTGCAATTGATTTTACCTTTAGTTTAGTCATCAAAGTTTTCTCACCCCAGAGCAACCTGGGAGAGAAACTGTCTCATTACTTTGTGATGGCTCAATGACATCTTAAATCTGGATCCATCATGGTGGCAGGAGAGACCACTACACACATGAGCTTTGAAAGCACAAACCAGTAGTAAGGACATGCTGCAAAGGTCTTCTGAGAAGGCTGTGGTATCTTTTCATCTTATTAGGTACCAGATCTAAAGAAATCCCATTACAGGGGGAAGAGTATGTAGACATACACACGTACACACACACACACATACATAAGGCCCTATAGTCATACATGGGCCCTTGTAAACCTTAGCATTGTTCACTGAATTCTAACCCAAATGTCAGACATATCTTGAGTATTGAATAAAATTAGTATGAGACTGAATCTAAATGTTTTTTGTTGTTTTCTTAAACAGGTTAATGAGAATCATCATGTGTTTGTGTGGAGTGGAGGAAGTCTCTTTGTTTTCTAGTTAAGTAGCAGTCTTGACATGGTATGGTGACTAGATGTAATTTCTTGAGCTAACTCAGATAATTGATAGATCAGATAAGTGCCTGAAGTGATGTGATGAGAAGCTTCCTGGGGTCTTGAGGAAGGCAGTGATGAATTAGTAAAGTCTGCACTTGGAATGGGTAAGGGTCTGGCGGCAGCGGGAGTCCTTTGGTCCAGGGCTCTGCACTAATGGTGCATGGTGGCGATGTTCTTTCTGCAGCTACCGTGGTACTTGCTCTGCATTTATTCTTGACTGACCACTGTACTGTTGAACCACATACCATATGAGGCTCCAAGAGCTGGGTTCTAGGAAATCACACAGGTAACACACAGTGTACAGCAAACCTTATTCAGCAGCAACTGAAAAGTCGCCATTCCTCCCCACACTGAAAGAGTGACGTATAGGAAAAACTATTGAGCACCATTATAAAAACTAGAACCTCATTTCATCTGGACTTTGCTCAGCTTTGAGGTCAAATTTAGAACAATGAGGAATAACTCATGACAAGTACACAGTCATGGAAGAATCGTATCCAATGTGTACTGTATCAGACTGGTTTGGCAGAAGAAAAAGTTGATAGGATCCTGCCTCCAATGGGCATTCAGTCTAGTTGTAAGGAGCAAACTTCCCCATGTAGTCTGAACTGGGCCAATAGTCTCCGAGTACACACAGTTCCACAGGTGCAGCCATTGGAGAAACTGAAATACACTATGGCCCTAAGTAAAGAGCTGCTGCTCCAGGCTCCCTGAATTCCCCTGTTCTAAAGCCTTCCTCTGGGATCTCCCACAACTTCCTTATAATTCACCAACTAAAGAGTTAGTATTTGTCACAGCAAAGAAGCTCCAAGAACTCTTCTTGGGTGGCCACTAGGGCCAGTGTCCATTCTGGTTGAGCGAGGCATTAGACATATGGAATATCACTGTTGGAATCAAGTGTGGAACACCCATAAGCCAAAGTATCATGAATGGATCTGAAGGTCAAGGATATGAAATAAAAAGAGAACTCCTGGGAAGACTCAACAGAAAAACTGTGCCCTTTAGAATGTAAATTCCACAATGGTGGGAACCAGCCTGTCCTCCTTCACTGTTGAAATCACAGCTCCTAGAGTGCGTGGCTCAGAACGGGAATTCAGTGTCTGGTTGTTCCTTAAAATAACGAATAATCGGGGCTATTTAGGGAATGTATTCTGGGGAGATGTTGAAGCTGGTTCTAAATGGAAGAGAAGAGCAGAGATTGGAAAGATGATTCTAGGTGAGGTTTGGTATTTCCCATGTACCCCATACTCCCTTCATGCATCCACAGGGGTCAGTAGAGACTAGTAGCAAAGAACCAATTTCTGGCTAGAGTCCTGTTAAATTAAGTTCACCCAGCTTTGCTGTTTACTGGCTGTATTACCCAGGAGGCTGCCTAGAACCTTGGTTTTCTGCTTTAACATAGAGACATTATCACTTGCTTCCCCAGGAGAGGCACAGGAACCTGACATGAACCAGTGAGTGCCAAGAGGGCAAGGGGCTCATCTGTTGGGTCCACTAGTTTGTATCCCAGGCCCAAAAGCATTCTTGAAAAAACATTAGGAGATCAATAAATGTTGGTTGAACGAAAAAAAAAAAAAAAGAATGAAGGGTGGCCTTTTTTTCCATTGTGTTAAGTGAACAGAGACAGAGTCTTTGTGGGTGCCCACAATGCCTATAAGAGATGGAGATGCAGGGATTGAGGGCATTTTTCCAGTCTGAGCCTGGCAGCTCATCAGGACCCAAGACAGAACCTAGTAAAGAAGGGTCACTGCACCACTACAGCCATTGTTTTCTTCCTGGTGGACGTCCAGAGCTCATAAGGGCCCTGGATTAGGAACTGGGTCAATAGGGTAGTTAAGGGTGGAGGGTCTACAGATAAACGCAGGTCTCTGTCCAACTACTTAACAACTGTAGGACCTTGGGTGAGGTGTGTAACCTTTTCCTTAAACCTTCATTTTGTCATCTGTAAAATGGGGATAATATAGTACATAATTCATAGGGCTGACTGAGCATTCAATAAAATAGTGTGGGACAGGTGGCCAGGGCATGGTAACAAGCCTTGAAAAATGTTAGTTGTCACTGTTAGGTAAAGATGACAATTTGAGGTTCCCCGACCTCTCCGGGCCCAGGTTGATGCAGTGGCTGACTGCCTTTTGAAGCTTCTCACCTTGCTGTGCCTCTCCTTTGTTTAGGTTGCTAAGATGCAGAATGTGATCTCTATATTAACTCACAGAGGTGGTCCACTGAGGCTGGGTTTACTCAGCACCCTTGATTTCCAGTCCCCTGGGACAATTGTCCATGTCCATTGGAAAATTGTTCATTGCCAATGGACACGGACAATTGTCCATGACTAGAATTCTCAGACCAGAGCTAAAACGTCCATGCAAACACCTGGATTAGCCAACTGCAGAAAGATGGACTCCTTCCCACCCTAGCTGGTGAAGGAATGTGTAAGCCAGTTGGAGATAAGTATGGGAAGCAAACACCATGAATGAGACTGTGAGGCAAAAGAGGGAAGGCATTATTTCTTCAACTCTGAAGCCAGTACCTGCTTCTCTTCAGAATCTCTGGGCACTGGGAGGATGCAGCAAAATGGTTTTCCTAGACCAACCCATAGCCATTTTTTAAGTCCTGAATCTTAGAAACAAATTGCTTTTGTGCCAATGCGGGAGGTAAGAGGGGTTTATATGTTCCGTGAGAGAGGAATTCAGGCAGAAGAATCAGCCTCTAAGGAACCAAAGTAGGAAAAATTGGTTTAAATTATTCTACAACTTCTGAGATAAAATATCATAACAGTTCAAAATGAAAACTATAGTTTTTGAAATATTAAGGCTGAAGGGGTATTATATTTATAGGGTGTTTGGCTAAGGCATGACAACATAACTATTCATTTCAGTCAAAGAGAAATTAAGCTTCTGTTTGAGAAAATGAGATTGGATTCCATTGTCGTCAAATATTTTCTAAATTAACCAAATGTGCCGAGTACTACGTGGGTCAAACGTGAAACCATTAAACCACTCTTTTATGTTGTTTATCAGCTATTCCTAGTGGTCGGGCTCTGAAGGGAAATATTTGAAATGATTCTCTATTCCACCCCTAGATTTCCCTCTCAAGGGAGAAAATAAAGCAAAACAAAACAAGAGAAAGATTCCTTTCTCATGTTCAGATGATGTAAACCTGACTTAAAGTGTGCTTAAGACCAACAAAGATGATTATTTCTCAGAGCTGGCCAGTTTGTACAGAGGGTTTATACCAGGGGGTCTTCAAATTTTTGGCTTCCCTGGGCCACAGTGGAAGAAGAATGATCTTGGGAAACACATAAAATAACAAAATAACACTAACAATAGCTAATGAGCTAAAAAAAAAAAAAAAAAAAAAGGAAAAAGAAATCACAAAAAAATTTCATGTTTTAAGAAAGTTTACGAATTTCTGTTGGGCCTCATTCAAAGCCGTCCTCCCTCGGCAACATGTGGCCCACGGGCCACAGACTGGACAAGTTTGGTTATACCCCAGTTCCCTTTCTGCTTTCCTCCAGCAGGGCTGCTCTTCTTGATGGGGCTTCTAGCAGGTAATTGCATCCAGGCTATTTCTACCCAGTAAAGGCCTGGCCTTTCCTGATCCACCGTCTCACTTACTTAAAGCCACTCCTACTGCCCCAGCCTGTCCCATGTTTTTCTAACTGCGAGGGGAAGATTCTGAGAGTCCCATCTTCCTGCTTCAAGTGTTGCCCCTGAGATGCAGTCATCTCTAAGCCTTCTAATCTCTTTTCCTCTGAGGCCATTCACCTCATTCAGAGCTTGGGGAGCGCCCCGTTGATTGCAAGAATCTCGAGCAGCACAGTCATCTACACAACAGACAAGAGGAAGGAGGCTGCGGAGAATAAAACGAGTGATGCCAGGGTTTGCTCTGTTACTATATTGGGCATAAAAATACTTCCAGGGTTTTGACTTTTAAATGATGCAGCCCAGCAGGGATTCACCAAGCACGGGGCAGACTGACACGGAAATAAGAATAAGCATTCAGGAGAACGGTCTTTGAAACTTGAGGTACCGAACTCAATCGGATAATGAAACACTGCGAACTCCACAGGGTATTTTTTCACCTCTATAAAGAACATTCAATTAAATGCTTTTTCACTGGGACAGGAGGGGTGGAGTGATTTTTTTTTTCCCTCCCTTTTCCACAGAAAGTATCTCCTTGGCTCCTGGCCCAAACTTTTTTTCCCCCCGCTGCTACTGCTTTTTATTGCCTTTTCTCCCCACCCCGCTCAGATCCACAATGTCTGCACACCTTGCCTTCTCACGGGTTGATGGAAATTCCTCATGCTGCCCTTGCAAATGCTCATTACCAACGGGTGACACAATGGCTTCACTGGGTGATGCATTGATGCCGCTTCCAGAGGCTTCTGGTGCCTCCATTTCATGGGCCACTTGCTTAGCTGCTCCTGAAATGCCTTAGTGCTATGAGGCCTGCATTTAACTTAGCCATCTGTGAATAACTCCATCAGGGGCAGACTCCAGCCCAAAGTCAAGTCTGCTTCTGCTTGCTGGCCAGAATGTCATCCCATCCCAGGCGGGCAAGCAAGAATGATTTCCTTGCATAAAAGTCCAATGCTGCCATCCCTCCAAGCCCACGGGTGCCTTTGGGAGAGTTCCAGGCATTGTACGTGGACTTTCTTACAAATCAATTAGCGCTTGGTACTTTGCAGTCTGGAATTATGTCACACAGCCTGGGTGCAGTCAGGCACTGGGTGATGATTTCCAAATTAATGGTCATTCAACCAGCAGAGGTATACCTTTCTATTTTGGAGTGTGACAAGATAAGAGGAATACAAGAAATAGATAAAGGCCTTCTGAGTACAGAGCCATGTATCGAATTCAGTTCAATTCACCCTAATTGAAGGTCCACCTGCCACCAGGCTTTGTCCTCAGAGTTGGGGATGCAGTGGCATATGAGACTTGGCTTCTATCTAGGAGGCCTTATAGTCTAGAGGGGCAACTAAACCTGAGGTCAATGACTTGTAGAGAACTTAAAAATGGTCTTCAGGGAGTCCAGAACCCCCAGAATTGTACTGAATTATGTAATGGGACTTGCACACATGCAGATACATATTTCTGTGTAATGAATTGATGTTTTTTTAATCAGATACTAAAAGGGATATATGACCTCCCCTCCCTACACACACACAAATACCAACTAGTAGGCTAGTGTGTTTTTTTACCTTGTATTTCCCAAGCAAGCGAGAATGGGTGTTAAATGATTGAATGAGTAAGTGGTGACTCCCATACTGGGAAGGATAGACAGTTCAGCCCAGGTGACAGGAATCCTAGGATGCCAGGACAGGAAGGTTGTAGAATCATCCCTTATCTGGAATTGTGAGTCTATGAAGTCAAGGACCTGGGGATGGCTCAGAGTTGGATGGTTTATGTGAAGGAAGGTGCCATATTTTATGGGCTAGAAGCCAGTCACAGATCCTTCTCACACTCAAAAGGAGGGGACTGCAGTGGGTGCCAAAAACCATGAAAGCCTTTGTGTCGCCACCCAAATCTCATCTTGAATTGTAATCCCCACAATCCCTGTGAGTCAAGGGGGAGACCAGGTGGAGGTAATTGAATCATGGGGGCAGTTTTCCCCATGCTGTTCTCATGGTAGTGAGTGAATTCTCACAAGATCTGATGGTTTTATACCGGGCTCCTCCCTCTTCCCTCGGCACTCTCCTTCCTGCTGCCTGGTAAAAAATCATGGCTGCTTTCTGCCATGATTGTAAGTTTCCTGAAGCCTTTCCAGCCATGGTGAACTGTGAGTCAATTAAACCTCTTTCCTTTATAAATTGCCTAGTCTCCAGTATTTCCTTATAGCAATATGAGAAGGGACTAACACACCACCCTACTATGGAAGGCCAGGCTACGCTTTGTTCTCACTTGACCAAATAATGTTTTTGTATGTCTATTAATATGCCATGAAGCCCAATTTGAGAAATGTTTATCTAAACTATTCAGTATAACTAGAAATTTTTCTTTTTTTCTTTTTTGAGACAGAGTCTCGCTCTGTCACCCAGACTGGAGTGCAACGGTGCGATCTTGGCTCACTGCAACCTCCACCTCCCAGGTTCAAGCAATTCTCATGCCTCAGCTCCTGAGTAGCTGGGATTACAGGTGCATGCCACCACACCCAGCTAATTTTTGTATTTTTAGTAGAGACGAGGTTTCACCATGTTGGTCAGGCTGCTCTTGAACTCCTGACCGCATGATCTGCCCGCCTCGGCCTCCTGAAAGGCTGAGATTATAGGCATGAGATACCGTGCCCAGTTTATAATTAGAAATTTTATAAGGTACGTGGTGGGGGGGGCGATGTATGCATGTGTGTGTAAAATAATTCTAAGCTCCACTGATCAGCACCCCTCTATAGCTCCAGAACATCTAGATAAGAAGCAGTCCTTCATGTCATAGTGAGCAGAAGCTAAAGAAGAAATCTTCCCAATAGACAGAGATGGGGGTGGTCTGAGAAAGAAGATGTCAAGATTGGAGAACACCTACTAATTGCCTCATCACCCTGATTCTTCCTCCCCAGGAGCGTGCCCACAATGCCTATCCAGTGAGGAGATGCTCTGTGGACAGACTGGTCAGTCACAGAACCTGCCACTGGAACCTGAGACATGAAGGCTCTCAAAATCTGAACATAGGACCTAGGAACTCTTGGAACAAGAAGAAATTATTCAGACCTGTGGGCTTCACACTTTTTAAAAATGGCAGCACAGTCCTGTTTATTAAATAAGCAATTGCTTGACACTCCCTTGATTGAAGCAAAACAAACAATAGGTTGCTCTTATAGAAACAGGTATGTCCTGCCCAGTGGACCTCCCATTTGTTTCCATCCTTGTGCAGCCCAGAATGGCCTTTGAAAATATTTCTCTTGCTCAGCTCCCTCATTATAAAACTGGAAAACAACTGAATCCCTGAAAGGCAAAGTGTCCTCTCAAAGCCACACCACTAAGTCTAGACAGTTGTTCTTGTCATCTCCTTGACGTGATTCAGAGCGACCATCAAAGGTGAGCTGTTTCCCGACAGCACACATCAGCCTCTTTATACATCTCAGAAGACTCTCCCTTCATGAGTTCACAATCACTGTTTTTAACTCCCAGCTTAAGGAATCAGACAGAATTAGTTTTTTGTGTAATTAACCTGAGGAACACCTGCTTTTTGTGACCTCTCTAATTTCTGGGATCAACCCAACCACACAGAGACTGGATGACCAACAATTGCCCTTCAACCCCTCTAGGGCACCTTAAGGGTAGGGTGGCGGGTGGGGGAGGGGTGTGAAATTCCAAGACAAATGGAAAAAGGTGAAAGAGTGCCTTATCAGCCAGAAAATAACCCAAGCTCCTTATCTTTATGGATATAACAAGAAACAGTCAAAGCAACCTCCTTGGGAATCCAGAGGTGAGTCCAAAAAGGAAACATGCAATTGATTAACAGCCTTGTAGGGGATTGGGCCTGGAAGCTCACCTCTACCTGTGCCCAAGCCCTGCTCAGGTTCTTTTAAATATCTTCCTACAAAAGTTGATACAAAGGCTTAATGAACCAAAAGGCATTAAGAGTCATGCATGTGAATTATGCCACCGATTCCTGCTTCTTTAATTGGATGCAAATAACATCACCTGGGCTCCACATCCCAGGATCTGTCCGGCTCTTTGTCATGCGGCACTCTAAGCACCTTGTTCCAAAGAGCCTGGCAGGAGAGGAAGACATTAACTGTGAGATCTGCTGGCTTCTGCCAAATTCACAAACGCTGGCTGTTAGGCCTATAGATAGAACGAGGGGTAATTTCATGCAAATGCTCTGTGCTATTCCCTGAGCTCCAAGATTAGAGTTGTCAGAAAATGTAAGTGTTCCTCCGGTTAATAACACAAAGAACTAATTCAGTCTGATTCCCTAAGCTGAGAGTTAAAGACCAGCAATGGTGAACTCATGGAGGGAGGGTCTTCTGAGTGATGCTGGAAAATGCACAGCATGTGCAGAGGCCATGATACCTGATGAGAGTCACGTGGACCACATCAGGGAGGTCGTCCAGAAGGCCTGCATGGTTTTTGGGGCTCAGCCATCTCCTGGGCACCTGCTGGAGGTACAGGCAGATGTAACGGGCAGTAATGAGCTTATGCGGCTGCGTGGAGAACCATCCCAGGTCAAGCCAAGGCTGCAGGATTTGGGAACAAAATATAAAACGCATGTGCACAGGACCATCCTCGCTTTGTTTCTTTTCCTTTCTCTCTAAGAAGGAGACACTTTGGTTCCTAGATGTATTCCTACTAGTTTCTTGGACACACATTTCATGTTTATGTGGCAAATTATATTTGGTTATAGTCTCCAGAGAGCACTGACTTATTATTCGAACAGGGCACTTCTTGAAGATGATTTTAAATCTTATGAACGGTGTGTAGCCATGGACTGCTTCAGGATGGAAGGGAGGACACAGGTGACACCATCCTCCTACTTACTGTATCCTAGGTACAGCACAGGGGTTGTGAGTCAGCCTTTGGATTTTCAGATTCTAATTTTCAAACTATCCTGAAAGATGCATGATGGCTTTTGAGATAAAACACACACACAGCGGGCGCCTGTAGTCCCAGCTACTCGGAGGCTGAGGCAGGAGAATGGCCTGAACCTGGGAGGCGGAGCTTGCAGTGAGCCGAGATCGTGCCACTGCACTCCAGCCTGGGTGACACAGCGCGAGACTCCGTCTCAAAAAAAAAAAAAAAAAAAAAAAACAAAAAAAAAACACACACACACACCTCCTCCCTTCACCCACCTCCGTACAGTCAGTGGAATACACCTTAATTTGTAACTTTTCTAGAGAAAAAACAAACAAACAAAATTGTTATTAAAATCAAGAGCATGATTAACAAGCCTAATTTGGGATTGGGTCCAGCCTTTTCCCACTGGTTATGAGACCCTGTAAAAGCCCCTTCATCTCTCTGGGCAACCTATATCCCACCTGTCCACTTAGGATAATAATAATTCTACTTCGTAGGCTAATTCTGAAGATTAAGTGAGGTGATGCATATGTCTGGCATACAATAAATGCTCCATAAATTGTACGTACACTATTTTTCATGGATTTCTGATTAAAGACCCCCAATGCAGCTTTTTTTTGCACAGAGTAAATACTCAGAATTTCTCTATTATTATCTGCTATCAGTCCACCCACATCAGCCTTCTGTGATGGAAATTTCTTCCAAATAATGAAATGAGTCAAATGGGACAAGTTTTCTGTTTACCCCCCAGGACATATGTTCTGCTGTTTGAGATATTGTTTGTTTTGTTGGGGAAGGTTGTTTGTTTTTTGACAGTATAATACAAACCAGTAGATTGGCCATGCTCCGCTATATATATGGACACGGTGAAGAAGTCAAATCAATTATTTAAAAAGTTTAGAGCATCTGTTCCCAGAAGAATTCCACCTACAGATATTCACCTTGCCTAGCCTGAGACCAGCCCCAATGGAAAACAGTCTTTCATAATAAGACCATGGATTCATTTTGTCTTATGAGATAAAAGAGTATTTTATAAGTGAAATATATTTTATTTTATGAGGCTATTCATTTCAAATAAGTAAAGCCAAGACTCACTGGAAATGTTGAATCCTCAGATGGTTCATACTCCTGTTAATTTAGAAGCGTTCAAAGCCATGCACAAGTAGAGGATGCTTCCTTGCTAAGCATTCATGACCCTTGTCCAATACCCTTAAAAACAATGGTTTTCTATGTGGCACATAGACACCACAGAATACTATGCAGCCATAAAAAAGGATGAGTTCATGTCCTTTGTAGAGACTTGGATGAAGTTGGAAACCATCATTTTCAGCAAACTATTGCAAGGACAGAAAACCAAACACCGCATGTTCTCACTCATAGGTGGGAATTGAACAAGAACACTTGGACACAGGGTGGGGAATGTCACACACCGGGGCCTGTCATGGGGTGGGGGGAGGGGGGAGGGATAACAATAGGAGATATACCTAATGTAAATGTCGAGTTAACGGGTGCAGCACACCAACATGACCCATATATACATATGTAACAAACCTGCACGTTGTGCACATGTACCCTAGAACTTAAAGTATAATAATAAATACACACACACAAAAGAGGAAGAAAAAGAAGGAGGAGGAGGAGGAGGAGGAGAAGAACCAAAAAGGCATAGATGGGACTATGGAAAAAAAATTGTTTTCTGATTTGGAGTATCAAAGAATCATTGCAAGTAAGCCCTCTGGCATAGACATTTTGGGAAGTGGTTTTACATGTTTTCAGTGGGATAGTGTCCATTTTGTCCCATAAATTATCCTGAAATATCTATGATGGTTTTAAGATTAAAAAAAAAATCAAACCATAACTGTTAGATAAGAGTTCTACATTTCTTTTCAAAGAATTAATATATCACTATGTTCAATTCTTTGCCTTCTACTTCTAAACTTCCTCATAAAGCAACCTTTTTCCATTACCTACTCCACCCTAACTCATTCAGGTTACTTGCTACTTGCTCTGCCTTGACTCCTGCCAAAGCACTCACTCCATCATTCTCTTTAAATTAGCCAGTCAGAATTAGTTCAGCCTGTGCGGTCTAACCCTAGCCAATAGGGCAACGACACAGCAGCAGAGGCCACGCGCGTCAGGGATAAGAACCCCTTCCCCTCTCTTGTCCAAGTGTGCGCTCACCATTGTTTCATCTGTAAGGGTACCCCCTTCTATATAGAAGCAACTTGCCTTGCTGAGAATTAAAAAGAAAATTTTATATTCCAGTGCTATTTCTTTTGTGGCACCGAAACTTTATATATAACAATAACCTACTCCCTCCAGCCCCTTCCATGCAGTTACTGGAATACACTTTGATTCCTAAGTTTTCTAAAAGAAAAGAAAGAAATTGTCCTCAATTAGGAATCCATGGGTGGTTCTACTGATTATCAAATCTCCAGAATAGAATGCAAGATTATAGACAGACAACTCTTGAGCCAGACGGTATATGTTATTAAAATCAAGAGCATGATTAATTAGTCATTTACTTGGAGTGATTTATCTTGTACCTCTCTCCACCGGCGTTAGAACTGCCTGCTGCGGACATCAGGTGTGCTGCTCTATTATGCATACTAATCAAAGTCCGCAGAAGTACACATTGAGGGTGAATTTGAGCTCCACTGAACATCCATTTTAAAGAGCTGCATTTTATTAAATAGGCCTGAAGTCAAGAAGGCCATAAAACTGCAGAGGAAAAGGATAAACCAGTCATGGCTTAGTTGTCTCTCTTTCAAATGAGCCAGTGCCAAGCCGGCATACGTAGGCAGCCTCTCCAACCCATGTCTAAATAAGAGAGTCTCATGTCTTCCCCTTCCTATTTCAACAATCCATCTTCCATCTCTCCATTTCAACTGCCAGCCCCGAACACAAGCCCCCATCCCTCCCCTGAAAGACTGCAATACCCTCCTCCTTCAGACTTCATTAAGCAGAGCAGATTTTTGACATGCATAGCTGATCATGCTACATTCTTTCTTACACCCATGAGCAGCTCCCCATTGCTGCTAAGGAACAGCCCTAACTCTGATGAGTCCAAGAAGACGACATTCGTCTTAGCCCGGAGCAGCTCTCCTGTCTCATTTCAGGTCTCTCTCTGGCCTCTTCAACGTGCATCAGCCTCACTGCTCTTTGGGGAGAGGGGCCCAGAATGTTTAAAATTCTTTTCTGCCTAAGGATTTTTCAGTTGCTGGTCCCTCTTCCTAAAATGCTACCCTGCTGTGCCTCTGCCTGGTTAAGTCTGTTTTGCTTTCTCATCGCCAGTTTGAATGTCACTTCTTCCCAGAAACCTCCTCTATTTCCCCTTCACCTCACCCTAGAGAGAGTTACCAGCTCTCATGGTGCCCTGAAGTTTTCCCCTATGACCCTTATCCAAAGTGTAATTAATTAATTTTATAAAGAGGTATTAATGCTGCTTCTTCCCTTGCTAGGTTCTAACCATGCGTGGCCAAGGACCATGAGTATTCTGTGGACAGCTGTATCCTCAGCTCCTGGGACAATGTAGGGTACAGAGTAGGCCCCTCAATAAATGACAAGAAATATAGGGCACATAGCAGGCCCTTAATAAGTGACGAGGATAAACCCTGAAAGCAGGCTGTGGGGAAGAGCATTCGCTGTCTCTTCTTCCTGTGCACACACAGCTGGACCACTTTTCCTCATTGCCCTTGCTGGTAGGTGTGGTCATCTGACCAAGTGATAGGGACGACGTCTGCCACTTCCAGGCACAGTCCGTAAGAACCTCTCCCACATGCTGCACTGTGATATTTCTGCATTCCGGCTGGTGAGGATGTCAACGTTTAAGGTCGCTTTGAAGACCACATGTTGAAAATGGCAGGGTCACCCATCAGCCTGAGTTCTGAGCAACTTCATAGAAGAAACGCCCAGACTGGAACTGCTGCCCTAGAGCTGTTGGGTAAGCAGGATATAAACATCTGTTCTGTTAAATCACTGAAATTTGGGGGTGGATTTTTTTACTGCAACTTGGCCCATCTGAACTAATACATTGGTATTCAAAACAAGCATTGGGCATGAGTGAAAAAGGATAATTACCCATCCACACACACCTCCAGGAACATGTAGAGTCTACAGAGGTAGAAGAAAAAAACAAACTGAATTTCTAACAACATTAAGTATTGTGAAGACATTAGCCCTTTTTTCTTTTTCTATTTATCTCCATTTCTTTCTTTCCCTCCACTAACTCCATCTCCAAATCTCCAAAAATTATGCAGAGAGCCTGATTACCAGTATTCCCTTGTCAGAAGCCTGCTGCTGCCTCTGTTCTTTCTCTGTTCTTACATACTGCCCTAATAATTCTACATCAGATTCTAGGTGTGGAGAAGCCTTTGCCTAGGAAGGGAGGACTTCCCAAACCAATGCATATGGAGCCGAGAAGTCCTCTCACTGAAATTAGAATCTCAATGAGCAAGCAATTCCATTTAGTTCAGTGTGGAAGTTACTTTGGCCCCAAGACAGCTCAGGGAAGAAAAGAATCACTGGATACAGTTTTCAAAAGAGTAAAAATTTTTTCTCTACATCCTCAGGGCTACTGTCACTAATCTCAGGACTGGGACCCCACCTCCTGGGGCTCGCCTCTCTGTGTCCTTGCAGCCCAATGTCTTTAATTCAAGCTGAGTGGAAGGCAGGCTCACGCAGCTCTGCAAGCTTCTGCTGAACAAGTTAATCTAGCTGAGTTAATGATGATGCAGCCGCTTCCATCATTGCAGAAAGCCTGATCAGTTGGCTGGTTGGAGCTTTGTGGCCAGGGAGCCCTCCCCTCCCTGCTGGCCTTGCTTGGGCTGTGGAAACCTCTGCATTTATTAGGAGCACCTGCTCACGGAACTTTGAGGCCCTTGGCCCTAAAGGGGAGGACCTGAGCAGGTCTGGCTCTGAGTATGAATTGCCCATGCTTCTGGAGGCCCGTTTCTTCCACAGGAAATGTCCCTTGGTGCCAACCCTGCAATAACAGAATGGAACGTTTTCTCACATTGAGCCACACCTGTTGTCAACAAGCATTTGCTTCCAATCTATTTAAACTCCATTGGGGAAGGAGACGATGTGGGTCCCAGGCATTGTTTGGCAATGCTGGGTTCACAGCACCTGGGAAAGCTCCACAAAGTCTATGTTCTTGTTTGGGAAGTGGAGTTGCCCCTAGTAACAGCTGCTGCATTTCAATAGAGACCTGGAAGCCTCTGGGAAAGTCATAAAGACCTCGCCCAGGCCCCTGTGCAGAGCTTAGTGCCAGGAACTTGGAGCTGAAAGGCAGTCTGCTCCTGTCCGGATTCCTGCAGTTTCACCAGCAGCAGGAGTAGGGCAGACAGAAGGCCGGATTCCAGCATCTGCTTGGTCGTGGAGCTGCTTTTGTTGTTGGCATTTGGGTCTTGGTCAAAGATGTCAAAATGCGTAGTTAAATGTCTGTGCCAATTAAATTCAAGTTTGCATTTTTATCTATCTCCTAAGGTATATTTATCTTATGCAGCTGTTCATGCATCCATTTTTTTATTTTTTTATTTTTATTTTTGAGATGGAGTCTCGCACTGTCACCAAGGCTGGAGAGAAGTGGTGCGATCCTGGCTCACTGCAACCTCTGCCTCCAGGGTTCAACCGACTCTCCTGCCTCAGCCTCCCCAGTAGCTACGATTACAGGCACGTGCCACCACGCCTGGCTATTTTTTGTATTTTTAGTAAAGACAGAGTTTCACCATGTTGGCCAGGCTGGTCTCGAACTCCTGCGCTCAGGATCTGCCCACCTCAGCCTCCCAAAGTGCTGGGATTACAGGCGTGAGCCACTGCGCCCAGCCCGTTTGTTTATTCTTTTCTCCTTACTTCCATTCAAAACTAGAGGCCCCTCCTGAATCCCGGTTCTTGTGATTGGTTTCTGAGCCCTACTTCAGCTCCTGCCTGGTGCCCTAATAATACCCCCACATGTTCTGCACCCTGGTAGAGGCCCCTTCTATATATACATATTTCTACCAAACAACAACTGGGCACTTCAGGAGGAACTTCAAGTCTGAATATTCATCCGCTGCTTAATTTCCTGCTGTTGTGTTCCCTCACCCTGGGCTGGTTACTTCCATATTTACCACATATGACATTTAGGTTCATATGTGTGTCTCCTTCTTTGAATCCTTCAGACACAGTAAACAATTCTTGCTTTAGAGTTCCCACAGCAACATGGCACAGTTCTCTGTAGGTGCACTGAGCACACTGTTGTGTAATTTTTGGTTTACGTATCCTCCTGTAGTAGATCCTAAGCTCTTTAAGGACAGAACTGTGACTTAATGTGTCTGTTTATTACCAATGCTTAGAGTTTTGCCAACTGATTTTTGTTTCAGGATGAGTGGTTATGTGGATGGATGTAAGGCTATATTGATGGATGAGAGGGGAGGTGAGTGGGTGGGTATGTGAAAGGTTGAATAGATAGATGGACTGATACGTAGATGAATAGGTGAATGGATGGGTAGATGGATAGATTAATAGGTGGATTGGTGAATAAGTGGGTAGGTGGGTGGATGGATGGATGATAGATAAATAGGTGGGTGGATGAATAGGTGAATAGATGGGTGAGTGGATGGATGGATGGGTAGATGGATGTGTAGGTGTGTGGGTAGCTAGACAAAT
Organism: Papio anubis; assembly: GCF_008728515.1. Classification (NCBI taxonomy): domain Eukaryota; kingdom Metazoa; phylum Chordata; class Mammalia; order Primates; family Cercopithecidae; genus Papio; species Papio anubis. Next base: position 7,221,338 of record NC_044993.1, read on the forward strand.
GGATGGAGAATGACCTTAGCCATCAAGTTGCCAATGTACACAACATAAAAAGCTTATTTCCATTAAGATAGCATTCAACTACCAAGCCCTTGAATAAGTTCACAAAACCTCAACCACCAGCAAGCAGAGCAGTAGGCAGGACCCTTGTGGCCGGCATTTCCCTAAAGCTGGACGAATATAGAGAATGCTATCATTTCAAGCTATAGGCCAATTCGTATGTTTTCCTGTGGCAACCAAACAGCATTGCCCCGGCAATAATCACATCTTTATTTCACTGCCTTTTAAAAAAAATGCCTGCATATTAAAACTGCCACTTTTATTCTTCAGAAATGATACCTCAAATGAACCTAGAGGCAAACTTCAGAAGATACACTTAAAAAAAAATCAATGCCTAGGGAAATAAGGAAGTCAAGCCTAGATCCCATTGCCTTTCAGGCAACCTCACAGTCTCTACAGAAAGCAGGAGAAGAGGGCAGGTACCCCAAATCTGACCCTGTTTCAAAGTCACAGTGCTTTCCTCACTCCAGTCCATGGTTAGTCAGAAAATAAGAGAAAGTACACTACTCAGCTACTGTCAAATGTAGAATGAAACATAACCCTTGTTTTTGTGTATTGGGTTATTACAGTTTTTATTACAACTACTGTGTTATAGATGTCTTTTCTTCCTCCAAGATAACAATAGAACAATGAACCAGTGTGAAAGAAAAAAGCTGTCAGCATGGGTAAAGTCACTCTGGTTGTTGTATTTTATTTAAAAAATTAGCTAATCATGCCAATTGTAATTTTAGTAAGTTATTTCTAATGTAAGTTTATTAAACCATGAATCTTCCCTTGAGCTAAACTAATGACCACTATTAGGTATGCTACTCTATTTTAAACAATCAAAATATTAAATGGGATAAGATAAAAATTATAGATAGTGATAATTACAAAATGTCAGCATCACCTGGAATCCATTTACTAATATGTCAACTTGGGTGCAGAGGAGAAGAGTCAGTTGAAAATATGTAGAAGGCACGTTGCATAGGCTGCTGTCATTTATCCTTTGGGGACTGTCATGACTGAATACTTATATCCCCTGGTCCCCTGCAGTCATTTCTACCCCGTTTGCTGCACCCTTTATCAGAGAGCAAGGGAGAAATTGGCAAGGAGAGAAAACTCTTTCACCTCCTTGAATCCCAGGTTCTTACTTGAATTTTTGTAGGGAGAGTGGAGACAGAGCTTTCAAGTAAACCAATTTTGTTGTAACCACTTGTGGGTCTACAATGTGGGGTTTTTTCTTAAATATATAGTCCTGACCTTTCCCCAACCCCATTCCTACAAGTGAAAAGGGAGCAGGAGTCTCTGTAATGAGACTATTGCAGAAACCATTGCTTCATTTAAGTCACAGATTTCAGCTGTGCTTGTTTTGTTTAGCGAAATCACCTGTGTACCTAAAAGCATGGGCAAAATGGATTTGCTTTTGGCACAAAAGGGCAGAGACTGCATCCCCTAAAGTTTACCTGTCAAGGTAAGATGCAGTAACATGATACACATGTGCAGATGTATTTGACTTCTCCGGGACTGATCAGTTCTCAGGGATTGTCAAAGTTACCTCTGTGACAAAACACTATGAGAGCCATGACCTTCCACCTTTCCCTCTACTTCAATCATCTCCCTCAAATTCCAAAATCTTTCCACCACTATCTGCTACACAGATATGCAAAGGTATATTCACACAGCGCACAGACACACTCAAGCTCTGCATTCCTCTGTTGAAACAACTCCAACAACCTGGTTCTGGTGGAACAGAGTGCCCAGATAAACTATCCAAGTAGAGCTGTCGGTTGCAGGTAAATTACTAGGTGTGTTTAAATCTTTCTTCTGGTTTTTCCTGGCATTCTCTCCTGGCCCCTCTCCTTTGCCTTCTCCAGCTCTGCCCCTTGAAGCCACTGACCATCCCTCATGGTTCACTCCCAGACCCTCTCTTTTGCACAACTGAGTTCAGATTTCTCTTGTCCCAAGGGAACAAGAATGTTTTCTACAGGACATCGGGGAATTGCTGTGTTAGGCCTGATTTAATGTTGACCCTTGGACCTGCACAGAAATTCTCAGAGCAGCCTCTGCTTTTTCTGTTTGGATAGTTCTGTGAAGCGGCAAAGTGCACTGGTAGAGACCACAGATTCTGAAGCTGGACTGCCTACTATCTGTGTGATCTTGGACATGTCCCTCAACTTCCCTGCATCTCAGTTTTCTCATCTAGAAAATGGGGAAAATAGTGCTTATCTTCTAAGGAGTAAATCTGTTAAGCACTTAGAAGGATGTCTGGCATACAGTAACTGCTACTTACATATTTATTACATTAAAAAAATAGTTTCCAGTGAACTCACTACTCAAGCTTCACCCTACTCCCTCCCACTCTAACTTTACACTTCTAGGTTATCTTTTGTCTGTGCTATAAGTCCAACCATTTTCTTTGCTTTCTGGGATCTCAATTCTTCCATCTGAGATTGATTTAATATACACAGCAGGCTCCAGGGCTAATTTCTGATCATTTCCTTTCTTCAGACCAACACTTGTATTTAAAATTATCACAAATGAAAGCCCAAGGATACTTCAGTTCCTAAGACTCAGCTAATCTAAGCATTTTAAATCCAGCATGGAATTAAGGAAGGAGGTGGTAGTCTTTGCCATGTTTTGTCTGTAAATGATTAAATAGGGGTTCCTATTGTCTTGTGTGCTTTAAAGCTGTTGTTCACAATGAGGGCTCTAGATAGGTCTGAGTTCAAATCTACTAGTTTTAGGAAGAAAATGCATGGAATAACAATCAGTGAGGAAGGAGATGTCTCCCTGCCAGTCGTATCTAATAAATGCTGTGTAGTGAGAATAGATAAGGCTGATTTTTTTCTTTTTTTTTGGATGCGATTCCAAAGGCCATTCCCATGGAGAAGCTACAACAAGGTCTTAGGCAAAGTTTGCATCATCAATGAGTTTAAAACCTTCCATTCCAGGGAGACTACTTCAAAGGTCAACACTTATTTGTATAGAAAGTACACGGCAGCAACGTGGAAATGCTCCCACCATCCAAAACTGTGTAATAAAATTAGATTCAACATCATGGGTCAAAGCAGGTGGACGCAAAGTTATTTGAAAGAGAGTGAATATTTCTAAACCAGCACAACTTGACTAATAACTTCAGTTTTTCAAACTGGAATGTCCTTATCACAGAAAGAGAGGTACCAGAGCATGCATGAATATTCAAGACAGAAGAGATTTTTCTGGAGAGACAATTCTACCCAGTAAAAGGAATTTGACACATCATTTTGCATTAAAATAATCACGGTTCTTGTAGTAGGCAGTGTCTGGCTCCCAGTGAACCCTGCCTCCTCATATGCATGTCTTTGTGTAATCCCCTCCTACTGAGTGTGGGGTGGACTTAATGACTCGCTTCTAAAGCATGGGAGGCAACAAAAGTGGCAGGGCATCTCTCCTATGACTGTTATCAAAAACTGTGGCTTCTGTTTTCTTGGCTCTCTGGCTCTTCTCAGCTATTTTCTCTGAGGAAGCAAGTTGTCCTGTTGAGAGCTGCCCTCTGGAGATGTCCATAAGGCAAGGATTTAAGGGGTTCTTCCATCCAATAGCCAACAAGGAAGCAAAGCCCTCAGTCCAGCAACCTGAAAAAGCAGAATCCTGCCAACCATCCCATGAATGAGCTCAGGAGCCAACCCACGCCCAGTCAAGCCTTAGCATGACTGCTGCCTCAGCTGACACCTGGATTTTAGCCTTGATTATGGCCCGAAGACCCAGCTAAGCTGCACCCATGTTCTTGCTGCACAGAAATTGTGGAATAATAAATATGGTTTTAAGCTGCTAAGTTTTGGGGTGATTTGTTATGTAACCATAGATTACTAATACAGATTTATTATAGACCACGGTACAGAACTGTCATGAAAGACAAAGCCTATTGCATCTACCTGAGGTTTCAGCTCAGGCGCACCCAGGGGCACAACTCTTGGAGGCATCATTCACAAAGAACACAATGTGGAATTAAACAAAATTAAAGCCCTGTGACCATATTGATGCCAAATTCCAGGTCCCCAAGGGAACTGAGTTTGGTTTTCTACAGCATATTCACTATCTGACTCACATCCAGTCTCAACTTCTTGATCCTCAGTTCATTATCTATAAAGCAGCTATGAGAATCTTAACTTTAGGGCACGGTGGTTCATGCCTTTAATCCTAGCACTTCGGACAGTGGAGGCGAGAGGATTGCTTGAGGCCAGGAGTTGGAGACCATTCTGGGTAATACAGTGAAACCCTATCGCTACAAAAAAAAAAAATTTAAACTCAGCCAGATGTGGTAGCATATGTCTGCAGTCCTAGCTACCTGGGAGGTTGAGGCAGGAGGATCATTTGAATTCAGGAGTTTAAGGCTGCAGCAAACTATGATTGCATCACGTCACTGCACTCCAGCCTAATGTTCTGGGAAACATAAATGAGACGTCTGTGAAAAGCACAGTATCTGGCACATAGCAGGAACTGACTGTGAGCTTAATGACTCTGAATGTCTGGCTTCCACCAGAATTTCCAGGGCTTTGGTTCTGTGCAAAATGCTGGGACACCTAGTTCTCTGTCTTCACCTCAGGTTGAAGTGGAACGTCCCCTCTCTTTCTGGTGGGAGAAGAGAGGGATGAAGCCACCTCAAATCAGTTCTGCTTTTCCAAGCTTGTTCCCCCATTAAGTATTAGGTGTTTAATCTGGAAAGAAAACTGAATCCATAGTCAACCCATGTAGGTGCAATGAAGACAGAAAACAGAACATGCGTTTAACTTCCTCATTCAGTTAAAACCAGCACTTCCTAAAACAAATAGTGACAGCACTGAGATTCTTATTTGAAAAGAAGGTTCATATGTGCAGGTTGTCTGCACATTGTAATACTTGCCAGTATGTCCAGCTGCTCCCTTTGTGTCCCGCTTACTACAGTCATAACTACAGATTCAGACTCCCACTAAGCATGGCTGATTATTAAAAATAATAAAGCACTCCAGCTAATTGACCACCAACTCTGCAGCGGGTATTTTTGCATGCAGGCCTTGATGTTCTCACAAAAGCGTATGGCATAGATAGTGCCTTTTCTTTTCTCTTGTTTTCTCTTCTTTTCTTTTCTCTCCCTTCCTCCCCTCCTCCTTTCCTCCCTCCCTCTCTCCCTTCCTCCCTCTCTCCCTCCCTCCCTCCCTTCCATCCTTCCTTCCTCCCTCCCTCCCTTCATCCCTCCCTTCCTTCCTTCGACAGTCTCGCTCTGTCACCCAAGCTGGAGTGCAGTGGCACGATCATGGCTCACTGCAGCCTCTGCCTCCTGGGTTCAAGTGATTATCATGCCTCACTCACCCAAGTAGCTAGGATTATAGGCATGCACCACCACACTCGCCTAATTTGTGTATTTTTAGAAGATAGTGTGTTTTGCCACGTTGGTCAGACTGGTCTTGAAATCCTGGCCTCAAGTGATCTGAGCTTTCCAAAGTGCTGGGATTCCAGGTGTGAGCCACTGCATGCAGCCTGACAGTGCTCTTTCATACTTCCATCCACTCACAAAAAAAGAGCCATCAGTATGCATCCTATGCAGAGTAGAGTTTAGGAACAGGACAAAGGATATTTCTCTCACCATGCACCCAGGCAAATTAATATTTTTGCGAGTGCGTACATTGTGCCTGGCCCTGTGCTCGGAGCTTTACCCAACTGATCTCAGGGAGGCTGTAATGCGTATTAGTTAAGATCATCAATTGAGAAGACAAAATGCCTGGGTTTCACTTTTTGCCCTACTACTTAGCAGTTAGAGAAGCCCGGGTACATTACTTAACCTCTCTGAGGCTTAGTTTCCTCCGCTATAAAATGGGGGATAACAAAGTACCTTTCCCATAGCATTGACGTAGAGATAAATGAGCCAAAACGTTTTAAACGCTTAGCTCATCTTTCCAAGGTGTCAATAAATGTTAGTGATTTAACCCTTGATACAGCCTATGGAGTGAGTGTGATCCCACACCATTTTATGTATGAGAAAAGTAAAAGTGAGAGAAGGTAAATAACTTCCCCGAGCTCATACATACAGCTGGTAAGTAATGTAACTGGACTTGATATCCACACACGGCTATTCAAAGCCATCATTACTTTGCTATATTAGGAGCCTCCGCTGACTTTCTTGTAGCTCATGATTACAGTGACCCCATTTTGACCATTTTCTGAGTGCCATATACTGTGCTAAGAGCTTTACATGAATTTATCTATTCACTCTATCACAACTATATGCAGTAGGTACAATCGTCATCCTCATTTCACATATAAGATAACCAAGGTGTAGACAGGTGCTCACAGTCCCAAGTCAGTGGTAGAGACATCTTCTGTTCACCATACCCTATTCTACTCTCCTTCCAGCATGTGGGAGGATTACAATCTCTAGGGCCATTAGGTAGAGTCCTGCAACCCAATCTTGGTCCTGGGCTGTAGGTGATCCATTTTATTTCCAAGTCAAAGCATTTAACCACCAAGATTCTCCAGCATTTCTATTCCTCAGTTGAAGCTATAGAAAGAGCTTGTTTGGTAACAGAGGAGCCATAGGAGGAGATAGCCCACCATGCTGCCCCACCAGGTGCAGGAACACACCCTGACCAGGGCGGGCTTCTCATGAAGGAGAACTAAACCTGCTTGCAGGCTCTGAGATCTGTGACCGTTCATGAATGCAGCAGAGCCTCACCTATCCTGGTGGATACAGTGAGCACACAGCATTTCCAGAATTCAAACCCTAGAAAATGAGTACCATAACTTTAATACAGGGTGATGGTAAGAATTAAGTTACGTCAGATACAATCTATATGAAAGGACATAGCACAGAGATGAGCACAAAGAAAATGTTCAATAAATGCTTGTTGAATGAAAGAATTATTTTTCTGAGGGTCAGGATTGAAACCTCCTAAAGAATACATAGTGGTAGACCCTGACACTAGGTAGTGCTTCCTCTGTGTCATGTATATTTCTATGGGCTTCATACACACGGACTCACTTATTTCTCACAATAACCTATGAGATAGCTACTGTAAATATCCACAATTTACAGATGGGGAAACCAAGCCATGCAGAAACAACAACAACAACAACAAAAAAAACATTAAAAAAATGAACAGAAGTCATATAGATGTAAGTAGAAGAGGTGGGTCTCCAATCCAGGCAGTATGATACCAGAGCCTATACTCTTTTTTTTTTTTTTAATCACTGCTTCAGTCAAGGGAAAAGAGCCTATCTTCTTAACCACTATGATGTAGCCTCTCTGTTGGCAATTAATTAGGCAAGCACATTTTTTTTTTTAAAGAGAACTCCAATGATGCGTAATTAGGTATAAAGAAGAACAATATTGGCCAGGCACAGTGGCTCACTCCTGTAGTCCCAGCACATTGGGAGGCCAAGGCTGGTGGATCACGAGGTCAGAAGTTCGAGACCAGCCTGGCCAACACAGTGAAACCCCGTCTCTACTAAAAATACAAAAAATCAGTCAGGATTGGTGGTGGGTGCCTGTTATCCCAGCTACTTGGGAGGCTGAGGCAGGAGAATCGTTTGAACCTGGAAGGCAGAGGTTGCAGTGAGCTGAGATCGTGCCATTGCACTCTAGCCTGGGTGACAGTGTGAAACTCCATCTCAAAAAAAAAAAAAAAAAAAGAAAAAGAAAAACAATATTCACAGATGAATTAAGAAAAAGGAAAAAAAATGCAATATTGGGAACATAAGGAAAGATGTATTTTCAGTTTGCTTCAGGCCAGTTACTTCATAATGGTAAGTGAACACACATACATACAAATGTACATACATAGAGGAAAATATAAAATGAATTGGAGATTGGTGACACTTGAAAGGTAGCTCTAGAATGTACTGTTATGGGATAAAACACATGATAAAAGCACCTGAAATACAAAGCTGAGACCTACCTAATGTTCAAAGGAAACTTTCAGACCTACCTCCACTATGTCCCAGGGACAAGTCTACCTATTATTTCCTCCTGCAGGACTGTTTATGTCAGGGGATCCCTGGGGGCCCAGAAGGTAAAGCAGGGCAGGGGTGGCAGCCTTCCACTTCCAGACCCTTCATATGTCCTTGCTGCTGGCCACTACATCAATCCAGGGATGGGCAAGCCAGAGAAAGGAAAGAAGAACTTTCACAAAGCAGTGGCTCCCATGGCAAAGGAAACCACAAAGAACAAGAGGCACATTTATCTCTCTTACCACAAAAGAATTCACACTGCCTGACTGCTAATGATTCTGCTGGCTCAGCCCCATGTCCCAGGTTTGTTCTGCCTTTCTCAGCCTCTGTATCCTTTGTTTTGGGCCAGCCTGGAGCTGATTCTGAGAGACGAAAAGAATGTATCCAGACCTCCATCCCTCGATGAGACTTGAGTTCTATCCTTTCCACACCAGGAGGCCCAGCTACTGATTCTGGACTCTCGTGCCCTCTCTACATGATTTTTTCCTGATAACCAGATGGTTAAGCCTATAACCACACAAAATTAGGGGACTACCAGGTCATCCTGATGGCCCCACAACCAAGTGTACTCAGTCCATAAGAAGTGGGACCTATTCTGTCGTAGTTATTCAATATTTGCATTTGGGGTCAGATTGAATGGGTTCAGAGCTCAGCCCTCCCACTGTGATGTTAGACATATTACTTTCCTTCTCTAAATCTCCATTTTATCATCTGTAGAAGAAGGATAACAAAGATGATAATGATAATTAGTGAGGATGATGATGATGAAATCTACCTCCTAGGGCTCTTATGAAGATTAGCCAAAGTAAACATCTAGCTCAGTGCCTGGCAGGGCAAGTATTCAAGAGCTTAGTTAGCTATTATAATCTCAGTTATTTCTAGGTTTTTTTCCGCCTAGCACTTCTCATACCCAGGCCACCTCAGGTTGAGAGACCTTGCTCTGAAATCCAGTGGGTTCCCCTCACTCTTACCAGTTCCCTTTCTCTCACACGCCTCTGCCTAGCCTGTGTGAGCAGGGGCAGGTTTCCCACCACATTGCAGCTGGTATAGATGAGTGCTGCATCAGATGCTGTACCTGCCCCATCCACATCCCCTAGGTTCTCTTTGCCATTTTAGTGCATGTGGACTCCCAGTGTGCTTCTATTCCCAAAGGCCAGCAGCTGCAGTAGTATGCTGGTAAATATTTACTAAACACGTCTGGGTGGAGGGAAGGGAGCCCTAATTTGTAATGTTGGCCAATTTCCATGGTGTAGATACTTTCACCATGGCTGATTTCAAGCTATCAATGTGGTCAACTAGATTGCAAAATTCCTAACAATTTAACACCCAGCTTTTCCAAGCCATCGCTAACCAACACGAGCACATCAAGAGCATCTGCATCTTTTGCCAAAAGGCTGCATCTAAGCTAATAGATCTGCTTTGTCTGTACCCGTGAAGTACAGAAGTATCTGACAATTTGTGCCCCTGCCTGCCCACTATCCCAGCAGTCTTTAACCAAGGACTTGTGGGTCCAGAGGTGGAAATACTCAAGTTGCCTTGTCCCAAAGGGGACAGCACTGAAGTGCAAATCACATCATTCCCAGTCTCCATGGAAGATGAGGCCAAAGTTATCTCAATGGAACTTCACTTCAGATGACACCCTTGCTTAGTCTCCCTCTTGCCAAACTTAGTTCCCACTTCCCTATACCTTTTTCCTAGCAACCTAATACCTCGCTTTCACCCAAATTCTCATCCCAGGGCCTTCTTCTGGGGAATCAAACTTAAGGCAGCACTTAAGGGTTTGCATTCTAAAGCTGGACAGGCCTGCGCTCACATCCTGATTCTGACACAAGCTGGTGGACTGGGGAAAGTTACTGAAACGCTCTGAGCCTCCGTTTCTCCATGTCCTTTGCCCCACTGTCTCCACTTTCGGGGAGGAAGAGCCACTGAGTGTACAGGTGTGGTGAAGCAAGCTATAATGCTGATGGCACAATAGATTAATCATCCTTTGTAAATGCTATCAAACAGCCTCTACCTAGACCCTTACAAACACCAGACATATTGGGTCCAATGGTACCAATTTAGTACATCCTTTCTAAGCAGAGAATCCCAAACTTGGAAAGTTTATGTACAAAGATAACCAGTTGAGCCCAGTGCTTTGTATATAATTGACATATAATATATTTTAATTAGTTGATAAGTCAAGGTATTATTTATCATTGTAAAAAACTGGAAAGCACCTTGATTTCAGTGAATAAACACAAAGGAAGAGCTAAATATTCTGGGGTTGACTTGTGTTAAAAAAGTTATCATTGTTAAAAATTATGTTTGTAAAAAATTATAAAACAATATAAAAGGGTTTATGAAGTATAGTCAAATTTTAATTTATGCTAAAGTCATAACTTAATTTTTAAAAAATATACACATAAAAAATTGGAAATATTGGGCCAGGAGTGGTGGCTCACACCTGTAATCCTAGCACTTTGGGAGGCTAAGGCGGGCGGATTGCCTGAGCTCAGTAGTTCAAGACCTGCCTCACAATGTGGTGAAACCCCAACTCTACTAAAATACAAAACATTAGCCGGGCATGGCAGCATGCACTTTTAGTCGCAGCTACTCAGGAGGCTGAGGCAGGATAATTGCTTGAACTTGGGAGGTGGAGGTTGCAGTGAGTCGAGATTACCCCACTGCACTCCAGCTTGGGCAACAGAGTGAGACTCTCTCTTCAAAAATAAAACCAGGAAACATAGAAAATAAATGTGCCACAATAATACTGAACTAAAATATGTATCTCTAAACAGAAGAATATTATACAGTAATTGAAAATTGACTGCTTAAAAATCATGAAATGACATCTGTCTATGGATGTCAATATAACTCTAAGCATAATGATTGAATATGTAACTATATAGATAAAACTTATGATTTTTAAGCAGGATAGTGAATATATGATTTTTGATGAGTCAAACTATAAAAAAACTAAACCAACAACTTCAAAATGTATGCATAAAGGAAAAGACTAAATAACTAAACTGTTAGGAACAATTATAATTGGAGTGCAAACTTTGAGCAATTTTCTTCCTTTTCCTTTTTTATGTTCCAAATTTTCTCTAATTAAGGAGAATTACTTTTATAATAAACAGAATTTTTGATTGATTGGTTGGGTAACAACAGTGCAATGTGCACACACACACACACACACGGATGAAATAATAAGGAAAGCAAGGGAGAACATTACTATTCGAACACTATTCTCTAATACTTTCCAAATTTGTTTTCTAATAAGGCCAAATCACAGCCATGTTCTGTGGCAGTTACCAGCCTGAGCTAACTAAATAATCTGACTCAAAAGAGAACTTCCCAAGCCATAGACAGTTGTGTTTCAGCTGACATCCAGCTCTGGCAAAATTAGCTGGGGACAGCAGCTGGGTGGTACAGTACGCAATTCAAGAACAGGGAAATCTAGAACTCTGTGCTTATTGAAAATCCAATTCAGTTATCTTTGTCTGTGCCGTGTGCACCATGCATTCATGGGCTCGTGAATCTCACCCTTGAAATCAAATTTCCTCTCTGACTTATGCTGTCACATTTCATAGGTTTAAGTCCATAGTTTCCAACTGAATTTTGCTTTTCAGATGCAGTGCATTCAGGTAAATGTGTTCTTGCTGATGCATTAGAAAAGCCAGGTCAATTGAAACACATTGATTCACCACCTGGTGGGTACATGTCTTTCTGTGAATAATTTGTCATTTACAAGCATAAAGGAAAATCTAGGGCATCATGGAATTGCTCCTCTCCTCCTCCATCAATTCCTATCATAAGAAAAGCAACATTCATCCTGGGTAATATTCATTCACTTACATGTATGGTGGCATCAGGACACATAAATGTCAATGGCCACTAATGTCCTCTTCAATGTTACCATTCTCCAGAATTGGAGGTTCAACTTGGCCTCCATAAAGAGACAGGTATCAGCCTTTATTTCTTCTTCTTCCCTGATGCTGAGGCATGATGCTTTTTTAATACCCCATTTTCTAACACAGGAGGATACAGTATATAAAACCTGCCATCTGGCTCTTTCTTTTTTTGATGAAGCCATTTACATTTTCTTAGTATAATTAGTATTGCACTGTGACTTGTCAATATTCTTCTGCCATGGCATCAAATAACAGTTTAAGTATACCTGCAACTTTGATGATTTATTTGTTGCAGCATGCTTTCAAGCACTAGTGAGGGATAATTACCAGGGAGATTATTACATGGTGTTGGGTTAATTAAATATGATAAAGCCATTTGCCTGTGACATGATGGGTCTGTTTCGATCTAAATGATATAAAATGGTTAGACTCATCGAAGGCAACATCATGACCTCACAGAAGATTATACCTAACCAAAATAGAATTCTGCTAATGATGTTTCAGAATTTGATGTTCTATCTCAATCTTGCTAGCTGTCTTTTTAATCAGAGAGATGCCATTACAATGATTATTCTTGAACATTTGTGCCCAGCCCTCACGAGAAAGCAAGAGACCTGCTAACCAACTCGAAATGTTTGCAAAATACAAAATATTAAAGGTGTGAAAGGGAGCCTGCGGATACAGGATTGCTTCTGATCTTCTTTGCTAGGCTGAATCAGAGGAAGTCTTAACTGAGGATGGTCTGCTGGGTTAGAGAGCGAAGAAACAATAAGAGGTCAGAGCCTGATGTTCAGTGGCTGCTCAACAATATCCCTCATCCAGTGGAAATGTTGCTGAGCTGTAAACAGACCTAAGCACTAGGCTGGATGGTCCTGAAATCCAGCTCTCCTAACCTGCACCAAAGATTGTGAGATAGGAATGAAGATTTCTATTTTAATTCCAGAGCAGCAAGAACAGAGATCAAGACTATACCATATTTTTGAAGATATGAAAAGCACCTTATAGCAGGATGCTACCATGCTGTGGTAGTAACATGGCAATAAAATGAACACAGTCCTTATTGCCTAACCTCCATTTCCTTGGGAAGGCCAAGTTGACAGACACAAATTCTGCAAAGGCTGTAGTGGCTAAAATGATCAATTCAGTCCAAACTGCAATAAGCCCAGTCCCAAAATATCAATGAAACTAATTGCTAGAACGACTGGCCAGGTAAGAGGCATCATTTTCCACTAGCAAGTATCTATCAGTGCCTTCTACAATCAGGCCACTGCAGGGAACAGAATAAACAAACACCTTACGAAACTTCGGTCCTGTCAATAGTAAGACATCAACTTGCAATTTTGTTGAGAAAATTCGGCATATGTTGCATGCCTGTGTAGCATGCCCCCTAGCCACAAGGAACGTCTCTTGTGACTTCATGTTTAGGCTTCTTCCACATGAGAGCAATCACTCTTGAGAGTTTCCTTCCCTTCTTCACCTCCTCCTTCTTGAACCTTTAGCCTCAACCTAAGGCACACCCATGACTCAGGGATGGTCCCCTTGGCTCTTTCCCCATCACTCCTCACTCTTTGTTTCTCTTTGGGGCCTTGCAATTGTCACTCTAGATCCACTCCTCTTGGCTCTTAGGGTGAGGAGTACCTTTAGTCTAGCCCCTCCCTGGAAAGCTAAGCAAGCACACGGACCCTCAGTGCCAGTCCTCCTGCCTTACTCTTCCTTAGTTTATGATCAGGAGCTGATCACTGATGACAACATCAACAGTTAATGGGATGGCAACCCAGTGTCTGAAGAAGAGAGAGCTCAGGAAGAAACCCAAGGGAGTCAATGCAGACTTTGGAAAAGTTTGGGATTGGAGCTGATCCCCAGAGGAAGGGCAGAATACGAACAGACAGAAACCAGGGAGTGGTGGAAAGAAAGAATGAGCAAAGGCACTATGCTGGGGAAGTTAAAGGGGGCAAGGACCAGGAGCACACAGTGTGCTTGGCACAGGGAATTTAAATCTGGCATCAGGGTGAGTTAGACTTCTATAAACACAAAAATAGTTGTTTTTACCAATTCAGAAAGCACATTGGTGCAACAACATGGAAGGATCCTGAAAACATCATGTTGAGTGGGGGGAACCTTACATAAAAGAGCATGTGCTGCATGATTCTATTTATACCGAGTTCCAGAGCAGATAAAACTAATCCAAGATAGAAAACAATCAGAGGAATGGTTACTTCTGCTGTGGTAGGAGTCAGAATTGACTGGGAAGAGGCTTGAGGGAACTTTCTGGAGTAATTGTGCATTTTGGCAATGCTTTGGGTTACATAGATGTGTGTATTTGTTAAAACTCAGAATACACACTTAAGATTTATGCATTTCCCTGTGTGTAAATTTTACATCAAAAGAGAAACAATATGAAAGCAAATATTGAACTTTACTGAATAATATGAATGCTGAAGTATTTAGAGAGAAAGCATTTCTACAATTTATTTTGAAATGTGTCCAACCGAAAACATGAGGTAGATTAGTAGATGGATGGGAGATGCACAGAAGGAAAGATAGGTGGTAAAATGAGTGGATTAAATGGTGATGTTAGAATCTAGGTGGTGGGTACACAGGTGCTCACTGCAAAATTCAACTTTTCTGTACATTTAAAAATTTTTATAATAAAATATTATTTCTAAAAATGTATGTAGGGTACAAATAGATCTTCAATATAAGGTCAATATTATATGTTATAGTATATTTTACATTATATAGTCAAAGGACATCTCATATTTTGCACTGAGGAATGCTGAGAAGAAAGCAATTTGGAGGGAATTTAATCAGATATATGTATTGGAATAATGATATACAGGAATATATTGGATGATGATATATAGTAAAGACAAAAACAATGAAGGCTACTATTATTATGATAGGGTGGCCACTGCCTCTGTGTGAAGCATTAGGCATTATCTCATTTAGTCCTTACAAGAGCCTCAGGAGAGAGATAATAAAGCTCAACAGATTAACTGTTTTGTTCGAAGCTAACCAGGCAGAAAGGTGTACTGGCAGAATCAGGGTTCAAACCCAGGTCCGACTGATCCAGAATCCATATGGCATCTTTGCACTTTGTCACAATACTCTACAGTTATCCTTGGCAAGGTAGAATATTCCCCAGCCTCAGATCACTCCTCCATTTTCTTCAGTGTTCAGGCGAGAGTTTCAATCGTTCAGAAACAGTTTGGACCTGGTGTTAAATATATCAGCTTTGGATTTACGGGTTTTGCAAATTATTCTCAGTGCATCTTGACCTAAATTCTACACATTTTCCTTGACTTAAAAAAGAAGTTACGCTAGACATCTCACGTCGCATAAGACTTTTTAGCAGAAGCCCAAAGAAGACTCCAGCCTTATTTCAGAAGAGTGATTTTCATGGTGGGCTTTTAGAAACAGAAGTGAGCTGGTGAGGAAAATATTTTGGGGGCAGTCAGCTCTTGGGGCACCTCCACTCTTAAGCTTAGTACTAAGAAATCTCTCCAGAATATACAGAGTTGCTGTAGATTTCTCTACGAAGCTTGGACTTTGGGGTAGCACAGACGTGCATTCTGAACTCACATAACTATGAGAGACGATTTTATGAGAAGTGATTTAACTCCTGTGAGAGTCTGTCTTCTCATATGATGGGGATAATTCCATGTAATTCTCAAGCCATTACAAGAAGAAAACAATGTCCAAGAACTCATAGGGTCTGGTCCTGTGTAGATGCTCAATGCAATTTTATTTTCTTCCCACTGTCTTCCCCGGGCCACAGGAAGACATGACACTCAGAGAGTTAGACCGCGAAATACTCTTCAGAGGTATGTTTAACACCGAAAATTAGCAATTATGCTTCCCTTAGAATGCTTTTCCATTGAGAAGCTCATAGTCTAAAAAATTATACACTTATGAAGGCAATTATTCTCTTTTATGCCACATGATTTTCTCATAATAAATACCCATTATACCCATTCACAGTGTAGATTCCCCATTGATAGCAGCATCATCAGTGCAAGCCCTGGGAAGGCTTACGGGGTGGTCGGTGGGGAGCTGTCAGTGGGTTTTCATTGGAAACAATGCAGTCTATGATTTTGACAGTTAAAATAGAAGGAGTAGGGAATCAATTTCCATTTAAGACTTTTAGAGCTGGGCACTCAATGGAAACTTGTTGAATTGAGCTAAAGATGAGAGGGCTTTGCACCAGATGCATAATAGCAATATCTTTACAAGGAAACTCTTAATGTTCTAGAAGGGCTAATAGTCTTGGTAATTGGAGCTTCAAGAGGTATTTAGCTGACAGAATTCTGAAATTCACTGTGAATCAAATGATCCAAATACTCATCTCTTTAAAAAGTAAAAGAATAAACAATATTCAGTTTGTTCTGACACATCCATAAACCACATGGAGGTAAGGGGCTTCCACAAATAAATGAATGATTTAAGAATGAACGAAGGCAGGGCACTTTGGGAGGCCGAGGCGGGCAGATCACCTGAGGTCAGGAGTTCAAGACCAGCCTGGCCAACATGGTGAAACCCTGTTTCTACTAAAAATGTAAAAAATCAGCTGGGCATGGTGGCACACATTGGTAGTCCCAGCTGCTCGGGAGGCTGAGGCAAAAGAATCGCTTGAACCTGGGAGGCAGAGGTTGCAGTGAGCCAAGATCACAACATTGCACTCCAGCCTGGGTGACTCGGTCTCCAAAAAAAAAAAAAAAAAGAATGAATGAAATGAATGAAGATGAAGGGAGTCGGGAGTCTGCGAGTGTGGTTCCACGTCACAAGATAAAGGGACACAAACCAGCAAACAAAATTACCTCCCCAATTTGTGTCTTTCATTCATTATTCGACACACAATTATTCATGTCCTTCATGTATTATTCAACACACATTTATTGAGCACCTACTATGTGCTAGGCATCATGCCTTCACTATGTTCTCAAAATACATCTGTAGAATATATGAAGACAAATTATACCTCATATTTTTATTTTTTTATTTTATTTTTTTATTTTTTGAGAGGGAGTCTCACTCTGTCACCCAGGCTGGAGTGCAGCGGTGTGATCTCGGCTCACTGCAACCTCCACCTCCTGGGTTCACGCCATTCTCCTGCCTCAGCCTCCTGAGTAGCTGGGACTACAGGTGCCCGCCACCACGCCCAGCTAATTTTTTGTATTTTTAGTAGAGACGGGGTTTCACCGTGTTAGCCAGGATGGTCTCAATCTCCTGACCTTGTGATCCACCCACCTCAGCCTCCCAAAGTGCTGGGATTACAGGCGTGAGCCACCGCGCCCGGTCTATACCTCATATTTTAAAATCCCACTAAGGCTATATATTAGATCTCAAAATGCCTGCTCTGCTATCACATCTATCTGCTTCCCTCCCAACCCCAGGTTAAACCTCTTCCCTCTTCTGAACATAGATTTGAGACTTCCCTTTCCATTTCTAGTTTTATTTCACTAAGAGCTGAAAGAATCCTCCTCAGAGGGGAGAGAAGGAGAAGAACCTAAATGGACTAATCGGAATCCTTTCTAGTAGGTAAGTGGCAAGACCATGGTCTTGGAAACCAAACAATCAGCTGCTGAATTCAGTGTCTAGATCCCCCAGTTCTGAGCTGCATGACAATGCAAAAGTTGCAGTCATGCTTAGCCTGTGTACTTGTCTGTAAATGAGGAATACATATTCTAACAACAACAGCAATAATAATACAAATAACACCTACTTTGTAGCTTCTGGTGAGAATAACATGTGAAAAGGAACAAGCCAGGTCTATGGTCTGGGCAATAATAAAAGGTTGATACATTAGCACATCCTAAAACAAGCAGAGTTTGGAATGTGAGACGCAACCAGTCCTTGTCACTCTACCCCTTTCCTTTTCAAATCCAGGAGTGGCCAGGCACAGTGGCTCACACCTGTAATCCCAGCACTTTGGGAGGCCAAGGCAGACAGACTGCTTCAGCCCGGGAGTTCAAGACCAGCTTGGACAACATGGCAAAACCCTACCTGCAAAAAATTAGCTGGGCGTGGTGGTGTGCACCTATAGTCCCAGCTACTAGGGAGGCTGAGTGGGGAGGATCACCTGAGCCTGGGCAGCGGAGGCTGCAGTGAACTGTGATTGCACCACCACACTCCAGCCTGGGTGATAGAGTGAGACCCTGTCTCAAAAAATACATAAGTAATAAAAATAAAAATAAAATCCAGAGGCTCATTATATATCTATTGAAAAGACAGACATCAACTCATGTATTCATTGTTATTGTTTTCAATAAAAATTATTATTAGTCAAATATATGCAGACACTGCATGTTTAACTAAATATTATGTTTTGACTGAAACTGTTGGCCAGTGGCTCTCATCTCCATGTGAACCTTTTTATTTTTTTCTTTCATTCAGCAAATAGTTGTTGAGTGTGTACTATGTCACAGGTGCTCTCCCAGGGTTAGGGATAAAACAGGGACCTAGACAAGCAGAGAGACTGTATTCATGGAGTGTGCATTCTGGAGGAAGAGGTGGAAAATAAGTGACTTTTAGATGATTTACTGTGTGAGGAAATAAGTACTATGAAGAAAAAGCAAAGCAAGATAAAGGGACAGAGAGTGACAGGAGACAGGAAGGATGCTGATTTATGTAGGGTGACCTGTGTGAAAAGAGGATGTTTAAGTAAAGATTCTAATTGAAAGAAAGAGCAAGGCTTACAGATACCGGGTGGGGCACGTCAAGCAGCAAGAGCAGCACATACAAAGGTCCTGGGGTGCACAGACGCCCGGTGTGTTCTGGGGCTGGTGCAGCCAGAGCTCCATATTCATGTACTTACATAAAATCTATAAATGTCAAGGTACTGCTGGTTATTTTTTCACACAGTAGCACCAGGAATGTCCTGTTTTGTACTTGCAATCTTACTGCAGTTCATATACCTCCCAGAGAGCACAGGAGATAATTATCTTTCCTAAAAAACATCATTAATCCACTTTCATCACTCCACAATAATGGCTATTAATGAAGAGTGCCCACCCAAGCCACCCCTGGCATCCCCAAGCATGAGAACCTGCTGATTAGAAAGACATTTCTAAACGGATGCAAAGAAAGCAGAACGCTTCTCTTCCTCTTTCTCCAACACAGCAGGTCTTTGCTTTTGGCACCCAAGTTTTGCTCAAGGCATTCCAGGGAGCCCCTCCAGGAAGTCCAGCATGCCCACTGTTTAGCCAGGGGATTTTAATGAACAGACATGGAAGCAGTGACACAGCCAGGAACATGACCTTCACCAAGCAGACCAAGATGGGGAGAACTGCAGATCAAAGAAGCAAAGCTGAGAGTCTGGCTTCTAATTAGCAGCAAGTTAAAGTCATTTTGAATCATTAGAATTACTGACTTAGGGGTTTATTAAATAACATCCTCTCACATATATTTTCTATTAATACTCTGTGGTAGCTCCCGTTAGCTTCAGTTCTTGAGAACTTTGTGCATTAAGAGATAATATTTTAGAAAATCACAGGTATATTTTGTGCCAAGAAGTACAAGTTTGAATAATTTTCTTTTTATGAATACTAGATAACAATTTAGAAGTAATCAATTCTAATGGCACAGAACTCTTAAAATCCTGAGCATCAGATCATCATGGGAACAGAAAGAGAACCTTAGTTATCATTACATTCAACCTCTTCATTTCATCTTAGAGAAGAGAGAATAGCGGAGTGAAGTCCGACGTGCAGGTCACTTGAGGGAAACGAAGGGGACTGCAGCCAGCAGTCCAAGGTACTCTCTCCTGCCCAGCTGCTTCCTTTCTAGCCTCTGATTTGTGGTTTCACTTTCCAGCTCCACTTGACACACTCTGTAAAAAATTCAGCAAGCCTTTCAAGTGCTTAAATTGCCATTTCTTTGTCTTTTAGCTTTTGTGCCTTTAATGCATATCTCACCTGTGAAAACTCAGTGTAAACAGAAACCATTTTTCTTATTATCTAAAGTTATCATATTTTGATATTTTTCCTACTAGGATGTGTGTGTGTGTGTGTGTGTGTGTGTGTGTGTGTAAAATCGTAAGTATAAGTCACGAGAAAAAAATTTTTAGACATCACTTCAAATTTCACAGCTTTGAATCATTCTCATTTTTACCCCTCAAAAATATGTCACATTCTCTTCATCACAATGCAACTTGGAAAAACACTAACTTAAACGAATGGAAGTTGTTGAGATATGAAACAAGTGTAAAATATTTTTTAGAACTTTATGTGACTTTTAATTGTATCTAAATCGCAATTCTACAAACTCCCATTTAATTGTTGCCTTCCCTTGGCCTTGTTCAGCATATTCATGATGCAATGCCATGTGATGAAACCAACTGATCCCAAATAATTGATTGAGAAGTAGCCTTCTGAGGTGGAAAGAACATAAAAGCTAAGTTTAGATAGCACTGACTCTGAACATCAGAAGTTGGCTGGCTGCCCCAAACTCTTGTGACTAAATGTTCTCATCTGAGGAATGAAAAATAAGTAGTATTTATCCTATTGGTTGTGACATGATTTGGGTATTTGTCCCCTCCAAATCTCATGTGTTGAAATGTGCCGGGCGCAGTGGGTCATGCCTGTAATCCCAGCACTTTGGGAAGCTGAGGAGGGCGGATCACCTAAGGTCAGGAGTTCAAGACCAGCCTAGCCAATATGGAGAAACCCTGTCAAAAATACAAAAATTGGCCAGGTGTGGTGGCACATGCCTGTAATCCCAGCTACTTGGGAGGCTGAGGCAGGAGATTCACTTGAACCTGGAAGGCAGAGGCTGCAATGAGCTAAGATCGTGCCACTGTACTCCAGCCTAGGTGACAGAGTGAGACTCCAAAAAAAAAAAAAAAAAAAAGAAAGAAAGAAATATGATCCCCAGTTCCCCAGTGTTGGAGGGAGAGGCTGGTGGGAGGTATTTGGCTTATGGGGGTGGATCCCTCCTGAATGGCTTCCTGCCCCTGCCGTCCCTGCGATCATGAGTGAGTTCTCTGTCTATTAGTTACTACAAGATCTGATTGTTGAAAAGGGCCTGACACTTTCTCCTCTGTCTTGCTCTATCTCTCACCATGTGACATGCCTGCTCCCCCTTCACTTTATACCATGATTGTAAACTGCCTGAGGCCCTCAATAGAAACAGATGCCGGCACCGTGCTTCTTGTACAGCCTGCAGAACCATGAGCCAAATAAACTTCGTTTCTGTAAAAATTACCCAACCTCGGGTATTCCTTTAGAGCAACACGAAATGGACAATTACAGGTTGCTATGAGAGTCACATGGAAGTAACTTATGATTCCTCTTGTATGATTCCTAGTATGTAGTAGAGATACTCAATAAATACCGTATAACTGGTACATATTTGTAAATGGGGTCCAAACTATGAATCATTTAAAGTAAGGGGTTGTAATGCCATAATATTAATAAAAGTACAGAACTTTTCACTTGGTCTCTACTCATAAAATCATAAGATAAACAATGGTGAATCTTACACTAGATGCAAATGACAGTATATCAAGTGACCATGATGTGGCCACTTCCTAAGCCAAATGCCTCTTCCCACCTTCCAGCAAAAAGATAAGAATTCATCTCACCCCCTTTTTGACAACAGGCTAATTGTATTTTTGCGGGGGTGGTATTATGTTCCTTCTACCCCCTCAGTAAGTAGCTGCAAAGAGCCAGGTGCTTATGTTTAACTGGCACAGATGTGCCTATGTGTGAAACGGCCCTGAAATACGTGTTCTAGAAAATATTTGTGTTCCAGAAAAAATCTATGCTTAGGAAAATTGTGCAATAACATCATAAGGATTTTGGAAAAGACAAGATTAGAGTAGAACACTCCAGATCTTTGCAACTTTGTAATCACCTAATTATTGCAAATAATAATTATAATCAAATTTTTTTAAACTGGCATGTTTGAGAAGACATAAATTCTTAATAAATGAAAACTTACAGTAAATATGAGGCTTTCCCTTTAAAAAATGTGGATTGGTGCTTGGTAGAAGGGTTATAAGGAAAGGTTGAGTCTGTTGAATTATGGAAACAGGAGCAGTGCATCAGGATCGGGGAGAATTACTCAATAAGCACTTCTAAAAGAGAGGATTTGGCAAGTGAGTCAAGAGGCAGAACCTATTTGAATTGTATAGACCATTCTCTATTCTTCTGAGGCACGCTGCATTCAGTCATGTTAGCATACATTCCTTTAATTGCTGCTTCTTGATAAGGCAAAATATCAGTTTTCTATGGAATACTGCATATGGAACAAAGTCATTTTTATATTATATATATTATATATGTATATACATATGTATATTATATTCATGTTATACATGTATATGTTACTACATATTAATATATATTCCCCTATTTAACCAATTACCTATGAGTTTTTGCCTTATAGAAATATTCAGTATATTAGAAACAGACTTTATTTAGACGAAGACCATAATGCATTTGTCCCTATATTGATAGCTCCTGATCTTCCCTAAAATGGGTGTAGTATTTCATTGTCTTAGTTTGGATAATCCCAAAAGCAAAGCCTGAGGCAAGGATTTTGGAGCAGATAATATATTTGGGAAGCACAAGTGAGGAAGTGTGAAAAATGAGGCAGAGAAGAGTGATACACAAATAAAGTTTATATTAAAAATCAGGTTTCTGCTCACTCCCCATGGGGACGCTCTAAGGAGCCGTGCATAACCTGTCTCAGAATTGTCTCACAGGAAGCCGGGGCATTTATCCACTGACTCTCAACAGTTGGGAGAGACCCCAGGGAGCCAGCTTCCCCACATTTACAGGACTGACTTACTTGCTGCTTAATAAGTCTCCAGTGCTGAGAAAGCCCTTAGGCAGAGAAGAAGGATAGTGGCTGCAGACTGTCTACCTCGACTAGGTGAGCTTAGGTGGACCAAAGGACTAGCAGAAAGAGAATTGCGGTAGTTGTTATGTGTATTTAAGAAAAGACTGGTAGAGGCTTCAGAGATTTACATGAGACTAAATTAACTGGGAAAAACTGAAGTGTGCTAACTCAAACTATGGTTACGTACCAGGCTGCCATGCTTAAATTTCAATGATTAGTAAATGTTCATTGGGCTAATTATGGCCCCATCCTCTGATAAAATAGAAGCAGCCCAATGCCTGTTACACCCATAGCCCATTGAGAGGAAAGTGCCTACATTCACTACCCCTCTCGGGGAAGAAGTGGTTCCTTAAGCATAGGTGGCCATGTTCTGTGCCAGGTGACCTCTCCTCTAGAGGCTGCTGATTGGTTCACTGGGAACATGTGACCTAAGAGCACCCATCTATAGGCTGTCTAATGCACATCTCCGCCCAATCAGCTTCTCCCTCAGAAACTTGAAGTGGTGGGAGTCAGAAGACTGCTTAGCTGGAAAGAGACACTAAAGGAAATGGGGAAACAAAGCAAACGGGGTATCAATAGTCTTCCGGGCCAAGGTGGTGACACAGAAACCCAATCACTAGAGCTGGGACTTTAACTTTCCCTCCAGTGCCTCAATCAACTTCCCATTTCCAGGAGACCTGGGTGTCCAGCTGTCGCAAGTTTTCTGAGATTCTCATCACCCTTACTTCTGAAATTCATGTTACTTCAACATAGCCTGTGTCCCTTTTTTTCTTATAGCTCAAAGAACCAAATTATAGTTAAAAAATACCAGGTGAGTATTGCCCATTCCTCAGTTTTGACCAGGTCTTTTCCCACTTGGTCCAAGGAAAATGTCCCTTGGAGGCTACATATTCAATCCTGGGGGCTTGGCACTCACCGGTCATCAACAAAGATGAGATTATCTACAACTAATCTGAAAGGTAAAGGCATTACCTTTGCATTCACACACTTGCCAGAGAGATTTCTAGTCCCAAAATGGATTGATAGTGACATTTTTAGAAGCTATGGCGGCCGGGCGCAGTGGCTCACGCCTGTAATCCCAGCACTTTGGGAGGCCACGGCGGGCGGATCACGAGGTGAAGAGATCAAGACCATCCTGTCCAATGTGGCGAAACCCTGTTTCTACTGAAAATACAAAAATTAGGTGGGCTAGCTGGTCGTGGTGGCACACGCCTGTAGTCCCAGTACTCGGGAAGCTGAGGCAGGAGAATTGCTTGAATCCGGGAGGCAGAGGTTGCAGTGAGCTGAGATCGAGCCACTCCAGCCTGGAGACAGCAAGACTCTCTCTCAAAAAACAAAACAAAACAAAACAAACAAACAAAAAAACTGCGGCATTATTACCAAAGCTTGCATTTCCAAGCTGCAATAGTCAAACTGGCTTCTACCCGATCAGTTACCTAAAATTGAGCTTTAAACCAAAAGCTAAATTGTTCTGGAAGCCCTCTGGGCAGAGCAACTATCTCTTGCAATTAAATGTTGACATAAATTCTTTCAGAGCCACAGCTTTGCTTTTGCTCCAAGGCTTCCTCCCAGGCATGTGAGAGCTGCCCTACCCCCAGGTAAAGCAATCTTTGAAAACCTGTAAGCTCAAGGCAAGGGTCTTTGGACTTGGGGGTTTTGGTAAGAAGTTCAAATACCAAGAAAATTGTTCAGATGCAAATGAAGATATTTGTGGTCACGCATTCAAGTATCTTCTAAGTGCCTACATCAAGCCAAACCTGAGCAAGGATCCAGGGGCATGGAAAGGTGGTGAAAAGTGGTCCTTGCCTTAGAGGAGTCTGCAGCAAGAGACAGACAGGAGAGTAGATATGATACAATACAGCATGGAGGTACTGTGGCCACCGTAAGAACTAAGAGTTGTCTGGGAAGTGAGGACTGGAGGTGAGAGTGATGGAGGAGCATCAGTGTCCCCATGGATACTGAGAGGTGAGTAAGAGCTTGCCAGGCAAAGAAAGAGGAAAATGAAAGGTCAGTCATCAACAAAGATAATGTGCCAACCACTGATACAGATGAGGATGTAGCAAGGGACAAAAGAAGACCCAAATCCTGGCCCTCACAGAGCTTATGAGAATAAAATAATATAAATTAGTGGAAAGTGCTTTAATAATGACAAGGTGATAGTCATGCATTGGTGACAGTCTGTCTCTCTGATCATCAATTTTTAGTTCTAAGAGGAGCTCACAAGAGCATAATCTTCCAAGAATGCTCTCAGGTACTGCTTATATTCAGCTTGGTCCTCCTCATTCTGTTTCCTTCTCAGCGGGGGAAAAAATACTAACGGGGAAGGAGAAATGCTAATAGTAGCTAATACTCTAATTCTCACTGACCCGTTACTCCCTGCTTGACACCATGGTAACACATAACAAGCATAGCCTCATTTAATGTTCCCACTGTCCCATAATCTCCATTTTGCCCAACAGGAAACTGAGGCTGAAAGAGACTGAGAAACTTGGGCAAGGATGCTATACTAACAGCTAGTCACCCTAGGTTGCCAGGCAGGTTAAAGGAGCGGCTTGCACATGAGAAGGATGTAACACAGTTCCTGGTTTGCAGTAAGTGACCCACAAATGGTGGTTGTTACTATTATTACTATTATGATCATGCCTATAGCAGTCCAGACTAATGACTCATAACTTCTTCCCCTATCAGAAGGATATCACTTTTCACTTGCTTTTCTTGGGAGCATGAGACCTTTTCCTCTTTCCCCGAATTTTTTATTCCATATCTAACTTACAGACTGTACTTTTTTGCTTGGCCAAGAACCTGCTGGTTAGGTAACCCTAGTAACAAATAGAAATATGCAACTTTTTGCAAGCTACTTCCTCAAAAAATCTTTCCATGATAGAGTTTACACATGGAACATTTTAAATACTGAACACTAAAGTTGTGGATGCATAATTAAACCTGAAAACACCACTTGCTTTACTGCCTCCCAGCCCCTACTCAAGTATTTCACTCCTCCTAGAATGCTCTGCAACTTCTTTTCTGCCTAAGGCAGAAGCAATCCAACATGTAAAGTCTTCCTGGCCCTTCTCTGAGCTCCAAATATAATTTATATCACTCTCTTCATATTTTCTTGATTGTGTTCATCTTCCTACCACCATTGTGACATGCTGAATATTTAACAAGGCATATAACCAAAACAAATGCCTAAATCCCCAGTAAGGCCAAAGAATGCACATACCACCTAGTGGTCAATCCCACCACAATGGATTCTAGTTTAGTTCTTTTGGTTTGGTTCAGTTTTGCTTATAGAACTTGAAGTCAGTGATTTTATTAGTTTTAATTATCAGTAAACGTCACTTGAAAGAATAAATGAATGAATACACAAAGAATGGACTGAATAAATGAACAGATGATAGACCAGAATGAGAACATGGGAATAAGGAAATGGAAGAGAGAAAGCTACAATGTAAGTTTTAAAAGATTTCAGAGAATTGGGGATACTTCATCAGAAATAACCAATTTGACAACATATGGTTACAAGAAAAGCTATTATTTGAACAAGATTACCTCCTTAGAGACTTCAGCTTCATCCTCCTGTGCATTCCCTTTTCTAATCTTCCCAAACGCAACTTGCTTAAGCAGTTTCCTTTGTTATTTCCTGGTTTTCCCTCAGTGCAATCACTGCCATATAACTAGAGGGTCAGAAAGGAAGACTCAGAAATGTTCGTTCCCCATGAGCCATCATTTGGGACAGAATGCACATCTCACTTAGGCCTTAAGGTGAGGCTCAAGCAGCAGAGAAAAGGGGAAAGATGGGTTAGGGCTGCAGGCACTGGCTAATTGTCTATACAGTCCCTAGATGACTGGCTGGATTTGGACAAAGAGAACACTGCATATATTTTATCAGGTCGACCCATGCCAGTGTGTGTACACACTTGTGTATGCATAGGGATGTATGTGTATACACACATACACACACGCATACTTCTGATGAATTTGTTTCCCATGGTTATAGTAACGAGAACTTTGAAACGACAGCATTGGCTTGAGTTTCTCCTTAACAAACACGATTGCTCTCACAAAATGTCAGGTCAATTATAGAAACCCAATAATGAACCAAAAATACCTTCCTGTGCACTCTTGGCTCATGAAGTACCCACTGACTGTGACAAGCACTAGTTAAGATTTGGATTTTTTTGTATTATTAATAAAAGGATGCAAATTAAATGAGTTGCCTTTTAGAGATCATTATCAAAAGTCTAGATAGCAAAGTTCTGTCAAGCTGTTTTGCATTTTGCCATATAATCATCACAACAAAAGGTAGAGCTGCTTAGAAATCCAAATAAATTAATAGATAAATAAAACTATAATGATATTGATCTAGTAGCCCTAAACAGACAATGCTCTACCGTCTTCCTTTGTGTAGAAGCTGTGTCTCTGATAATGCTTAGCAACAGGAAAAGCAAAATGAATGCTTGATGGCAGTTCTCAGGAATCCTAGACAATTCCTATAAACACTGACCCCTTTTCTAGAAAATAGGAAGCTGGTTAGAAAGGCAGGTTCCAACAACTCTCTTTAGGATAACTTGATTCTCCTCAAGTTCAGGCCCTAAAATGAATCCAAAACAATAATTTTCCCTGGTGGCATTCATTTGGTTATTCATTCAACAATCATGTATTCATTTCTTCAACAATGATTATTAATGCAGTTCCATTTCTATGTGGGAATGATCACCAAGGAGAAGCGTGGAATGTTAAAATTTATGTTTTAGGACCCCGGGGCGGAAATAGACATGAAAGGTTCTTGTCAGTGCTTAATGCAAATCAAATATGAAGCATTAGAGTTACCGTACACTAAGTTTAATATTGAAGAGCTTCCTGCACCTGACCCTGCGCAATGAACTACACATGGCAACAGACCGTGTTGTCATCTCCAGCTGCTGCCCCTACACCTTTGTACTTTTCATTCCAGAAGTGTGAGCACTAACTGAAGAATCATGGAATGTTATACCTAGAGGGTTCCTGAGTGATCATGATCTAATTCATGGATTCACAGTGAATCCATGAATTAGTGGATGACCACTTCAGAGAAGAAATAGTTCATGGAATTTTAACGTATGATAAGATAAAAGAAAGATGGCCCTTGCTGATAGGAGATGGGTTGCCCAGGACTGGACCAAGGCCTCTTCTCTCTTGATGTTTGCACAGCTTCTGAGGTG
The DNA here is from genome assembly GCF_008728515.1 of Papio anubis. Lineage (NCBI taxonomy): Eukaryota > Metazoa > Chordata > Mammalia > Primates > Cercopithecidae > Papio > Papio anubis. The sequence goes on from NC_044993.1 coordinate 7,249,281, forward strand.
GACCCACAGAATCAAGGGCCCCATGGAATGTGGAGTAAAACCCATTCATCAAGGTCAAGGCTGTTTATGAGATGGCAAAACTCTGAGATGAGGGAGAATCAGTGACGTGCCCACAGTCAACAAGCTCATGAAGACCTACGTTTTGGCACTAGAATCAAAGTCCATGCCTCTCATTACAGCCCACTTCCATTTGGCTATAAAGAATTTTTTTTATGGAGAATTGTTTTGGATGTCTTGAATTTAAGGTGATGGTGGGCCATGCATGGGACAATATCTAGGAAGTACGTCAATATATAGGTCTGTAGCTTAGCAGGGGAAATGTACCCATTTCTTAAATTTAGGAGTTGTCATTATAGAGAGGGTAAATGATGTGCAAAGACAGGGTAGAAAGCCCCCAGTTAGGGGTTAAGGAGAAAAGTCAGAGAAGAGATGTCTGAAGTGGTAGGAGGAAAATGAAGCCAAGGACAGATATGCATATTGTTTTTGAGATGAAGTGAGATATGGACTTCGAATTATGCCAAAATAATAAAGAGCGATTGAACTGAGATGCCATCCATATAATTCTGCCAGTCACTTCCTTCTGTATCACAGCCTGTCTCCTGCTCTCTGCCTTCTTCCCAGAGAGGCTGCTTCCATGGATTCATGGGAGGAATAATGAGTAGGAGTTGACACGTGCTGTTTGTAAGAGGTCACTTTTGAAATTTCAGGATTTTTCTAAGCTACTTAAACACTGATGTCATTAAACATTACCTGCACTCGTGACTCAATAATCTTAAAAGCAAAGACAATGAATACTCAAAATGAATCACTTCTTAACTATTTTACATATGTATTTGACTGTTATCTACATTTTAAGATTATTTGTCTATTATATCTGCATGGCAGAAGTACTACATAATGGGGTACAATAATGGGGTGTGGCTGTCCATCTCTCCCCAATGCCACATTCTATGATATGTCATTGGTAGCTTGAAATCAGTCATGGTGGAGGTATTTATATGATGAAAACAGGCAATGGCCACAAATCAGGGCTTGAACCACAGTGGAAAGAGATGACCCATCTGTCTGGGACCCAGTGGTCTGCCTTCTGGTTCTGGCCCTTTGGAAGGACTGGCTCAATTTCCTGCTCCTGCATCCTCCCAGTAATTCTCTGCTTTTAAGCTTGTTTGAGTAGGTGTTTGTTGCTTGTACATGAATAGCCCACAACTGAGAATTGGACATTTTCAAAGTAAAGTCACATGTTTTAGAGTTAGGACTTGTGTCAGTTTAGACTTGCCTCAACCAATCAAGAAATGTACAGGCATCTGTTCAAAACAAGGCTCTGGACTAAGTAATTTAGGTAGTGAAGGATTGCAGAGGAGATTGTTCTAGACACACAGGGTGTGGTGGGTAGGGAAGGGGGCAGAGTCAGCATAAGGCAGTGCACTCAAGCTAAACCAGGGAAAGATTCCTTTCTGCACGCTGCTCTCTATCTGTCATTGGCGGGCTCTTTGAACAGAAGTTGACAGTCCGGAGAAATCCACTATTAGCTCCATTACATTTCCAGTTATTATTCTATTCATTGTTCTTGTACCTCAGGCCATCCTATTTACATAATGAGAAGAGGATTTGGTGGAAAGGAGGCACATGTATTGATTGTCCCAGGCCTGCCTTGTTAGCTTATGGTGTAAATAACACTTGTTTCCCATGCTGCTGCTTTGGGGGATGTTCTGTTAATTTCAGCTATCATCTTGTTTCCCCCAAATTTGTCAGTTGATTTCTTAGAGGAATATTCAGATGGTTAGACATGGTCATTGTTTGTTGGTATTTAGCCTGTATGTTTCTGGAAGATAGATACAACCAATAAGCTCATCAGTTAAGTGTGGTGCTGGCCTACATCAGGCTGCTTTCTGTACATTCACACACGGGAATGTCTGAATGTACATACTGACCTGTAGGAGGATCCACATTTCTCATCTGCTCACCAACACTGTGTGCTGACAAACTAAAGGCTGTATGTAACCAGAGCCTGCAACATAATTTGCAGGGCTAGGTGCAAAACAAAAATGTGCGATCTCTTGTCTAAAAAGCAGACAAAACATTTTTCACCTTTTTTCCATGGTCTTTCTCTCATTCTGTCACGGTGTTTTTTATTTGCTATTTAATACTGTGCTCTCTCAGGCATGGGATATATGAAGGATAAGTCTGACCTTTCCAGCAACCTGGGGCTCTGTCCTATAATTCTGCATGTGGGTTACATGCACCTGACAAAAACCTCCCTGCCCCAGAGCTCTGGTCCATGCTAGTAGCAATGAGGTGCTCTAGTGGAAGGTCAGTGAGTGCCTTGTGTAGGGCAAGGTCAGGGAGCAGCTGGCTAAAGACCTCTCCCAGGGAAGTGAGGAGGCAGTAGGAGGTGGGGCTCTCTATGAAGTGAGGCTCCAAGCCCCAGCTCATGCTCCATTGTTCCTTTGGGCTTCATTTACAAAACACAAAGAAAAAACTATTAAGAATTTCAGGATAGTGATGACAGAGCATTAACTCACAAGCATGGGCCCCCCTGTTAAGCACAGGGCACTACGCAATGCACATGTTGCAAGCCCAAGAATCTGCCCTTGTCTGTCAACTTCCCTTTTTCTTGTCTATCATGCTGACATCATTTGGTACACATCTGGCTTTTCACATAAAAGCACATACTGAAGATTACATATTATTAAGTAGTGAACTGGAAAGATGCTCAGGAAGAGAAAAGAAAGATTAGGAAGGAGGAGGATGGTAGAAGCCCAGTTGAGTTGGCTGGGGAGAGGACCAGCACCATAATTTTTATAAATTGCTGATGACTAGCTTTCATTCCATCACTGTTGTGGTTTGAAGATTATGTGTCTAAATGAGGAATATTTGAAGACACTTGTTTTAAGTGACCAATCCTAGCATTAAGAGTGCCTACTAAATATTTGTCGGAAGAAGGCACTCAACCATAACAGAAAATTGGAAATCAAAGTCTTTGTCTAGGCTTTTGGGAAAAAAATCAGCTTAAGCCAATCTCTTGCAATTTTCAATGTTAATAAGCTCCAGGTGGACTTAGAGAATTTCTCCTTACTGTTCTGTCCAACCCCGATCAGCTGGAAGCATTCTTTCAGATATTTTTCCCCTTTCATTATAAAAGAAAAGCTATTATTTAAGGTCTTCCTTTTCCACCTGAGACTTTAAGAGAATGGTGAACAAAAATGGGCTCAGCTTTCAGAAAAGTCCTTGGAACCTTCTTCAGTCTTATGTCAGATCATTAGTCTGGTACTGACATTCAGACTGGAATTGAATGGGCAAAGGGAAGAAGAATTGTTCTCTTCTGTGAGTTCAAGCGGAATAACCAACAAGCCCCCTAAAGAAGGAGAAAGTGGGTGATAAAGATAAGGAGTGAGGCTGGTAGAGGAACACACTTGGACTTAGTGCTCTGAGACTGACTTTCCAAAAACAGATTAAAGACCAGACATCCTTCCTGGATATTCAGGAAATTTCCACTCATTTAGTCAGGATGTGGCTTGTTTATTTACTCAGCAATAAAGACATTCTTATTTCTGGCCACAGATACCCCCACCATCTGCTTCCTGATTTCTGTTTACCACTGCCCTCTGAAGCATCGCTGCTTTGGAGTTAACCTCCATTCTCCCTGCTCAACTTCTGTCCTCCAGGAATGAAACGCAGATGTTTAGCAGAGTCTCTTTTTGGTGCAACCCTTCCATGGACTGTTGACTTTAAAGGGTTATGGGGGATTCTTAATCTGATCTTTGGCCCAACCCAGGGATACCCTCCCCATAATGCCTAAACAAAAATCGACTTGCCTTTAGTTCCATATTTCTAGAGACAGCAGCCTTCAACTTACACATTTTTTTCTTTCATTCAGTCATTGGCAAAAATAATATCACTGACACCTTCAATAGGCATAAATGTATGTTAGGTGCTGGTGAACATAAAGGAAAGGAGGAAGAAAGGGAGAAAATGAGGGAGGCAAAGAAAGAAGTGAGGAAGGAAGGAAAGGAGGGAATAAAAAAATGACTTTGTCAAGGCATAGCCTAGTAGCCTCTACAAACATTTATAATATGTTAAGTTTAAGGAGGTTCAAGGAAAATATGTACATAATACAATGGAAACTCAGAAGTAGGGACACCTATTTAAAACAATCGCAGGAACTTCCAGTTCCAGCTCTCTCACTCTGTGTGTGACTTTAAACAAATTAGAGCCTTACGTTGAGTTTTTGTATCTGTAGCACACATAGGCTTGGTAATTCCTCAGAGCACTGTTATGAGGAATAGATGAGTTATCATGTATGAAGTTCTCAGCTTAGGGGTATCTATCATCATTGTTGTCACCATCACTATGTCTGTTGTTGATGCACTGGTACATCCACTTTCCAATTTCCACTTTCCAATGTAATTTCGTAGATATTTCTTGAATAACATGTATTCCTGCATCCACTTTAGCAACCTTCAATCTGTCCATCAGCAACCACCAGAATGATATGAACACGCCCTTTCTTACGGAATCCTGCCTTTGGCCCCCATTTCCCTTTGACTGGACATGAAACTCCTTATTTGGCCTCCAAGGACCTGCTTGTCTTACCTCCACCTATCTCAGGCTGCCCTCTGGGAGCTCTAACACAGCCGTCCTGGCTGCCTTGTCCACCTCCACAGGGAATCAGCACATGCAGTTCCCTCTGGCAGGAACATTTCCCCTGACCCTTAAGCTCCTCCTGACCCATCAGATCTCAGCTCAGTTATGACCTCTGGATGTGTTCCCTGACTTGTCAATTCTCTCTCCCAGGGGCTACCATGGCCCCCTCACATCGTCACCTTCATCAAGGTGACAACTTTACATTTATGTGCGCAGTTGTTGCTTTAAAATCTATTTCACCGCCAACACCCCTAGACTCCAAGGCTCATGAGAATATAGATTTTGTCTTCCTTATTCAATCCTGGGTCCTGAATTCCAGTGCCGGATACATATGAGGTTTTCAACAAATATTTGTTATGGTATTTTCACTTGACAGAGACAAGGGGGCAGATAGTATCATAACCATTTCATAAATGAGGAAATGGAGTCTCTCTGAAAACCTATGTGAGCAAGGTTTGAAAATGGCAGATTTAGAGCAGAGGTCTGGCTCCCCAGTCCACAAGGCTGAGATCCACATGCCTTCCCCACTGTTGCTGCCTCCCTTGTTCCTCCATTTCCTTGGTTGCTCCAGACCCTGCTCCCCAGAAGGACCAAGGACAAGCAAATACCTTTTTCCACATTCCAAACCTGGAGATAAGTGAAGGGAAGTAGGTTTTCCTGCCCCACTCCTGTCACTGTCAATCTTCATTCTTTCTCCATCAGGGTTACCTCTGTCTTCAAACTATTCCTCATAAATGGGCTATATAAGTGAAGCCTCATTGCATGTAATGCAAACAAACTCATTAAACAGATAATATATTGGTGTGCGTAATGGGGAAGCTCGAGGTATGGGCTTTAGATACAGCTGGATCCAGGGATTTGAATAAAACCATGAGGTCTGTCACTCTCCTCCCATATTCCTCCTTCTCTCTCTTTCTCTCTCCATTTCTTGGCTCTGTTGGGCTTTTTATCCAACTCATTGTGTCCATTTGAAAAAAAAAAAATGGACCCCACAGTTCCAGATTCACCTTGGCTTTGGAATTCATATTTCAGGGGAGTGAGAAGGCCAACACTCTGCAACATTCAAATTAATTTCCCTCAAAGAACTCTCATTTGCCTTATATTGGTCCTAAATGTGTCTAGATCAATCGCTGAGTTCGGACCATTAGTGATCTGATTGGCCAGCTAGCCGCAGGTATCTGTTGGGATGACCAAGGCACATATTTGAAAGTTCAAGTGAAATTTCTTAAAACAGGCAGTGGCAGGAAAGAAAAGGTGCTGGGAAACAAAAACATAGCAGAAGACCAATCCACAGGTCTTCTACCATCCTGGCTCTTTGTAAGAGATCGTCTAGTACTCTTGGGCTTCTGACGTGTGTCCCAGTTCTCTAGGTAGATTCTGATCTGTGACAAGCACAGTGGGGCCAACCTGTCTTACTACCATACAAAGTACCATTATTAACAGAGTTTAGAGTTTTCTCGTTGATTTTTTATTAGCATCTGCAGCACATTGCTCACTCAAACTGAGGTCGCAATCCAAAAATTAAAACATAAAAACCACCACCACCACCACCAACAGAACAGATATCTATCCCACACAACCAAAGTTCAATTCAGAAAAGAATTTTCTTTCTGCTGATGCCACTGCCAAGAAATTATTCCCGTAGCCCATCTTGACTGTGAAATCACACACACAATTAAGGACTCAGGCAACCAGCTTGTCCTGGAAGTCGGAGTAAAAGCTGATACCAAGCGAAACACACTCTGCATAGTAAATTAATTGCCATGTGCAATGAAGCCCTCTTCTGGATGGGAACATGAATTGGGTTGCAATAATGAGACTAATTTCCTGTGGGGTTTGTGGATCCAGCCTTTTTTCTTAGTTGTTGTACATCCCACTACAGAGACGTGGCCAGGGCTTGGCAGAGTCCCCAGCTATGATGCTGAAATGCCAGGGAGTCATTTATTATAGTCCAGCTGCTCTGTCAAATAGGAGACTGGGGGCAAAGAGAACAAGCAAGAAGTTCTGGACCTACGGAAGGCATTTAACATGGATTTCTATGTAGCTGGGAAATAAAGGAAAAGTAAAGTGGAATCTACCTCCTCAAGTTGAGCCTAAACTTTTATTCTCAACTATCTAAAATTGTGCCTTCGTTTTTAAAAAAGAAGGTTGCCTGGAAGTAAACAAATGTGTTTCTATTGTTAATTTTAGCCTTTTGTCACTTGTGGGAAAAATGCAAGTGAAAAGGCCAATTACAGTTTTGCCTCTGGAATACTAATACTATGCTATTCCTAAATCCCAAGAGTTGACATAATTCACAACATTCACGTTATGCAGACACTTAAAAAGTACACCTTTGAAAAGACTAATTTGTAAACAGATTCAAAGCCTGTAAGATTTTTGTTTAAACAACTAATTCAACTGTCCTAAGCATTAAAGCAATGGTTCTCAAACCCTAGCCATCAGAATTACTTGAAGGGCTTGTTAAACAGTAGTGCCATTCTCCAAAGTTTCTGATTCAGACCTGAGGGAGGACCCAATGAATTTGCATTTCAAATAAGTTCTCAGGTAACGCAGATGCTGCTGGTTCAGGGACCACACTTTGAGAAGCACTGCACTAAAAAAGAAATACACATCTGCCAACACAATGAAAGAATCCAGACCTTTCATTTATAACTAAAAATTATATGAGAAGAAAGGAAAGCTACCTGAATAAACACACCTCAAACTTTAAAGTGCATGCAATGCTCTTGAGGGGCTTCTAAGTGTAGATTCCAATTCCATAGGCTTTGGATAGAGATTATGAATTTCTAACCAGATCCCAGGTGATGCTGATGCTACTGATCTAAGGACCACAGTTTTCTCTCCACTTTAAAATAATTGACTTCTAAGGGCAGGGCAGTCATCCGTGGTACAACAACATTTCATTCTGATTAAACAGTCCCACTGGAAATAAAACTCCTTGCATGGAGAAAGCATATTTTCTACTTGTTTGTATCAATCACATTGTCTTAGAAAATGCTTGCAGAGAAGAGGACCAAGACAATCTAAAATTCAATTCAACAACGCATTCTGAGTTTCTACTATTTGCACAGCAATTTTCACTGTCAGGAATGTAAAAACAAAAGAAACAGGGCTGCTCTAATCACAACACCAGGTCCTTAATAATTGTTTTAATATTCCAGGGAGTTAAATTGTAAGCCATCACCACACAAAAAAATCTGTATCATACCAAAACAAAGCAAATGATTAAGAGTATTTCCAACTATGGTATGACTCTTGCAACTTCTGTATAAGCTGAAATTTTTTTAAGTAAAAATTTTAAAACAGCAGTTTGGGAATTTTTTCTAGGTCTTAGGAAAATAAAATTGTACATACATGTATGCTGAAGTAAACCACTTACTTGAGAAGAAAATAGGTATATTAATTTCTTCTAGTATGCCTCTTGGCTTTTTAAATAAAAATGTATTATTTAATAGGACAACTTTACTAATAAATTAGTACAATTAGTTATGAAGGCAAAAAGTCACATTTCTGTTAAAGTAACAACCTGATTTTTTAAAATGAAAAAAGTCTTAGATTAATTCTTCAGTTCCCATTTGTAGTGACTGTCCTGGAAAGAATACAAAATTCTGGAATCTATTTCCCTGCCAATAATGGGGACACCTTCTACTTTCAATGATAAAAGCATCTCAGGTTTGCCTAGATTTTAAAGAAAATGTCAAAGTAGTATCATCTCTATTTGAGTGTGATTTAGACATTATTTAAAATATGTATATATACACACACATCATACATACAGTATGTTTATATATCAACACACACATATATATACAGTGTGTTTATATATCAACACACACATGCCATGCATATAGTATACAGTATATAGTATGCATGATGTGTGTTTATATGTATATAAGCTGTATGTGTATATATATGTAGAGAGAGAGAGAAAGACATAAATATATAGATTCCCTCTTATGCTGGCAATTATGTTTTTAAAAAGCCATGACTAATGATGAAGACAGTGTAATTAAACTTGTGAATGGATATATTTTGATGGTATTATCAAATATAACAATAGTTTTGAAAAGCAGTTGGCAATATATATGCATTAAGAACCACAAAACCGGCCGGGCGCGGTGGCTCAAGCCTGTAATCCCAGCACTTTGGGAGGCCGAGACGGGCGGATCACGAGGTCAGGAGATCGAGACCATCCTGGCTAACACGGTGAAACCCCGTCTCTACTAAAAAATACAAAAACTAGCCGGGTGAGGTGGCCGGCGCCTGTAGTCCCAGCTACTCGGGAGGCTGAGGCCGGAGAATGGCGGGAACCCGGGGGGCGGAGCTTGTAGTGAGCCGAGATCGGGCCACTGCACTCCAGCCTGGGCGACAGAGCGAGACTCCGTCTCAAAAAAAAAAAAAGAACCACAAAACTATTAGTGACTTGGTAATCTTAGTTCTAGAAAATTATTTTCTGGAAGTAAAATAACAGAGGACCAAATCTGATGTTTGCGGTGTCAAACTGGAGGGGACTAAAAGAACAAGCTAAATATTCAGTGATGTGGAAACGGTTACTTAAATTATGGTTTATTAATTCAATGATGTATATGTCACTATGAAAAATCCTATTTATGAAAAGAGGTAATAACATAAGAAAACACTTATACTTAAGGGAGAAAAAGGTGACGGTGACCTATGATGCTGATGTATGATGGGACCACGTGAAAAATTCTAGAACAAATAAGTTATAGTTATATAAGACCACTAGGATTATGGATGAGTCTTAGCTTCTATTTTCTTTTTCTTTTTTTCTTTGAGACGGTCCTCACTCTGTCACCCAGGCTGGAGTTCAGTGGCGTGATTTTGGCTCACTACAACCTCCACCTCCCATGTTCAAGTGATTCTCCTGCCTCAGCCTCCTGAGTAGCTGGGGTTACAGGCACCTGCCACCACGCCCAGCTAATTTTTTGTATTTTTAGTAGGGACGGGGTTTCACCATATTTTCTTTTTCAGCTTTCTGTAATGTTGTTGCTGCTGACTTTATGTCATTCTATTAATGGAGAAAAATCATGTTTAAAATGTCAAAATCAGTCCTGAGCTACACATTGTATCTTTAATAATACATTAAGTTGGGAAATGCTACTGGAGCTTGGATTTCTTCCCAAAATCCCATAAAGCAAAGGTGCTACCATTGGAATGGCATTGCCCCATGCCCACAACTCCAAGTCAGCCTGAGTCTGAGGGGGTAACCAAATTCAACAGTATTCTTTTGTTTCCCAGAGCCTTTAAAGTGTTGCAGATTAACTTGTAGACTCTGAAGTCAGAGATTCTGAGTTTTAATCTGAACTCTTTTGCTGATTTGTCACTAGATTGCATTTCTGCCAAAGAGTGGCCTCTCAAAATTCGCCGCTCTCTGTACTGGAAAAGAATTGACTCTGTCAGTGCTACCTATGAGGCATACGGCTATTTCTGTGTCTTGTGAGAGGCAGCCCTGTATGGTGGCCAAAAGCTCTGGGGATTAGAGTGATACAACTGGGTATCACTGCCAAGCTGCCATTTTACAGGCTCTGCACCTTGTGCAAATGACCAAGGCTATTTGTGCCTCAGTTTCCTCATATGTAGCACAAGAAATATAAATTCACCCAGCCCTCGAAGTAAGTGGTGGAGCTTAAATGCGATAATGTGTACAGAAGTATTCACTGCAGTGCCAAGCATGTGCTAAGCACTCAAACATCACAGCTTAGCTGTGATTTTATCCAGGAGCTGTGGGGAGGGGAGATCTTTGTTCCAACCCTGTTATAGCTCCTTCTTGGAGTTTGAAGGGTAGGATACACAGAAACTGAGGGGAAAGGGACCTGATATTCTAGAAGCCAGCCCAGAGATTTATGCCTGAAAAGAGAGAAGTATGATGTATAGATACATTAACTGGACCAAGTGGATTCAGAAAATCCTCTCCCAGTTTTCAAAATATCCCTAGGAACCAAAGGAACAATCCCAGACTCAAGCTACTGCTACCCACAGATAGATGCACATTGTGGTTCATTATCTCTGGAGGGCAAGAAGTCCAACCTATGAAAAATGACTACAAAAGCAAGAAAATTAGAGGCCCAGACAGACACCATTTTTCAGTGTTTATTCTAATTACTCATGTAACAATCAGCCTCTTGCTTTGCTTTGGCCTTTGTTGCTCCAACCAGGTATTTGCTTTCTGGGTATATCCTGAAACCTGCTGGCAGAGGGTGCCATCCTATCTCTGTCAGTTGAACTAGGGGGTGGAAATGGGCCTGATCAAGTAAGGAGAGGTGAGTTAGATCCAAACTTTTTGGAGGTGAAGATTTCTTTAATCTCTCCATTGAGAAATAGCTGGACAAAACTTTGTGCTTTAAAGATGGGATTCCCTTGTCCATCTTGTTCACTGTTTTCTCTGAAGTCTAAAAGAGCACCTGGCCTATAGTAGCCTAATACATGCCAGATGAACAAATCAATTAATCACTATAACAACTTCAAAATTTCCAGTAAAAAATCAAGTTTAATTCCATACACCTGAATAGCTTGAAATTTTTCTATGTCATATGTATAAAATACAAAATATTTGTATTAAAAATACATTTATGGCATGACTTTTTAATGTAAAAGAGGCAGAGAAGTATCTCTGGACAGGAATGTGAGAAAACATTAACAGTGGGGGCGGAGCAACACTTGACATGTTTTCCATATTCACACCCTTTATGCTGACCAAGGAAAAGAATGCTGAGTCTTGGGTCTGTATTTTAAATTGTATACATGAATGAAAGGTATGTTATTCTTTGTCTAGGTGAAAAATATATTTTAATGTCTTTTGCTGGAGCATTTGTTCCAACAGATTTCAAATTATGCCTTCAAAATATGTATTAGTAGATGGGTGCAGTGGCTCATCTCAGCATTTTGGGAAGCTGAGGGGGGTGGATGGATCACTTGTATCCAGGCATTTGAGATCATCCTGGGCAACACGGTGAGACCCTGTTGCTACAAAAAAAAAAAAAAAAAAAAAAAAAAAAGCAAAAATTAGCTGGGTGCCATGGCGTGTGCCTGTAGGCCCCACTACCCAAGAGGCTGAGGTGGGAGGATCGCCTGAGCCTGGGAAGTCTGAGGCTGCAGTGAGCTGAGATAGTGCCAATGCACTCCAACCTGGGCAGCAGAGCAAGACCCTGTCTCTAAAACAAAAACATTAGTGCTGGTCTAGAATTATTAAAATGTTCACTGTTGCTCAAAACTGGTTTTGCCCATAAGATAAAGACAAAAGTATTAGTTTTAAATTTTTAAAAATCATCTCCACAATAGAAATTGTACTGAGAAATAAAAGGTGATGTGGGCAATAGATACATGGGATTTATTGTATTATTCTGTTCACATTGTATAAATTTCAATATTTTATAATAAAAATTATTTTTAATGGTTACTTAATTTTTTTCTAAATATGTAATCGGTAATTTAATGCACTTAAAATTACATTAATGTCACTTATACTTTCCCTCAGCATGTGCTGGAATTAAACCAATCAATTTGTTTTTAATGGACTCATGGAGGAATTTTCAGTATATTTTTGAGATGTATCGGTTGCCACCAGCTTTACTCAGTACATGATGGATAGTTTCTATTTTAAAATATGGCATTTGTTGTGATATAATTTAAATTACTTTTCTGCTGGGAGCATGCGTTCTTCAGAGTTACAATTATGCAAAGGGAAATTATACATCATATTGCTACTTTATCTTCCTTTATAGTCCTCATTGCAGTTACTTTCACTCAGGTACAATTACATTAGAGAAAACAGAATTTCATATTTAAATTAAGAACAATTCCATTTGGAAAATTCATGTCAGTTCTTAGTTAATTACAAAAGAGAAATGGAACCCGATCTAAAAACAAACAAGTCAAGGCTCAAAAGTAGCAGAACTCACATAAAGAGCTATACATAATCAGTAATTTAGAGCTCACACAAGTCCAGTTAACAGTACAAGTTACTTTATCATAATTATATCTTTAAAATATTTTTAGACCTTTCATTTACTATAAATGCTATGTATGTTCATTGTGGAAAATTTGGAAACTAGAGAAAAGCAAAAAGAAAAAAATAAAAATAAGATCATCCTGTGATTATGACATCCAAATGTAATCACTATTAATATTTTGCTGTATTTCTTTCAAGTTCACTTTTTGGCTTACATGGGATATAACTAAAAATAGCCCTTATATTTTACAAGATTGTCATTTCTTGTGCTCTTAGTTTCTTATGTTGGAATATACATGGTAAAACTTTCCCCATTTTATTAACTATGCCACTTAATAATGGCAGACTTTTTGACCCAATATTGTATCTACACCATGATTTATATAACCTGTCTGATATTGTAACAAATTTAGTGTTTCAAGTTTTTTCCTATTATAAATGATGCTATAATCAGTAACCCTATGTAATTTTTTTTCACATCTTTATTTCCACTTGATTAATTACTTAAAATCAAATTTCTGGGTCAACACATATGAATATATTTAAGTATTTGAAAAAGAGAAATGATAAAAATCCCTAAAAGTTGTCGGTTAGACTCCTGTTGGCAATCCCAGATATACATATTTTTTTTCAATACTATGTCTTGTCTTTCTAAAAACATAATTCCCTATTTGAAAAATAAAAATTGATCTCCTATAATTTTTATTTGTTTATAGTTTCTTTAATTAATAGTGAGATTGACTATAACTGTCTGTGCCATGGCCATTTCTCCTTTTTCTTTCTTAAATGCTTATTTTTAAAATCTCCTTCTTTTCAATCCAGCCACCTTATTTGAAGTCTACTATGTTACAGGCATGGAGATAAATGCTGAGGATGGAAAATGAATAAGACATGGACCCCCATCTTCAAGGATTTCACAGGCTAGCAGCGAAAGGCACATGAATGACAAATTCCAGTCTATTATTATAAGTGCTTTATAGACATATGTATAAAATGCTTGTAAACCACAGATAAGGAAGCAGAAAAGCCTGCAGGGGATTAGTGAAGTATGTGCAGATGTTGTAAAGTTTGAGCTGGGCTCTGACAAATAAACATAAATTCACCAGGCAGGTGGGAGGGTGAAAAGAGAGTGCCCCAGCAGAGGAAACAACATGTGGAAAGACAGAGAAGTAAATTCATGCAGAATGATGGAAGAGACAAACCACATATTGTGAAGGATATTGTAAAGCTAGCAGAGGGTTTGAGCTGTATCAGTGGAAATAGGGATTCACTGACGGGCTTTTGAGCAGAGAACGAACAGGACAAGTTTTGAGTTGTGAAAGTGGAAGGAAAGGAAGATCTGTGGTCACTGCTGGGTTTGGGGGTGTGGGGAGAGTGAGAGTGAGAGACCTAGTATGTATACTAGGTCAAGGTTAACTATAAAATACTTTTAGCTTGGGTTATTCAATGTAGAGTAATATACTTACTTTTAAAAATACAGACATGAAACGGAGGTAGCCCCTTTTAAAGAGTTATTTCTTTTATATAAACCCTAAAACAAAGCAGCTGTGATCGAATGCATTATTTTTCCCAATTTTTCACTACTACCCATATGGAGCCCTTTGCTATGAGGCTTTGAAGTTCTTTCAAACAGAATGTTCCCCCACTGATGTTGGACTTGCTTTGCCCAATGGGTAGAAGTGACTGAGCACCAGTTCCTACGTAGACTTCAAGAAGCATCATGTGTCTATATGCTAATCTGGAAACTTTCAGTCTCCACCAGGAAAATAATGTTTCTGAAGGAGCACACTGTCCTCAGAAGAATGAGACATCCATGGAGGAGACCTGAATGAAACCCACAGTCCGGAGTCAAGCCCAGCTGAGCCCAGCCTAGATCAGCCAACCCCTCAGCCTATGGAGCAACGTGTAAGCCATGGAGTTTTAGCATGGCTTGTTATGCAGCATTATTATAGGAAAGGCTAACCGATACATTGGCACAGTCCATCCCCATCTAAATACGGCCCATCTCTGTTTAAAGACACTTTTAAAGAAAGTGGGTTGGGCTAATACACTGCACATTATCTGGAAAGTGGGATAATACAATTTGAAGTTTGTAATGATCCAATGTAGCCCAGTTTCACCAAATGTAGAATGTCATCTCATCAACTGGAAATTGCTGATGAATTTCCATCCAGAATTAAAGTACTCAAGTCTCTTACATAAGAAATCGATCAACTATTGATTCTGTGGGGATGACATGCATTATAATAAAATGCTACGTAGACAGATATGAGCTTAGTCCATATTGTAAATAAGAATATTTACATCTTTGTTGCCTCCTTCTGGTCAGTCTTATGAGTAAGCTGTTGCGTGGCATGGAGGTTTTAAAATCAGGTTATAATAGGCTCCTGCATTCTGCTCATTAAGATAAAGAAAGGTTTACCAGAGAAATGGTCTATTAGGTGGTAGTTTGCTTTCACTTGCAAATTAAGGGATAACTAGTTTTGAATATCTGGAGATGTAGAATCTATGTGTTTGACATAATTTCACAGGTAGCCAACACCAAGAGTTCAAGTATCTCTGCAGGGCAAAGAAGGGTTCTTTGAAAGTTAAAAGAGATTACATAATATTCCATTCTGAATATATACTATTCAGGTAAACATTACAGGTGGCATATATTTATCTCACCATTCAGAACCAAGAGTTTTTTTAACTTGTTAGTATTTGGAAAAGCTTGACAAAGTCTGAATGTCACCATATTTTCCTTTTTCTTTTGTAGAGACAAGCTGTTGTTTGAAATATAGTTGAACCAAGATTTAAACTATTTTAAATAATTAAAGGCAAATTCTTATGCCTTCCTTTAATTTGAAATAGCACTTCCTCCCTTAACACTTTTTAAAAATAAATAAACAGAATCCTCTTCATTGCTTAAACAGGGAGAGTAAGTAGGCTTAAATGATTCTTACCTTTGTAAACTGTTACTTGGTCTTCTCTCACTCTTAAAATTTACCAAGACAACTAAAGCATATTTCATGAGGAAAACTTGAACAAGCCTGAGGTGGAATAAGACTCAGGGACTAAAAAGGCTTCTAAATTTGAATTTAAATGGGAATTCTTGGTAGGAAACTTCTCCTTCACAGGTAGGATCTGGCTCTTTGGGGCAGGGACATCTAGACCCATCTTGGTAGAAGATGATTTATCTAAAAGTAGGTGGTCAGCTTGTCTAAATCCCACATAAGGACATATCATCTGAAAAGGATTTTTCCTCTGATTTATGTAATTACTAAAAAACATAATAGTTAAGTCACATCTGGTTAGGCCATTAACAAGTTATCTTTATTGTAAAGAATAAAATATTATGCATTTCTAACTGAAGAATGAATGATGAGTGACTATGAGATCTCAATAGTAACGAGTGCACAGTTCCCAGGGGTGGGGAATAGCAAGGATTCATTTCCAAAAGGAAGAATAATAAACATATTTTGCTCACTGCTTCTTTGCATATTTAACTCATTTCTGCATTAACTTTGTCCACTAAAAGGTTTTGGAAGGTCTATGATGTGTGAGGCAAAGGGAACACAAAAATTAGAAAGACTGCCACTGGCCACCAGGGGTTGTAGATGCAGCAGAACAAACAGTAAGACATGTTCATGAATAACATTAGTCAAAGAAATAGGTGAAATGTGTGAGAAGAAAGGAACCACCAAGGTTATATAAAATTTTAGGGCATAGAGAGTTAATGCCTACAGAAAGACACGGCGTTTTCCTGAAATGCACTAGAGAATGGATAGGATTTAAATAAGGAGAAGGAGGAGAGAATTCCAGGAAAAGGAAATGGTAGATACTGGCATGGGGTGAGGAACCTGAAAGGTAGATTTCTATTTTAGTAGGTAGTGCTGTTTAGTTACAGCATGGAGAAAAGTGTAACAGTGCATTAAGAAAAGGTGGCAGAGGGTTAAATACTAGGCTAAGAAATTTGGAAACTAGTTTGTGAGCCACTAAACGTTTTAGGGCAGAAAGGTGATGTGCTAAAAGCACAGATTTGAAAGGTGAATGGGTAAGAATGAGAGATATATCAGGTGAGGACTCCAACAAGAGGGTTATTTTTGTTTCGGATGGGCTTTCCACATCTTCACGTTCCTAGGGTTTGACAGGAACACAAAGTAAGGGCCTCTGTGCATGGTAAAGCCAGGTAAGAAGCCAAATTCTGTTTTAGAATAATATATTGGCCATGCAGTTCTGTTTATTTTTACAGTGGAAGTGACTGATTTTTTTTATTGCTATTTCACTTTTCACCACAAAACACCCATCATATTTTTGCAAAAGACTCTTTGAGACCAGACTAACTCTTAGCCCATCTCAGAGGACAGACTGTCATGAAACCTAATGAACATGTGACAAGTGGCTAGTTTAGCAAAATGAGTAAGCTCTAGAGGTCTTCTGTACGACACAGCACCTGTAATTAGCAGTACGGTATTGTGCACTCAAACATTTTATTAAGAGGGTAGATTGCATGGTGGGTGTTCTTACCACAAACAAATGGACAAACAAAAACAGAAGGGGCATGAGGAAACTTTAAGAGGTGACAGATATTGGAGGACTTGATTATGAAGATGATGGTTTCACCAGTGCTTGTATATATCCAAACTCATCACATTGTATATATTAAATAGGAGCAATTTTTTGTGTGTCAGTTATACCTGAGTAAAGCTGTTTAAACAAAAGAAATGCAGTGAAAGAACCTAGAGATTATGGAGGAAGAGAAAAAGGAGAAAGAAGTATGGGGAAGGTGTTGTCTGTAGAACTCAGGGCAGGTTCTGCAGGGCCAAATCTCTGTGTCTGGGGTCAACAATCAAGAATCAAACAGACCAGAATTGAAAAGCTACCCTCAAATTCCTGCCACACTACAAACCTTCTCTGCACTGAAATATGTTGCTTAAGTATGAAATGCAAGACTGTTGGGGCACACTGGTTAATACGGGGATCATTTTGAAACAAGTCATCAGACCACCCCTCTCTTCCACACTAAGGAGCAAGTTTCAAGGATTATATTTCTTTTGTTCAGTGGGAGGTAAAACAGATGCTGTGGCATCACACAATGGTGGGCAAAATGGAAATAACATGGAAAGGCAAAGGAGAGAAATATAGTGATTGATGAGTTGACAGGACATGACCTCTGGGTCAGTCCAAGGGCAGTAAAGAGAGAGGCATGGGAGAGGGCTCCACCTTGACCCTCAGTTCTCCACCTGGATGACCAAGTGAATGGAAATAGCATTAAATAAAATTAGTCAGAATGAGTTTAACTCCTGATATGATGAGTTCACATGCCTTTGGGACATCCAGGTGCTCAGACACAAATGAAATTGTTCTAGAGGGTTCAGGGCTTAAGATAAAGATTCAGGCATTATCTCCTGAATGAAACTATGACCAGATAACTTGAAACTAATGCCGATGGAGAACGCATAGAAAGTCAGAGAATATTTTTAAGAATCACTTAGGTGTTGGGAAGAGGAAAAGGAACGCAGAGAGGCAGAAAAGGAATATTCAGAGGGGAGGAAGAAACACAATTATGTGGCAACTGAGAAGCGAAAGGTGGAGGAACTGCCCAACTACGACACGATGAAGGGGTTGAGGAAGAAAACTAAGAGAGGCCATCTGACCAGGTGCGGGAACCCCATCAAGAGTTCTTCTCTTAAAGTGGTGGGAAAAGATAGCAAATCAAATTGCCCGAAGGAGTGAAAGGGTAAGAGAGTGAGTGCATCATAAGAAGATGGAGAGAGTGACTGTGTAGCCTGATTTTTCTAAACATTTGTTGGTGACAAATATGAGAAAAATTATCGTATTAACTATGGGAGACTTGAATAGATTTAAGCTAGAGGAGAGAGGAAAAAAATACCATCACAAAATGAACTTTAACAAATATTTAGTGGGTTCCTATTATGTACCAGGCATTGGAATGGGATGCTGCCCCGTGACTCTTATGTCTGTGCGTGGCAATGCTCTGTTTATTTTTACCATTAGCTCACCGCAGCAAGAATTGCAACTTGTTCATCAACGCATCTAAGAAGGCCAGCATTGTGTCTGACACGTGACAGACCCCCTGCAAACTTTTCTAGAATCAATGAATGGCACAGTCTCAACCTTTAAGAAGTTCTGTGTTTCTTTTTTCCTCCTTAACTCCCCTTTTTCTTTGGGGCCTTCCTTAATCTCCAAAGTTAAACATGTTTCAAGGATTATATAAATATATTTAGTTAGGCAACCACCCACCCAGGTGCCCATTACACCCTGGGTGTTCTTCCATCAAAGCAGTTTAAAGAGAGAAAAATCAACAAGTGGCTTCAAGATTTTGACCAGTCCCTAAGCAAAGAAGAAACATAGAAAGCAAAACCTCAGTGCAGCTTACTGACTAGTTTGGAAACTCAGGGGAATTAATTTCCTATGCACTTCAGGTTTTTCATGAATCGCTTTTATTGGTTCTCCTTTTACTCTTGCAGGTTTTCCCAGGGCTACACTGACTAGCTTGGCTGAATTCAAATGAGCAGAGAAACCTCTAAATCAGCCTAGTGAGTACAGCATCTGGTTTTTCTCATACTGTCAACCTCATGTAAATAGCCAAGCCACGCACATTGTAAGCAAAGCCTGTTAGACTCCATTGGCTGGCTTGGCACCCAAGTTAAAAAATGCAACTTGCTAAACAGTCTACCCAGCAAATAGCTTTCTTTGGCAGAACGGTGCTGTTCAACTTGGGAGAGAATTTGATAAAGTGCTTTACTGGATGGTAACATTGTGGTCTCGCTTTCCTCAGATCACAGCAGGACAATGAAGCTGGAATCCATTTAAACCTTCCATTTCACCCCACACAGCTCATAGACACTGTGTCAAACCACATCACACTGCAATAAATGTGCTAAAATCTATACGCTTATTCACCTATTACACATAGTACTCTGTCAGATCGGAAACAAATTATGGAATACAGTTTCTTGATTTGCCCACTCATGTAGCTATAGTGGAATCTCAAATCCAAGGCGATACTTTACGCCATAAAGTTGCATAAATAACTGTATTGTTTCATGCCAAGTTTAGCAACACAATATTCTTGCTATGAATAGCAGAGTCACTGCAGGGACAGACCCGGTCGTGTGACAAGGACTTATCTGCCCTCTCTGGTGTGACAGCTTCTACTCCTGTCACTAAAGCATTTGTGATTGGAACATTTGTGATTAAATAGTGTTCCCTCTGTACACCCTGGAAAATGATGAGCACAGGTAAACGTAAGCTAACCAAAGATCGTCACGGATGATAATCAATGGGTGGGGAGACTTAATAACATAGACTGAGTCTTTGAAGCCTTTCCCCTTGGCTTGTTTCCTTTTACTTTGCTCCTTTAAGGTGATCTTAGGCCATGGAGAACATATGAAAGCTTTACCTTCAAAAGATATTCAGAGTCTGCCAACTGCTCGTCACCTCCTGGTTCAAGCCACCTTCATCTCTCAGTTATATTTCCAGAGTAGCCTCCTAATTAGTCTTGCTTTAACTGTTACTCCCTATATCCTCTATGTGCTGGACATTGTGATGTGCCCCCAAGATCCTACTTCAATGGAGGACCCATGGCACCAGCTGCTGGGAGTGCAGTCAGCAGGCAGCCCTCAGCTCTCAGCTTCTCAACAATCACCCAGGTGATGCTCCTTCTTTGTTATTGTCATTGCCATTGAAAGACCTATATTCAATGACCGATCGACACCAGAGTATAAAGACCTGGCTGTCTTGGGCCAAACAAGGTCAATTCTGAAGCTCCTAGTAAGTGGCCAAGGTTGCCATTGGTCTGTATCATAACTGGACTTCTCCCTCTGCTCACTCCTGCTTCCTGTCCCTGCTTTTCACAGGTGTTGGCCCTGACTGCTAAATTCCATCTCAGAGTCGCTTCTTCAACCTGTGACAGTCGAAGTATCACAAGGAGCCAGAGTCCTCCTGTTAACGCTCTGCAGAACCCTCCGTCATCTCCTTGCAGCGGCCCCCATGTGCCCAGACCCTGCCCTCCACTCACCCCTTTGCCCATTCTGTTGCAGGAACACTTGCCCCCTCAAACACCCTAGGCACACTCCCATCCTGAGACTGCTATGTGCTGCCTGTCCCCTCTGTCTGGAAAATTCTTCTTCTAGATGTAAGTGGACACATTTTTTTTTCCTACAAAAGGTAAAATAGTAAATATTTAAGTTTTTCTGGGCCACAAAATTGCAACTGCTTAACCCTGCCATTTGAACACAAAAGCAGACACAGATAGTGCATAAACTAATGGGCTTGGCTGAGTTCCAATGGAACTTTATTCACGAAAACAAGCATTGGGCCAAAGTTGGCCCAATGGCCATGTTGCTGACCCTGACCCCAGATGGTCATGTGGTTCCTGCACTTCCTTCAGGTCTCAACTCAAACACTTCCTTCCTTCTGAAATCCCAACTCCAACACTAGTTCTCTTTCCCTCCTTATTTTCTCCATGGCCCTCATTGCTATCTGGTATACTGTTTTCCTTATAGTTTTGTCATCCTCTATCTTTCCCAACTAAGAAGTAAGTGCCATCAAGGCAGGGATTTTGCTTGCTTTGTGTTCCTAGAAAAGTCACTGGTACATGATAGGTGCTAAGAACTTATTTATTGAATGTAAGAATAAGTGAATACATATTCAGGTAACTGAGCATTTTCTCCAGTTTTTGTTTTGTGTTGTGTGTTTCTTTTCTCTTCATATCTTAATCAGTTCCTTTTGCCATTTATATCCCGGTAGAGTTTGGTGCTTAAAAGCATAAGCCCTTTAGTAAGACCCCCTTGAGTTTTAAACCCCAGCTCAGTCATCCATTGGGTCTGTGACCTTGAGCATCTATAGAACCTCACTAGGTCTCAGTTTTCTCATTTGTAAGATGGAGATGGAATGTTGAGTGTCTCAAAGGATCATGATGATGAAAAACACTCAGCACAGAACCAGTCACCTATCACTTAATGAGGACTCTATGCAGCCAAATCATTTACTCTTTCCCTTGGTTAGTATTCTTCCCAGAGAAGATAATGATCATGTTTACAAATTGGGTCATATGCCTTTAAAGAAAAACTCACTTATACATGCAGTAGATCATTTGATTTTTTTTTTTACATAGCAAAAATAGATTCTAATAAGGAAAACAGAACAATTATAATGACTATTTATGGACAACTCATTCTGTGTCGGCTGATGGGCTGATAACTTTACATGTTAGCCTCCACACAATCAATAATGCATTGAGGAGGACCAGTGAAATGATTTTCTCCATGTCCTCACTTGTCCGGATATGTAAAGCCAGCCAATGTGAGGATACATTGTTGAGATGCAAACATTGTCGAGGGCACCCAGTTGGATAGTAAACTTCTCTGTCTCATGCTTGAAGACTTTGTCACAATCGATAGGCACAATTACCCACACACTGCAGAGTATGCCTGTGGAATAAACCTGGTTACTACTGACATTTGCCTTACATTGAGAAAACAGAAAAAGAAATGGAGATATCTCTTCTGCCTGACACAGCTTCAACTCCCTTTGTCTTAGGGACCCTAAACTTAAATTTAAATTCCAGATAGGAACTCCCTCTAGTTATCCCAGGAGACTCTTCCTCTATAATGGGTATCCAGACCCCTCACTCCTCCCCAGATGTCGGACACCAACTCTTGATGAAACCAGAAATCCAAAGTAAGTAAACAGATCTTCAGTGTTCCTGAAAACAAGAGCTATTTATCATAGTAAATATGTATGCATAATAGTAAGGCTTTGGAAATCAGTGGTTCAATGACTGTGGTCACTAGTACACAGACTAGAAAATTAACTGCTGCTGGCTTTTATCTCCTGGCTTTTGGGATAGGCTGGTAACAAGTGGCCATTTATTTCTTGAGCAAGAATAAGAGGGATACATCTCTTTTAAACAACCCTCATTCCATTCCATTCATCTTCCTGCTTCAAATCATTTACAACAGCTTCAGAAATAGATTTGTCCTGGCTGGTCTTTAAAGAGACAGTCAATAACAATATGAGAAATAATTACTATACCTGGAGAAAGTGGGCATCGACTTTTAGCAACTACTGGGGCCTCAAAACTGAATTCAAATATGTTGTATTTGAGTGATAGCCATTTATTACTTAACTAACTTGCTGAATTAGTACTTAACTTGGGCTGGATGGAGCTGACACTAAAACTCTTAAATACAGACTTAATTTTTTAAAATCACAATTCAGTTCAGCTACAAATATACTGAGTGCCTAATATTTTCAACAAACCATGTGAGGTTCCAAAGACACAATGATAAAGAAGATGGACTTATCTACCTGGGGAAACTTGCAGTCTTTTGGTAAAAAAAGAAGTAATAAGCCAGCACATAATTCATCATTTAACTATAATTAAGGCAAGTGTCACAAGGAAAAATGTGTATAAAGGGAAGAACTCATTTGGTATTGAAGGGATCAAGGAAGTCTTTTTTGAAGAAGTCACATTTAAGCTGCAGATCAAAGAATGAGGAGGAGTTAGTTAGGCAAAGGGAAGAAGAGACTGTTTCAGGTAGAGGAACCACTCAAAGGCCTGGAAACTAAAGAGAACCTGCCCCATTCAAGCAGTGATGTTCTGGTAATGTTAATAATTGGCTCTACACAAAAACCACTATAAGCATATCTAGGCACATATATGTTGATTATGTATTTCATTGATATCAAATATAAGATATAATTTAGAAACAATAAAACATACAATTTTTTATATTGTAAATTGTACGCATAGCCAATTGATTCTCACAGAATGCTTTTGTTGATTTTTTCCAAACTCTTATACCTGTAGCCAGCTTACAGTTAAAACTGATGAACAAGTGTGGTTCCCATATCAATGTTGATTGATATTTACATTTAAATTAACAAACAAGATTGAAAATAAAACAATGACATAAGTCAGAATTTCACTTATTTGTCAACGTCTTGAGCAGCTTCTTCGCCAAATCCCATAACAGTTTTCAAATGTTTAAAGAATATGTCCTGTGTTTTGGGGGGCAATATACAATGTAACAGCTACCAGAATCAAAATATTTTTAAAATTTAATTTGCATTCTTAATGTTTTCTTTATCACTTTTGTAAGTCTAGACTAGAGGTTGGCAAACTATGAGCCTATTGTTTTGGTAAATGAAGTTTTATTGAAATATGGCCATACTCATTTATTTTTATATATATATATTCTATGACTATTTTCCACTCTTCAGTTGCAGGGTTGAGTAATTCCAACAGAGGGTTCAGTGCCCACAAAGCCTAGGATACTCATCTAGCTTTTTACAGAAAAAAGTTTGCTGACTGCCATTTGAGATCAAAAACAAGAAATCTAGCCCTGAAGTGTCTGCCAGTTCCTGTGGTATAAACGCTCCCGGCATGGCCAGTTTGAAGCTGCCAATGTGACTTCACTGAATGACGTGCTGGAAGCGATGAGCAGAAGCTTCCCATTATATAGATTTCACCATACATAAATAATAGACCTAAGAAAGCATAGAAAATAGTAAAATGTAGTAAAACAATTGGGAAATGGTCAGTTTTGTGCCCATATTGTCCTTGTTTTAATATGACTTAATTATAAGTTGATACAATTTAATTTTTAATGATAGCTGTATTTAACAGAACTTTTGAAAAATTCACGAAAATGTAACAAATCTGGGCTGGACTGAGCTGGCTGCAGCAATTATTACTTTAACCCAACTGAAAGACATCAGGTGTACCTCATTTGATTGTGCTTTACTTTATTTCATTTTGTAGATATTGCATATTTTACAAATTGAAGGTTTCTGGCAACCCTGCATTGAGCAAGTATATTGGTGTCATTTTTCCAACAGAATGTGCTCACTTCTTGTCTCTGAGTCACACTTTAGTTGATCCTGCAATATTTCAAACTTTCAAATTATTAAGATATCTGTCACGGTGGTCTGTAATTGGTGATCTTCGATGTTACTAATGTAACTGTTTTGGGATGCCACAAACCATGCCCATACAAGAAGGCCAACTTAATAGGTAAATGTTGTATGTGTATGTCCTGACTGCTCCACCAACCAGCCTTTCCTCCATCTCTCTCCCTTTCCTCAGGCCTTTCTATTCCCTGAGACACATAATATTGAAATTCCACCAATGAATAACCCTACAATGGCCTCTAAATGTTGAGGAAAAAGGAAGAGTTGCACAGCTCTCACTTTAAATTAAAAGCTAGAATGATTAAGCTTCTTAGTGAGGAAAGTATGTTGAAATCCAAGATGGGTCAAAAGCTAGGCCTCTTAGGCCAATCAACCAAGTTGTTAATGCAAAAGAAAGCCCTTGAATGAAATAAAAAGTGCTATTCCAGTGAAAACACGAATGATATAAAAGTAAAACAGTCCTATTGCTGATGGGGAGAAAGTCTAAGTGTTCTGAATAGGAGATCAAACCAGCCACAGCGTTCCCTTAAGCCAACACCTAATCCAGAGCCCTAACACTCTTCAATCCTCTGAAGGCTAGGAGAGGTAAGGAACTACAGAAGAAAGGTTTTAAGCTAGTAGAGTTTGGCTTGTGAGGTTTAAAGAAAGAAACTTTCTTCATAACATAAGAGTGCAAGATGAAGCAGCAAGAGTTGATGTAGAGACTTGAAACAAGTTTTCCAGAAGATCTAGCTAAGATCATTGATGAAGGTGGCTACACTAAACAACAGATTTTTCATGTAGATAAAACATCTTTATTCTGGAAGAAGATGTCATCCAGGAATTGCCTAGATAGAGAGAAGTCAGTGCCTGGCTTCAAAGCTTCAAAGGACAGGCTGACTCTCTTGTTAGGGGCTAAACAGGCACTGACTTTTAGTTGAAGCCAATGCTCATGGCCCATTCTGAATATCCTAGGGCCCTCAAGAATGATGCTAAATTACTCTTGCAGTGCTGTCTGTTTAAAAAAGCCTGTCTAACAGCACATCTGTTTACAGCATGGTTTACTGAATATTTTAATCCCATTGTTGAGACCTGCTGCTCAGAAAAAAAATCCTTCCAAAATATCACTGCCTATTGACAATGCACCTGGTCACCCAAGAGCTCTAATAGAGAGGTACAAGATTAGTTTTTTCATGCCTGTTAATGTAACATCTATTGTGTAGCCCATGGATCTAGAAGTGACTTCAACTTTCAAGTCTTATTATTAAAGAAATAACATTTTGTAAGGCTACTGCAGCTAGAGATAGTGATTCCTCTCATGGATCGGGGCAAAGTTAACTGAAAACCTTCTGAAAAGGATTCACCATTCTAGAAGCCATTAAAAATATTCATGATTCATGGAAGGAGGTCAAAGTGTCAACATTAAAAGGAGTTTGGAAGAAGTTCATTCTAGCCTTCATAGATGACTTTCAGTGGTTTATGACTTCAGTAGAGGAAGTAACTGCAGATGTGACGGAAACTGAAAGACAACTATAATTAGAAATAGAGCCTGAAGATGTGACTGAATTGCTGAAATCTCATGATAAAACTTGAACAGATGAGGAGTTGCTTCTTATAGATGAGCCAAGAAAGTGGTTTCTGGAGATGGAATCTATTCCTGGGGAAGATACTGTGAACATTGTTGAAATGACGACAAAAGATTTCAAATAGTACCTAAACCAGTTGATAAAGCAGTAGCAGGCCTTGAGGGGATTGACTCCAATTTTGAAAGAAGTTCTACTGTGGGTAAAATGCTATCAAACAGCATCTCATGCTACAGAGAAATCTTTTGTAAAAGAAAGAGTCAATTGATGCAGACAACTTCATTGTGGTCTTATTTTAAGAAACTGCTAAGTCACCTCAGCCTTCAGCAACCACCACTCTGATAGCTGGAAGCCATCAACATCACATCAAGGCAAGACCCTCACTCAGGAAAAGGATTATGACTCCCTGAAGGCTCAAATGATCATTCATATTTTTTAGCAATAATGTATTTTTAAATTAAGGTATGCACACGTTTTAAACATAATACTATTTCAAACTGAATAGACTACAGTGTAACTGTAGTTTATTATTTATATGCACTGGGAAACAAAAAAAAATTGTGTGACTCGCTTTATTGTGATATTCGCTTTATTGCTGTGGTCAAGAACCAAACCTGCAGTACCTCTGAGGTGTGCCTGTACTGTGTCGCTGGGGAGGAAAAGTGGACGGATGGAACAAGCCCATAAAGGTAAACTGAACAAGGCCTTGTAAGCCAGGTTGAGGAGATTAGTGTTTATTTTTACAAGAAATGGGTGACATTGAAGGATTGCATCTGGGAAGCAGTGTGATCTCTCCCAGTTCACATTATCAAATGTTTTTAATGCCAGAGAACATTTTTGGAGTGCTTTGTATGTGTCAAGCACTATTCCAGGTATTTCACAAATATTGATTCTCACAGCAGCCCTATAAATAAGGTATTCATATTACCCTCTCATTTTACAGAAGAAGCAGAGGTAATAAGTAATAGAGCAGCTTGCCCAAGGGTTTGAGTAATGAGTAGAGGAGCTGAGAGGCGAAGGGAAGATTCTAACTTTTCTCTTATTCAGGGGAATTTGAACCTGTAGAGACAAAGGGCTGTGTCCAAAACATGCATAAGTAGTTTCTTGACACAGAATGGGCTGATCTGTTCAAATGCTGTAGACTTGAATGGCAAAGATGGGTGGAGGTCGTCTGGGGCAGGCATGGGGACCATTGCATGGTGAGCAGATTCCCGTAGGTTGGGGCTGCCTGTCTTTCAAGAGGAAGAACTTTGGAAACTGACCACATAGGAACGTGCAGAACTAAGCCAGCTACTGGTGATATGATTTCTTTTTTTTTGTCTTAGCAATGTAAGTACCTCCAGAATCTACTCTGACACTTTCTCCAGTCTTTTATCCTTTCATAAATGATATGAGCAAGGAGGGAAAGAATATACCATATTCTAAATGTGATGGGCTCTTACTCTTACCCTTTAAATCTCAGGTAGCTTCCACAGAAGCCAAAGTTGATCCTTAACTCTAAGTGCAGCTAATGTATCTCAAAATCACAATAGACCTGAATATTCTCCTGGGTAGAGAGGGAATAAGGAGAAATGGCTACTGGTTAGAAGATGTCGTGGCTGCTAAGTGCATCACAGACATTTGTGATTTAAGTTGAAATTTTACCTTCCAGGGAAAATGAAAATCAGTCAGTCTTCTAATTTGGTGCATTAGAGAGGGGAAAAAATGCAGTGGGAGAGGATAAAGGCACATCTTACAATTGTAACCTCCAGGGATTTACAGATACAACAGGGATGCCCCCAATGCAAACACCAGAGTGTGTCCACAAAGGAGAACAATGGAAGAAAATGCCAAAAAGAAGAAGAAGAAAAGCAGTTTTGTAGTAATTTGGACTTGTTTGTCATCACAGACAGGTCCCTGCTGCTTTGTGTAAATAGGTAAGTCATGGTCTAACTCTGGCCTCAGACAGACAACAGCTCTGTGCCTCAGTGTTTTCATTTGGGAAATGGGGATAATACTATTAATACTACTTTCCTCATGATGTAGTTGTAAGAATTCCATAAGAGAGTAATTCAATGAAAACAATAAAAGCTAGTATTTCTCAAGGGGGTGCTATGCACCAGATACTGTTTCAAGCACTTAAACTCGGCTAACTCTTATACATTTTCTCTACCAACATATGAAGTCTCTGATTTCTATTTTGCAGATGAGGAGACTGAGGCACAGACTACTAATGGAATGTACCCAAGGTGATAAAGTAAATAACGGAACAGGTGGTGCTTGAAATAAGCTGCAACAGATGCAGACTCTAATCCAGAGGTCAGCAAACAACAGCCCACCAGCAAGATCCCACCTACCACCTGTTTTTTTACAGCTCATGAGAAAAGAATGGTTTTTATCTTGTAAACCGTAGAAAATATCAAAAAGAAAATAACAGTTTGTGGTCCATGAAAATTATATGAAATTCAAGTTGCAAAGTCCACAATAAAGTTTTGTCAAAACACAGTCACATCCTCACTTATATGTAGCTTCTTGCTGCTTTTATACTATATTGGCTAAATTGAGTAGCTGTGACGAAGATCTTATAGCTTGCAAAGGCTGAAATATTTACTTTACAGAAAAAGTTTGCCAACACCTGCTCCAAACCACTACAGGATACAGTCAACTAGTCTATTTGACCTCTTGCTGCTGTATAACCTACCATGTGCACATGCACACAGCACACACACACTTACATCTGGACATCTTTCCCATAAGTAAAACTAACATTTTCAAGTACACTGGAAATGTCCCATGATTAATGAAGTCCTGTACCAGTTCTCTAAGCAGCTGAGCTCCTCTTGCTATCAGGGACTGCTTGACTGGCATGGCCACCCTGTGTGCACCAAATGTTTCACACCTTCACCTGAGAGCTTTAATAATTCTCCTATCTTAGCCAAGAAAACTCTGCCACATAACCTCAGGCCTTATTAAGCCTGTGAACAGAAAGGTAACTAGAGAACTGCAATAATTATCTGGGTAATGAGTTAAAAATCACTCTTGCCGGAAATAACCTGGTAATGAGTAAGTCGTGCTATCATATTCAGTAAAAAAAAGAACATATCTCTGAGAGCCAAAAGGAATGAGGATGGTGCCGAAATCAGTTTACAGATCAGCACCGGGGGCACTGCATATGACTTTCCAAAGGAAAAATAAAGGTAAAATGTGTAGAGAAAAGCCACTGGGTAAAGATGAAGGAACTTCTGAATTTCAAAATGAGAATATCTAGCATTCATTAAGAGGTCACCATGTGCCAGGAATGAGGCTAACAGCCTTACGTGGATCATTTCACCATTCCTTAAAACACCTAAATGTGGTGGTTACTATTCTCATTCCCATTTTTCAGATGAGAAAGCTGGGGCTCTGAGGAGTTGCATGACTTCCTCAAGGGTATGCTGCTGATAAGTGGTGGAGCTAGCTTTTAAGCCAGGCATTCCAGCTCCAGAGCCCACTATTCTCACTCACTATAGATAGAACAATAAGCCAAGACATCTTGTATGCTCTGCCCAAGGCCACAAACCTGGTTTGGTGATAGAACAGGGACAATTCAGAACTTGAGAGACAATAACGAGTGTGGGGAAAGAGACTTATGTACATTATTTGCAATTAAGGAAACAGCAGAAACACTTATTCTTTTGATTCTAGTTCCAAATCATCATCATCATCGCCATTACCACGACCATCATCATCACCATCATGATGATCATCACCATCACCATGACCATCATCACCATGACCATCATCATCACCATGATCATCATCACCATCACCATCGTAATCACCATGACCCTCATCATCACCATCACCATGATCATCATCACCATGACCATCATCATCACCATCACCATGATCATCAGCACCATGACCATCATCATCACCATCACCATCATCATCACCATGACCATCATCATCACCATCATCACCATCACCATGACCATAATCATCACCATCACCATGACCATCATCATCACCATGACCATCATCATCATCATCATAATCATCATCACCATCACCATGACCATCATCCTAACCACGACCATCATCACCATCACCATGATCATCATCATCACCATGACCATCCCCATCACCATCAGCATAACCATCATCACCATTACCACCATCACGATGACCATCATCATCACCACAAAATAAGCTAATATTTATCAAGAACTTAGTATTGCTAAGCCCTATTTAAAACGTATTATCTCAGTTAATCGCTATGAGACCATCTTATTTAATCCTTAAATCCACCCTTTAAGTATCTAAATTATTCTGATTTTGTAGGTGGGGAAGCTGAATCAGAGAGATGGCTGAATCAGCCAAAGACATCCAACTGGAAGATTGAGGGTACAAGGTCAAACAGTCTGACCCTAGATTCAATCATCCCTGCTCTTGTCATTGGCTCCCCTGTTTGTGGATTTGGCCATCACCTTGGATCATCTAGGTGCCTTCCAGTCTCTCACAGGGCCCTGTGATTCTCTCAGCTACTTTGCACAACACCTTTCCAATTGCATTACTTGTTTACATGACAGTCTCTTTTGACTATCCATCTTCACACATGTGCACATATATACAGTATGAACTCCTCCAAGTCAGTTACTCTAGGTGGGGGTGCCTCCATCAGGCACAACATTTGAGGGCATCCTGATAAATGTAGAATGAAGGACAGCATGATGACTAAGAATCTAGGCTCTACCAAAACATATATGGGATCATACTGTGAAGAAATGTCTCAGGCCTCCGTTTATCATTTATTAAGTGATAATCATGGCACCTGCCATGTAGGATTGTCTTTGAATTAAAAAGGACTAGTCATATCCATAGCATGGCACCTGGCAAAGGAGCATTTGACAAAAGACAACTATTATTAATAAAACTACCTCTATAGAATAAATACATGGACGGATGTAACGGATGGATGGATGGATGGATGGATGGATGGACGAACGGATAGAAGGATGATTGGATTAATGAAATTCTAACTAATTAGAAGGACTTCTTTTGAGAACAAAAATGAGAAATAAGAAAATGTACAGTTTTTGTATATAACAAAAATGCTCTTTACCCTGCACAATTGTAGAATATTTCAAGCTTCACAAGGCCTAAAGGATCAGGCTGTGACCCACATACAAGCCCCACTCCAAAGGCCCAGAGAGTACCAATGAAGTTGTTCATTTTCAAAACTCAGCCAAGCATTTGGCTCTGCTGGGCACTTACCAGAGTTATTTCAAGACTATTGCTCCCAACATCATCTGTTATTGCCTGCAAGAAGGGGAAGAGGGGGCGGGAATAGACAAAATAACAGGTAAGACTGAAAACTCCATCAAGACCAGAGCTGCACCTGCTTTGCTCAACACTGAGAACCTAGCACATGGCACAATTTCTTATATTTTTAAATTATGAATCCTCA
Organism: Papio anubis; assembly: GCF_008728515.1. Lineage (NCBI taxonomy): Eukaryota > Metazoa > Chordata > Mammalia > Primates > Cercopithecidae > Papio > Papio anubis. Next base: position 7,280,812 of record NC_044993.1, read on the forward strand.
AGGTAGGCTAAATTCTATATTCTAAAGCAAAAACAAAAATAAAGAACTCCAAAATTTCAACAAGTGAACACTGTGAAGATTTATCTTTCACTCCTGTCACAATCTGGTGTGGAGTTTTGTATTTGCGCAGGGGTTTGGGTGGTTGACAACTCCTTGCTGTCATTTAGGAACCCAGACTCCTCCTTCCGTTTTGTGGCTCCACTATCCCCCACCAAACTCTCTTCCTCCAGGTGGCAGACAGAGGAATAGGGCAAATTTGCATGGAGAACTTCAGAGGAAGTTTTGCAGAAGTAAGGTAGACCTTACATCATCCCACATCCCACAGACCAGAATCCAGCCACAGAGAACTTAAGGGAGGCTAGGGAATATAACCTAGCTATGTGCCCAGGACAAAGAAGGAAGCGAGCTGGTGAATAACTAGCAGTCCCCACAGAAAGGTTCAATAAATATGTGCTGAATGGAAAAGCAAATGCCCACAAGAAGCAAAGAAACACAGCCCTGAGAGCAAATGAAATACAGGGGTGAGGAGGAACAGAGTGCCACCTACATACACCGATCTAACGAGATACATTACAATCATTCTGAGGCTGGAACTCAAGCCACCCAACGGCTCCCTTAATTTAACTTCTCATGTGGAACTCCTCCTTCCCCAGACTGTTCACCAGGTCCACCTGTTCTCCATTTTTATCTGTGCTGGTAGCTTTAGTCCTGATTTCCAAATGTTGCACTAGATTGAAGGTCAACATTGGACACCTCAACCCTGTATTAGGGGACAAGAAAAACACCCTGATTTAATATCCAGTTAAGGCACCAGAAATGATTTACTGACTCTTAAAAGAGAAATGTGAGAAAACATGTGCCTTGACCCCAGGTGCCTATTGAGTAAAAGCAGTCAGAGCTTCCTGGTGCTGGACATGCCATCAAATCAGGGCACTCTTCACAGGTGGGCTCATGTGAAAGAAGCTTGTATGTATGTATCTGCATCGCTGATACCCTGTGAGCATCTTGGGGGCAGGAACTGACTTATTCACTTCTGACCTTCCTGCAGGAGAACTGGGCAGAGTTTGCATGCAATAGCAGGTGCTTGTAGTAGGTACCTGTCCTTCTGTCGACCTGCCATCTCTCAGGTTCTCCATGCACCAGTGTCCTAGTGTGTCTTTGGGAAATCACCTCACTCTGCATATTTGGTCCATGAAAATAAGGGTGACTCCACCCCCAGCTGCAGAGCTGGTCATGTGGCCCTAGCCTAGCCCATTCCAGCAGTTCAGCCGGCACAGTACCTGTACCGTGTTCATGGGACCCCAACTGGGCAAATCATTGTCAGCTTTCTGCAAGGACTGTTAAAGAACAGCAGCCCTCTCTCTCTCTCTCTGCTGGGGTTGTGAAATTATAAGGCTACAGATCTGAGTCTGCCAGTAGTAGCTGGTATCACATGGGAAGAACTTGCCTGAGACTGAAGTCACCATAGAAAAAAACAGAGCCAAGAGATGGAGAGAAACCATTTAACAAGATTCAAGCCCCTGTATTCACTTTTGCCTGAAACACTACTCCCTGGACCTTTTCAGTTAAGTGAACTATACATTTGCCATTTGAGTTGGACATGAACCCCTTAAAATTGAGAGGATTCTGATGAAAATACATCTCCAAATGCCTATTGAATTAAATTGAAATAACATTTGAAAAAAAATTATTCTATACTCTGTTGCATTTCCATCCAAACCAAGAATTCTTCCTTGAATCCCATCCCTGCCTCCCGATGGGCCCAGTGGCAGTGTGGTCTGTCTGACCATGGGTCAGTGAAAGAGGGTATGGACAAAGAATTCAAGCATGTGACACGTCCCAAATACATTTCATGAAAGCATACCATGTCCTTCCATCCCCATTACCACAGCATAGTGTAGCCTAACTGGCATTTCCCCTGGGCTGCACCTACAGCCTCCCGATGACTCTCCCCACTGCCCTCTCTGCTCCGTTACAGTGACCAGACTGTCCCTAAAACTTAGCTCATTGGATGTACAGTGCTTGTAACTCCTAATGACTTTGATCACATTTAGAACAAAATCTGAACTCTCTACCAAGGACTACAAAGACCAGAATGACCTGGCACCAGTTCTCTCTGTCAAAGTACATTTCTTGCCATGCTTTCCTTCATTCCCATGGTTCATCTTTTAATTCTTCAAACTTAGCAATCTCTTTGCTGACTGCTTTCTTTGACTTTGCTGTTACTTCTACCTGCAGTACCTTTCTTCCTGCCTACATGAACAAAGTCTTCCATTCCAGCCTCACTGGGTGACTGGCCACTTCCATGACCTTCCATGTGCCCATACCTACCCTGCACCTTCTACCCCATCCCTCCTTAACTGCCTGAGGACCTCTGAACCTCCCTGTCCCTCACTCATCCTAAATATAACTTTCCCAACTGGTTTCTCTGGCCCCCAAGGCAGAATCAATGTTCCTTCATCTGTATTCCTTCGGCACATCATGTGTGTAAATATTAGCTCACAGCACATTGCAATATGATCTTTTGTTTATGTATCTGAACCCTTTACCAGATCATGGCTTATCAAGGGTGGGAGCAGTGTCTTATGCTTCTTGATAGAAACTGAGGTTTTAATATCATCAGCAACATTGTAGGTGCTCAATGAATGTTTGTTAAATAAAGGAGAGTAATGACCAGTCATTGAAGAAATTAACTGAGCACCCTTGGAGCAAATTGCTTGGCATCCCTGGTTATACTTTCATTATGTATAAAATGAATGTTTTGTGCCAGTAATTATCATGGTTTCATCCCATAATCATGTTGGGAGAGCTAAATCAGTTCAGGTTCTTGATCCCTTCTCCAGAAAACCTCACTCACTCATTCATTCAGTTAGTATTTATGGAGCATCTACTATTTACCAAGCTTTGTTTCAGGCACAGGAGACTCACTGGCGAATGAGCCAGGTGAGGGTCAGTGCTTGTAGCAATGCCAACTCACTGTGACTGACTCAAACAACCATGCACGAAGACCTGGCCATCGTGAACAATAAATACATCAAGACATCAAATCACGCTGTTTTGTTCAATGTTGTTTTATTATAATGTTGATGAGGAAAACAAACAAACAAACAAACAAACAGTAACTCTTGGCCTGGACCACCTCTGTGTGGAGTTTTCACATTCTCCCCAAGTTTGTGTAGGTTTTCCCTGGGTCATCTGGCTTCCCCCAACATCCCAAAGTTGTGCACATGAAGTGAACTGTCGCATCTACATTGCCCCAGTCTGAATGAGTGTGAGCGTGGGTCTAAGTGTGCCTTGCGATGGAATGATGTCCTGTCCAGGGTCAGTTCCTATCCTGCCCTAGTAGAGGCTTTGGCCACCCAAGACCCTAAACTATTATAGACTAAGCAATTTGGAAGATGAATTAATTAATACAAAGTATTATAAAACAAAAACTCATGAAGTACTGTGTATAATAATCATAAAAATGCACGACAATAAACAATGCAGTAAGAAAGCACTCAGTGAGCACGCCGTTAGTTGGAATTATCTGTTTTCAAACGCATGGTGGCAGGAGGTGCCCCTGATAATTTTCACTTTGCAAACCTTTATTCCTTGATTTAACCCACCACCACTATGACCACCGTCACTCACTGATTCACCAAAAACTGAGCAAACCATTATCTTGTTTTTATTCATCTTTCTTAAATGTATATATAGCTCATCTTTATTTCACTGTTTAATTTTAGAAGTGTTTTGGGTCTTTATTAAGAAGTTTGGTGATGTTTTTGTGACCAAGAATGTGTCGTAGGAACTTAACTCTCGTTTATACCATTTAGCCTATAGTAAAAATTGCTCTCATTATATTTCTTTTCCCTGAAAGTCACAGTTTTCAAGAACCTACCAATGAAGTTAAATGAGGATATAAGGTACAGTAAGACTTTTTTTTTTTTTTTGGAGACAGTCTCCCTCTGTTGCCCAGGTTGGAGTGCACTGGCACATGATCTCGGCTCACAGCAACCTCTGCCTCCCAGGTTTAAGTGATTCTCCTGTCTCAGCCTCCCGAGTTGCCGGGATTATAGGCACCCACCACCATGCCCAGATAATTTTTGTGTTTTTAGTAGAGACAGGGTTTTGCCATCTTGGCCAAGCTGGTCTCAAACTCCTGATCTCAGGTGATCCGCCCACCTTGGCTTGTCAAAGTGCTGGGATTACAGATACAAGCCACTGCACCCAGCCTGACTTGTTTTAATCACATGCTTAAAACAGACGGGGCAGGAACCCCAGCTCCACTTCCATCATTGCCTTCACACCTCATGTAACTTATGAAGTTGGCGTCATTACTTCCTTTTGCAGGTGGGAAAACTGAACCTCAGACTCAAAGCCATTGGACAGTCAATGGAAGGGCCTGGAACTGGGACTTGCACACAGGACCACCTGACTCTAAAGAAAATGTAGAGTTTTAACTTCCAACCTTTAAGTCTTTAGTAACAGTGTATCTCCACACCATCTGTCCCACATAGACTCAGGCCAAAATTATATTACAGGCCAATGGCAGTGACTTCAGTGTCCCGCTCATGGAAACTGCTGAGAATGGGAGCCAGAGCTTGCATCTTTCCCCCATATCATGTTTCATCTTAAAAGAGCCCCAGCAGAAAAACAGCAACAACCTTTCCACAGGACTTCACAAACTGCAAATAACTTTCACAAGGCATAGCTGATTTAATGCTCATAACCACCCAGTGAAAGAGATACTGACCTCAGTGTGAAGGATATTCAAAATGTTTAACAACCGTCAAGGCACGGACACCAATCAACCAGAACAGATACTGACCACATGCACCCAACATGCACCAAATGGCTCTCAGGTCTGGTGAGATGCTGTTCCAGCTTTCACTCTGGACACTTGATATGGTTTGGCTGTGTCCCCACCCAAATTTCATCTTGAATTGTAGCTCCCATAATTCCCACGTGTTGAGGGAGGGACCTGGTGGGAGATAATTGAATCATGGGGGTGGGTCTTTCCATGCTGTTCTCGTGATAGTGAGTAAGTCTCATGAGATCTGATGGTTTTATAAAGGGGAGTTTCCCTGCATGAGTTCTCTTCTCTTGCCTGCCACCATGTGAGATGCGACTTTCACCTTCCGCCATGATTGCAAGGCCTCCCCGGCACTGTGAGTCTGTTAAATCTCTTTCTTTTGTAAATTGCCCAGTCTTAGGTATATCTTTATCAGCAGCATGAAAATGGACTAATACAACACTAGACTGTGCCCCACCTACCTCAGGGTTTGGCACTTTCTGTTTCCTTCCTTAATACTTTCTCCTTCACCATCCCCACCCCAGTTGCTGGTTACTTCCTACTTCTACTTCAGGCGGCAGTTCAGAGGTCACCTGCCCAGGGAAATCCACAGCAGAGCTGTCAGTGGTGAATCCCACCATCACTCACCTGTGCCCTACAGAGGCTCCTTACTGGGAATACCTGTGACTCCCCAGAAGCGGGACTCAACCAATAATAGATGGGGAGTTGGTAGATAAATACCCCAGGTCCCTCATTCCTCAGTGGTGATAACTATGAGATGTGGTTTTCATTTTCTCCCAGAGTCCCTAGTGCGATTTGGCTCCAGCTGCCCATAAGAACAAGCAATTGCTTGAAAGCAACCCCTGTCATTGGCTGCCCTTTCTTCCCTGTCTCACTTCCCCACTGCCTTACCACCTTCCTGAGATCACCTCTCAAATAAACACCTTGCACACAAATCATTGTTGCAGGGTCTGCTTCTGTGGGAATCCGACTAAAACAGCATCCCTGCTCACACAGAATGGGTCAGGTCTCACTGGGTGACATTCGCAGTAGTATCTTATTCTTTTCTTTTAGGAAACTCATCTTCGTTTGTGATGACACATGCATTTTGGGAATAAACTGGCTACTTCCCCCACTAACTGATGAACCCCTACTATAGTAGGCTAAACAATGACCCCCAAAGATACCAAATCCTAATCCCTAGAACTCATCAATATTAACTTATATGGCAAAGACATTGCAGATATGGCCAATTTAATGATTTCCAAATGAAGAGATTATTTTGGATTATCTGAGTAGCCACTAAATATAATCCCAAATTCCTTCATAAGAGGGAGGCAGAGGAATATTGAACACAGAAGGTCATGGGACCATGGAGCCAGGGACTAGACTGAAGTGCCTGTAAGCTAAGGAATGCTAGGAATCACCAGCATCTAGAAGAGTCCAGGAATGGAATCTCCTCTAGTCAACACCTTGCCTCTAGCCCATTGAAACATGTTGGCTTCCAGAATTTTAAGAGAGTAAGTGTGTGTGTGTGTGTGTGTGTGTGTGTGTGTGTGTGTGGGTGGCTTTTTTTTTTTTTTTTTTTTTGGCAGTCTCACTCTGTCACCCAGGCTGGAGCGCAGTGGTGCGATCTCAGCTCACTGCATCCTCCGCCCCCGGTTTCAAGTGATTCTCCTGCCTCAGCCTCTCAAGTAGCTGGGATGACAGCTGCACACCACCACACCTGACTAATTTTTTGTGTTTTCAGTAGAGATGGGATTACACCATACCCTTATTTTTTATGTGATTTAGCATCCTCTTATCCATCTCTGGGCCCAGGCTCAGGAGCCTTGTTGGGCCAGGGCTCAGAAGAACCAACCTGTACTCAATTCATGTCCTGTTGAATGGAAGGCAGACAATGGCAGTGTGGTTACGGGGTGCACCTGGGCAGACTTCTCCAGCAGCCAAGTGTGACTAACTTCAGCAAGGGGACACATCTGCAGCATCTGGCCAAGCTCAGCTCATTCCCCAAAAGGGGCACTCATTCCAGCATCTTCCTGTCTGGACGAAGGAATCTCTGAGTCTCCAATTATCCCTTCTAACTCCAGACTCTACACAGGGACTTGAAGAAGGAATGAGACCTAGAGGCGCATCTTACAAGAGACCCCTGTAAGGCTTCTGCTTGAGGCAAAGGACAAAGAAAATCTACAGTTATCATGTGCTTGGCTGGAAAGGATTTTTGGTGGGTGAAGTCTGGGCTTATTAAAACAGACCTGGCATATTCATAACTTGTATTACTCAGCAACAGTGAACCCCTCCAGAAACCTGTGCAGGCAACTAATGATTTTAAAACTACGAGTCACCCCCCTTCATACCCACTTTCCCTGCCAAATGGTTGAAACTCCATGCCAGCTGGGTGTCTGCTTATTTACATAATTAATCTAGTATGAAGTCTTTATATGTCCCTCCTCAGCCTTCTCTTTTCCAGGATAAATAACCCCGATTCCTCCATTCATAATCCCCAATTTTTACAACCTTTTAATAATTTTTTTGTGGCTCCCTTCTGGATTTTCTTTTGGCTCTATTTACGCCTTATCTAAATTTAACAGATGTGTTACAAAGGCAATTAGGAGAGATGAATCTGTCAGAATCCGGAGCCATCTCTCATTTGGATCCATGTTTGTCTCTTTCTCCGCAAAGGTGGCATGGAGAATTCCCACTACCTTTCCTATGGAAAACTGGGCTCGGAATGGGCTGTGAGTTTCTTTTCCCCATAGAAGGTCCTCCAAGGTCCTGAAAAGACAGTTTCCATAAAGGCAGGAAGCAGAGGACATGCCTAAACCCAAGAGGGAAGTCTTTTCTAGGTTCCTCGGGGGATTGAGGAGGGCCAATGGCTCTCTGGCAGCTGTTGCAGTCTCCTGAGGCCAGGCCAGCCTGCCCTTCTGTGTCCTAGGGTCTTATCTGACCGTCCCTGAAAGGTCATTTCCTTATCTGAATTTAGGCAGAGCCAAAGAACTGAGCCCCAGCAGACTGCAGGGAAGCTGACTCCTGAGTTTTCAACACCCAGAAGTGACACGTGGCTTAGCTTCCACCAAAGAGCCCATAAAAGGCATCTAGTAACACTGTGACGTGCTTAAAAAAGAAAGGGTGTTTCTGGAGTTGGATTGGGGATTTCCTACTCAGGTATATTTTGCAAGGAGGGGAAATAAAAAAGGAAGGCAGGACTGAGGTGAGACTGTGGCTTGTAATTTTGCAAAGACGAAACCCTATCATCGCTGCTTTGTGCTGCGTGTCATTGTCACCTCTTTGTTCTGATCTTTCCTGCAATGGAGTGTCTCCCCTTCCACAGTGTGGCCTGCTATTTCCCAGGTACCCACTTGACAGGGCACAGACGGTGGGGATGTGTATTTGAGGCAGGATTAGTAAATATAGAATTTCCTGTTTGGCCACCCTGTCAACAATTTCAAGGTGAAAAGCCCACCAGTTCACCAGCTAATTTGGTGAGGGAGATTATTGTTGTGTGCAAAAATCAAATAAAATCCTTTGCAGCTTTTCTTAGGCAGCATCGCACGTAGCTCCGGTCTCAAGATCAATAAAGCAGAACCTACTCCTCATTACCCGTTAATAAGGTGCGAGCACAAACCAGAGTATGGAGCGGGGCCTCTTTTGCCTCTCAACAAAAAGACGCCCTGACTTTGCTATAAGCAATGCAGGATTGGTGCTGATGATGGCTAAGTGACTTGGTAGCGGCCATAGTTGACTTTCAGCCTGTAAGTCATAGAATTAGACTGGCTTTCGCAGTGTGAAAAAGCTTCTCCTGATACTCAGGACATTTAGAAAAGCCATATCCTGGCTTAACGTGCTTCATGATGCTTGCCAACTGGGCATTAACTGAGTGAGTTAATAACAATTATTAACTCAGAATTGAACTTAGCTAGGGTCCCGTCTAAGTTCCCAGTGCTGCCCCAAGCCAGGCCTCTTGGTGACTTTGGATCTAGACATAGTGGAAAGAGTGTAGGACTTTGTATTAGTTTCCTACGGATGCTGGAACGAAGTATCACACGTTGGCTGGTGTAAAACAACAGAAATGTGATCACTCACAGTTCTGGAGGCAAAAAGTCTGAAATCAAAGTGTCAGAAAAGCCATGTCCGCTCTGAAGGCTCTAGAGGGCAATCTGCTTCATGCTGTTCTCTTAGCTCCTGGTCATTGCTGGCAGTTTTGGTGTTCCTTGACTTGTAGATGCGTCACCCCAGTTTTTGCCTCCATCATCATACAGACTTTGTGTGTCTTTGTGCCTCTTTTCTTTTTTCTTTTCTTTTTAAGATGGAGTCTTGTTCTGTCGCCTAGGCTGGCGTACAGTGGTGCGATCTCGGCTCACTGCAACCACTGCCTCCTGCCTCAGGCTCCTGCGTAGCTTAAACTAGAGGTGTGTGCCAACATACCCAGCTAATTTTTGTATTTTTAGTAGAGACAGGGCTTCCGTATGTTGGCCAGGCTGGTCTTGAACTCCTAACCTCAGGTGATCTGCCAGCCTCGGTCTTTTAAAGTGCTGAGATTACAGGCATGAGCCACCACGCCCAACCCTCTTTTCTTCTTATAGGGACAGCAGTAACAGTTGATTAGCTTCTTACCCCAAAATGACTTCATTTTAATTTGATTATCTGCAAATGCCCTGTTGCCAAATAGTGTTACATTTACAGATCCTGGGGGTTTGGACTTCAACATATCTTTTTGGGGGACACAATTCAATCCTTAATAGACTTGGAAGCAGATATGTTCGTTCAGCCCTGGGGAAGAGGGCTTAAGTGGAGTCAGAGGCATCAAAGAGCAGAGAAGCTGCCTTTATGGGTATATGAGTGTCCTGTGGCTGCTGGGAGAAATGGCCACAAATGTAGTGGCTTAAAACAACACCCACTTGGTCAGGTGCAGCGGCTCACACCTGTAATCCCAGCACTTTGGGAGGCCAAGGCAGGTCAATCACCTGAGGTCAGGAGTTTGAGACCAGCCTGGCCAACATGCACTCCAGCCTAGGTGACAAGAGTGAAACTCGGTCTCAAAAAAGAATAATAATGTTAAGGGAATGATTTGAATACTTACCCTGCCCAGGCCCTCAACTGAGCACTTCCAAGATATGATCTCATTGGATTCCCACAATAGCCCTGTGAAAGGGAAACTATTGTTTTCCCTTTTTTCACAGATACAGAAGCCCTAAAGAAGCTAAATAATTTGCCAAAGCTCATAGAATTAGTAAGAGACCTAGGTGAAAAGTGCACTAGGCTACCTAACATTTAAAGATCATACCACCTTTTTATCTGGTGTGCATATTTGCTTTTTCCAGCTTTTTAATGGAGTCTTAGAGCAAATAAGACAATATTCTATATATAAGACATCATAACAATCACAAATGCAACCATCTTTTTATATTTTATATTTCTGCAACCTCCAAGACCATACTCTTGACCATCCTGCCATTCTGACTCCCAGAAACATTGCACAGAGTGTTGTTGGCAGAAGAAACACAGAGAAGGGACACCCAACCGTGCTGGGGGCAGGCAAGGAAAGGGTTTCAGGAGGAGGCATACCCCCAGCCCCTCGAGGACACAGAAGCTCTCTTGGTCTCATGATGACACTGGGACTCATACAGATACTTCAAATCAGGCTTGATGGATATCCTAGTTCTGGGGACAGTGGTTCTTAGATACCAATCTGTATAGAATTGCCTGCAAAGCATGTTCCAGTTGCAGATCCTTGGACCTCACACCTGGAAACCCTGCTTTGATAGGTCTTGGCCAAGCTGGAGAAACTGCATGTTTATTCAGCATCCCAAAGATTCTTATGTGCATGGTACCGGGATCCCAAATTGAGGGGCAATGGCTTCAATCTTGCTATTCCCTCAGGTAACTTGTTTTTGTTGTTGTTGTTTTTTTGCCAAACATCCTTTGCCGTCCCTAAACATGCGCGTGCGCACACACACACACACACACACACGCACACACCAGGGTTCTATTTACTGCATAAGCATTAACCAAGCACCCAGGGAGCAGGACATTGTGCTCATGCCTGAGGGTCAATGGAGAGAAATTTCTTGATGAAATTCGGGGTCTAGCAGAGGAGATAGGACAAGTAAACACTGATCCACATGAAGCTGAAAGCAAGAGTGGCCCCCAGAGAGCAGAGAGTTAATAAGAGCCCCAAGGGAGTTAATAAGAGAAGCTGATGGTGGATAAAAGCTGGAACCCAAGAAGACTTCCTGCAGAACGGGCAAACTTGGAACTGGGAGGTAATCCCAGGAAAGGCTATGCAAACAGTCAAGAACGTAAGAAGAGTTCAGGGAGTCAGCCATCTCAGGTAGGGCTTCACGGGGCCTGAGGAGAACCAAAGGGGCAGGGGAATTAAACATTTATGCAGACTGAAGTGTGGATTATGGAACTCTTTACTGCTGCATTTTGTAGACAGCCATTTGAGAAAGGGACACAGGATAGATGTGATAGGTGGGGCACAGGGTAGTGAGTTTGAAAGCCACCATGATAGGCCTGGTAAGAGAAAAATGAAGCCATTTACATAGGTTATCGGGCAAGATTTATTACCATGGAGAAGAATAAGCAAGGTGCTGATATGATGCCTCCCTTTCATTTACATAGAGGCCGTATTAATGCTAGTTACAAATCACTGAAGTGAGTCCCAGAAGGGAGCATTTTTATACAAATCTTTGTTGAGGTTTGTGCTTAAAAGTAATATAATAAAATGTATTCTATAATTTAGACTTTCTCTAAATTACACTGGCCTTTAGCTAATTAGTAAAATAATTAATGAAGATTGACCATTTTGATAAAGGGAGGGTTACTATCTTCAACAACGTCATGCAAGATGATGGCGTAAGTCTGTAGAACATTCAATAAATGAAAGGCAATTGAATGATTTTTATGCTGGTAAGTTTTTAAAAAATATAGTAAGTTTGGATGAAATAATATGATAGTATCTGTCTCCCAAGAGAAGTTTGGAGTATAAAATGCAAGAAGGCCAGAGAGCAGAATGGTTAAGGCTGAGGCCTCTGGACTGATATCAACTAGCCTCAAATCCAGCATCGACTGCCTAGTAGCTGTGTGATGTGGAGCAAGTGATTTAATTTCCCTGAGCCTCATTTTCTCCAACTGTTAAATGGGACTAATATGAGCGCCTAACTCAGAAGCACTGTTGTGAAGATTAAACAAGTCCTTGAGGCACTGACACCTGGTAGGAATTCATCGGCAAGTTGTCCTTATCGCCACGGGGCATTTCCTGAGTGTCTGAACTTTAGAATGTGTTCCAGTGTTTCATCAGCAGCAAAACATAATGGGAATGGCCATAGCAGGTGACTATAGGCTGGATCCCAGTCCTGACTTTCCCATGGACAAGGTGGGGGAGCCCAGGAGAGCCCCTCTATGTCTCTGGGTCTCAGATTCTTTGTCTGTGCAATGAGAAGGTAGATCTATGTTGGAATTCTACAACTGATATTTTTAGAACCCTCTAATCTTTTTTCAAGTGGCATCTCCTCTTGAACCCTCATGCCTAAAACAGATGAAAGTGCTTACCCTGGATGAAGTATGCTTGAAGGGCCAGAGTCCAAGCTATTTACTTCCCTCTGTTCCTCTTGCATCCTCCCCATTCCAGAATTCCAAGTGCCATCTCTCAATGCTAGACCTCTGGAGAAAACAGGTTTAAAACCACGGGATGAGGGTCCTGCAGGATCACTGGAGGTTCTAAGACTCTATGCTTAAGAGAACAGTAGATGATGAGGGGCTCTTCACTGGTGAGATCAAACAAAATCTTTCATAAACACTGCTGGATCTCCTTGAAAACTGTGTCCCTCAGAGTCATTATTAGAACCTCCACACTGTGGTCACTGCCACGCGGCCCTTTCATGTTGGTTCCTATTTAGAAGACCTGAGAAAGACACAGAAACTGCTAGGAGGGGTTTAGACACAGTGCAGTCTGGGCACATGATTGGCCCAGACCTTCAGCTGCTAGATGCCAACACTGGCACAAGAAGAGACGACTGGATGACTAGCTTCTTCCTGTACCTTGTTTATGCACTAGCTTTTTAAATTAATGTTGGGGTAAAAAAAAAAATCAGGTGACAATTTATAAGACATGCCAAATGAAACTGTTCTTTCATATATGCTTACAATGGGCTGTTTGATTCTGAAATGTATACACATTTATGTATAAAAGTATATACGTATGTAAAATATATATACTCATAGGTTATAATATATTTGTATATAAATATACTTTTATATATTTTATAAATATACAAATATATTTTTATAATATTTTATAAACATCCTATATATAATACATTTATAAATATACAGACATACATATACTATATTTTAAAATCATATAAAATGATTATTACATTATATGTAAATATGTTTGTATATTGTACATACTTTATATCTTTTATAAACATACAAATATATTTTATATATTTTATAAATATACAATATATTATATAAGAAAAAATATATTTATATAAATTATTTTAAATTTTTATATAAATATATTTATACATAAATTTATTTGTAAATATAAATATAAATTAATAAACTTAATTTACAAATTAAATTTATAAATATAAAATATATTATATAAAAATATATATATTTTATATATTATATTTAAATATATATTTACATAGTGTGTGTGTGTGTAGTGTGTATACTTTCATTTAAGGCAATCTTTCTCAGCCTATCCTAACCTATGCTATCAATCCCAGAAGATGGTCTGACTTTGAGACAATCCTTACGTAGGTTATCCAACCTCACATCCTCATCTAGAGCCCTTCTGGGGCTCCATTTCTTTCAAACCCATTTCTTCTTTGGACAGCTCTATCTGTTTCATCTTTCTTTGTTGATCTGAAATCTGTCTGTCTATGATATCTTCCCCATTAGTTCTACCTCTTCTCTCTCTGCCACAGGAAACAGGAAGGCCCACTCCATAGACGCTAAATGGAAGCTCCTGCATCCTCTTTACCATATCTTTTCTACTCCAGGTTAAACAAGCTAAGCTCCTCCAACAATGCTCATATAAAGCCCTAATAATTATATTCATCCAACACTTGCTATGTGCCAGTCACTGGGCCAAAGACTTGACATGAATTAATCTCATTTATTGTCCACAGTCTCACAGGGTACCTATTAGTGTTATCCACACTTTCAGATGAAGTAACAGAAACATCAGAGAGATTAAGTAACCAGCCTAGAGTTATACCCCTTGCAAACAGGGAGCTAGAATTTAAAATTAGGCAGTCTAATTCCAGGCCCCTGATTGGAACCATTAAATTTGTCTGCTACACAGACTGCTTCGTATCTGTTGCTTTAAATAAGACATAGAATTGGATTTATTTTAAAGAATTTCTTAAAAATTGTTCCTGTGGCATGAAACAGAAAACAAACAAACAAAAAAATAATTGCAAGTTCAGAATTTTTACCTATGTCTTGGTTCCTGGGATTAAAATAGTTTTTGATGATAATGTCCATGTAGAGTGGGAGCTGGCCAGACCTGTTCTGCTGATTGGTTTTTGAGAACCACTAAGGGCGTATTCAAAGACTCATCTTCGTTCGTGGAAAACTGGATAGAATTGGAGCTTATATCCATTGTTATATTCATTGTGTCTGTTGCAGTGAAAGAGGGGCTGACCAGCGATGTAATCGGCAACTCACTCTGATTCTTACCCTTGGGCCGGTCCCCAGTTCTCAACTGTGAAATATGAGAATCTCTAATCTACAAACTCATCACTCAGGACTCTTCTGGTTCTAAAGAACAGATTCAGATTCACAGTTGTCAAATTTATGAAAGACTGAGAAACAAGTTATCAATTTATGAGAGAGCCCTGGCAGAATTTCTGATGCTGGTCAGCTATACAGAGTACTTTCTCACTTACTACTCTGATATTCACACTGTTCAAGTTGCGTTTGGGTCAGTTTGGGGAGGGGTGTCTCAGAAAACTGACCCCTTCTCCATCTGACCCACATCATCTGATTGGATAAGGGCAGACAGCTGACTTGGGGTCCCCTCTTTTTAGAGTGGTCATGGTCAGTGTTTTAGACCCTGACTATCTTGAGCTGGGCGAATCAGATCTTCTCTTTAGATAAATTAGAATCAAGAGACAAGAAGATACCAGTTGGCTTTGGAAAACCCAAGGTCAAGAGAGTAGAGGATGCTATCTGGGGCCAGATCCAAGACAGCAGATCAGAGGAAGCTGGTGGAGAGACAGAGACAGTGGAGTCTTCATAAGAAAAAGAGAAGGTGTGAGAGATGGAGAGTGAGAGCTAGAGAAGTAGGGAGGAGAGCTCTCATCTGAACTCCCGAGGCTCCTGCACTCTGATGCCTGGTTGTTCAGTGTTTCTTGCACGCCCTTATGCCCTATTTGTACTTTTATAGTAACTCCCTGTGGACCCACTAAAACCCATTCTCTTCTCCTTCTCTCCCACAGTAGAGGAATGCAAGCTGCCCCACAAAGCCAGTCAGCTAGATTTTCCAGCATCGCTCACAGCTGTATGTGGGTATATGACCAAGTTTGAGCAAATGGGATGCGAACAGTGTGATGTAAGCAACATCTGAGTCATCTCTAATGTAAAAGATACACGTTTGCCCCCATCCATGCATTGAAAAGCAGACATACAAATGAGCCAACTTCAACCATGCAGACAAGGACCATCCCCACGGTGATGTCTGAGCAACCATTGGAAGGAACAAGACAGAATGATTACATAGGGCAAAGCCAGCCTGCCAGTCGGTACCACTCACCAAGGCACCAAAACATGAGATAAAAGTTTATCTTATCAAGCCATTGGATTTGGGAGTCTCTTTGTTATGGAAGCTCGGTCTTTCCCTAACCGACACATATGTTCCTTTCTTTGGGTAAATTTTATTGTGTTCCTCTTCTCTGAAACCAAAAGAACCTTGAATACCACACAGATGGTAGCCCAAGAGGCTGCTTTGTGCTGAGATACACATCTTCATCTACAAATATTTAGTGAGTGCCCACTTTGTGCAAATTACATGAAAACAGCGACATCAAGCTTAAAGAGGGCAATGGGTGTTACCAAAACCATGTTGGAGCTAATTCTGCAGAATCAGATGGGTGATCTGTCATCAGAATCCGCACATCCCCTGCACCCCTGAGTGCTGTGGTCACTCTGTCATCTATCACAGACCCTGGCTTCTAGGAGGACTTCTTTCCATTTCTCTAAAATAAGGAAAAGTATTTTGCCTGTGAATAAGCCCAGTGCAAAGGCCATGCACCCCATCATCTCTCTGTGCCTTAAGGATATTCTTACTCCTTCTGTATGTCCTGGTGGCACCTTTATACCACTGCTCATTCTCATTGGCCAGTGCCTGTATTGCACCTGTTGTTAAATATGTGGAAGATCATGTCTACCCCTATCTATTCCCTACAAATGTTTATAACTCCCTTCTCTTTGAAATCTCCACAACAAAGTGAGTCAGCTGGCTTTGTATACATAGCCTCATTAGCAATGGCTTTTGTTCAGTTAATGGAGAAAAGAATCAAGCATGGAATTGGTGTTAATTAGTTAAGCTTGATACAACTAAATCAACTACTTGACGAAATTATCGCATTTCCGACTTTTGCTTTAGGAAGCAAAACAACTGCCTGTGACTAAAGCTATTTTCCCGCCAAACAGGGGATGGTCTACACCTTGTCCTCCAATCTGAGGCTTCTGGGATAGCCCCTGATTTCACTATCCTTTTCCTTTCCTTAACAGAGGACTCCCTAAATGTAGAACTGAAGGCAGACTAATTTTATAACTTTAGAAGAGAGGGCTAAACTAAAATATTCACAAAAACATTGGTTTGGAAAATGTGGCAGGCACATATACTTAATTCAATGAGAACGTTATCACATTAAAAATGACCTCTATACTTCTTTTTTATTTATTTATCTTTTTGAGACAGAGTCTTGCTCTGTCACCCAGGCTGGAGTTCAGCAGCGTGATCTCAGCTCACTGCAACCGTTGTCTCCCGGGTTCAAGCAATTCTCCTTTCTTAGCCTTCCAAGTAGCTGGGATTACAAGCACCCACCACCACACCTGGCTAATTTTTTTTAATTTTATTTTTAGTAGAGACAGGGTTTCATCATGTTGGTCAGGCTGGTCTCCAACTCCTGACCTCAGGTGATCCACCCACCTCCACTGACCTCTGTACTTCTGAACATTATGGAGAATTGTAAACTCCTACCAGCACTTTGCAAGATCTGGCCTTGCTTATCTCTCCATCTTCTTGGTTATTCTCCTGGTCAACCACCTAGCAGCTCCAAGGCCTTCTACTCTGCCCTGGCATGAAAGGGCTGCTGAGTCTGTCTCATCCCTTATCCTTATGTGCAAATAATTCTCCCCAAAGTCATTCCCTATCACTTGTCTCTATTTCTTCAAAACACTCACTGGAAATTTTTCTTATCTTATTAACTGTTTATCACCTGTGTTCCTCATCGTGTAACAGGAACCACATCTTCCCTGTTCACCAGTGTATTTCCAGTGCCTTGCATAGTGCCTGGTATATAATAGGGTTTGAATAAATGTTTGTGAAAGCAAAGAGGGAGGGAAAAAGGAAGAAGGGAGGCGGAAAGAAAGGGAAAGAGAAGACAGGGAAGGAGAGAAGGGAGGAGTGAGGAAGACAGAAAGGAAGATGAAGAAGAAAGGGAGGGAGAGAGAATAAGGAAGAAGGGAAGAAGGGAGGGAAGAAAGAATAAAAACAGGGAAGGAGAGAAGACAGGAGGAGGAAGAGTGGATAACCTGGATATAAACTTAACACCTAGCCTGTATGTAAGGTTGCATCTCACAAAGGAAAACACCATTGATTCTATTAAATAATACGCCAGATGACTAAACTTGTTGAAAAAGCGTCTACACCTTCCTCATGCAGTCAGAATTCACTTGGCAGAGAACGCGTGATACACTGCAGGATCATAAACAAAATGAGAAACACAATCAAGTCTGTCTTCCCTCCAGAATTGTGTAAGGCTGACATAAGCACAGCCTCTTAATCCTCTTAAAGCATTATTGATTTTTTTAAGTCTCTAAAATTTGAAAACTTGAGTAGTAGTTTTGAATGAAATACTTGCAAGAAAGAAGCAGGCGTGTGTCATGAAATGTGTCCCCACCAAAAATATAAGTAAGGAAAGGAATGGGAAATTTATTAATTTTTGAATTAGTCTTGGGATCACCAGCCCTGTGAAATTCCCACTGCGGAAATGAGCTTGGCTCTTCACAATCAAAAAGTAGCTGATGGGGACTGCGGCGGGAAGCTGAGCTAATTTCCAGGAACCCGCGTCATCGTGCACATGTACCACTAGAGGCAATTGTGTGGCTTGGCTAATGAGACATTGTATTAGCGTATTGAATTCTAATTGTTACATCTCTGAACATCCCTTGCTGGAACAAAAGAGAAGAAATCAGATCTTAAGTAAGAATATACTGGACATCTTACCTGTCCAATGGGGTCTCTTGAAGTGCAGTCGCACCTTGTCCTCCCTCTCACGTGCTATGCACCTGACAGCTCATCACGAGATAATAGTCCTGAAAGCAATCTATTTGCCTGGATCCTTCTGCCTTTGTGGTCAGCAAGACTGTTACTACCTCTGGCTTTATTTTTGATAAATTGCAGGTTTTGACGCAGGTATATGGTTGGCCTCACTGGTGTCCACAAGAATAAAAAGAAGAAACCATTTATTTTCCTATCCAGTGGCAATGCCCGGTCATTCACCTTCCTCATGAGGCAGCAAGAGACTTTGTCTCCCAAGTCTGCCTTAGGTGTCTGTTAATATCCCGGGCTTGATTTAATTGTTAAAATTAACAAACACTGATTATGTTGCTTTTGCATGGTGTGGGTCAGGCTAATCACAGTTCATGCATTATCCTATTTATTTCATACAAATCCATGATGTAGATATTATTCTGGCCACTTAGCAGACCAGGAAACTCAGGCTTGGGAAGGTTAAGCATTCAGTCAGTTTAGTGCAAAGCAGATTCTAATGAGCCAGGCCTGTTTGACTCCATATCCATAGCTCTTGATGGCTGAGCCCTGCTTCTTCCTCTGGGAAACCTTCCTGGATCCTCCAGGCCAGGACAAGGACCCCAGATGTGCCTGCCTCTGTAGCACTTACCCTTAAGCACTTCTTCCCAGCGCCCACCTAGGACAGCACCGAGCACATGGCACTGTGGTTACTGATTTGCTTGTCTATCTCCCTTAGTTCTTGAGATGTGGGGGAGTAAAGAATGAGCCTCAGACATCTTTGCAGCCCCAAGACTTAGAGTCACCATCGGTGCATACTGAATGAATGAATAAATGAAGAGCATCCACCAAAAATGGTGAAGTAATGCTTACATAAAATTGAACAGCACTGTTAACAGGCAAGAGAGCCAGAGCAATCCTGGTGGACACAGCCTTAATGATTCATTCAGTAACATCTATAATTCAAACTCAAATTCAGCAAGACAGATGCCCAAATCAACGTGCTCAAAACATGCTAGAGGCAGTGTGCCCCTAGAGCCTGCTGAAGGCTTAGGATTGCTTCCACAGGACTACAACCCCCCATGTCCACCCCCACCTCTTTATTTGTCTGTGGCTTGCAGTTTTAGAGTTTAGAAACATTCAAGCCACGCCACCTGCCTTTTTCAAAGGCTTTTTCAGCTGTGGCAGTGTGATGGGTTTTTTTATTTGGTGCTGCTGCAAAGGAGGGGCTCGAGATGAAGGAGAAAGGAGAAAAACCGAAGCCTTGAAAATAGAAATTGGAAACAGATAAAAGGAAAGCTGAATGCAAAGGAGTCTATAACACGAATGCCACAGGGATTCCTGAAGCCCCCAAAGCTGGGCGGGATTACGTTCTGCGTGCAGGTGCCACTGACGGGGCTCTGAATGACCGGCTTCCTAAGGTAGTATATACACATTGTTGTACATGGGTGCCCTTATACAGGGGGCAGAAAAGAGGGGGCATTAGCAGAGGGGGCAGCCAGAAGTCACAATCCATTGGCTGTGATTTCTGAAGAGCAAAAGGTCATTTTCTCGAAGTATACAAACCTGTTTCTACCATTCTCCCTTGTCTTAAGTAGCATATCCTTGGAATTAGTTTTTGAGTGTAAGCAGCTTATTTAGGAGGTGATTCCAGGAGGCAGTGATATGAAAAGAAAGCCAGTAAAGCATTATCAGTCCAGCTACCACTGTGGGCTACTGGAGCTCATTCCTCCTGGAGACTCTGAGCAATGGTGTTGAACACATCCCCAAAGGGGCAAGGGAGTGGGGAAATTTATCCTCCTTCTGTATTCATCCCCGGTTGAGGGCTGATCCTGTGGGTATGAGTTCCCCAGCACTTCTAGCCTGCCATGCTCCTGCAGCCAGAACAGGCACTCAGGCAGAACATCGCAGGGTTCACAGTGAGAAGCTGCCGGAAGGAATGCTGGGAGGCCGGAACATGAGTAGGGCACAGAGAGGCTGTGGGGCAACCCTGGGTATGTTACGTATACCTTATAACATTTTGTGTGTGTGTGTGTGTGTGTGTGTGTGTGTGTGGTATACATCCAGTGTGTGTAGTATATTATGTTTATGGGTGCATACATACATATATATGCATATATACACACATATGTGAGTATATAAGTGGTTTACATGAGTGGAAGAAAACAAAAAAAGTATAAGCAATGGTAACCTCTGCATGTTTGCAAGCATTCATGAACTGATGTCATAAGTGTTTGTGGAGCACTCACTGGCTGTGTGCTAGCCCCTGTTCCAGGAGTGGAGAGGTTACACCCTCACCAAGTTAAACAAGGTCCCTGCACACACAGAGCTTACCTCATAGCCAATCAATGAGGGGATACACTAGGATAAGTGCTATTTTTTAAAAAACTGAATGCACAGGAAGATCTAGAGACAAAGGTGAAGCTCACACTGAGCTGTGCCTGATGAGGTGCCAGGTAGCTGAACACCAGGGTCCACAGGATTCCAGGCCAAGGAAATCACACATGGAACGGTCATCAGTCAGGAAGAAGCTTTTGATCATCTTCACACTTTTATATTCACAAATTTTCTGCAATGCTTATGTATTGTCAAAATTGAGGGGGACAAGTACAATAAACCTATTTTTTAAATACAATTTGAGTGGGTGAAAGAATAATCCCAATGGAAGTTTTATTGATTCTTAGAAATCTGACCGATAAAACATTCCAAAATTGTTCATCTGATGGGAATCAGAAAACCTCCATTAACTTCTCTTAATGAATGGAAAGTCCAGAATCAATCAATAGGTATTTATGGTGCCTGCACTGTGTACAAGGTACTGCATGTGGGCCCTGGGGAGCACTGAGATGAACAAGACAGTGGCCTTACTGTCACACTGTCAGTGTCTAGCAGAGGAGGTGGGATCATATGAAATCTATCCTATGATTAGATATTTCATGTATTTCAAGAACCATGATGGAAGTGTAGATCACGTGCTGTGAAAATAATTCAGACAAGGGAGCAGGGGCAAGTTTAAGGAGGCTTTCTGGGGTGGAATCATTTGAACTGGGCTTACAGAGTGAACACGCCCGCAACAGCCACAGACGGTGTTTCAGGCAGGGAACAGCATGGATCTCAGCAGGCAGAACAAACTTGCGGCACACACAGAAAAGCAGCCATTTAGAGCAGGGGACTCTGGTTCTTCGCATTCAAGGACAGAAGACCGAGTGAGAAAGGTGGGTGGGATGGGGCAACAGAACACCTTGAGTGCCGTAAGCAAGGATTATTTGCTCTTTTGTAAGCCACTTATTCATGTCGCTGCTCCAAGAACAGTCCTCCAATTTCCTTGGGGAAACTGTACCCACCCACCCTGTATTCTAAGTCCATGTGGCTGGGTAGAGATGAAGGCCCAACTTCTCTGACTTCAGAAGAAAGGAGGTGACTAAGTCCTGGCTAGTCAGAGCATCCCGTGCCCTTGTTCGTAGCAAATGGTTGAAGGATGGGCATGTGGATAAGAACCAATGAAATTTAGTTCTAAGATTTGTAGGGAAAGTGTTGGGAAGAGAAAACACCTCTTTGCACTGGAACTGCTGAGAGGATGGACTGCGAGTCTGGGATTGCTGCTGGAAGCCACATTATCACCGCAATGAGACATGTGACCACAGAGCACAGCCAACAAAAAGGGAAGGACTGCTGACAGAGAAAGCAAATAGGACATATTCCTAATGACAACTTTAAGGTCTAGCTTTCATGAAAGCGAAATCAACTCCAGGTTTTCCAGTTGTGCAGCCTAATAAACCTCCTTTCTTTTCCCTAAAAGCTAGTTTGGAGTAGGTTTCTATCACTTGCAATTAGAAGACAGAATGACAACACATGTAAAACACCCAGAGAAGAAGAAGCAGTCAGAAATGTTAAAAGTCTTAGTAATCAGGGTGGAAGTCAAAGCTGTAGAAAAAGTGTCAGTTGGTTGGAAAAAGAGATCATGGCAAAAGGACCACATGGTCCATCTAAGAAAAATAGGACCCTGAACTAGGGCCATGCCCAAGATTAAAAGGAGATGTGGATTTGAGAAATATTTCAGAGGTAGCGTCAACAGGATTTAACAGCTAATATTAATAGAAGGTGAGGAAGAGAAAGAAATTTAAAAATTACTCAGAACTTTCTAACTTTGGACATTGAGGGGATGGTAATGTCATTAGCTTCAATGAGAGGGAAAAACAGGAAGAGGAACTGACTCATGGTGTAGATAACAAGTTTGCTTTTGGGCACATGGAACTGGGGCTATCCACAGGACAGGAGCTTGGAGATGCCCAGTGTGGGTGGGTTCCAGCACTTACAATGGTGCATGTAATGCTCAGTGAGATAAAAAGATCAACCACTGTAAAGAGAAGCAAATTACATGGCCTCTTCTTTGTGGATTTAGAGATCAGATTAGTGTTCGGAATGGTAATCATTTTGGATAACGGCTGTATAGAAAACAGAGTTTGATGTATTGGGAAGTCACACCAGAAAGCAATTAAAATGCATCCTGACAGTCACACAATCAGTGAAATCCTTCATGAGGGCAAAGAGGAGGGCAAGACTCAAAACAGGATGAGAAGCTGTGATCTTCTCACAGTTGCTTTCTCTGACTGCTTTTGAAATTCTAGGACAGGACTGAAAATCTCAGATTCTTAGAAGTGATTAAATTTAACCCAAATTCAGACTTCTTAACCCTGGGGATGAATATTCACACACAGACATACACACGCATGCACACACACACGCACACTTACTAGCCCTAATTCTTGTATCTTCCTTAAAACGCTGAGTTTGACTTTATTATTTGAAAATACAAGTTAATGTCAACTTACATACATTATACACATACACAGTAACTCTTCACTGGTCAAAATTCTGTCAAAATTCTCCTCTGCATAGAATGTTGCTCATGTTTTACCCATGGTAGTGATTCTCAGAGTCTGTTCTTTAGGGTATTATCTCACGGGATGCCCTGTGAATCAAAGGGTTCCAAGGTCAAGTAGATTTGGAAACTGCTGCACATTCTAACCCCTTCTTGGAAATTTGGTTTGCACATTCACAGATTAAAGCCTCTGAGAAGTCCTGCAGGAAAAATTCGTTTAAATTTCTTTAACCTAGATGACCTCCAGTATGTTCAGCCATATTTGTCTTTGATGCTATAACCCTTCTCAGCATCCTCAGGAACTCATATCCATAAAATGTACTTTGTGTCACGCTAGTAAAGGCCAAACTTCTGTAACAGGCAAACTTCTAGAGTAAACCAATCTTAGCCAAGTTGGGATAAATCAACAAAGCTC
Organism: Papio anubis; assembly: GCF_008728515.1. Taxonomy (NCBI): domain Eukaryota; kingdom Metazoa; phylum Chordata; class Mammalia; order Primates; family Cercopithecidae; genus Papio; species Papio anubis. The sequence continues at coordinate 7,304,384 of NC_044993.1, forward strand.
TCTGGCAACTTGCAGGCAAATGCCCAGCCAACAAATTGGATGACTCATTTTATTTTCCTTTTCTGGAGAACTGTTGAAACATTATATCAGTGTCACCCATGTGGACCTTCACAAGCTGTATTATTTATTGTTTGTAAAAACTAGATGGGACATTCCTCTCTCAACAGCTAAATGACATTTGGCATAGACAAAAGAGATTATCTTAAAATCCTCTTACGTTTGTTCTGTGACACTGTTTGGATTGTGGGTGGGAGAAGGTAAAACAGTAAAAGCTATGTTTATGGATTAAGTGTAAGGATGCAAAATGGTGTACTGATTACATTTTGGTTTAGCAAAAATGTCATAATCACCATGAAGCCTTGTTTTATGCACATTCTCTTAAACACCGTTTCTGAAAGAATTAGTGGAGAGGAAATCTTGCTGGAAGGCAGAGTTATGACACGCATTAAGGGTGGCCATGTTAATGAAGTGGAGCAAGGGAAATGGGACCTGGGAATCGGCTGCCTCACCTTCTGTGCCCTTGAAATCAGCCTCCTCTCAGTCTGGGCTGGGTTGAAATTAACATAATGAGATGGCTTCTCTCCACTTGCAGAGTGTGTGTTCTCAGGAGGATGGAGCCGAACGCACTCCTTACTACTGGTGGTCCTCCTGGAAGCTTAGTTCTCAGAGGCAGAGGACACGAGCAGCTGTCCTTGGCAGGGCAACCTCAGGTAATCGTCAGTGACCCTCCCTGGCCCTGCTACAGCCTGAATCCCAGTTTCATCACAAAAGTTCCCATCTCTCCCCATGTGAAAGGGGAGCTATTAGAAATATCTACCTTCAACAATCAGGCTTCTATGAAGATCAATTAAATGACAGGTGTCAAGATATCTTTTGCCAACAGAATATTGTATATTATTATTAGTATGAAGATGTTTTTTTTCTTCTTAAACTAGGGGTGAACAAACTATGGCTCATGGGCCAAATGTGGCGTGTGGCCTATTTTTATACAGCCTGAAAGCTAGGAATATCTTTGTTTTTTTACATTTTTAAAGGATTATTAAAAGAAAAAGGATAACAAGAAAGAAAAGGAAAAGAAGCAGCAAAAAAAGAATATAGAACACGGCCTGTACGTGGCCCCAAAGTCTAAAATATTTACTACCTGTCCTTTTACAGGCAATGTGTGTGAACCCGTCTTAAACAGAGGAAAAACTAGCTATTTCTTTGCCTTCCTGTAATAGATTGTAAAAAATGTTCTGATTCTTCACGCCTCCTGTGCCATGGAGCTATTCAGTGCCCTCCCTCTTTGACACTGGGCTCAGCTATGGGAGACTTGGCCAATAGATTGTTTGCTGAACAGGCTTGAAAATCACCTGTAGAACTGAGCTTGTCTCTCATGCCTCCTCCACTGCTCTGAAAACATGCCCAAGCTAGCCTGCTACAATATAGGAGAGTCATGGAGCAAAGCCCACCTCAGACATGTGAACAAGGTCAGCTAAGATCACACAGCCACCTAACTGATGGCTGAGCCCACATGCATGGGCAGTGAGCACTACTTACTAATATACTACCAAGCTTTGGTAGTTGTCTGTCACACAGCAAAAACTACCTGATACATTCTCTTCCTTTTTCCCACCATCTACAGAGGGTACCCAGGAGATAGAGTTCTTTGCCTTGGTCTTCACTAAAAGTGAGCTATCCCAGTCAGCTTTCACTTTTGTTTCTGAATGCAAACATATCCCTGACATGCATAGACTCTTCCTACCTGGCAGAAAACACTAAAGAGACTAGAGACAGCACTGCCTTAGAATTCAAGAGCTCATTCTTACCAATGCTCCAATCTTCCAAACTTTGAACATGGTATGCCTAGGCCTACAGCAACAATTAGAAACTGCCTGTCCAACCTAAATTCCGTGAGTCTCCACTCATTCATTCATTCATTCATTCATCCATTCAACAAATATTTCTTTATAGCCCCATGTGCCAATCACTGTGCTGGAACATTAACATGCAGCTATATCCTCAAGGAGCTCATCTATAGGGTAGATTCCATCCTCCAGTCCTGGTTTCCTCCTCACCAGCTGTTGTCATGTTGTCATGTTGGGGCAACAATAAACAGTATAATTCCACAGCTTTATTATAGTCTATTATCAGCAGTGCAAATATAAATTCTATATATTCAAAACCATTTGGCTATGTTTTGAATGCATGGAAAAACTTACACACACACACACACAGAGATACACACAAAATGCCTTGGCCTGGCCAGTGGCTCACTCCTGTAATCCCAGCACTTTGGGAGGTTGAGGCAGGTGGATCATGAGGTCAGGAGTTTGAGACCAGCCTGGTCAACATGGTGAAATCACGTCTCTACTAAAAACACAAAAAATTAGCTGGGCGTAGTGGCGGGCACCTATAATCCCAGCTATGCGGGAGACTGAGGCAGGAGAATTGTTTGAACCGGAAGCAGAGGTTACAGTGAGCCGAGATCACGCCACTGCACTCCAGCCCCAGCGACAGAGTGAGACTCTGTCTCAAAAAAAAAAAAAAAGAAAAAAAAAGAAATGCCTTGGCCCCCTTAAAGTTGATTTAAGGATGTTGGAGGACAGTCTGGGGTGAGAGTGACAAAGCCTCATCATGTTCTCTCTCTTCAGATGAAAACTACCAGTACCTGAGAATATGGATCAACTGTGCTATTAACTTTACCCAAACCACCTTAAAACTGAATCATGAATATACAACTCTTTCTTTGATGACACAGTGTGGTGGTTTTGAAATATATACACAAATTATTTGATCCTTCTCCCTTCAAGATGTAGAGTTTAATTCCCTTCCCTCAGAGTGTGGACCTGGACTCAGTACACATTTCTAATAAATAGAGCATGGTAATAGTAATAACATATGACATCCAAGATTGGGACATAACTGGTGTTCTGGTTCCTTCCTTGGTTTTCTCTCTCTGGGATAGTTCACACAGGAGAAAGCCAGTTGCCATTTTGTGTAAATACCCTAACAGTCCTATGGAGAGCCTATCGTGGTGAGGAACTGAGGCCTCTTACCACCAGCCATATGAGGGTGCCATTTTGAAAGCAGATCTTCTAGCCCCAGTCAAGCCTGCAGATGACTCCTATTTCAACCAACGTCTTGACAACAATATCATGAAAGACTCTAAACTACCACTACCTCATTGCAATGTTTCTGTAATAATACTTGTTTGTAAGCCACTAAATTGGGGGAAATTTTTTAATGCAACAATAGATAATTAACATACATAGATAGCATTCCATTGAAACCACCATAGTTGACCTAATTGAGTTGAAGAAATCAGGGGACATAAATGAAATGGTAAGAGTCTTGAAGAGTCTGCTTTCCTGTTATAGCCTTCATTGTAACATGAGTTATGGGAGTTCTGATTTTGTTTCTATCACTTCAATCAATAACTTTTTTTTTTTACACATTTGCTGCCATCAGAACCAAAGGTGCAGAACTTAACTACAAAGCTGTCATTCATGTTGCATGTCAAAGACCTTGTGACTACTAAAATTTCTTGCACTTACAAAACAACGGTGTTCTCATTGACTTTTACTTTTGAATATAATTAAGGTTTACTTTTTGTTTAACTTGCATAGATTGTGTTTTTTCTAATTTTTGTTAGAAAGTAATGTTTCATTTATATCTAAAATATCTAGAGTGACACTTTTTAGTAAAGATGCATTTGAATAATATATGATGTGAATAAAATCAATTTCAAAAGCAACACAATAGAATTATGCAAAAGGAAATCTGTGTATGTTTATATCATCTTTTTTTTTAAATTAGAGAGCAAACTAAAGATTTCACTGGAGTCCCAGAATGGTCTGTGATCCCCAAAATATTAACACTCACAAATCTGGGGGCTTTCCCTGGTCAAGCACATCTAGTTTCCAGAAAGTAGATGTCACCTGAATTTCAGGCTTGGGGGGAAAAAGTAACTGTCAGAGAAACATTAGAAAGGCTTAGTGTTGTGGAAATAATTGATAAATGTGTGCAGATAAGGAATATATTTGGCAGGCTAGTAGATTTGAGACATTTATCTGCAAGGCTGCTTTAAATGGGTTATGGTTGATTTAACTCTGCGTTTAATGTCACTCAATGTCTTGTACATAATCTGTTAAAAATTAAATGTGCTGTCTTATAAATCTAAAAGTTATTCAGCTCAATTCTACCAGGCTGCATGGCATAGCATCATTCCCCTGTGTTCAAATCTCCTGCTGTTCTAACACTATGGAGAATCAATTAATGACCTAACAATTATGCCTCTTGCAAGAATTCCGATGGGGGCTTTGACTGAAGGTCAGCACAGTAGCTTTCTGTCCCTGAAAAAACTGATATGAAGCTTGAGTGGACCCAGACAGAGAATACTTAACCCAACAATGCTGTGAGATTGTTCTTAACTCCAACTCCAAAGCTACTTTAGGAGTAGCACACACCAAAGCTAAGAGACAGACAAGAGGTGAAGTCCTTCCTGCTCACCACTGGAGCCACATGCTAACCCTGCCATGAATGGTAGATATAGGAACACATCGAAGGGAGAAAAATTGGTGGAAACTAGAGTTAAAGAGAATTTATTAAACCCCTTCTGGGCGACAAAGTCCTGAGTAAGAGACCCAGAATGAGAAGCAGACAAATTGGTCTTTGCTTTCAAATAATTTATATTACATCTGAGGATTCAGGAAGATCCAAACAACACACAGAGGGAGACTTTGAGATACTCTAAATACTGTACCTCCCCATTGATGCTTCATGGCCTCCTCATTGCCCCAGGCACAAAGTCTAGAGTGTGCAGCTAGGTTGACAAGGCCCCCAGCGTCTGGACTCTGCCCACCAGCTTCCCCCACCAGGATCCTTTCCGCTGAGCTGCTTCCAGTACCAAGAACATGCTACCCTTCCTCTAGCCTCTAGGACTTTGCCCATGCTGCTGCCTCCTCTGCTTTGGGATACTTAGCACCTCCACTGTCTCCTGTCTCCACCCTCCCCACACACAGGCACCATTATGTGTTTTCCTTCAAATCTTAGCTCCACGGTCATATAATCAGAGAATGCTTCTCTTCTTGACTCGTTAGTTCCATTTGTTATGCTCGGTAAGAATACCCAAGGTACCTCCTTTATAGGCAGTCCTCCTTTCTAGAAGAGACCACAGCTGTATCCTCTTTACACATAGGAATAAAGTCATCCTCCTCTCTCCCTCTTGTATCCCCAGGGTCTCAGGATTATTCCACTGTAAATCCTCAAAGAATATTTTTTGAATGAGTGATTGGGTGAATCATACTCCTGGTTCATTCATTCAGTAGGTCCTTATCTATATTTGGAATGTTGTCAGAAAAGGGAAATATTTTGGTAACGTGAAGCACAGCAGTGGGAAAATTCACAAAAAATGCTTAGTATTAAGAGAGGCTTCAGAAGATGATTGGGAATGGACCTAGGAGGAAGGGAGGGAGGGGAGATTCAGTTTAATAGTCGTAGTATAATCATAAGATAAATAAAGTTGAGATAAAACAGCCTCCTTCTCATGCCTGCAAGCCATTGATTCAGCTAAAAAGGCAATTACCCAAGAAGAATATGAATATTGTCTATCACATTGACACAGAAAAAAGTGCTGAATGTTGCAGTGATAGTGAGCAGTCCATAAAAAAAGTTGGGGTGGTGAAATACCAAAGTCTGCCTGTCACATTTTATCATAAGTAGCTCAAATAACTCTGTTCAATCTCATGTACTTGGAGCCAAACATTACTTTTTATTGTAAGGCAGAAGGCTGAGCCATTTCCTATGGACACTTTTCTATAAAAGTATCCATAACTGGTAGTTGTCACATAAACTTTTCTGCATAAATAGCTCTATATGCTGGTGAATAAATTAATTAGGGAGACAGAATTATTGAGTACCTACTAAGTGCCAGGCACTGAATTTTTTTTTGATGATAGTGTTTAAGTATATGTTTTATTTTTATCCAGATGTGGAAATTGAAATTCAGAGTTTGTTTTAATTACTTGCCCAGGGCCATGTACGCAGCAAATAAATGACATCCTTTTAATCCAGGCCTTCACTGTACCTTGGTGTATCCCATGAAATCACAGATGAGAAGTTTGAACCAAGAATGTTATAAGGTTTTCTAGGAATGGCAGAATCCAAGAGTTCACTGGAATTTCAGTTGGGACTCATGACTCTGACAGCACCTTGGATCAATAATGCAAAATAAATGTCTTGTTCTACTCCTATCATTCCATGAAATATGCCTCAAGTGGCAATAGCTCAAATAAATATCAGAATGTAATTTTACCTTTTAACATGTGGCAAGGTGCACAGCAGTGCTCATTAATGATTCGTTGACAGCAACTTATCTTTTGGAAGTGGTCCTGCATTTTGGTATGTTTGCGTAAGTGTCTACTTGGAGGTTCTTACAGAGGGTTTAATGTAGGAAAATGGGGGTCCTTTATGCAGCATACATTAATACAGCAGAGAGTGAGTACCTAAATGTCTAGAGCTCGAATGTTTAGACCTAAATGTTTAGGTCCCAAGCTTGGCAGTGGTCTTCCTGAGGATGCTGCTTTCAGCAAAGAGGTACACTGAGATGTCCTGCACAACTGTGTTATCATGTACAAGAATTCTGCTAGCAGGTCCTCTGATGATACCCAAGCCTAGACTTTCATGTGTGTAATAGTTACCTTGCCACAAATAAGAGGCTTAAAACAACAACATACTTATTCAACCATGGGTTAATTGGGTCAGGAAATTGGGCATGCCTTAGCTATTTTCTCTGCTTCAAGGTGCTTCAAAAGGTTTCAAAGGATCATCCAGGTCTGGGGTCTCATCTCAAAGTCCATGGCATGATAATTAGCAGATTCAGTTCCTTTGAGGCTGTTGCACTGAGACTCCCAGTTCCTGGTGAGGTCTTGGTAGAAGGCCACCCCGAGCTCCTTGCTACATGGGCCTCCTCAACAATGACAACTTGCTTTATCAAAGCCACCAAGGGAGAGAATCTAACAAGGTGGAAGTCAAAATCTTTTGCAAAATGATCACAGAAGACACCTCCCTCAATGTTGAGGTACTCTATTGGCTAGAAGCCAGTTCCTCAAGGGAAGAGGATTACCTAAGGCTGTGAGGACCAGGAAGTCAGGATCACCAGGGTCATTTAGAAGCTGCCTACCCCATATGCTAAAAACCAATGCCTGTGCAGGTTCCCTCCAGCTGCTGAGAACCTAGGTCTTTCATGCACACAGCTCCACGGAAACTAGGAATAAAAATTCCATTCACAGAGGACCCATGTTCTCTCTCCTCTGATTGCTAAGGACCACACAGCCACATCACTTGTTCAAGGCATCCTCTCAGAAGGTTTCTGAATGGGAGAAAGCTGTGCTCCCATTCAAATCTCATCTTGAACTGTAGCTCCAGTAATTCTCACAGGTCATGGGAGGGAACCAGTGAGAGGCAAATGAATCATGGGGGTGGGTCTTTCCCATGTCATTCTCATGGTAGTGAATAAGTCTCATGAGGTCTAATGGTTTTATAAAGGAAAGTTCCTCTACACAAGCTCTCTTGCCTGCAGCCATGCAAGACATGACTTTGGTCCTTTTTCGCCTTCCACCATGATTGTGAAGCCTCCGCAGCCATATGGAACTGTGAGTCAATTAACCCTCTTTCCTTTATAAATTTCCCAGCCTCGGGTATGTCTTTATTAAGCAGGATGAGAACAGAGTAATATAATTTCTAATGACTTATTTCAAAGGCAGAGTGTGAACATTTGAGCCTAATAACATAGAAGTTACCATGCTGGGTAAACTATCCTAGCTTTTCTGCCTATTTCTTCCTGCAGCTTACACTCCTAAGCATTTGACTTCCCTTCAGCACCTCAGTATAACTCTGCTGTCCACAGTATAATTCAGGTACTTTTCTAATGAAGCCACAGATAATTCATTGTCCAGCCATATCCCTTAACAGGGATGGAACTATTTGCAGATTATGAAAAGCATAATTGAAGGGAAGACAGATGTGCTTTCCATCAGTGTTCCTTAACTTTTGGCATATATCAGAATCTCCTGAATGGCTTGTGAAAATACAGGTTGTTGGCAGCTTTTCTGATTCGTGAGGTCTGGGTGAAGACTGAGGGTTTGCATTTCCAGCAAGTTCTCAGGTGATGTTGCTGCTGCTAGTCCAGCATCATCTGAGATCCCAATTTAAGAACCAGTACCTCCTTGTTAGCCCATGTCAGAATATTGAGGGGAGACCATCTTTCCTGATTTCTCCCTTCAACTCTCCATCAGCCTCTTCTGAAGCCCAAGGAAAGGTTATCACAGTCAGCTTCTGGACTCACCATCCCCAATGGTAGAACAGGCTCATAATATATTTTCTTTGCTTGGTTTTCCCCAGAGTGGATCTTTAAGAAGGACCTGGATACAGGTAGTTTATTTGGAAGACAATCCCACCAAGTAGTAAGTGAGACAGAGAAGGAGAAAATGTCAGTAAAGGGTACATTAATGAGTAGGGCACTGCAGGGGTTACTTCTGAAAGATGGCAGAGGCCTCAGAATTGTCCCACCAAAGGGCAGGGAGGCTGGGACTCTCATTCCCCAACTTTCACCCCCATGGCTTGATTATTCCTGGGTATGGACTTTGTATCAAGTCCCACTTGCCACATGCTCAGGCTGTGCAAGCTGCTACTGGCTGAGAATTCCCCAAAGCAGGAAGATGCTGGCAGCCATTGGTGTATAGGGAGACTGACTGCAGGTGGCCTCTGAGGTGTATAGTACCTGATGTGAGTAATTAACTAACCAACACTTTGGTTTTCCTTTTCTCACTTGTAGGTAACACCTCCACAAGGGTCTCTGAGGGTCCAGCCTTGTTCATTTGACTGATTGTTATATCTCTGAGCCCAGTGCAGTGCCTAGTACAGCATAGATGCCCAATAAATATTTGCTAAGTGTGTAAATGAATCCAAAATCTAGGTCTTTTTCTGCATCTCCTTCACTGGCTCTATCCTCCTATTTCCTATGTGTCTTTATAGACATTGGCTGGCTTTCCTGTCAACCTTTATCTTCCCAGCTAGAGGACTGTTTATCTGCCACATGCAACTACAGCATTCATCCTCATCCCTGGCTCTGCTTCTGGTCCATGATGGGACAGGTAGGTGCGGAGCTGACAGTCAGCTCAGCCAAGGCCAGGCTGCATCAGCCAACACCCGGGTGACTCCCAGAGGTGTAAGCAGGTTGTGCCAGGCCAGGTGTGCTGCATGTGCATACATGCATAGGGATACCTACCATGTTTCTTTTATTCATAAACAATGATGGGCATTTTGGTTTCCAAGCACATTAGCTCTGGTTCATCACTGTGTGTACAACAGTCACCTATATGAAAGGCTTTGGGGGATCACATTTTTTCCTAAGTGTCTCTTTGCTCATTCTTACAGGGTGAACTCTTCTACCCACAAGGCTGTGCTGGGGTCCTGTGTATTTTCTATCCAGAAAAGTTTAGGCTAATCTACAAACTTGTGTGCTTCCTCTTCTAGATCATTAATAAATATGTAAAATAAGACCAGCCCTAGGATTATTCCACAGAGAACATGACTCTTGGATATTAATTATTTTGTTATTTTTGTGTCTAAGCCAAGTTCTTCATTCATAGCTAAACATTAAAATACAACTAAATATTTAAAAATAGCAAAGCTCTAGGGTTGACACATTTCCAGAGCTTTATGGAAGTCTACACAGTATATGCCCACTGGTTGTCTCACCATTCCTCTTCATATTTATTTCCCCCCGACCCCACCCCAGCCACCCACCAGGTCATGAGAAGGTTTGTTGTTGTTGTTGTTTTTCTTTTTTAATTTTTTTTTTTTTTTTTGAGATGGAGTCTCACTCTGTTACTCAGGCTGGAGTGCAGTGGCATGATCTCGGCTCACTGCAAGCTCCACCTCCTGGGTTCACGCCATTCTCCTGCCTCAGCCTCCGGAGTAGCTGGGACTACAGGCACCTGCCACAGCGTCCAGCTAATTTTTTTTGTATTTTTAGTAGAGACGGGGCTTCACCGCGTTAGCCAGGATGGTCTCAATCTCCCGACCTCGTGATCTGCCCACCTCAGCCTGCCTGGCTAATTTTGTAATTTTTTTAGTAGAGATGGTGTTTCACCATGTTGGTCAGGCTGGTGTCGGACTCCTGACCTCAAGTGATCCACCCACCTTGGCCTACAAAAGTGCTGGGATTATAGGCGTGAGCCACTGCCCCCAGCCATGAGAAGATCTTAATCGGGCACGACTTATTGGGACAGAAATGCATTACATCTTCTTCAGAAGCTATGTTTGCTCCAACCTGTGGTATCTGCCCTTTGAAGCAGACAGCCCAGTTTGTCTAGAATGTAAATGTGAGACCTGGCGCTCTGAGGACGGGAGTCCCTTTACGATGCTTTAAAGAAATGGGAGGGGGCTATGCACATCTATGATCTTGATTTATGTTAAACATTAGGGAATCAAACACACTTGCCATTTGCAACAACATCTCAGACAACAATCTTCAAGTGTAGAACAAATAGGGCAGTGACAGAAGTCATTCCTGTGATCCTCGAGCCTTCAGGAAAGGTGGCCTCAAAAATAAATCTAGATTGTGAGATTCAGTTTGGAAGAGACTTGAAAACCAACAAAACAACCAATGTTATGCAAAAGGAGGTTACTAAACTGACTATGATAATGATGGTCTTAATAATGGACCCAAATGATAACACTGGCTTTCTGTAAGAGTAGATGAATATAACTTACTAACAATTTATCTACAGAATTTATTTTTAGTGGCAGTGATTCATACCTGCTGAGAAAGCCATTCCCACTGGAACCTGTATGGGCCCATCTCTAATTCAGATATTTTCTGCATCCTACCCAGTAGTATCAACTGCACAGTTTGACGGGCCGGTTTTATCTTGGAAAAAAAAAAATGTTTGGATGCCGGCAAGTTAGAAGAATAAACCTGAATAAGTATGTTAACCCTACTAAAAAACACTCGTTACTTTATACATGTTGTTGCGCTGAGCATGAAGAACACAGCTGGTATGAAAGACAGATGACCTAGTTCTCAAATGGAGGCATACCATTCTGGCAAGATCAAGTCCAGGTGCCCTGGTTCTCAATGGGGCCTGGATCTTTAATGTCTCAGCACTGGCAGTGACCAGGAAGCCTGGCCAAGCCCCTCTTTGGCTCCTATTTGGCTCCTTTTCCAAGAAGCAAATGGACCACATGGTTACCCTGGTTCCTTTTCTTTCCATTCTCAATCTGTCTGGTGACCAAATCACCAACCCAGGCCTCTCCATTTTTCTTACCTTATATTACTGCTTTATAAACAACAATAACAACAAATTACTTAATATTGAAAACATTTTTTAAATGAAGGTAGGAATAATTGAATGAATATTCACTTTATCATCCTTGGATCTTTATTTCTTGTTACAAATACTACCAGAACCATCCCAAAATGGTTCAAAAGAAACATGTCATCAGATGAATGATGTTTTCACTATTACTCTGTAAAATATGTTGTCATAGTTGACGTTTTATTCAATAAATATTTCTGAGTCTCCACTGATGGAAAACGCAACCAGAGAACATGAATTCTGCTTTGCTAGACTTCAGAGTCTTGAATGGTAATGACCAGTGCTGAACTTGTGAGCGTCATTATTTGATTTAGTACATAAACATGCCTGTGATCATGGCTTCCTTTTTACAGCTGAGGAAGCTGAAGCTCAAAGAGGTTTAAAAGTGAGCCTAGGGCATATGGTTTGCCTTTCTTAGTACTTCTGTGTATTCAGGGGCTTGGATTTGTGGCTCAGAAACCATGTTCCCAGATAAACACGGAGCCCAGCAGGGCATTCGGGACACAGTCTGGAAGTAGCATTTGCTGCCAGGCTATACCAGTGTTGGACAAGAAGATCACTTGGCTGGTTCACTTGAGGCAAGAGCCAAGCAACTACCCTGTGGTTACTTGCTTTAGAGATTCTAGGACAGAAACCCCAGTAACCCAGCTTCACACAAAGGTAAAATCACAAACACTGTTGTCATTTCTGCACTTGAACCATTGCTGCCACATAGATCTGTGATCACTGAGGGCCTCCATCTGTCACTGCAGTGTTTCAGTGTGGCAATGAACAGGAAAAGTTGTCCTATGAACCCAGTCCCAAGCATGTCTGAGTCCAAGGGGGTGCCTGCCAGGAAACTCCTTACTTAGCATATCCCTGACAGTTTGCCCTGGCTCTGCTCCTACTCTGAGGACAGTCAGTTTGAAAAGAGGCACTCACTGGGTCACCATGTTAGGATCTACCAATTTTGATAGAATGAGATCAGGATGGAAGGCAACCAGATTCCAAATGATCTCTTTCTCCCACTGATATGGTTTGGCTCTGTGTCTCCAACCAAATTTCATCTTGAATTATAATAATTCCCACTTGTAGTGGGAGGAAGTGGATAGGAGGTAACTGAATCATGGGGGCAGGGTTTTCCCATGCTATTCTTGTGATAGTGAGTAAGTCTCACAAGATCTGATGGTTTTATAAATGGGAGTTCCCCTGTACATGCTCTCTCTTGCCTGTCACCATGCGAGATGTGACTTTACTCCTCCTTCACCTTCTGCCATGATTGTGAGGCCTCCCCAGCCATGTGGAACTGTGAGTCCATTAAACTGCTTGCCTTTATAAATTACCCTGCCTCAGGTATGTCTTTATTAGCAGCTTGAGAACAGACTAATATCCCCACATAGACCAGTAAACTTGGCCTCCTGCTGATACCACTTACATCTTGTTATAAATTTGGAATAGTAACCCCACCACAAAACAAAACCTACTTGCTATCCCAGGTGTAGACACATGATATTATCTAAGGGACTGATGACCCAAAGACATTCATAGCTGGCACTCAAGGGATAAATCATGGGAACCCTTACGTCAGACACCATGGTTTACTCTCACAGTCACTGTTTTGTTCTGAATCCTAGATCTGAGCTCTAGGGATCTGCCTCTAATCCCTGAAATCCAGGGATGTCTTCAGGTACCAAAACTTGGGCCTTTTTGTCATCATTGGACCATTTTCCCCAAATAGGATTGAACCTCTAACTCCCTGTCTGGTTACTTTGATCACAGCTATTCATTAATTCTTCCTTGATCATTTGGTTTCCTCAATATAAATAGTCCTTGGGAAGGGGTATACAGGAGAAAAGGCACTCCCCATCTAACTGCTTAGAGCAGATTTCATAAAAGGGGAGACTAGAAAAGTCAAAGGTTAATGTGTCATGTTTTTATTAGTTCTGTGAAAGGATAAGAAGCACACGATTTTTGCCAACATAGAAAACAAAACCATCTGGTACCATAACCTAATAATATGTAATATAATATCTACCATCACCAGAAAGCAAAAATAGTAAAAATATCCACATCAAGTCTCTGCCTTCTTGGCTTGAGTCTCAGTTTCTCCCTCATTCAGAAAGTATGGACTGAGGAGATGGTGTGGATAGCTTGGTGAATAAGACAGTCAGACATCCATTCCCTAATTAATTATCTCTACTAACTTGCTTGAATAATGGATGCATTCCTCAATCCATGAATGCTCACATGATTCCTTATTCTCCTGCCCCTTGAGAGCTGCTGGTCCTTCTGGTCCAACTGTATTTGTGTGCTTAACTCTTTGGTCTAGCTGTTTCTGGTGTGATATAATTAGGGACGAGAAAGCTCAATGGTCTGAATGCAGTCTCTCACCATAGGGCCGTCCTTCCCTATCACTAGGGTGACATTGCATCGGGCTATGGAAGATTCATGGCATGGCCACTTTGCAGCAGCAAGAGTGAGCCCAGCAAGTCAGATATACAAGGCAAGAACAGGCTAGCATCTGGAACCAAACAGCGGGGAGTTGGGGGATGACAAGCACACAAGCTAGAAAGATTAGACCAGAATACTAGGTTCCTGCAGGTCAAACCTGGACAGAAAGGGTCAAAAAGGTAACCCAGGTGCAATAAACAAGACCCCAGGCTGAGACAGGGAAGGTTTAGTAAGACCACACCAGGGCGATATCTTCTTATCTACGACTTATTTTCCTGAAGAGCATTGTTTCACTGGATACTGATGACTGTTTCTGCTATTACAACTCCTAGTTTTAAGATGAGAACACTAAGCTCCATGGACACTGAATAACTTGGCTAAGTTCTGAAAGCTGATAAGTCGGGGCTGGAACTTGAACCCAAGGTCTAATTCAGAGCTGCTTCCTGCAGACAGTGTGTTCCCAGTGCCCAGGCATTCTTAGGATCAGGCTGAACTGTGGGCAATGGCTGTGTGTCTTCCACTCCCTTAATTCCTAAGTGTGGCTGGGTCATGGCTCAGGAGAAGCACCAGACCTCAGGGTGGCACAGACTTCTGAAAATTACAAGAGCAGAGGGCTAGGCCTTCTCAGAAGATCCTTCCAATATTTTTCTCAGAAGCAAGCACATCCGTTTCCTAATTAATTATCTCCATTAGCCAAGCTCAATTACTTTGTGTCCACCTCCAAGAATACAACCTTGCTCCTTGGAGACTTCCTATTTGAATTTCCAAGGGGGCAAATATTGCCAGAAGCATGTTTTATGTAATTACCCAGTGTAGATATTTCACTCTCTCTTTACTTAATGATTATTAAATACCGAAATTAACTTTCGTACTTGGATATGGATCCCATCAGTTTAAGAGAAAGTAAATGTATACATGTAATGAAGTATTTCTCCCTGCAGAACTTGAGGGATGACATTTGTTGAAATGCTGACCAGAAGCCGGTGCGTGCCTCCAATAGGTGGCCTCTCCTCTGTTTCTCATCATGCCAGTGTCCAGTGTTTTTCAATGGAAACTTTCTATTCTATTCTGCATTAGAAGAACCAGAAGAGCTTGATAAATACAGATTCCAAGGCCCACACCTAGACAGATGGAATCAGCATGTCGACGGGTGGGGCCTGGAAATCTGCACTTCTAGCACTTTCCCTATGGGATTCTGTTTATGCTAATGTCCAGGAACCAATTATAGTTATTTGCCTGATGCATGAAGGCAGTCTTATCACTGGGAACAAGAGAGGCAAAATGAACACAAGCCCATCTCTTCTCATACATATTTTAATAATAAAAATGCAATACATGTTATCTATTATTACTCCATAGTTATTATAAATCCTGAGCCAAGGTTTTGAGAGCCCCGCCTGATTTGGAAGGTGAAGGAGAAACCAGGAGGGAAGAGGGGAAATGAGAGGAGAGGGGATGGCACAGTCAAGAGCACTGAGCCTGGGAACCGCTGCAGGCAACCAGAGCTCAACCGGGCTGGGGCCTCTGGGAGCCAGCAAGACACACGGAGCTCCAGACCCCACCTGGAGGGCAGGGAAGCTGGTGTTTACACATTGATGCCTGTCAGTCCTCACCTGAGTGCTGCTCCTAGGACCTGGTAATTCTCTGGCACTGCTGTGCACAGACACAGGCTTTGGTAGCTGGCAGCCGGAGAGAGCCCTCAGGCAGAGAAACATATGCAGGCGCTGGCTACTGGAAGTTGAGCTGGCAGAAAGGTGAGGGAGGACAACAGGGGCACCAGGAGCATCCGCTGCTGCTCCCGCCAGGTTAAGCAAGAAAGTGTCAGATGTGTTTTAGTGACTAGCTCAGAAAATGAGTAAGAGGCAAACAAACATTGTAAGAGAAAAATTATTTCTTATTTATGGATTTGCTTATTTAATTGTGATAAAACAAACATAACATAAAATTGGCCATTAATAACATCTGGAGCACTCTCTATGCTGTGCAACCATCACCATTATCTAGTTTCAGAACGTTTCCACCTCCCCAAATGGAAATCCTATACCCAGTAGCAGCCACTTCCCATTCCCTCCTCCCACACGCCCCTGGCAAGCACGAATCTACTTTCTGTGCCCATGGAATTGCCTATTCTGGACATTGCATCTAAATGGAACCATACGGTATGGGGTCATTGCCACCGGCATCAGGTTTTCAAGGTTAATCCACGTTGTTGCATGTACGAGCACTTCATTCCTTGTTCTGGCTGAATAATATTTTATCACGTGGATGTATTTTCCCTTTAATCTTTCGGACACCACAGAGTCTTCCCAAGAATATCTCTTTGCAGGTTGGTGACAGTGTTGGGCAAGCCCCTTTGCCATGCCAGAACAGCCCTGCTCTCATCTGCATCCTCATTTGTGCTCTGAGACACTGGCCTTTGTAGGCAGTCCTGTCTTATTTTTGGGCTCCCTTCTCTTCTCACTTTCTTCTCTGACTTTCCACTAGGTTTGGCTCATGGGAGCTACTGAGCAAGTGAGTTTAAGGTGTCTTTTTCTCTCCAGCTCCCTCGCTGCATGGCCGTGACCCAGGTTAGGCAGTTCTCTCCACCAGCCTTCTGTCTCCAGGTTCCACTGGCCCCCTTCTCCTTGCCCTTTCAGGCCTAGAAGTATTAATAGTTTCCTGCTATTGACAGGCCTCAAGTACAGAAAGTTCCTTTGTTAGTTTTCCACCCAAATCTTCCAACATTTTTGTAAATAGTCTATTAAACGTCATTCAAATTATTCCAGCTTGCATGTGCCTTTCTGTCATGCATGCTGGGATGGGGCTCACTCAGTCACTGAAGCATATTTTGTAGTATATATATTCATAACTTTGGAGCTCAGAAATAATCTGTCCTATCCACACTTTTGTGTTAGCCCCACTTCCCAGACCAGATCTCAACCAGAGAGCAATTGCGAGAAGAATCACACTTCCTGGATTCAAATCTTAGACCTGCACCTCCTGGCACTGTGACAAGGGCCAAACTACTTAACCTCTACAAGTCTCAGTTTCATGATGTGTAGAATGTGAATGAGGATGCCTCGACTCTTGGTGTCTAACACACGATATGCAGAAAGTACTTAGAAGAGAGCCACGTGTAGGATGTATTCAGTAAATGCCAGCTATGACAGTAACCCCCATTAGACCAGGCCCCACATTCCCTTCTCTTGGTCTTTATCAGCTTCTCATGGCACTGTCCAGGAGTCCTTCCTGCAGGCCCAGATTCTTTCCAGATGCTGAGACAACAATGACCTGCGCTGGAATATTGGCACCAACTCTCCCTTCCCCAGTGGAGGGATGAGAGTATATGGGGACAAGGAAATTCCACATAGATCCTGGACCCTCCATTCCAAAGAAGACCCCCATGTTATGGTGATGGTCTTCCTTCTCCTCCTTCTTTACCACCATCAAGAAGATCACGATATACTGAAGGTTTACTCTGGGTTCATACACATGCTGTTTAATGATCCTGACAACCTTATGACAACCTTCTTTAAAAATGTGTTCCGCATCTGTTTCAAATGTTTTAAAATCAGATCCAAATCCATTTTTGAAATCTGTTCAAGCACAGTATTATTATGTTCAATTACACAGGTAACAGATGAACACATTCTCATTGTAAATGATCCAAAATCTAAATAGTATGAGGTTGGCATTAACGTCCCTTTTTATCTGATGAGGAATACATAACCAAGGCTGATGAAATAATGTTCTCAGATTCCACTAGGAAGCAACAGAGACAGATTCCAAAACCAGGGTAGTCTGATGCAGGAGCCTGAGTTCATATGTACTAGATTATGCTGACTTTGTCCAGAGGACTATATTCTGCTTCAGTTTCCACCATTTGGCATCTTACCAGGCCTTAATTTTCTACCTGCTCGGCTAATGTTTAAGCCTTCCATGCTCACAAGCCATTTTAGTAGGAGGTAAATCTTTGTAAACGACTTTGAAAGTCCATAGCTAAACCAGATTATATTGGACACTACTTACTACCTGCTACCCTGCTCCCCAGCCATGGATATAAACCAGGTTTCCAGGTATGTGATCAGACACCACCTGGCTTCAGTTATACTCCCTATTCCTGCATTCTATCTTGGAGCTTCTCAGACTCCTTAGAATGGAATGCCCAAAAGAACCTGCAGGATGACTCATGCTTGCACAGTTTGGGAAAGCAAAGGAGTTGGCATTCCTCAGGCAAGCTTTGATCCATGGATAATTGGAACCATGTCCTAGAGACAGACATTTCTGAGGCACTTTCTATGGCTGTTATTAGGGGGTCTTGGGAGGAGTGTGCCTCAGCAGCCCACAGCAGTAATCAACTGGAGTCTGCTCCCTTGAGTGTGCTATCTTCCTTACCTGTTGAATTGGCCCTATCCTTCTATTCTATTTCCTGGAATCACACAGTCCCAGTTATTGGACTTTTCTTTCTAGGCTGAGGGCAGGGTATGTCAGGGATGATGAAAGAGTTGTTTTGTTTTATAAATACTTTGCTGTGAATAACAGGCTCCAAGAGATAGACAACCTAAGAGAGAAACTTCTCACTCTTTTCAGGAACAGAGTGGCCCAGATCTTTAAGGAGATGACTGTACTCATTACTGTCTCCTTAAACTGTGCACTCTTCAAGCACCAGCCATGCCACCTATTTTGCACAGAAGTAGGTATATATCCTTAGTCTCAAGGAAAGATTCAAATATTTCTCAGTAAATCAGAAGCAGAGATTCACCCTCCTTACCAGTCACTCAAGCTTCTGACAGGCCTCCTCATCCTGAGAAGGCTTTGTTTCATTCAAGAAAAGTTTTGAGTATTTAGGACTAGCTAGGATTATACACGTCTCCAGAGATAAGAAGGTAAACATAATCTATTCCTTGCCCTTAAGAAATGAACATTCTAGATTGAAGACAGAGAAGCAAACAGAACATTCTTATACCTTGCAAAAAGTACTTCCACTGGGGCAATCATGTAGTAAAAATTGAGCTTTCAGAGCCAAAAAAAAAAAAGTATTTTCTGCATACCATGCATTTGCATTTTAAACCAACATTAAGAAAAGCAATATTTAGATTTATCCTAGTTTATTTCTGGTCCTAGACCTATGAACTATCCTGAGATGAAAATATAAGTCATCTTCCTATCCACTGCACAGCATGTTTGGCCACAACATTCTTACAGGAAGAGAAAGTTTCCAATACGAGATACCTTGCAAGGGGACTTGGGGAGGCCAGTGTAAATGGTGAAGATGACAGAAGATGAGTATTTTTTATGCAAGCCTTCTGTGCAATGCTTCTTACTATTCTGACCACGACGCATTAAAATTATGCTAGATTTGCAACTATAGATTTTCTGGATCATATTTTCATACACTTTTCCAACAGGGATCAAGCAGATATCAATCATTTAGAGATGGCAAATATGTAACAGCAAGGTCAGAAGCCAAGTTCGCTTGGATTAGTTTGATTAGAAACTTAAAGAAAGGCTTAACCAGGACCCACTGAAACCAACAAGGCAGTTAAAATAGAAGACGAAAAATTTTGGGGGGAGGGAAGGTAGATTGTAGAACTGAAAACATTTGTGTTCGTTTAGTGAGATGAGAGGAACCTTTAAAAAATGCCTCTCAGTACAATTGTAGACTTTATAGTGTATTGTGTTTTGTGAATCTGGAGACCCGGGTCAGAGTTCTGCCTTTGACACTTCTAAACCCTTAAGTTAGAATGAGCTCTGATTTCCTCTGTTGAAAGAACCTAATTCTATCTGCCTCATCTACGCATCATTATTTTAGTCATTATTTATTAATTACTTCAAAGGTGTTCAGCATTGTGCTCAGCAGTGGGGATTTCATAATGAGTTAAAAACCAAAAACACAAAAGCAAAAGAGTTCTTTCCCTTGTGTAGCTTTGAGTCTTAGTAGGGAGAATACACTAATCACATGTTCCCCCCCAAAAAATGGAAATTGTAATCATCTGGGCTAGGAAGAAGAGGAATGTAACAGAAGAGAGAATAAGAGGGGCATATGATCTAGACTGAGGGTTGACGTTTCCCAAAGAAGTGGCAATAGAGCTGAAATCCAAAGGATGAATGAGTTCGCATTACCTTTCTCTGTAGAGAGAGCAATATGCATAAAAACTGCATAGGCCGGGTGCAGTGGCTGACGCCTATAATCCCACCACTTTGGGAGACCAACGCAGGTGGATCACGAGGTCAAGAGATGAAGACCATCCCGACCAACATGGTGAAACCCCACCTCTAGTAAAAATACAAAAATTAGCTGGGTGTGGTGGCAGGTGCCTGTAGTCCCAGCTACTTGGGAGGCAGGAGAATTGCTTGAACCTGGGAGGCGGTGGTTGCAGTGAGCGGAGATTGGGCCACTGCACTCCAGCCTGGGTGACACAGTGATACTCTATCTCCAAATAAATAAATAAATAAATAAATAAATAAATAAATCCCAAAACAAAACTGTGTAAATACCTTTGTGCACGATAGTCTCTGCAAGTAAACAGCGACTGGGGTGGTTGGAGTTTAAAGTGCAGAGTGGCATGAGAGGAGACCGGAGGGGCTGGTCTCAGAAAGTGCATCTCATGCAAGGTCTTATAGCTCATGTCCAGGGTTTTGTTTTTTATTTCATAAAAAAAAGCCGATGGCAAGCGACTGAAGAATTTTGAGCAAACAAATGACATTATCATATGCATCATATCGAAGCTTTCAAAGAATCATTCTGGTTGGGGAGAAGAGAGCAGATTGGAAGAAGGTAAGAGTGATTGTGGTGTGACCAGCT
The DNA here is from genome assembly GCF_008728515.1 of Papio anubis. NCBI lineage: Eukaryota > Metazoa > Chordata > Mammalia > Primates > Cercopithecidae > Papio > Papio anubis. The sequence goes on from NC_044993.1 coordinate 7,324,961, forward strand.
GGGAGAGCAGATTGATATTCAAGGCAAAAAAAAAAAAAAACATGATAGTGGCTCAGATTAGGATGCTGGCAATGGAGAGGGAAAGGAGTGGATGGATTCCTACTGAGATATTTAGGAGACAAAAATCAATAGAATTTTAATTGACTATGAGAAAGGGGAAAAACTGGATGGAGAATGGTGCCACAGACTGAGGTAGGGAACAGTAGAAAGCCTTGAGGTTTGGGAGTGAAGATCACACATTGAATTGGAAAACGTGGAATCCAAGGTGCCTTTGAGACATGTAAGAAGAGTGTCAAGGAGACAGTGGGTATACAGCTCTGGAGCACCAAGATGACTAAACCGAAAGACTAAATATGTGAATTTTTGGTGGTCAGGTAGATAAAAAGTTGAGTCCATGGACATGGATGAGATCATTATGAAAATAAAATAAATTTTCACATGCAAAGCACCTAGAATGTTGCCAGGCACAGACTGGGTGCTTACTCAATCTTTTCTCCCTCATTTCTTCCCTGTCCTTTGAACAATAAAACAGGGAAGTGAGTTTGAGCATAGCCTCCAGGGAAGCAGGTTCACAGGGAGGCAGAAAAGGGCCAGTCTGCTGCTTACAACTGCTCTGGTCTCCCAAAGATATGGTCTAGGTTCAGAACAGCGTAGCGCAGAAACAGCAATACCCATTTCTTTTGGTTTCTGAACTCCAGTGCCCTCCCTTAAGTCTACTTTTTAAACAAGGTGTTTGAGTTACAGAAGTCACAAAGGCTGAACTGGATATACAGAAAAATTCCCTCTTCAGCTTGATCTCAGCAGGAAAGGCAGGAAGGGAACCCACAAGGTTCTTTTGCTTTGCTTGCCAAACGCAGGAAAGTGAGTCCAGCGGGTTCGGTGGCCTCTGCACCAAAAAATATTTTTGCATACATTTTCTGAAGTGCTTAGAAAAGCATCTGTAAGCAAAGGAATTGTAATGAGGCAAATGTGACTTCATGCAGCTTTGAAACTCTGTTGGGCCAAGGAGTCAAATTATTTTCCTACCGGAGGAGAACGCCTTCATTCCTTGGTAATGGCAAGTTTACTGGGTCCTGGAAAAGCTCTGTTTTTACTGTGTGACATCTCCAATTTCCTCCTTCCATCAGTTTGACACTCCATTGATAGACTAGAACATTTTCTTCAGTGCTCATTGGTATGTTTCAAGGATATAGCCATATAATATAGAGAAATAATAGATGGGCCAGATAAATTTATGAAAAAATAATCTCAGGTTCTATTTCACATTTAAACCAAGAAAGTGATGACACAATGGTTAATGTCAGAGAAATCTTAGGATGAAATTATCTCCCTCTAATTCACTGTAGTGTGTCTTTTACACATTTTTTCAATACGGCGCCCTTATCCAATACTACTTTTAAGTTGCAAAATTGTTAAGACAGCTAAAATGATATCCATTCCCTAACTATGCCAAGAATGTTTGTATCCTTCCTTCCTATTACTATTAGAATAAAAATAAAGGAATCTAGGGGTATTCTAAATGCCATGCTTCAAAGCTTTGACATACTCTTTCTTCTGACACCTGATTGATGGATTATAGCTTTTTGATATCCATCAAATTAATAGATTATGACTTTTTGAATCCAGAGACAATGCAATTATTGCCACATTCTATCTATAAAGAGATAACTTATTCTTTGTCATCCATTTGTGTCTCAGAAGGCAGCCCCCGTACCGCCAACACATATCATAATTATAAATAATTTGGTTCCTCCTGTCTTTCTTTCTTTCCAGTGTGCCCCCATCTCAAACATCCACAAAGTAATTGACTTGGAAAAAATGTTAGCACAGGAGATGGCTGACACATCTCATATTTCTCAATAACGTTTTGCAAATTTAAATATCCACCATCTATGAAATCCCCAGTGAGATCTCTCTTCTGGTTTTATGTACCTGATCCAAAGACTTCTCAGGTGATGAATTAAGAATACAAGGATCAAGATATTTTCAACCCAGGCACTTGCCCCTGCTGCGGTTAACTGAGGATTTCAGTTTAACATCTTGGAGACGGAATGAAAAGAAAATTTCCCTGTCTGGAGAATTGCTAACACTTCTCACACCCCTTCATTTGCTTCAATCTCGCGTTCATTTCAAATACCTCAAATCCAAGATGAAAACCAAGTGGTCCAATTACAATATTATTTGTAGGTGCAATCTCTAGTCTGACCTGAAGAAAGGGATCTTCATAAACACTATTTAGAAAGGGGTGAAATTGAAGCCATCAATCCTCCCAGGCCAGATGGTGACTTCCATAGGCCAACACAGGAAGAGCACCAGGCTGCCTTAAGGGGTGAAGATTTACTGAAGTGGGGTGTGATTTTCTGCTAATTCCTCTCTCATTACAAGTGTCTGCTATCCAAATCAAGAATTTTAGGACTGTACCTTCAAACATATATTCTTAAATGGGAAGAAAAACACAAACAAGAGGACTAACATAATCAGCTCTGTTCCCCCTCCTCGAGCCCTAGAGTATATCCTTTGAAAGTTTGGAGGAGAAACAACACTTTTGTTCCATAAGCTTAAACAAACTAAACCAACCCACAAACTAAAGATGCATGAAAGCGCACATTGCCGGACTTGGATAGAATTTTAAGTTTCTCAATTTGAGAGGACTTGGAGTTGCTGCCCATACGGTTGCCTGTGTTGCTAACACTTCCACACAGATGAGCTTGTATGCATATGTCAAGAACCCATGCCCGTGACATCGTGGGGCAATCTTTCTGCATCCCCTCTAATGTGAACACTCTGCCTCCTGCCCCCAACATATACATGTTTAACTAAGCTGTACTCAATTTCTCAGCATAGGTTTAAATACGATTTCTTTAGGGAGGCTCTCGCCATCTCAGAAATGAAAACCTTTTTGTTGTGCTGTTGCATTCTCCCTTTTATAACTTTCATGGCTCGTAGAATTATTTATCTCATACCTATCTAATATCCTGTGAGGTTTTAAGCTCCACCAGGGCTGGGGCTGTGTCCATCTTGTTCATCACTAAAAAGCAAAGTGCCACAGTCAGTGCTCAATAAACATTTTTTGTGCAAAAAAACGTTAATTCCCAAGGCTTTCTCCTTGGGAATACTTTTATTTCCTGCTGGTGAGTTTCTAGAGAGAACTAGTAATAATATTAGTGTTGTCAATTCCTTGCCTGAGTGTGAAGCTCAATGAGTGTTTGCTGAATGAATGAATGAATGAATGAATGAATGGTTGAATGAATGACAGAAAAAAGGGACACATGACTGTGAAGATAAACAATAGGAAGGGGAAATTAATCAAACACCTGCATTTACCAAATTCCTACCCAGGGCTTTGTGGAACACTGACAGGGGGCATAAGAAGTAAAACGTGTTTCCTGGGACTGGACACAGTGACTCATGCCTACAATCCACCATTTTTGGAGGCCAATGTGAGAAGACTGCTTGAACCCAGGAGTTCGAGACCAGCCTGGGCAACACAGGGAGACCCCATCATCTCCACAAAAAAAAAAAAAAAAAAAGAAAACTTTATAAAAATTAGCCATACACAGTGGCACAATCCTGTGGTCCCAGCCGCTCAGGAGGCTGAGGCAGAAAGAGGATTTGAGCCCAGGAGGTCAAGGTTGCAGTGAGTCATGGTCACATCACCGCACTCCATGATCACATCACTGAACACATAGTCTATGTCTACATATAGACACTGCACACCATATATATATATATGTGTGTGTGTGTATATCTATACAGTGTGTGTGTATATATATACAGTATGTGTGTGTATATATATACAGTGTGTGTGTATATATACATAAATATTTCCTTTCTTAAACGGAACAAGAGAGCCCTACCTCCAAGAAAGTCACAAGGAATTCTATGGAGAATAGTAAATCAGTGAGAAGAATGGAATTAAGATTTACAAAGCAGATGGAGGAGGAAATAATGGGAGGTGGTGACTGATTACCTAGACAGAGGTGTGGGGAAGCAGTCAGGGATGGTATGGTGCGAAAGGATCAGAGATGAATGGAGGGAAGAGCCAAGAATGACACTGGACATTCTGAATCTGAGTGATTTCAAGAATATTAATATCAATGATAGAAATACAGTGATTAGGGAGGGACTAAGGCTGCCATTAGAGGGGTCACCATGGCCAAGATAGATGTACTGAGTTTAAGGTGGTGGTGCATATATGGGAGTTTAGGAACAAAATCAAAATAGAGAATTAGACGTCTGAGCCAGATGCACAGTAATTCTAGCTATTTATCAAGAAGTAATGACGAGGAAGACACTCCGCTAAATGGTGTACACACATTATCTCACTTGACTCTTATAATAACCCCATGAGATAATTAGTGTTATTATTTCTATTTTATTCCTGTTTTACAGATGAAAAAACTGAGCCTTAAGAGGTATACCTTGCTCAAACTCACAGTTGGGAAGTTACTGAGTTAGAATTTGAACTCCAATCTGCCCAGCTTCAAAGCCTGCATTGTTAACTTCCGTATTGAAAAGCCAGAGAGAGAGTGTAGAAGAGAAGTTAAGAGTGACCCCCTAGGGGCATTCTGGAAATGATGCCATTCTTTCCAAAGCAAGTGATAGTGTCAGTGCAAGAGGGGGAGGGCATAATTCATAAACAAAGACCTCCTTCTGTAGTGAGACACAGAGAAATGATGCTGGCGTCTTCTCAGGCGTGCAATTTTCTCTTTTCTTTATTCTTGGACATATCTGCCCCATGGTGTATCTCTTCTTTTATAAACCAATGGGTCACGAATAGAAAAAGAAGCCCAAAGAACACCCAGAAAGTAAAACACTAAAGTCTTTAGAATCCCAAATCTGGATCTGATAAATTGAGTTCTGGAAAAGCTTGGGCACGAAGTTAAAATTTCAGTTGGATTCACAGACAACAGCATTTTCATCACTATCTGGGTAAAAGATTGGGGTGGCCTATGCTCTTTCAGTTACCACAAAGGATTAGTGAGAAAAACAAACCTACGTATCTGAAGACTATGTTAGTAAATTTGTTTTAAAAATTGATCTGCTTTGATATTGAATGTATAGGTATCATTGTTTTCTTAAACAATTGATTTTGAAAATGTGGTTAAAGATTTGAAAAGGCATGTTTATAAATGTGATTTTGCTTAAGGAATTACTCCCTTGAACATCAGGAAAAGAAGAAGTCTTGCTGATTGGCTTACATGACCAAGGTACTGTACTGCCACCTGGTAACGGTGTACATACGATAATATAGCAGGAAAACCAGTGTCTTACATCCCAAAGGAAGACCACACCAAAAAATAAAAAATTCTTCTGGCTTCCCTTTTGTTGCCTTCTTCATTTGTGACTTACACAATTGTGTTCTTTTTTCATTTACTTTATTTACAAGCAATTTATTGTAGTACTTAAAGAATGTTAGCTGTAGCATTGATAGACTTGGATTCAACTTTCAACGTAGTCAGTCCCTGGCTTGATGACTTTCCACTCGCCATCTAAATACCCACGAAAGGCTGGCATGGAGATTTACCGAGATCATATATGAAAAGTGCTTGACGTAGTGTCTGACACATAAACAATACATAATAATCATCATTGTGTTATTGATATTGTTACTATTACTATGACCCATGATAAGAAATACAGAGAAGCCTCGGTGATACCACACGTCCAGGAGGAGCAACAGTGACAGCCATGGGAAAAATGTTCTGTTTATATCTCAGGTACTAAACAGCTGTTACTACATATTAGGGCCAGATGTTCTGAAATGATATGCAACATTATACTCAATTCCAACTTTTACTGAATTGCTCATTGATGAAAAATGACTACTAGAAGAGATGATTTATTAAAGGGAAATCCACGATGTGTCTTTAAGTTTCATACCCGACTACCCCAAATTACGTGCCAGTTTATATACTCTGAACATTGCAAATGCCTAGCCCATTCCGAGAAACTGTTGGAAGCTCATCCCCTGATTATAGCCCCATCTGTCCTTCTACCCAATAGTCTGAGTACGTCTACCCCACTGCCTTCAGGTAAAGCAAACCTGGGTAGCGCATGGCCACCCTACCCATAAACTCACACTTTCTTCTATATGTGAGCTTTTATTGATTCCAGAATTGCTGTAGCTTTTGATTTTGTTTCAAGTGATATTTTTTCTCATTTCACACCCATAGGTGCCTGAAAGAGAATTCAGTGGGGAAGGTGGAGAGAAGGAAGAGGAAAGAAATCGCTCTAATTTGTTCCCCCTTAAGAGCAGCCATTGTTCTAACTCACCTACAAAACCTTTGGGTTATTTCCTGATCCCTCTAGTTGATGTTCAAACATTCCGATTAGGGATTTGCAATTCAGCATGACATCAAATATTTCAGAGGCAGCTGGAAAATCTCTGCTTTACTGTATTAAAACTTCCCAGTAAATTCTCAGGCACTGGAGTGGGCCGTCCAACCCGAAGCCCCATATGCTCGGTGACTCAAGAATCCCAGGCAGAATCTCAAACTCTGAGACAAGCAGCAGTTACCCAACAGGGGCTGCTTTCCAATCCGTATCTGCTCCTTGAGGCAGGTCAAGAATAAAAACTGCATAATGGCTTCTCTTTATCTTTTAAAGGGAAAATGTACAAGCTGCAAGAAATCCTCTGTACTGGGAAAACAGACTACATCTCTGCCAGTGGGGCCAGGAAAAATATTTAGCACATAAGCTGCCTTATAGAGATCCATTTGTCAACTCTCCAAAGTGAGATGAGGGCATTTGTCTTTGCAAGCCTACCAGCCCGGCTGGGGTATATCTCACTAGAGAGGGTGATAATTGGGGAGCAAATGGTTCAGTCCAATTATATATGCTTAATTGATCTACATTCTAGAGGGCATAGTTATATGGAAAAGGTTTGCCAACTAATCACAAGAGAAGAAACAGCATCTTAATTGGGATGGCTTTACATTGGGCCATATTACAATTAGTCACAATGTCTAATAAGTTATCTATAATGCTTTTAATGAGAAACATTTAAGTCCTTCTGGATTTTTTCCAGTGAAATTAATTCCAAGGACTGGAGACAGTATTACAAGTAATGTTATCAGAATTACAATTAAGTCCGTACTAGAATGTGTCACTTAAAATAAAAGGCTCAATGGGTAAGTCCTAAAAGACCCACTATTTTCTCTGTAGACTTTATCAATGTGGCAGTAGATAAGATATATCGTACCTGCGTCCATTTTCTATAAGCTTGATAGGGTAATATGATCTCCTGGGCATGAAATGCCAGGGCAGAGCCACATACCAGGCATCTAAAGGGCTTGTCCTTGGATCTGGAACTTCATCATATCTAACATGCTGACCCAATGTCCAATGATGCCCCAAAGGCTACCAGAGAGGAATGGTGTCCTCAAGAGGTTTCCGATGATTGTGGGTTTCATGCCATGCACTTGGGCAGCATTGCTCAGACCTGAGCCTCAGGAAGTCCTAACAGCTAGTTTGTGGCTTCTCTGGTTTGAGGCTCATTCGTGGCTTGTGGATCCAGCTAATTTACTCCCTCGGATGTTGATGGCAATGAGAGCAAATATGAAAAGGAATCAGCAGGACTGCACTGTGCCAGGTGCACCTGGGCAGCCCCCTAGAATAATAGCCGGCCCTGTTGTCATCTTCACTTTCACAGGGGTAAACTCGCATGCACAGAAATTATGGAACTTGCTAAAGTCCAGGAAGGTACAGGTCTGGCTCCAAAGTGAGGGCTCACAGCCCCTCTCTGACATCGTCACTCCTTGCTTTTCCCTGCTGTGTCCCAGGTACTCAGCTGGGCTGTGACACAACTTAGAGCATTCCAGGAGGCCCAAGTTGCTAAACACTCCTAGGACAGTAGTTCCCAAACTTGAGTGTACATCAGAATCACTCAGAACTCTTGCCAAAATACAGACTCCTAGACCTTACCCCAAGGAAGGCTGAATCTGTAGATAAAAGACAGGGCCTCAAACACTTATCATTGTTCAAACCATCTCAGGTGATGCTGATGTACATAACACAGATCCCTTCTTAAGGAATAAACAAACAAACAAACAAAACATTGCCATAATGGTTTTCCCGGAGCTGTAGCTTTGGGGTAATATTATAACTGTTTCCCCTTTACCAGTTCAAGCTCTGAATACCTTCCTATCTACTTCTCTTACCCCTCATGGAACAAAGTTGAGTCCTCTAGAACCAATAACAGATTTGGCAATGTGTCCTAGGCACCCTTTAATTATCAGCGGGTCTGATACATCCCTGGGGTTGGCAGTTCTTGCCAACTCTGCCTTCCCAGCCTGGACGGCATTGCTTACCTCATGATCAGGGCTCATAGGACACAGGGAACAAGCGAAGTCTTAGGTGCCAGGGTTTGGTGGTGTAGTTGAACTGGAAAGCTACAAGCCCATGGTCTGTATGCTGCCTCTTACAAGTCTTTGTAAACTTACTGGTACCCCAGCCAGGTCTCCCTGGCAGGGTATAGCCATCCTACATCATCTACTTGGTATTCATGACATCAGGCACACAGATAATCTCTAACGATTCAGAGCGCAGTCCTGGTAATGGTGTAGCAATAGATACAGTAACATTCAAGTAGAGACGAGAACCTGTGTTAATATTAGGTCAGCGAGACAAATACAGGTGTTTCTAAAGAACTGTATTAGGCTTTAACTTATCTCATTTTGAGACAGCTTTGAAAGTGGAGCATGAGAAGATTGAAAAGGCTTCCTAACAGCACAGGCATGAATGCCTGACATAGCAAGACAGAGGTACAGAAAAGCTCAGGACATAGAAAGCAAGCGTGAGCTGTGGGGGCTCAGAAGGGGAGGGAGGAGGGGCGGCTCTGTAGTGACTGCACTTTCAAGACTACAGCAAACATCATGGGGGCACTGCTTCGCCTTCCTCACCTACGTCGCGTCTCAGTGCTGCCTGGGCTCTGTCCAACTTCAGATAGAGGCAACATGACAACAGACAACTCCTCTCCCAATGGAGAGCCTCTCAGCCCTTGCCAAGGGCCTCCTTCTTAACTCGATAGAGGAGCCCCACCACGTATGCACAATCCAGCGGTGCAAGAAAACGAACACCCCTTGGGCAAACATTTGGCCAATAGCAGATGGGAATGAGTGGAGGAATTATTTCATCTCCCCACCCTACATCCTGGTGAGGCAGGCTTCTCAGGGACGTGGTTCTACAGACCTCGCAATCACTTGCACTAAGGGATGGCCAGCTGAGTGTGCACCTTCGCTAGCCTCCCCTCCTAACCGGCCTCAATCCCCTCTTCCTTCACTCTTGCTTTCTGGAATTGTCTCCCTAATACAATGGAAATGTATAAGCTCTCTGCTTTATGGGAAACCCAGCTAAGTTAGTGACTCAAGGCCAACCTCTTAACTTTCAATACCCTACTCCTGCATCCCTGCTCCAGTTGCTAGCAGGTGAGGCAATGTGAACATGTTGGCATCAGATAACTTCTAAAGACACAAGTCAAAGCATTCCCCTCCCAGAAAGAACAGCTGATTCCTTTGTCAGTTTGGAGAGAAACATTAGAAGGCTCCGAGTTGACTTGCAAGCAGTAGGGCAAAGCATGTTTAAGAACAGGGACTGGACCCATTCCTGAACTCATCTCAGGGGCAGAAACTACACAACGCATTTTACATCATTTCTCTGTTGTAATTGTCACCCATCTTGACAAGGGTGGTTCTGATTCTCCAAGATGTGGAATAGCATTGTTTGGAAGGTGGGAAGGCAGGCTGGCTCTGGGATTAAATGATCTACTTTTAAAGTCTGGATTCATCAGCTTCCATCTGTGTGACCTTGGGCACCCCATTTAACATTTCTAAAAATGGGTGTATTAACAGGACTACCTTCACATTGTGATATGCACAACAGATAAGAAAGATGATCTACGTGCCTCAGTTACCATGGTTGTCAGATGGTTAACCTAGGACTAGGTTATAGTAAATGGCCAAAAAAAATAGTAGTAGTTGTTGTTATATGGGACACCCAAGATTCCAATGCAAGTGAGTCTCACTTCAAAGTGTGTGCTTTTCCCTTACAGCCCACTGCCTATTCCATACAGAGTGAGAGGTTAGCTCGAGGTACCCACCAAGTATTCAAGTATGGGTCTCCGTATGGAAGGAACAAGCACAGTGTATGGTCAGCCATCGATTGGAGAGGGAGGGCTGATGGTGGCCTCCTTGCCCACGATTCAGGTACCTTGCCTTTGAAAGTGGGACCGACTGCCTTACCAAAGCAGTGCTGTTACTTAATGTACACAAGATACTGCCTGCGACATAACTGGTATAACAAACACTAAGCCGTCCATTCCCCTAAGTTAGTGGTTGATTGCAGGAGCTTGGAAAGATGGATAAACACCTAAGGATAAACACATCTCACCTTCCCTGAACAGGTTCCCCAACAGCTATGTTTTTTGGCAAAAACAAAAAAACAAAAAAACAAAAAAACAAAAAAAACAGATGTGAGATGGTTATAGGCAAAGAGGGATGCCATTACCTTAAGAATCACAGTCCACACCCTCTCATATAGGTTCTGGGAGGATTTCACAAGATTGATACACAGTCCCTGACTTAGAATGACTAGACAACAGTTTTTCAACTTTACAATGGTACAAAAGAAATACTCATTCCATTGAAATCATTTTGCAGATTTTGAATTTTGATCTTTTCCTGGTCTAGCAATATGTGATACAATACTCTTACAGGAGACAGTCAATGCTTCATTAGAAAATGGGCTTTGTGTTCAATGATTTTGCTCTGCTGTAGGCTAACGCAAGTGCTCTAAGCACATACAAGGTAGGTTAGGCTAAACTATTGCTCTTCAGTAGGTCCAGTTTACAGCCTGTCAGTTCACAAAGGAGCTGGCTACTGTCACATTGTCCTGTCTGGAGTTGGGCAGAGTCCAAGCAAAGTTGAGGTACGACATAGGTGAGGAAGGCGAAGCAGAGTACCTGTGATGTTTGAGGTAGACACGCAGCCGCCTTTTTGACATAGGATGGTTTATTAGGATAAAACCCCATCATAAATCAAGCAGTGCCGGTATACAGTTGATTCTCTTATTTATGGTACTTATGTTCTATGAAGTCACCATGAATACTTAACAAATATTGAACCATTGCTCCTAGTAGAAATGCAGGGTTAGGCTCCTGTGAGCCTCTGGTCACAGTTCTGTCAACTAGTCAATATATAACCTTCTTTTATGTGTATCTCTGTTTAAAGATGCCTTATTTAAAAATTTATCATTGACTTATTAATATTGAACTCACAGCCAGCAGCACTGTAACTCATACTGGAACAAAGCTTATCTAACACAAGCATTTTCTCAGTCAGACACATCACAGCCTTCTTGCACTTAGAAACACTAGACAGCACTCAGCACTCCACTTGGGGGCTATTTTAACAGCAAAATTGCCAACAAATAGCATAAAATTGGGGCAAATGTGGCATTAAATGATTCATGGAAAGGATACTTGTTTGTAGTATGAAAGCCAAAATAAGAAGTCAGTGTCACCTAGTTTGAATGCAGCTGGAAGCACGTACATCATATGACTCAAATTTGTGACAGCTCTGTACAAGTCTGCAAGTGACCACAAAACTACCGTGAGCGCTGACTGGGGAGTTACGGATACATTTTACTGAGTAAAAATTCACAAAGACAGAATTCACGAATAATAAGAATCAATTACACACACATATATATGCATATATACACGTATTCATACATACCCACAAATATATATGAATATATATGTACAAAATGCTTTTAACCAATATCTATACCATATATACTCAAAAATGTAAGTTATGTTATTACCATTTCATATCAAAAACTGCCACTGGGTAGAAGAAAACTCTCAGTTTTACATACCAAACGAGTGAAGTGAAACTGTAAGTATAGTTAATAAGCAAATATTAACGAGATTTTCTTCTCTTTGAAAATAAAATGGAAAACAAATCACATCAAGAGAATAAGGCTGTTTTAAGGAAACACACAGGAAAAACTTGGGTCCTTTCTCCCAGTCTTCAAATGTAAAGGTTCCCAACCTTCTCCCTCAGAAAGTCATGCACACTGGTGTCTTCTTTTACCCACCTACTGCATTGACAGGACTCTGACTATGCTGGGCTCACTGGCTGGCAGCTTTTCCAAGCAACTGAGTCCCCACTGCTGTGTTCAGAGCTGTAGCCAAGCTGCACCCAACCCTCGCTCTCTCAGGCACCAGGCACTACAGTGAATTTACCAATCAGCTAGTGCAGGTCACTGTCAGGAGCCTGGAGAGACAGAAGTGAAGCAGGATGCTTTTGTCTTCCAACGACCCTCCCACTCCATCCATCTGAGGAGGAGAGACACAGCCATGTGAAGAACAGGCAATGGCACGTTACTTTGCAGCACAATTTAGTGAAAAGTAAGACTAATTTCAACAAAAGCTAACATTTATTTAGCACATACTATGTGCTGAGCACTTCCTGAACCCTTCAGTGTCCTTCTCTCATCAACTTTGATAAACCACCCTGTGAGGTAGGGACGAGTAACTAATATTTCCGCAGAATAAGACTGAATTTCAAAGTCACTGCCCCATGACCCACAGCTACAAAAGCAGAAGTGGATCTAGAAGAGTCCTGAGAGCCCTCGTGGCTCACTCCCCAGAGTGGAATGCCTCTGACGCTGAAGAATACTCCAGGGTAGAAGCAGGAGGGAGGGTAGAGAAGAGTTTCCGAAAAGGAAGAAGAAAGCCCACACTTTACTCACATGGTACGTAAGCTAGCAGAGAGGTAAGGCTCCTAGAATAGGATCACAAAGGGGACCAGAAATCACCCCCAACCCCACCTTGGTTCTTACATGGGCTCTTTGGCTGGACCTAGAAACCAAATGGACACCAATCAGATAACCAGATCAACAGGAAAAAAAGTGTATGGATCTTAATAGTTTTCCAGGTACATGGGATCTTCACAAGAGAGTGATGTCTGAAGAAATGGCCAAAGCAAGATGCTTTTACACTTTTTAGACAAAGAATGATAAATGTGACAAAGACAGGACAAATGGGCTCTGGCTAGGGGCTGTGACTTTCTAGGGGAGTCACTAAGAGACATAATACAGGGGACTGTGTAAAATGAGTGGAGGTGGCCAGGCACTGTGGCTCACGCCTGTAATCCCAGCACTTTCGGAGGCCGAGGTGGGTGGATCATCTGAGGTCGGGAGTTCAAGACCAGCCTGAACAACACGGAGAACCCCATCTCTACTAAAACTACAAAATTAGCTGGGCGTGGTGGCACATGCCTGTAATCCCAGCTACTTGAGAGGCTAAAGCAGGAGAATCGCTTGAACCCAGAAGGCGGAGGTTGCGGTGAGCCGAGATCGCGCCATTGCACTCCAGCCAGCGCAACAATAGCAAAACTCCGTCTCAAAACAAACAAACAAACAACCTAGTGGAGGCTAAGGGCTACTTCAGTAAGGGTATTTATTCAAGTCCACTGCAGCCTGCAATCCTCAGTCTCTGGCGATAAGGGCTATTTTGTTGCCCTGGTAGGGGGAGGCTGCCCCTCCCAGAGAGGAATCTTTCTGGCCTGCTACATGTAGGAAGAGATAAGTCAGCTAGCCCTTTCTGAAACTACAATTTAGCCAATGTTTTTAACTCGAAATCATCAATGTACCAATTTGTCATATGCGGAGAAGGCATATCCTTTGCTGTTTTAGTGGGTAAGGGCACCAGACACACAGGCATGCCCACACAAGCACTCACCTCTACCACCTCACACCAGCCTGCAAGACATCTTCTCATTGAGCTTCTAAATGGCAGAGAAACCCTCCCAGATAGACACATACTGGTGGTTGTTTAAGTCTCTCAGGTGCTATTTGACATTTAAGCCCAGTGATTTTCTGCCCCATTCTATAGCAGAGGCTGTTATCGACTTAAAGATTAGTAGTGAGAGGTCCTAAGAATGATTATAAAGTGCATTTGTCCTCCTACCAGAAGAGAACATTCAGGACAAGCAGGGTATGCCTGGACAAGACCTGATAGTGGTGGGGATGGATTTACTCTGAACCAGCCCCTTCCTTCTCCCAGTAAGCCATCTGGTCAACTTCTCAGGTGGCACCATTAATCAGTCTCTGAAGAGGCAAGAGAAAACCCTCTGTTCATGTTTATCAATCATTTTCATCAGTTTTCATCATATAAATCTCTTTTTAATTACAACAGTAACACATGCTCATTGAAATATATTCACACAGTACATATGTGAAGAAAATAAAAAGTAAATATCTACCCCTGCCTCCTCAAGGTAACTAATGCTGACGATTTGGTGTGCATCTTTTCTGTGTTTTTTGCTTTCTTATCCAAAAAGTATGTGCCTGTGTATTGCATCTGTTTTTTAAGTAAAATTAATATCATAAGGTTTTGTAACTTGTTTACCTGGCAATACACAAGGGTGACCTTTCTGTGCCAGAATATCTGCATTTACTTCATTGACAATATGCAGATTACTCCATTCTATGGAAATACCACCATTTATTTGACCCAGTGGTGTCCAGCAAATCCCTCTGTGATGGCAGAGATGTCCTATATCTGCACATGAGAACCACTAGCCACATGTGACAACTGAGCCCTTAAAATTCCTCTCCTGTGATCAAGACACTGAATTTTCAATTTTCTTTAATTTGATTAAATGAAATTTAAACAATCACATGCAACTAGTGGCTACTATATTAGACAGTGCAGATTTAACAAGTCCCCTAATTACAGGACATACCTTAGTTGTTCCTAAATTGTTTCCATTAGAATACTCTGATGTGCATGTGCTAGCTCATTATTCCCTAATTGAGGTTTCCCCCAATACTCCGTGTTCTCTACGAAGTCAGGTTCCTACAATGTGCATTTATTTCTGACGGAATAAGAGACAGATGAGTTCATACATCTGTAAGCTAGCCTTAAGGCATGGAGCCTCCATATGCACCCAGCATCCATTCTCTTTGGAGTTGCACAGGCTCCCTGAAATAAACCAAGAGGCACGGATCTTCCAGAAGGTGTTAACGCTGATAGCCAGGCTTTCACCAAGGGAACACCTGTGCTGATTCCCCACTTGGGATGAGGGTGGCTACCTGGCATGAGAACGAGCTGCCAGCAACCTCTTTACTCAGGACTCACAACAATGTCTCATTAATAGTATGTGTATTAAAGCAGGACAAGCAATATTTTAGTCTATTTCTTAATGTCCCTCAATTACCCATTCCTATCTGCTCCAGCCCATCCCCAGGAAAAGCATAAATAGGGTTTGGCTGTGCTTCACATAATTAATCTGTGATCAGAGCTAATTTGTTTCAATGGACAGAGCGTGTGTCCTCAGGACTATCTCATTATAACATGGTGAGGGGAGAGCTTGACGCCAACCTCATGAGGTCAGCATAAACAACAAGCTGTTTGCTGAATCGGGATGAAAAGAGGCAAAGGAAGCGGACAGCTGTATCCCTCCAGCATGAAACATCACACCGGCCCCTGGGCCACCATCACTCACTTAGTAGCCCCTTTCCTTCATGGACACCTGACCCGCTTTGAAGTGACCACTGCCGCGTCCCTGGGAGGGGAGAAGATAGTGGGTGTTTGGTTTGTTTTTATGACTTCTTCAATGAACTTAATAGATTTTTTTAAAAAAGAAACTTAATGAATGTTAACTTATAATCAGTTATATCCTTCAAAAGGCTCTTTACATCTTTGTTAACATCCACATATATTTTACTTTTATTGCCGGAACAAAACTGTAGCAGCAGCAACAGACGTCTAAATAAAACAACTGGGGGGAAAAAAAAAAAATCACCCGCGATGCTGAAAGCCCTACAAATCAAGCTGTTTTCATTTTTCTGTGCTCCCTTTCTGTCTTTGTTCATGTATATACATAATTTATATGTGAAGCTGCTCTAGGGTCTTTGGTCCCAGGTATGCAGCAAAAGGGCTTAAATATAACTCAAACTTCTGGAAGATTCCCTCCTGGGCCCAAGGTTGCCATCTTTCTTTCACTTCACCCCTGGCCTCGGACTGTTTCTGTTTTGCCAGGTCTTGCTCTGAATTTAATCCCTGTGCCTCTGTTAGATGGTTTCAGGACTGACTGACTTTCGCCAGCTGGTGCTCCCCCTTGGGTTTCCCCCACGCCCCAGCAGGCAGAGGAATGCCCATAGTGGGTGGTTTCAGCAGGTGGCCGTTATGATTGGTGGTTTCTCTGTCATATTTAGTTGGTAAATATTTTAAACACCACCCTTGACTTAACTCACATTTAAGACCCAATTTCCATGCTCCCCACGTATGATCATTTTACTCGCATCTGCCTGACCCATATTTATCTTCAGGTTCCTAATCTTACACAAACCAAGATACTCAATTTGTTGAGATTCCCTGGTTCCCGTGATTTCTGGGTCACATTTTCCCTCCCTCTCTTTTCTCAGCAGCTTCCTCTGAAACCCAAAAACTAAGCCAAACCATAGAATAAATGCAGTATTACTTGCTGCTTTTTAAAATTTATGTCATTTTCCCAGTGCTGCTGTTGTAAGCCTCCAAATTAGCTCATTTCCATTTTCCAGTGAGCAGATATGCCTCAACTTCTGAAGTATTCCCCTAAAGCAGGGGTTCTCAGTGGGGAGTCACTTTCCCCCTTCCCCTCCAGGAGACACTTGACAATGTCTGGAGACATTTTTGGATTTCACAGTGGGGGTGGGGATGGGGCTTCTAATGGCACCTAGTGAGTAGGGGCCAGGGATGCTTCTAGACATCCTGCCATGCACAGGATAGCCTCACCACAATCTTCCTGCCCAAAGTGGCCACCAACCCGTGGTGGAGAAACCCTTCCCTACTATTTAACATTCAGAATTTCCTAGGTGTTTGTCATGACATTTTCACAAGTCTTCAAGCCCATCTTACCCCCACTGTATTCCAGTACCTTGCACAGTACCAGGCCTGTGGGCAAGTTCCTGTAGATGTGGTATTATATTTTGGGGGGGGATTCTTTATGGGAAATTCCCAATAGGGTAGTTATGCTCATGCATATGGATTATACATGTTTGAGTATGTATTCTTTTCTGTTACTGATAGTTTTACATTGTTTCTTGTACCAATTTCCATTTGAGAATGGACTGCTTGCTGCCACTTTTAAGGACTGTGCCAAGGACATGCAGACAGTGTCTAGACTCAACCAGAGTCCTGTGCTTCTGTAGCCTTGCTCCTGCTATTCCCTTCTCAAAGGCAAGGCTGTCTTTCCAGGATTGTGATCTATACTTATTCATGTGTGTTTATGAGTTATGTGTTTCTACCTTTGAGATAATTTCCACAATGCTGCTTGTGAGCATTCTAACCCTAGTGTTGAATGAAGGGAGAGAGGAATAGTGAGACTAGGGTCCAACAGAGAAGTTATGCTATCCAGATGCTAACTCAGGTGCTGCTAAATCTTTAAAGGAGTCAAATCAACTATTGGGAACCAGCAGCAACTGTGCACTGTTTTCTTCTGGCATTATTTTCTGTATAATGGGAAGCATATTTTCTGCCCCACATCCCTGGTGGCCTCCCTGCTCACAGCTTTTGTGAGCTAAGTCTGGGATGATGACCAGGAGGCGATTAGAGTCAGCACAAGACATAGAGTCAGCTTTGGGAACTATGATCAGAACAGTCTGAGAAAATCCACACCCTTGAGAACCTTCTTTAGGGCTATTTTATCTGAATATCGAGTGTCTAATCAGAGAAAAGTTACAGAATCTTCTACACATACACACAAAGAGGGAAAAATGTATGTTTTCTTCTATATGCTTTCTTTTTAATCTACTGACTTTGTACCAGGCACTGAGAATACAAAGAGAAACAAAACACACTGAGCACACATTCAAATGGAGAGAGGTCATGGCAAGCCATCATGGCAGCCCCCGTGTGCTGAGTGGGTGCTAAGTTCTTTAGGTGTAATTTAACCCACACAACCACCCTTGGAGATCAGTGCTATTTGACCTAATTTTACAGATGTGAAAACTGAGGCGCAGAGAGATTAAATAACTTGCGCAAGTTCATACACCTAATAAGTAATAGAGGTGCAATTTATACCCAGGCAGCCTGACTCCAGTCTTAACCACTGAGCTACTATCTCTCTTGAGATAGGTATGAAGAAAAGTAAGTGTATTAAAATGTAACCATTATGGTATTTATCACAGATATGCAAGGCTTCTTGAACATTTAACAATCAGTTAATGTTACCCATCACATAAACGGGACAGAACAAAAATCACATGCACATATCAACAGATGCAGAAAAAGCTCTTGGCAAAATCAATACTTATTCATAATAACTCTCAACAAACTAGTAATAGAGAGAAACTTCTTCAACTTAATAAAGAACAACTACAAAAAGCCTACAACTAACATCACATTTAATGGTAGGAAACTAACTTTCCTGGTAAGATCAGTAACAAAGCAAGGATGTGCCCTCTCACCATTGCTTTTCAACATCATCCTGGAAGTCCTAGCTAATGCAATAAGATAAGAAAACAAAGTAAGAAACAAAACTTAGTTTGCAAATAAAATGATTATCTATGTAGGAAATCCAAAAAAAATTGACAAACTCCGAGAATAAGTAATTATGCCAAGATTACAAGTTACAAGGTTAATGTAAAAAAGCCAATCACTTTCCTATGTACCAGCAATGAATGAATGAAATTAGGAATTTAAAACACAATACCATTTACATTAGCCTCCCAAATTGGAATATTTACACATAAATCTAGCAAACTGTGTACATAAAAGAAATGTACAAAATACAGCAGTCTCTCTTTCTCCAAGGTTTGCCTTCTATAGTTTTAGTCAACTGTGGTCAACCACAGTCTGAAAATACTAAATAGAAAAATTCCAAAGACAATTCATAAGTTTTAAATCACATGCTGTTCTGAGTTGCATGATGAAATCTTCTGTCATCCCACTCCATCCTGACGGGAATGTGAATTATGATTTTGTTCAGTGTATCCGTCCTGTATATGTTACCCATCATCTATTAGTCACTCAGTAACCATCTTGGTTATCAGACAGACAGATTACAAGAAAGAGAAAGGTGAGGGTAGTACAACAGATTTTGAGAGAGACAGAGCCCACATGCATGTAACTTTTACTACAGCATATTGTCACAATTGTTCTATTATTGTTGTTTTTAATCTCTTATTGTGCCTCATTCATAAATTAAACTTTATCCCAGGTATGTACAGGACAAAAATATAATGTAGCTAGGGTTTGGTACTATCCATAGTTTCAGGCATCCATTGGGTGTCTGGGAACTTATTCCCCATGAAAAGTGGGGAAACTACCATATATATACAAGATCTATATGAGGAAACACAAATGTTCATAGCAGCTTTATTTGTAATTACCAAAACTTAGAAGCAACCAAGATATCCTTAAGTAGGTCAATGGATAAACTGTGGTACATCCAGACAATGAAATATTACTCAGTGCTTAAAAAAAGGAGCTATCAAACCATAAGAAAACATGCAGGAACCTTCAATGTATGTTACCAAGTAAAGGAAGCTAATTTGAAAAGGCTACATACTATATTATTCCAATCATATGACATTCTAGAAAAGGCAAAGCTATGGAAACAGGACAAAGATCAGTGGAGAGCCAGGGGTTAGGGAGAAGGGAGTGGATAGGTAAATAGGCAGAGTAAGTATTTTTAGGGCAGTGCAACTATTCTGTGTGATATCTTAATGGTGGATACATGACTTTACACATTTGTCAGTTATCCACCATAGACTGTACAGCACCAAGAGTGAACCCTAATGTAAACTATGAACTTTGAGTGATAATGATGTGTCAATGTGGGGTCATTGACCGTAACAAATGTACCATTCTAGCGTGGGATGTTGATAGTAGGGCAAGGCTGTGCATTTGCGGGGGTAGAAGGTACTTGGGAAACTTCTGTACCTTCCACCAAATTTTGCTGTGAACTTAAACCTACTCTAAAAAATAAGGTCTACTTACTTTTTTAAAAAAATGCAACCAGGTGCCAACTTGTCTTCCTCTCTTAACACCTCACCTCATCACCATTATCAACACACTCACACACACACCCCATTCAAATGCAACCAGGCGCACTCCAGCCTCTCTCTGTGCCTTTGAACCACTGATTTCTCTGCTTGAAGCCCCCCACCCCCATACTGCCAGCTTTGGTTTGACTATCTCCAACGTGATTTTCAGTCCCAGCTCAAATGTCATCTTTTCACTGGTAACTCTGTCTGAACCAGATGCTGTTTCTCTGTACTCCCAAATCAAAATCAGAGTTCCTTTTGCTAGACCAGCATTTGCTGCTTTGTACGATAACTCTCAGCTTAAGTTTGTCTTTCACACTGTCCTGTGACATACCAGTGGTTCAAGGGTCTGTCTGCATGGTCCCAAACCTCATACAGATTCTCGCACATAGCCGGTGCCCACTAAAGGTTAGCTGAAATTTCAAGCACTTGAGTAATGAGCTATGACCCAAAGGCATTGCTTCCTATCTGGGTGACCTTGCCTACTTTAAGCTTCAGTTTCCCCATTGTTAAAATGGGAAATAATGATAATAAGGGCAATGCTTATTTCATCTGGTGGTTGTGAGGACTGAGTTAATATAGATGTAAAATTAGCATATGTAAACAAGAAAAAAATAGCCTGTGGAGGAGGTAAGCTTCTGTAGGCTTCTTCTGAATTGCTTTGGCTTCCTCTGCTGCACATAAAAACAAATGATGTCACTGCCTTGCCCTTGCCCACCCCCACCAGTGGTTTTCCATCACTCTCAGCATCACACGCACACCCTCCCTGCAGCCTAATCTGCCTCCCTGATCTCATCTCCTACTCTTGGTCCAGACACTGCGGTAGCCTCAGTTTCCTGCTTTAGGACTTTGCACTTGCTTTTTGCTCTTCCTGGCATACTCTTTCCTCTTGAGACCCACGTGGCCATCTCGTCTACTTCAGGCAGATCTCGGTTGAAATGTCTCCTCTCCAGGGCACCTCTCCTCACCCCCAAACCCTATCATAAGGAGCATCTTCGTCACACTCTACCCTTTTATGGTGCTTGATTGTCTGTCTGATTGATTGCAACACTTATTACGAACGAATTTTCTTTACTGTTTGCCTCTGCCACACTAAAACAAAAGCTCCATGAAGACAGAAGCCTGGTTGCACCCATTGCTGTTTTCCTGGTGCTTAGTGGGCATTCAGTAAATGTGTTGGGAAAATGAATGAATGTATGAACAGATGAATCCCCTGATACAATGGAAAGGCAGGGAAATTATCTTGGGTTTCTTTTGTACCCCATCCTCCAGTTCTGGAAGCTCACCTGTACCCCAGAGCCAAGAGAATGACTAAGAGCATGAGATCTGGGACCACCAGCTCCACAGCTTATTTGCTAAGGCTGTGGGCCTCACCTACTTTGCCTGTACAGTGGATCTAGTCACTCCATCTACCTCAGTACTGTTGGGAGGGGTGAATGAACTGACATGAGGAAAGCCTTTAGCACAAGACTAGGCACATACCTTTGTTAGCTGCTGCACGTGGTTAATACTATATCCTGAGAAGCTGCTCTCATCCTTTCTGCACCCACCTCTTCTGAATATGAAGAAAAGAAATCCTTATTTAAATCCGTGGTTCCTGCGATGGTACAGCATTTGTATCTTTGCCCACGGCCCCTTCCCCTAAGGATGTCTGCCCCCAAATAAAGGTTGTCAAACATTTTAAATGGTATTAAATTGTACAGAAAATGGGAATGCCCAAAGCAGAGAGCCAGTCAATCAGGATTATTTGAGAGTTTCAAAAAGACAGAAGGAAGCCATTATTAGGTTTAAGAATATTGCATTCCCTCTCCCACACAGCCTTTATCTAAATCTTCATTTAATTGGCAGCCTTCAGCACTGTCAGAATTGCATTCTGAGAACCAGGAGAAGTTTTCAAACATTCACGCAATGTTATATGCTTGACTCAAAACAACTCAAGGGGAAAGAACCCTCTCTTCTGCAAGAGATTTGGGGATGCCCTAAAGCTGATGCTATAAGAGTTGGGAAACTGACCTGGAATAAGAAACCAAGACCACCATGTAAGTGTCAGCCAAACATACTGTCCAGAGGTTTTAGGCAGAGACACTTGGACCTGCTGTCTCCCCAGAATCTCTAGGCGACTCTCCGAAGGCAAAAATCGGTCCTTCCTCTATCTCTCAGGACCTCCCCCACTGGCTGGTGCAGTGTAGACAAGAAATAGATGTTTTTGGAATGACTAATGAAAATTTTTGAGGCTTTATGTCATCAGGGGAATCCTCTCTCAGGCCCAAGTGTCTCTGTCTGAGTGATTCCAACCAGAAGCTGGGCTGGAAGAAACCTGATTTCTCCCTGTCCCTCCCCACAACCCCATACAGTTAATTAGCAAGTCTTATCTGCTGTGCTATATCTCATGATCTCTGTGGTATCTGTCCCCTCCTCTTCTCTCTCAGTGCCTTGAATGTGGTCTTCAGTCTTCTCCGGAACTATTGCAAAAGGCATCTGTCTCCCATCCTGCGCCCCCATGCAGGCACAAGCATGCTGATCGCTGGAAAACCCAGACTTGAGAGCGTCTGTCACTCTGATGCTGAAAAATCCCCCCTAGTTCCTGCGCCTCCAGGGTGAAATCCAAGTTTCTCAACATGACATGTATGACATCATGTTTCTTAACCAATCCACCCCCTCCCCGGCTGCTCCCTCCTACCCTGCAGCCCTGCACCCTGTAGCCCTTTGGCTCCAGCCCCATGAGCAATTCTCAGCTTCCCGCAAGCACGAACTGCCAGCTCCCTCCACTCTACGTCTTTTCTCCTGCTGCTGGGTTTGTGCAGGTACATCCAGTCCCATTTTACTCAGTGCCTAATTTCTGTTGCTCCTTCAGGGCCCAAGTCGAATATCTTCCCCAGAAAGCGTTCCTTGGTCCCCGTCTCTGTTCTCCTCCAAAGTTGGACTGGTCTCTCCTGTATGTTCCCAACACACCCGAGGCTGAGCATACTTTTATTTATTTTTTGTGTAAAATACACGAAGGCACTACAAAAAGGTGCAGAAGTCCAAGTATTCAGCTAATGTTTTCCATAGGATGCCACGTAACTGGCACTAAAATCAAGGAGAAACATTATCAGGTCCTCAGAAACCACCCACCCACCCCCTACCACCAACATGCCTTCTTCACAGACACTTGGAAAAACTGTTCAATGGTATCTATCAAAGGTAAATTAACAAAATGGGTTTCCAAAGTGGTTGTACTCCCAAGCTCATTCACACTGAATGGACAATGTTTACTGCCTTTTCTATTTACCCTTCTGAATTAGAACATCCTGGGGTCAGGGACTACCTTTCGGCCACCTGTTTACCCCCAACTTCTACACAGTGCCAGCACATGAATGAAGGAATGAATGAATGAATGAATGAGCTAATGAAGGAGTGGGATGAAGAACATACACTGTCAGTTTGAGCAACCGTTTTGATTTTCTTCTGGTCTTTGTTAAATGTGCCTCTCTCATATGAAACCCACAGTTATGGAATGATTCTGGGATTCCCATCAGAACTCACAAAAGACCAGATGTCCACTAGAGATCGTCAGAGGAAAAATAAAAAGGCTTTAAAGGTCATTGGTTTTAAACAGAAAAAAAGAATTCTAGGTAAAGCAGGCCAGTTAAATTGGTTTGACAGCCAACCTCAGCAGCAGCAGCAGCAGCAGCTTCTAGTATCTTTCTAGATTGGTTCATTTTCCAGGATCTGTGATTTTTAAATGAGGAGAAGGATCAAAGGTCAACCTCACTTCCTGGAGCAGAAGCTTAAGTATGGGCTGTAATCACATCACAGAGCAAACTTCAAACGCTGCTGGTGCAGTGACAGCAACCACCTGTCTATCTTCAAACCAGATGAATGGCTTTTCTGACGTGATGAATCAGGAAAGAAGATGTATAAAGAGCCATCGGTCCTTATTTAACCAAGCTCTTCTCATCTTGTCATGAACAAAAAGCACAAGCAACATCCTGGCCCAGGTGAGAAACAGAATCTACTGAGAACTGCCAAGGACCTGCTATTTTCCTGTAACCTTTCAGAGCCCAGGGTTTCCACCACGACAGGATAGGATGACAAACCAATAATGATTTTCTGAAGCATAAGACTCTCCAGGGAAATGGAGATCCAACTCCACAATCTGATGTCCTCTTTTCAGAACGTAAATCTTGCCTGGGATGCTAGTGATGTTCACATGTTCCAAGAACTTTGCTTTGATGGCTGTGACAGGCAGAGAAAGGCAGCAACAATAGGTTTGCCTGGCAAGTTGTTTCTTTCAAAATGAGAAGTGAAACTAGTAGGCTTAAAGAAGATGAAAAGCTCCAACTTGTTCTGATTGGATGGAACTACCCCTTCCTGAATTCTCAGTCATGTCTGATCTTCCCTCCTGCTTTTCCCTGGACTGACCTAGCAGCCTATCCAACTTTTAATGTCAATAGCCCGTCCTAAATCCCAAGGTCCAAGACCATAATCACCCTCTTGTTGTCCCACTGGAAAAGTCACTTGTCATTGTTTCTCCTATTGAAGGCACTGCTGTAAGAAATGCTTATAGCAGGGAAAACCTGGAGGGTAGAATGGGAAGGTATAAGCCCCAGCTATACTTCCTACAACTGCCTGAATGGCTTTGTTCCAATGGCATATCTACCCTCTCTGAGCCTCAATCTCCCCATTGTAAAGTGGAAAAACACCAGCTCCCTAACAGGGTTATTACAAGTGTTGAGACAATGCACAGTAAGTGCTTTTCTAAGGACCTGGCCAGAGGAATTTAAGAAGATATACCACCCATATACTCTCTCAATAAAATCAAAGTAATATGGAGTTAGAAGACCTGGATTCAAATCCAGTTCTGGGTTCAAACCCTAGTTCTGCCAATTGTTTAACGAAGAAGACAAGTTCCTGAGATTCACTTTTCTTAACTGCACAATGTCTTTCCCAGGCTCCTGATGGTTGGGTGAAGATCAATGAAGAAGGTATATGTGTGTGTGCCCTATAGGCTGTAGACTTCTCAGCTATAAAATGAAGTTAATCATATTCAGAAGCTTGAATTAGACATCACATGTGAAAGTACTTAGCTGGGTGCCTGATATGTAGATAGTGCTCAATAAAAGTTATTTCTTAATTGTTAGAATGTCATTACATTAATAATTACTAGAGCACAAATAGTGATGGTTGTTCATAGTCTCGCCACCCACTAAAATTAGATAAATTTCTATTTCAGGAGGGACAATTTCAAACTGATAGTGTTTCTCTCACGGTTCTCCTGCCAGCAAAGGAAGGAGTCTAAAGAGGGTACCCTTTTCTTCCCCAAAAACCACGTGACAGGTAAAGATCAGCTGCCAGATAAGATTAACACAGAAAGAGAAAACTCATTCCAGCCCAGCAAATTTCAAACCTCAACTTCACGTGTCTCTCCTGTTTATTGTTCTAACTTTTCAACTTAAAATATTTACTGCCCTACCCCACCAGGCTTACAACCAAACTTAGAGAGTACCTCTGCCGCCAGGTTCACCAGATTGATTTTTACACTACGCAAAATCAATCCTGGATGTGCAATTTCTCCAGTGGTTCAGACTCAGAGAGAATGCTTCTTTGGCAGGTTTCATGATCACCAAGAGCCAGGAGAGAGCAGGTTGAGCACAGATGCAGTTTTCTGGAAACCAAGGTTTCCAGAGAGGTAGAAGAGGTAGGGGGATGTGGGAGGAGAGCCAACCAAAGAAAGGTATTAGTTGAACCTCCTCATGCCAACAGTGGAACATTTTGGGGTCCAGCAAATCCTGAGCCCAAATAGAACAGCACAGGGGTTGCACTCAGAAAATCTAAGTAGTTGGGTTAATAAGGCTTTCAGGATTTCTCATGCCAAGTCTGTGGTGTGCAGGCTTCTCCAAGCATCAATTATATGAGCATAAAACTCTCTGGAATAGAGAAAGGGCACTGAGTTCACCAAGCTTGCTGGGATCTGATGGATCTCATTGGCCTCCTCCAGGTCCTCCAAGTCCTCACTACCTTGCTCCTCAGCCACTCTCCAGTGCTTCGTAAACTCCTTCTAACTTTGCTTAATTGAACAGCCTCTGTTTATTAACTCTTTTGTCAAAAAGTAGAAAAAAAAATGTAACCTCACGTACCTCATTTATTACAATTGCTGAAGGCTAGTTTCCACTAACAAAGCCATGCATCCTATTTTACACAAAATTTATTTCTCCCTGAAAGATAGGAGAGCTAACTACTTGCTGGGGGAGCAATGCTGAGGCTCCGAGTGTACTTTCTCAGGGAACATTCTTTAAGTGACTAAGCCTCAGTTTCTTAACCTATAGCTTTGGGCTGTTGCCCAGGAAATGGTCTTTGTTGTGATGACCAAGGCAACAGGATCCCTACACAGTTTCAACTTACAGCACACCAGGCACTGTCTTAAGCATGTTACATGCTTCAATTACTCCTCTCAAGAACCCCAGGAGATAGGGCTTATTACTATTTTCCCATTCAACAGATGAGGGGTCAGAAGCAAAGAGAGTTATGGAGTTTGCTCAAGGTTACAGGGCAGCAGAGTTGAGACTCAAACCCAGGCAGTCTGGTGTTCTTGTTCTTAGCCAATAATTTCTTTCCTTGCCCTTCTTCCATGTCTTCTTACTCTCCTCTCCCCTCCCCATCCCTTTTCTCTCTTACATCCCCGCTCCTTCCTATTGTTGGATCTCTTCCTTAGGTTCACATCTGGTTTTAAGCTCATATATGCCATGCTCTGACCAGCAATTTCATAGGTTCCCCAACATGTCCTAGCCCCTCAGTCTCCTACACTGCTTAAGCTCACTTCCCATTATTTAACTGGAAAGACCTTCTCAAAGAGGACCAGTGACTGGTCCTTCTTCTTGTTTAATTTAGTGCTTTCTCTGTTCCCTTCCTTCTTCACTGCCTAAGACTATCTGTCACCTTCTTCTTGAAATGCCCTATTTTCTACTGTAACATTACAATTCAGCAGATTTCTTCCCCCTCATGTAGTTATCAATGTATCCATCCATCATCCATCCATCCACCCACCCATCATCCATCCTTCTATCTAGCCAGTTCATTTAACAATAATCTGAGTTCAGACCCTCTGTGACCTTGGACAAGTGGCTTTATTTCCCTATTCTTCTATTATTTCATTTGTACAGTAGGAATATTAAAAGCATAGCATATAGGATTGCTGTTAGGTTTAAACAAGCAACAGATGTAAAGAAACCCAGCGCGTGCTCGCTCGCTCTCTAACTGTATTTATATTGGTTCCATTGCTTATTTTCTTCCATTCAATACGCTTTAAAATGTTGGAATCATTTCTGGTGTTTTTCTCTTTCTTCCCCATCATCTCATTCATGATCAGGCCTCTAAAAGTGGCTCTTTCTTTTCCATACTCCCAGTGACTCATACAAGCTTTCAGGCTGGACTTCTTGCCTTGGGTCTTTCCTGATTCAATCCATCTTCCACACTGCTCCCCAGATTAATGTTTCTGAAATACCATTTTCCATTATGTTATTCCCTTCTTTAAAACCTTCACTGGGTCTCCACCACCTATTTTTTAGAAGTTTTTTCTTCTTGCACTTTTTCAAGTTTCTTGTATTTTTCATTATAAATGTAATGCAAGTATATCAATGGAGCTGCGTAAACCAGAGGGAAAAAACAACTCTGAATCCCACGGCATGAACAAAATTGCAGTTAGGATTTTGATAAATTCCTTTCAGATTGCACCCCTCTTTTTCTATATTTAGAGGCTTGTTTTGCTTTGTAGGAATCCTTCTGTACACACAATCTCCTGTTTAGTATTCATTTCTCATTCATATGATTTTTCCATGCCATTATCATCTTTATAACCATCCTCTTTAATGGTTATGTAATATTCTATCGAGCTGCCTAACCAGTTTTCATTTTCTGGAAATCTAGCCTATTTGCAGAGCATTTAGGAGAGTCAGGCGTGTGGCAACTACTTCGTAAGTGTTGGCTATTATTACTATTTCACATACAAGGCATAAAACATATACAGTATGCATATATCATTTAATAAATGCATTTTTGTACATCTTTTCCTGTATTTACCTCTGTTTAACTTCTCAGACGTATATTACTGCCCCAAAGTGCATGACTATTTCTATGCCTTTGGATACCGTATCAGTCCATTTTCATACTGCTATGAAGAAATACCCAAGACTGGGTAACTTATAAAGAAAAAGGTTTAATGGACTCAACAGTTCCACTCGGCTGAGGAGACCTCACAATCACAGTGGAAGGTGAAGGAGGAACAAAGGCATGTCTTACATGGCAGCAGGCAAGAGAGTATGCAGGGGAACTACCCTTTATGAAACCATCAGATCTTGTGAGACTTACTCTCATGAGAACGGCACAGGGAAAACCCACCCCCAAGATTCAGTTATCTCCCACAGGGTCTTTTCCATGACACATGGAGGCTACGGGAGCTATAATTCAAGATGAGATTTGGGCAGGGACACAGACAAACCGCATCAGATACTAACCACAGTAGACACTGACAGCTCACCACCCAACCCCAAGATCCTGTCTCTTCTGGCTTTTCCATCACAGGGCTGGCTCAACTTCCAACTGCAAATACCTACACCTCTTTACTGACTACTTTCTCTGAGGCTGGAGTAGTCCAGTAGTCTCAAAATCAATGCCACCTAGGGCAGCTTTGAATCAATGCCCACCAGATTTGTGGCATAAAGTCTGGAGCTCCCATGACCCTCAGGTGGGATGGCTCAGAAGCAGATATTCCACACTGACTCCCAAAGGTTCCCAGGGGACTTAGGCTTCAGACACCCACAGCAGTACCTGGCTGAGTAACAGACCCTTCGTGTGTTTCCCTTTCCTTCCTTGCCTCACTTTACCACTCCTCTACACTTCCCCTTGGACCAGCTCCCAAGCGAATTTGTTGCCCTCAAATCCTCCTCACAGAACCTGCTTTTGAGGAAACTCAAACTGAGACTGTGACACTGACAGCCAAGTTGCTCACGACCATGATCTGTTAAGTCCTGTCTGTTCATTTCCTTGTCTACATAAACACATCCAACGTCTATCTTCTGAGGCCATATTCTTTGCTGGATCAAGTGTTTACAAGGTTCTCTGGAATCCCCATCCCAGTCATATCAGCTAGGTTTCATTGCCCACATTTCATAGATCTGGTAACTGAGGCACGGGGGTTAAGCAGCTTGCCCATGGCCACACAGCCCTACAGTGACAGAGCTGGGCTTCAAACTGTAACCTTCCCTGGAGACCTGGGCTCTTGACTGTCATGGTGTACTGCAAGGCACTGCCCCACAGCAATATTAAAATCCTTTGGCTAAAATAATACTGATGCTATTAATAACTGTCATCGTTGTAGCTCTGATTCAATTTCACATTGCCTTCACATTCATAGTCACCCATAAACAGCCTCCTCCTTACCCCCTGAACGTGCTTTGAGTATTTCTGCTTCAGATCTGGACTCATGCTTCCCTTGAGCTTAGAACATCATCCTTCCTGTCTCTGGCTTAATTGTAATCCTCCCTTTATCATCTTGATCATTGCTTTCTCCTTCCTTTGCCCATGCCTGCTACTGGCATACCTAACTCTTCCTCTGACTCAGTTTTCTCATCTGTAGATGGAGATGATGATAAGATGCACCTCACAGAGTTGAATGAAAGCATCTATCACAATCCACACTGCATAGAGGACAGGTAAGAAATGGCTTTTATCCATATTACAACCTTGGCCTTCTGTGACCTCTCCTCCCATCACTTCCCATTTCTTTGCCCCATTTTTCACAGACCATGCAGCACCAGTAAATTAAAAGTCATGTGCTTAGGCCGGGCACGGTGGCTCATGCCTGTAATCCTAGCACTTTGGGAGGTTGAGATGAGCAGATCACTTGAGGTCAGGAGTTCAAAATCAGCCTGGCCAACATGGTCAAACCCCATCTCTACTAAAAATCAAAAAAATTAGTGGGGTGTGGTGGCGGGCGCCTGTAATCCTGGCTTCTTGGGAGACTGAGGCACGAGAATTGCTTGAACTCTGGAGGTGGAGTTGCAGTGAGCCAAGATCGTGCCACTACTGCACTCCAGCCTGGGTGAAAGAGTGAGACTCTGTCTAAAAAATATATATATATATATATATAATTTTAAAAATATATATATGTTTTTAAATATATATTTTTAAAAAAACATATTTTTTATATATATATATAAATGTGCTTAAAGCACCAGAAAAATTATTCAAAGCTTGCAAACAAGGCCCAAATAGTTGATGGCACATCCTTTGGTTATCAGTCAGGGACCACCTGAAGTTGTCTAGGAGTGTGCTCTTAGTTCATCTCATTGTTTGCTCTTGAAGATCCCAGACAACGTGAAGTCACCGCTTAAATGGTCAACTTTTGTCCAGTTGAGATGCAAATACTTTTTGTCTAGTAGAACAGAAACATTAACCAGTTTTTATCTAACTCAGCAATCTCATCTTCACACTTCTTTGCTAAATTCCTCACGAATACCTTAGCTTCTTAAACGCCCTTTGAAATAATCATGGCATCTTACTGATTTCTTCATAAATTAATGAGTTAAAGTGTATATTTACCCAAGAGTCTTGGTTTTACCTTTTGAAAAATTATGCATGAATACTGGCTTGCTGTATCTTTTCACAGACCCAGCTTCAGATTCTAGCCTCCTAGTAATAACGCATAAGGTAAGGATAAAAATCCCTGTGTGTGCTGGGTGAGTATGCAGCTATGCATTTGGATCAGGGTTTTTCACCTCAGCACTACTGTATTTGGGTCAGGATAACTTTTTGTGGTGGGAGCTGCACTGTTCATTGTAGGATGTTGAACAGCATCTCTGAGCTCTGCCCACTAGATGCCCACTCCCCTCCCCAGGTTGTGACAAACAAGCATGTCTGTAGATATTGCAAACTGTCCCCTGAGGGTTACAACCCCCCTTGCCCCAACAGTTGAGAGCCAACGGTTTAGACTACACTTTATAAACAAGCAACATGGACAGATGTCAGAAGGATCAGCAAATATTCATAGTGACACTCAAAGAATTATTCTGGATGGAGTTGAAAACCCAATGGAATGTGCAAATACAGATTTCTGAGCCTGCCCCCAGAGATGCTCATTCTGTAAGTTCAGAGGGCAGGATTTGCAGTCCTAACAGGCTCCCAGTTGGTCCTGGAGCTGGGTGAAGGGTCCCACTGAAGCCCGTACTCTGAGATCTGGCATCCTAGCACCTTGTTTTCAGAAGTGTGTCCTGTGAATTAGTGCCTGAGACCCACTATGTACAAGAGTTTCCTTATCCTCAGGGGTTTGGGAAGAGCCCTCTGAAACTGAAACACACACTGCAATCTCAGAGACTTTCATCTGGGAAAAAACAAAACTCACTTCTCTCAGTTACTCCAGAGTTTTCCAAAATATTAGTTTATACAACTAATTTTTTGATTCGACTAATTTGTTTTCCCCAGAACCCACATTAACCTCCCATGGAACCAGTATCTCTTCAGGACACATTTTGCAAAATGCTGTGCTGAAAAACTGACCAGGGAGGACTGAATCAGACACTCACGTGGCTTTGCATTGATCTCCTGTTGCTACCTGGGAAGGCTTTAAGAATCAGAGGGAGCCCAGCAGACTTCTGTCACCCGGGAGCTGGCTACCTGGGAGCCCAGGTCTCAGCCAGAGCCAGTTCAAGTACTGACTTCTGCCCCAGCCCAAAGCTTGGTTGCTTCTACAGACTGGAGACCTACGAAGACACGTACAGCCCCTCAGCTTTGCCTCCATAAAGCATCCCCTTCCAGCACCACAAACCAGTTCTCTGGGGACCAGGTCTAGGCTGCTTTCCTTGGTTCACTGTGCACGGCTAATGGCTTTGTCACTCAGCGTTTTAAACATGACAAAGGATAGAAATCATCAACCCATAAGTGAGGGCAGAGAGTACATTCCATGGTTAGGGGACCTGAGAATCAAAGGAACTCCATAGGGGGGTGATGGAGGGCACTGAGGGAGACACAGAAGGCAGGGGTGGGAGCAGTTCAGGGGGCCTTGATTTGCAGAGTGATGAGCACTGGAATTAAGAAGTGAGAGCTCCTTTCCCAGCCTTAGACCTTAGATTGACTTCTCATTACTAGGCTATTGAATTCTTCAGCCGCACCAGCCAAGGGATGCCAAACATTCATGTTAATTTGGGTAAATCCTAAATCCTTCCAGCAATCTGCTATCAACTTGAGTACAATGACAATTAGCATATCAATTAGATTTCTCTCCTCTCTCTCTCTCTGCCCCCATCCCACCTCCATGCCACTCCCATCCTAAACCACTTACTACTTTTAAAAGTCAGCCAAGCCTGTAATGTCAGCTACTCCTGGAGGATCACTTGAAGCCAGGAGTTCAAGACGAGCATGGGCAACATAGCAAGACCCTGTCTTTAAAAAAAAATTTTTTTTTTTAATTAACTGGGCCTGGTGGTCCATGCCTGTAGTCCCACTTAGCTATTTTGAGAACTGAGGCAAGGGTGTTGACTGAACTCAGGTGGTTGAGGCTGCAGTTAGCTATGGTTGCACCACTATACTCCAGCCTGGGCAAGAGAGAAAGACACTGTCTCCAAAGAAAAGTCAATAACACTAACACATCTCCTTTTCTTCAGTCTCTGAGAGCTTTGCAGCCAGAACTCTACACCAGGGTGGGTTACTATGGGAATAATAACCAGTGAGACAAAAGATGGTTCTTAATTCACTTTACAAATCAGCAGAACAAAAGGGAAGAACCATTGCTTTATTTCCAATAGGCCAAGGTGACCTCCAACTCCAAATAACACAGGTTGCTTTTAATGAATGAAACACATGTAAGAACCAGTGTAGCCAGAAAGAATTAGACCCAGACATCCTGGGTCTTAATCCTGGCACTACCACTTGCCAGTCCCAAGTTTCTCAACATCTTTCTGCCTCCGCTTTCTCATCTCAGTAGGCTGGACAATGGGGATCTTTTGAGGAGTCGCTGTGTTAATATAAGTAAAGCAAGTAGAACGTCACCAGCAGCAGGTGGTGAACAACTGTAAGACAGGTTGTGTGTGCTCATGAACAAACAGGAGCCCTGAGGATGACCTGCCCAAGGTTTGCTTGTTTTTCTGTTCAATACCAGTTTTACTGAGACATATTTAGCATACTATAAAGCTCACCCGGTTAAGATATATGATTCCCTGGTTTTGGGTATATTTACAGAGAGTTACGTAATCACCAACACTATCTAGCTCTAGAGCATGTTCATCTTCTCCAAAGCAATTCTATACCCATTAGTGGTGACTCCCCATTTCCTCCTGCCCCAGCCCTAGACAGCTTCTAATCTGCTTTGTGTCTCTATGGATTTGAGTTTTCTGGACCGTTTGTTCCATTTCATGGAATCATACAACATGTGGCCTTGTGTGTCTGGAATTGTCTTGAGTTTGAATCTCAGCCCTAGAGTCCTAAAGCTTTATTAGGTTCTTTCACTAAGTTGTCCTGAAGTTTCCCCATCTATGAAGTGGGATTAAAACTATAGTAGATATCCTACAGAGTCATTATGAGGATTAAATGTGCTGATTTATACATCTGAAGTACTCACACCAGGCCTGGTTCAAAATCAGCGCCACACTGATACCAGCTACTATTACTGCCACTGCTACTATTATTATTCCTCAGTTCCCCCGTCCCAAAGCATCTGACTGGTAGTGGGAATCCACAGATAAACGGAACAAACAGAGAAAAGAGGTCTTGCCTTACTTAATGCACAGTCTGACGGAGACCGTACGATTAGGAATCTGGCTTAAATGAATACAGTGAAGTCTCATCATATGCACATTTAACTAATGGAAAGCCAGC
Organism: Papio anubis; assembly: GCF_008728515.1. Classification (NCBI taxonomy): domain Eukaryota; kingdom Metazoa; phylum Chordata; class Mammalia; order Primates; family Cercopithecidae; genus Papio; species Papio anubis. Next base: position 7,358,846 of record NC_044993.1, read on the forward strand.
TCTTCCACCAAAAAGAGAGAGAAAAAGAACAATGTAAATACTGCAATTAAATGCTATAAAATTATATCTTGCATATATTCTTTATTATGCTGTGTACATTACTGCATGCATTATACATTGTTCCATATTGATTACAATATGGGGATGCATACACTAAACCATGCCCACTGCACACTTTAATGGGTAACTTAAAAGATTTCAAGGTTAATGACAACTGTGTTTGCCTTAAACCCTGACCTTATAGTCTAACCTCTGAGTTAAATGCAACTCTATTGTGTGTCAACGACAATAGCAATTCAGAATGTTTCCAGACGAATTAAATCAGCCAACAAGTTGTCCACTGAGTTAGGTGTTAGGCTGCAATGGGTCCCAACTCATCAACACCCATTAGCCAAGCACCATTTTTTTTTTTTTTTTTTTGCCCTCCACGAGCTGTTAGCTTCATTTCAAAAATAAACCACATAGGGGTGTCATAAGGAGTTGGTGAATGGAAGAACTGGGTTTGGGAAGTAGATGGAAATAATCTCTCACCCTCCAGCCAACAGGGAAGGCAAGTGCCATGACCTCTCCCTGTTGCTGTCGACACCCTTGCCTGCTTTCTCATTCTTCCTGGCACTCATCACTCTCCTGCAGACATCACATACCTAGCTGTTCATTTTTTTTTATTATCTCTCCCCCAGCCACTACATAAGCTCACGAGGGCAGGGGCTTGGCCTGTCTTACTCATTTCTGTATTCCCAGTGCCTAGAAAAGTGTTGAGCAGTCAGTGCTGAGTAATATTTGTTGATAAATGACTTAATGCGTGAATGAGGGTAACTGTTTAGACAGCCTCCACTTTTCTCCTATCTCCTGTCCCTAAAACATCCATAGTTCATTCCTTTGACCTCAACTGGCTTATTTACTCAATGTTGAAAAGTATTGAGAATATATCACATGTCAAAGATGAGGCCCTAAGGTAGCATTCTAGGGCTTTGGCATACTGGTACCATCTAGTGGGAAAGAGAATATCTGCAGGTGGGTGCTTAACCAAATTCAGAAGGTTTTAAAAACTACTGCTACCATGGCCGGGCGCGGTGGCTCACGCCTGTAATCCCAGCACTTTGGGAGGCCGAGGCGGGCGGATCACGAGGTCAGGAGATCGAGACCATCCTGGCTAACACGGTGAAACCCCGTCTCTACTAAAAATGCAAAAAATTAGCCGGGCGAGGCGGCGGGCGCCTGTAGTCCCAGCTACTCGGGAGGCTGAGGCAGGAGAATGGCGTGAACCCGGGAGGCGGAGCTTGCAGTGAGCCAAGATCGCGCCACTGCACTCCAGCCTGGGCGACTAAGCGAGACTCTGTCTCAAAAAAAAAAAAAAAACAAACAAACAAACAAAAAAAAAAACTACTGCTACCATAACTCTTTCTGTTACCCATCAGCTCTACTGAGGAAGTTTCCATTCATGCATAATGGTGGCAAGAGAAATCTCGTATATTCACGCCCTACCCAGGGCATATACGGACAGTCCAACAACTTGCCATACATTTCCATTCTTCCTGCTATGATGCTTCCCAAGTCATGGCTGCTCCCCGTGACAGCAAAGACTCAGCAGGGAAGCACAGATAAGTTAATGATGGCAGGGGTCACTCCTGCCCAGCAGAAGATAAGGGCAGGTGAATACACCCCCAGCCAACTATTCTGCAGAGGGGTCATTGTGAAACGAGCTTTACACAGTGCTTTTGTAGAGACCCAGCAGCAATGAGTCAGTTTCCCATGACTGTGACCAGCTCAATGACACATTCACTGTTGGCTTGCCGGCTTTCCTTCTTCTTGGTCTCACTCTCCCAACTCGCTCACTTATGGGCCTTGAGATCATTTCCCAACTTAGCCCCCTGAACCCAATTCTGTGTCTCTATTTCTTTAGAGGAATTCAATCCAAGAGAGTGTTTAACCACGAGATACTTTTGGGTAGCAAGAGTGCCTTAAAAATTGTAGTCCAGATAATTATTACAAAGCTAAATTATTCCTATGTTAGAGCTAGTCTGAGAATTATGTTCCATAGTTGAATACCAACATCTTTACCTTGATACAAGTTAATGTGAATAATCTCATGATATGTGACCCTAAAGAAGTACTATGATTTTCATGGCAACTAAGGCCAAAGAGAATGCCTGGTCCCCTTCGCTGGCCTCTGCCCTATCCCCGTCTAAACAAGCTTGACCAGCTGGTAAGGGAGCTACTGGTTTAGATTAGTGGTTGGCAAACAGCAGCCTGAGGGCCAAATCTAGCTCTGCTTGTGTTTGTAAATAACATTTTATTGCCCTGCCCATTCGTTTACATATTGACTGTGGCTGCTTTAATGCTACACTGATAGAATTGAATAGTTGCAAGAGAAACCAGCTAGATATCTCATTACAGAAAAAGGATACCTACCCTGGTTTATATCATTGGTTGCCATGTTTATAAGTTCCCAACAGTAAAATTTGAACACAAACAAAAAGTAGAGAGTTGACAAAAGTTGACCAACAACACTTTATCAGTAAGGACAAAAACGCCATCGAGGTATTACTAACTTCACTTCACAAATGGTAGCACATTTCATCTCTACACCATAGAAAGGCCATTCCATCAGAACAAAGAATCCTCTATCCCAAGAGAGGGTGGTGGACAAGCTCAGAATAACTCTGTCTATCACTCTATCCCATTTGAACATTTTTCTACAGCACTATCACTACGCAAAACTACCATATTTATTTATTTTTCTTGTTGATTGTCTTTCTCCGCTATGAGAACACAAACTCCAAGGAGGGAAGGCAATCTTGTCTTTCTTAATCACTGCTGCCTCCCCCAATGCTGAGAACTGTGCTTGAGATATTGTCTTCCCTCAGTAAATATTTGTTAAATGAATGAGTTAACCAAATAGGGAATGCACAGATAGGCACGGCCACCGAGTGGCGGGACGGTGCACAGAGTGGTGAGGACCCTGTCAAAGGGGAGAGTGTCTGTCCACCAGAACGGGCTTGGAGGGCAAAGGCCATGCTCTTGCTGCTCTGTGGCCAGTATGGAAAACGGAGCTGGGTACATAATAAGCACTCAATACGTGTTTGCTGAATCAATGGCAACCCTCACTAAAGCACTTAAAAGGAAAAAACACTGGTCTGGTAAGACAAAAATAAACTTCAAGTTAGATTCAATCCAATTGCCACACCGTATAGATCCATGTGTCTCTACATAGCTACAGGCTGTATATTTCTTGTTTTCTTTTTGTTTGGGGAAAACATTACAAAAAATAACTTGCAGAAAGCACTGACTTAGGCAACAGGGTTTCTTAGCACCCCTAGGGAAGAATGCCATCCAGCTGCAGGACACAGCAGCAGGCGGAATTTACCCGCATGGTTGAAGTTGCAGGTGAGCCATGCCCAGGCATCTGTGGGCCATTCTCACTGGGATGTTCTTGCTGGGGAAACCATGCAGTGCAGGTGGGTTTTTTGGCCCTGGTCAAAAGCAAGGACCCGGAGACAAAGAACACAAACGACCCTGGGCTAACCCAGTTCTGAAGGTTGCAATCAGGAGCCCAGACAGGAAGCCCAGGGCCCAGATCCACTTTGAGAGACCAGGAACTCAAATGAGAGGTCATCCCAGGCAGCTATCTTGACTTTAAGGGAGCTGGAGATCAAAATAGACAAAGGAAATAATTTTTATATAATGAGGGGAGTGGGAAAGGAAACTTTTATATACTAGTGCAACATAGAGGAAAATAAATATGCACAGGAATAAAGATGTATGGGTACAAACCATGGTCCCAGTTCTCAGTGACTGTGTGGCCTTGAGCAAATGACTCCACCACTCAGAACTACTTCTTATCATATATAAAATTGGGAATAAGAGTCGCCTCTAAGGGTTGCAGGAAGGATTCCAGATAACATGGGTAACTAGTGCATAGCAGCTACAGTAAATTGTGGTTACATGGAGGGACTTTAAAAAAGTACTTATGGCACCAGTGCACACATTCGTGCACACACACACACACACACACACACACTGCCCTAATAGAGCCTCCTGGGAACAGCTGATGGGCACATACATTAAGAAGATGAGATCCCAATTTTTTTAGCAAAGACTTGGAATCAACCCAAATGTCCATCAGTGACAGACTGGATTAAGAAAATGCAGCACATATACCCCATGGAATACTATGCAGCCATAAAAAAGGATGAGTTCATGTCCTTTGTAGGGACATGGATGCAGCTGGAAACCATCATTCTCAGGAAACTATCGCAAGAACAGAAAACCAAATACCGCATGTTCTCATTCATAGATGGGAATTGAACAATGAGATCACTTGGACACAGGAAGGGGAACATCACACACCGGGTCCTATTGTGGGGAGGGGGGAGGGGGGAGGGATAGCATTAGGAGATATACCTAATGTAAATGACAAGTTAATGGGTGCAGCACACCGACATGGCACATGTATACATATGTAACAAACCTGTACATTGTGCACATATACCCTAGAACTTAAAGTATAATAATAATAAAAAAAGGAAGTTGAGATCCCACCAGATCAAATGATTTTATGAGGCATGAATCCCCAGGCGAACAATCTTGGGGGACCTACTAATATGGGAATCGGCAAATCCTCCCTGGGAAGCAAACTTTATTTTTTTTAATGTCCATGCATTATAAAATACACAGTCATTTCCCCCCTTAAGCTAGTCACACCCTGAAAGCCAAGGCCCCCATGATACCTTTAGACCATAAACTTCCTTGGGGAACAGGTTGAAAAGTAATACAACCTACATTTCTTAAGCATAGGATGGCATCATTAGCATACACTTATTTAATTCTCACAAAAATCCTGCAGGGCAAGCACAGATTTTCCTTTTTAGTTGTTTTAATACAGGGAAAACAGACAAGGAGGGAAATGAAGTCACTTATCTGAGGCAACCCAGTGTGTAAATGGCTGGGTAGGGATTCAAGCTCACTTCCAAAGGGCTAGGTCTCCCTAATGCCCCTAAGCAGTCCAAGGCACCAGCAGCTCTGGGTCCAGGCAGCCTCTGGCTCTAATTCTGCTCCAGCCCATTTCCTGGTGAGGGCCAGATTGCCGTGCTCACCTCTGGGTTCCCAGATTTGCAGCATTCTTCATACTTGGTAGGTATTCACATTTAAGGGAAGAAGGAAAAAAAAAAAGATGGCAGAAAGAGGGAGGCAAGGCAGATGAAAGGAACCAAAGGAGGGCACAGCAGCCTCTCCTCCCTTTAGTCTATTTCAGCCTCTGCTGTTTCCTATTGTAACAATTACCACATTTGTAATTATTTCAACTACTTACTTGTTTTTAATCTGCTGCTCCCACAAGACTGTAAGCTCCATGAGACACGGATTCGGTTCATCTTGTTTACCTCTGAATTCCCTAAATGCTCAATAAATACCTTCTAAGTGAAGACACGGGCCCCAGGTGGACTCGCCCACACACAGACCCAGGTGCAAATCCCAGCTCGCCACTTGTTATTCTGTGATCTTGGGCCAGTTCCTTAAACTCACTAGTTTCTTCATCTGTTAAAAGGGCACAGTAACTATACAGACCTCACCTTCTGAGGATAAAGTACCTAGGAGAGTGCCTGGCATACAGCACTCACTAAATATCTTTGTTGAGGAAAGCAGGAAGAAAAGAAGGGAAAGACAGCAGGAAAACAAGATAGACACGTTCAGAATCAATACTGCCACAGAACGCAATAATCTTTCATACTGCAAAAATATGCAGAACTGCAAGAAGCAGAGGTACACCCTCTGTTTCTCATACATCAAACTTCATTCAGTGGCTGAGTCAAACTCACTAAGTATTTTTACAGGGCCCGCTTAGACAGCTGTAGAATCCTGGCCAAAGGACCTGTTTCCTTGTAAGTGATAATGATTTAGATAACCTGCATGCATCTTTGCAGCAAATTAGACTTCCCTGCATTCTAACATCTTTTTACTCACTTGAACCTCCAAGAAACCTGGTCCATTTTACAGATGAAAACATTGAAGCTGCTTGCTGAAGATCACACCACGAGTGAGGGGGTGAGCTAGAAACAGGATCCAGGTCCATGGTGTGCTGGAGCCAGTTAGTATCAGGTTGCAAGAGCCCATTGTTAAATTTTTAGGAAACCCTCAGGTTAATAGATTCAAATTGCCCATGATGGGAGTATTTACACCACAGAAATTGGCAAGAGCTACAAATTACTTGGTTGTATCTCGGTTTGGGTTTTGCTTTTTAGTTTGGGTATTTCTTTAGAGTGGCCCCGTTGTTAAACATTTACCAATATACCACTGCCTGGCACCCAGTTGAATATTCTCCTACTATACCAAAAACATAAGTCACCAAGGCTACACCCAACATGCTGAAAGAGGCTCATTAGCATTCACAAAGTGATTGCTGAGGGTAGGAGATCACTATTTGCTTCATGTAAGAATTATTTCCATTGCTGCTGATGGAATGTTCAAGAAACGATTAAAGGGCTTGGCAATGTTTCTCTTAAATATCTTGTGCATGAAAAGTCTCAGAGATTGGTTAATTATAGGGGCTGCACCTTGGTCACTTTATTCAAGGGCATTTCCAGGCCCCACAGTGGCCATCCCAGATGCAAGCATGGACTGGATCTGCTGGCAATACTGTAATGCAGGTCTTAGGTGCCTCTCCCAGGAACCTTCTGCAGCCTGGATTCCACTCCCATGTAGAGAAGCCCTCAGACCGACCCTGTTTACAATGTCTAACACCTGGTCTCCTTGTTTGACTCTTCCTGCCAATTGGAAGAGTCAGAACTCAAGCTGGCATCCTTAACCTCTCCCCGGTCCTGCCATCTCCATACCCAGCCACCATCAAGGCCTGTCAAGTTATCCGCCTATATGTCTCTTGGATTATCTGAATAGGATTTAGTCCATTCTCGCATTGCTATAAAGAACTGCCTGGGACTGAGTAATTTATAAAGACAAGAGGTTCAATTGGCTTGCAATGCTGCATGCTGTAGAGGAAGTATGGCTGTAAAGGCCTCAGGAAACTTACAACCATGGCAGAAGGGGAAGGAGAAGGAGGCACATCTTCACACAGCAAGCAGGAGAGAGAGGGGGCACAAAGGGGGAAGTGCTATACACTTTCAAACAACTAGGTCTTGTGAGAATTCACTCACTATCACGACAACAGCAAGGGGAAATCCGCCCTCATGATCACCTAATCACCTCCCACTGGGCTTTACCTCCAACATCAGGGATTACAATTTGACATGAGATTTGGCTGGGGACATAGACCCAAACCATATCAGTCTACTTCGCTCATCTGCCCCATCTCTGTACCATCATTCCTGAATCCAGCGTCCCATGATCTCAGCCCTAGACCAGCCTTTCCTTTCCATTTTTACCCAGCTCCAACCCATTTGCTACCTGTAGCCAGAATGCAAATCTGATCACGTCACTCTGTACCTTTCCTTCATTACCCTCAGTGGCTGCCACTTGCTCTGAGAAAAACACCAATATCCTTGCAGTGGTTGACAAGGCCCCATTGACTCTGGCACCTCCCAGCCACACTTCACACCACTGCCTTGGCTGTGTGGTGTTTCCCCTGAATAGAGGCTTCACCCACACTGTGTCTTCTTCCTGGAATGCCTTTCCCCACCCACGCCCTCTATTGTGTCTTTGTCTGGAAGCCCTACTGCTCCTCCAGATTTGGGCTCCAGCATCAGGTTGTCAGGGAAGCTGCCCAGATCCTTCATCTGCCTCTGATGTCCTTCTTGTATTCATTCATTCATTTGTTCATTCATGTTTGCTGAGTATCTACTATGTGCCAGGCACTGTTCTAAGCCCTGGGAGTATAGAAGTGAACAAATCAAGCCACAATGTGTGCCACAACGGAGCTTATAGTCTAGTGGAGGAGAAAGACAAAGAACACCTAGGCAAAATATTTAGGATGGCATGACCTCACACAGCTGGGCTTCCTTCCCTCATCGCGGTTGTCTCCATCTTAAATTATTCATTAATTGCTATTGATCCTTCCTGCCAAGCTGTGAGCCCTGAGAGAGCAGAGACTCAGTCTGCCTTATTAGCAGCTATATCCTGAACACACAAGTGGTGCTTGGAACATAGTAGGTCCTCCACAGAGATCATAGGTATTTACTGGAGCCATTTGGTCTCAGGTGAATCTCTCTGAACTCAAGTTGCTTGAGTGCTTGGGGCCTGGGAGGAAAAGTCCCTAATGGCTGAACTTCTCAGGCCCCCCCTTATATGAGAAGACTCCCAGAAGCCTCTTTGACTGTAACTTTAAGTTAGATAAAGAGTCAGGAAACTTTTTCTCTAAGGCATTAAATAGTAAATATTTTCAGCTTCGGGGGCCGGACAGTCTCAACTCTGTTGTTATAGCACAAAGGCAGCCATAAACAATTATATAAATGAATAGGTGTGGCTATCATCCAATAAAACTATTTATAAAACCAGGCTGCAGACAGAAATTGGCTCACGGGCCATAATTTGCAACCCGAGTTAGATGATCCCCAATGCCCAACGGCTGATGGCAGTTGAGGAGGGATACTCCGCTCAGTGTGAGTCAGCCTCGGTTCTGCTGGCAGTGTCCAGCAACTTTCCACAGGCCCTACATCAATCAGTCCACACGGAGACAGCCACAGAAGCTCAAGCTTCAGGTGTCTGCAGCCAGCACCTTCTTCCTGCAGCACACAACACAGGAATGCGGTTCCCTAACACCTTGGGGGAAAGAGACATTGGCCTGAAGACCCTGTAAGGCAAGGATGGCGGCTGCCACATTCCTTCCTTCCATTCCCCAGGCTCCTCCAGAGGCTGAGCTCATTTCCGGGCCCTGCCCAGGCATGTGGCAGGGCTGCTGATGGCTGAGCAGCTGCTGCCCTCCGCCCCAGCCCAGCCTGCGTTCAGCTAGGAGACACAGGGTCTTTGTGCCTCTGCAGCAGATCGGGTGACACTCATTGGTGTCTTTGAAACGAGACATGACATGTCAAAATGTGCCTATTGCTAATGTTAATTTTCGAGAATTTGACTTCTGTTGGCAACTGGCAAAGGAAAAACAATCACTTTTTTTAATATGTGTATATGGAGTTATATTTACCCTGATCTTTGGGGTCTGTAGCTATGGAAAACAAGAATCATCTGAGGCTTACCTGCTGGTATGGGGTGAGGCAGACAGATTAGTCTAGTATTTACAGAGCCAGAGAGCATTAATTGTAGCATTAACACTGTGTGTAGAACAGTCGTGGGTGTTAACTGTTAAAACAGATATAAAAACATCACACAAGCTCCAGGACGGTGCTAGGTGTGACAGTGTCCTATGCATAAGAGTACTCGGCCAGGCGCCGTGGCTCACGCCTGTTTATCCCAGCACTTGGAGAGGTGAGGCGGGTGGATCACGAGATCAGGAGTTCAAGGCCAGCCTGGCCAAGATGGTGAAACCCCATCTCTACTAAAACTACAAAAATTAGCTGGGCCTGGTGGCGGTCAACTGTAATCCCAGCTACTCGGGAGGCTGAGGCACAGAATTGCTTAAACCCTGGAGGTGGAGGTTGCAGTGAGCCGAGATCGCGCCACTGCACTCTGACTTGGGTGACAGAGTGAGTCTCTGTCTCAAAAAAAGTACTCTAGGTGACAAAGCTGCAGATGCAACTTTGTCCTGAAGTTACAAAGGTGCTGAATACTAGGATAGTGTTCCCAGAGGCCCTGGCAAGTCTAAGTACAGTAAGTTATTGTGATGTTCTGGTTATGTCTACACCGTGGGGGAGCAACACTCCTGGAATGACGATGTCCAGATGTCACTGTTCTCCAAGGACAGCGATGCTCTTGGTACAACACTACATAGAGCAGGGGTCCCCAACCCCCAGGCCAGTACCAGTCCATGGCCTGTTAGAAACCAGGCCACACAGCAGGAGGTGAGTGGCCCGTGAGCAAGCAAAAGCTTCATCTATATTTATAATGTCTTCCCAGCACTCGCATTACCGCCTGAGCTCCGCCTCCTATCAGATCAGCTGTGGCACTGGATTTTCATAGGAGTTAGAATCCTATGTGAACAGTGCATGGTTAGGATCTAGGTCACATTCTCCTTATGAGAATCTAGTGCCTGATGATCGGTTACTGTCTCCTATCACCCCTAGATGGGACCATCTAGTGGCAGAAAAACAAGCTCAGGGCTCCCAGTGATTCTACATTATAGTGAGCTGTATAATTATTTCATTATATATTACAATGTAACAACATAGAAATTAAATGTATAATAAATATAATGTGCTTGAATCATTCCAAAATCGTCCCCTGACTTCTAGTCCGTGGAAAAACTATCTTCCACAAAACCAGTCCCTGGTGCCAAAATGGTTGGGGACTGCTGACAGAGAGGGTATGAGGGCCTCTATATGATCCCAGGGTTTCAGAGTCCCTTGGCTGCAGATGCATGATGACATTTTGTACCAACACACTGGTGTGCCAGGGCTTGTACTGACTCAGAGCTGCAGTGTGTCACTTCTCTGCATAACTCTTACATCTGAAGCAATGATCTGGGTGCTGTGTCTCTCTGGGTGCCGTGTCTCTCTGGGTGCTATGTCACTCTGGGTGCTGTGTCTCTCTGGGTGCTATGTCACTCTGGGTGTCCGTCCAGCAGTGCTGCCAGTAACGTGCTCAGGAAGGGGCAGTCTCCTTGGTCATGCTGTTCCAAAGCACACATCCATGGAATTCAATCACAGGGAATGAGAAAAGGCCACTCCTTGCCTTTTCAAATAGTCCATCACTGAGAAATTAACTGCATCAATTTGATCAAACCTCAACATTTGTGAAAGCAGACGTTCCAAACTCAAAAAGCCCTAGAGGCAAGCAGGCAAAATTAGTGAGCACAGAAGGCTAGGTAGTAGAGAGTGGTGGGGATTGTGGCAAGCTACCGAGGCATGTCCTGCCTAAACAAGGCAGTAGTGACTCAGCCCTGTCAAGTATGGCCATGTGGAAGTGTGGATCTAGGGCTGTCTGACCTGACTTTTTCAGAAATGCTAGAAACCTGGATTTCTTTTTTATTAATGTACAATTTTCAAAACATTTGCGCCAAACAAAGTGCATCCACTGCCAAATTTAGTCTGTGGCTGCTACTTGGCAACCTCTGCCCAGAAGCCAGAGTTGCAGGGTTGGGATAGATGAGTTTCATTACCACCAAGTAGATGTCTCGAGGTTCAACCTGCTAAGCCAGAGGGTGACCCATTTACCTCCACAGACCCTGGCTCAGTCGGCACTTCAAGTTAGAAATGTCCTTTCTTCTCCTCTCCTGCCTTCCCCTAAGCTGCCTCTCTCAGCAGAGAAAGATGACTTTCCACCCTAACTCTAGAATAAGGCCACTGCTGAGTGCCTACTGCAGAAGCAAGAGATCCTACAGCCCAACCATTGTCTGTGCAGCCTGTTCATACCTGGGGAGCCAGGCCTGGGATCCCAGGTGGCTGCAGAAGAAGCAGGCTGTGGGGAATTATATTGGCAACATCCTTCAGGAGGGTCAGATTCTCACAGGTGCATGGGCACCTGGTCGACAGCTAAATAGAAACAATGCCGAAACCACTGGTCACTTGGTTTGATTCTGTCCAGCTGATTATTGTAATTGGATGACAGGTGGATATTTCCCTCTCCTTTTCAATGGGTGTTGGAAAGTGAGTGGACCAAGCTCAGGAGGCATGCTTCTGGGTGGTTATATAAGGGGGAAGGCTATCTCCTTCCACAGGCAGAACTGTTCCTGCCTTTCGGCTGCCTAAAGAATAAAATCAAGTCCAACCAAAGTCAAATGCCAGGAAATTTCAGAACTTCCTCACATTCCATATTGCATTGTCTACAAAAGTCTTTGAAATTCTCCCTGCTCCAATACTCACAGGGAATACAGAGTTGAAGAATGAATTAGAACAGAACGAACTACAATAGGGGAAAAGAAAGAAAGCAAGAAGAAAACTAGTGAGAAAGCAAGAAAGCAAAAGAAAGCTAGCAAGCAAGCAAGAAAGAGAGAGACAGAGAAAGCAAGAAAGCAAGAAGAAAGCTAGCAAGAAAGCAAGAAGAAAGCTAGCAAGAAAGCGAAAGAAAGCAAGAAAGCAAGCAAGCAAGCAAACGAGAGACACAGAAAGAAAGAAAGAGTGAAAAATGGCAGGACTTCTCATTTGAGGATGCTTGTGGCAAATAATGTGTAATAAGGAGAATAGTTTTGTTTTGATGGAGTTGCTACGTTGAAGTTCTTTAAAATGAGCTGTAGATTCAGAATTTTGTAATGCTGTGGATGGAGCCCTCTTCTGGAGAAATTTTTCAACAGGTATTATAAGATCAAAACGCACAGTGATGTACACACTCACTCAGATGCGCACACAGAAACACTGTTGGCTACTTAGATGATATGATTGTCACTCAGGTGTAAATTAAATCCATAGTTTGTCCTTTTCCTTACCTTCCACTAAATATAAATTAACTAGACTCCCCGAGCAATTGTATTTTTGGAAGGAAATAAGGATGTTTTCAAGAACCTAGCTATATTTTACTCTAAACATTGAACTTCAGATTGAGGCTCAACTTACACATCCAAGTGCTGATACTTTTAGATAATGCAGTTATCGGGTATGTTGGTTTGTTGGGCAATTTCACTATAACACATAGAGGATACTTCTGGAAGGAAATAGATTTTACTTAATGGAAAACCCAAGGGCTAAAGATAGAAAAGGGGAGAAGGGAGGGAGGCAGAGTAGGAGCGATCAGCTAAGATGACTGTTGGGGCTTTTAGTATAGACTGTGGAATTACACAAATTCCAGATTACATACTCAGCTTTGCAGTTTATTAAACCTCTTTTGGGACTTGCTAAAAAAAATATTCAGACAGGTGAACTCTATCACTGACTCCTTTTACTACATATTCCGTTTCCCTAGTGCTCTGGAAATCTTACAGGCTGTCATGTATCAACCCTAGGGGGGCAGGGGACAGCACTCTCTTCAACCCTGTGTCTTTTTCCTCATCCAAAAGGTTCTGCAAATAAACACTGCTCTTAAAACATAACATACAAATTTGCAGGAGCACTACAAGACACTGATTCTCATTGAAAATCCTGAAAATCAAGATTCTGACCCCAAGAGAGAACTCCCCACTTTACAGCGAAATCTCAGAATTCCATGGAACATTTTTAGTCACTCCCAAGTGACTGTCCTCCAAGCCTGAACCACTCCCTAAATTCCTAATTCTTGGGGGATTACTCATTCATTGTTAGAACTCTTGGTTAGTTGTAAGTGCTACCCAAATAGGGAGGGGAATCACATTTACCATGGAATTTTTTGCTCATTTCTTTCTTGATTTGTTTCGTACTCATTACTTATCATAGGCAAATTCCAGAGGCCACTTCTGGGACAGACTTCCCTAAAACACCCCAGGGGATAGGAGAGGTGAGTGTTCCACGGTGCCAGCTTCCAGTCATTGATGCTGAGAATTCCTCACCTCCTACCAAAATGCCTAAAACAACAAGCAAGCCAGTAGGCTTACAGAGATTGATGGCTTCCAAAGCCAGACCCAATGCTTTACAACTGTGGTGGAAAAAAACATACAGGCTTGCCTGAACACCACCAGGGCCGAGTGACTAATTTGCTTTATTACATTGTTTTTCCCTTCTGTTTTCTCTCTGCCTCAGGAAAGTTTTGTTTTTACTTGTCGACTCAAAGGCTTCAAGACTTTCCTCACTTTTTTCTATGGCACACAGAGCTCTGCAGTGGAACTTCTTGCCGGTTAACTGGATTGCATCAAAATGATTTTTCTGTGAGGTACTATTGCTACTGGGATATCCATTACTATCCTAATGTGGACATTTGCTCTGATATGCATAACAATTGAAAATAGAAATAAGCCTCTCAGGGCAATCATTTCAATTCACAGCAAAATCTCTGCTTCCTTCGTCTAAATAAATAGAGTGAGCCTTCAGAACCCACCTGTGCCAGCCTGGCCCTGGGTGAGGAGACCCACCAGTTCATTTGCAAAAAGAACCATGCACAGAGCCCTTAGTGCATAAAAATCGATCTTGGGGCCCTGTCACGTGGTCTGTCTTGCTCTAAAGGAGGCATAACTTTGGGCAAGCCCTGGAATCTGACCTGAGGTTGAAACCTGCCAAGAAAAAAAGAGGACTGTGAAGTCCTGGACAACACAATGGTAAGTGCTCTCAGACACCCACAGCTCCCAGAGTGGCATGCATTGCATAGGACATCCTGTTGAATGCAATCCTATCCACTCAGCAGTCCTAGGAAGGCAGCAGATTATTTTACAATGGAGAACTTGGAAGCTCAAAGAGGTTAAACAACTTGCCCAGGATGGTACCACTAGCAGATGGCAGGAAGGATCTGTCTCAATCCTTTCTGTCTGAGGCATGCTCCAAACCGCCTTGCTAAACTGGGGTATATGTACACACATACAGCCTTAGGGATCTTTAGGGTACAGGACATCTGGAAAACTGGTTCACAGCCAGGCTTGGGATCCATGGCAAGACTCAAGATTGTAGAGACCCCAAGATAATCAACCAGCAAAGCCTGGTAGAAAAGGAGCTATAACTGGGCAGTCCTCAATGGGGACTGTATATCCAAGACAGAAACAAGTCAGGAGCATGGGAGCGGGCTCAGCAGTCAGGCACTTGAATCTCCCCTGGTACTATCACCCATCACTGCATTTCTGAGACGTTAGCCCATTTCCAAAGTCTAACCCCAACATTGCTCTAGCAGTGTCTCCCGTTAGAAGGCTGCTCCTGTCTCCCCATCCCAGACAGTCCCTACCTGGGACCCCAACTCCCTTCCCCTCCCTCTCACCCGAAAACTCACACCTGAGGCTCTACCCCAGCCAGGAACTCAACACTTATTCCTAGCACCCTGAGGCACTCCCTGTCTCTTTCCCTCCTCTCTGCCCGGCCCTGCCCTGCCCTGGCTCCTATCCACCCACTTGAAGGCTGCCAGCTCACTCCAAGTCCCAAAGCCTGCCAGAGAGGCGATGGGGGACTGGATTGGGTGCTCTCCGAAACCACAGGCCCCCGAGCAGCGCTGGGCGTGCCCCCCACAGCCGCCAGCACCCCAGGCCTGGCCTCGGAGCGCCGCTTTCCTGCACTCAAACTTCCCGAAATCTCTGAGATGCAGAGGTGATTGCAGGCTGACCGCGTCTCCCTTGCCCCCTCTCCTGGTTGGCGGGCCCTTCCCTCGCGCCGCAGCGCTCGGAGGGTTAACAGGCAGCTGCAGCCCGGGTGGGCAAGGCTTGAACTTTTCTCTGCGCTCCGCTCCCGCTCAGGGAAGGCAGCAGAGGCGGCAGCCCGGGATCAGGCCGGAGCTCCAGCTGGCTGGACAATAGGGGTGCGGGGGGCTGGGGCCTGCGCCCTGGCGGGGGACGCGCTCCGGCCCTTTCGGGCCCGGGTCTGTGAGCAAAAGGACCCCGATGCGGGTGCGGCCGGCGCCGGCGCCTTTGAGCGACAGCGGCAGCCGGGCTGCGGCTCTCTGCTGCCCCGAGGCGCCTTCCAGCGCGCAGCCGGGCTGTGCCAGGGGGCCCGGGCGCCCCGGGAAGTCGGTGGTGCCTGCTCGGCCTCTCCAGCCCCGCAGCCCGCAATCCGGACTCGAGCAGCGCTTCCGCCGCTGGGCGCTGGGCTGGGTTGGAAACCGCGGCTCGTTGGAGTCGCCTCCAACTGAGTCTTTCTCCAATGCACGGAGCCTCCGGAGGAGGGAACCAAAGTTACCCCACTTGATGTGGGCGAGAATGTCGCCCCTGCTAGCAAAAAAGGACCGGGAGCTCTCTCCTCCTCCCGTGAACAAACCTACACACACACACACACACACACACACACAGGCGCCAGAGTGGAAGCCTGTGTGTGAGGGGGTGCCTAGGATCTCTGGGCTCGGAATGACCTCCCTACCGAGCCCCGATCTGTCTTCGCGCCGCCGCGACCGGAGGCCCCGACCCCCCGAAAGCCCCCTCACCCTGCCCGTGCCGGGCGATCTGAATGCGGAAACGGGGCGCGGAGCGCGCCCGGCAGCCCCTCTTCCCTACCTGGGACAGGAGAACGCACAGAACGAGCGGAGTTCTCGGCTGCATTTTGTCCGACTAGAAGCGCCCGGCGGCGTTTTCATTCATGCACGCGGCTGCACTGAGCATATTTTCCGTGGGAGCCAGGCTTTGAGGAGAGGCTCTGCCTCGCCAGCCAGCCAACTTCCCAAATAGATCAGCAGCAGCATCACGAAAGCATTGGGTAGAGGCTGATGACCAGGACCAATGGCTTTACAAGACGGATTCCTTCATAAGGCTCCCTCGTTTTGCATGGCAGATACGGGGTGAGCACCTCGCGAGGAGCGAGCCCCGCGGAGGTGGCAGCCCATTTGCTTCTTTGGACTGTTGGGGCCCAGCCTCACAAATCACGCTGGGCAATGCCAGCTGATTCCACTTTTCCAGAGAATGGAATTGCACGGGGGACTGGCGGCCACTTCCAGCCTAGTGCAAAAAGATTCTCTTTATTAAAATGTTAATAAGATCTACTCTATTTCCAATAAATCAAATAAAATGACCCCAGCAGTTCCAGCCCTTTCTATGCCTGGCAAGCCTTGGCAGTGGATTTTTTTTTTCTTTTTTCCTTTTTTTCCCCCCATTGTGGCCCAAGTCATGATGGTGTTTGGTGTTTTCCTGCCATCTCACAAATCACAAAGAGGACAGATCAATTCGAGCTTGCAGAAAAAATTCCATCAAGGGGCAATAGATTTTATTAACTGCTCAGGTGAGAGTCTGACTAGCCACCTACTCCACAAATGTGCATCTGGCACCAAAGCTGGGATCTGGATTGGAGAAAACTTCTTTTTTTATGTATGGATGTTACCTTTCAGAAGCTCTGAACTACCCCCAGGTACTCAGAACAGCCGTAGTCACTGCTTAAGGGATTTTATAAACGGGGTGCTTTGGGACTGAGGGTAAGAGGGACATCTAAGTCTGCCTTCCCTAGTAGAAATCTAAGAATATTCAGGGAAGACCTTAATTTATCATTTCCATGCAGCCTTCCTTTAAAAAGAATTTAAGGTGTTTTACATTAAAGGACATTTGTGCAATAGAATTTATGAACCAAAATAGAAAATCTGGGCCAGAAGGAAAAGTTCAGCAAACTGAAATGACAAGCCCAAATTCTAATGTATTTGCTCTGATTTGGATAAGAGCTTCCTGATAGCCAAAGCAATAAAAGAAACATCAGTTACACAGTTTTGTTGTAGAAACATGTAGGCAATGTCTTTCAGCATTATTTTCCATGGGCTAAATACAGGAATAAATGCATTATGTAACATGTAACATAACAGGACACTGAGCAATGGACCATGCCAAGATCCAGTGGACGGGGATGTATTTCTAGCATCTGGCACAGGGCCTGGAACATGGAGATAGCAATTAGTGTGTGTTAAAGAAATAGATGGCTAGACTCAATCAAGATGCAGCAGAAGGTGGGGAGGGACAAGGAGTCTGGAGCCACATCATCTAGGCACAGCCCCCAGATCTGCCACTTACTCGTAAGTTACTCAAACTCTCTGCCTCTATTTGTTCACAGGTAAAATGAAAATACGAATTATACTGAATTCATAAGGTTGTGGTGAGGATTAAGTGATGACATAACCACTGAGTAAATATAAAGCGATGTGCCTTTTAAGATTCCTTCATTGGCTACTGTTTGGTCAGAAGGTTATCTCCTGTGGTCCCAAGGTCATTGATAAAGATGCAGTGATGTCTGAAGCTTGGCTGCTGTAGCCAGCACTGGCCCAACAGATGGCAATGTTGGCAAAACAACCCCCAGATGAAACTGGGAAAGGTGAATCTTGCTGCTTCACCCACTCATTTCCCTGCCTAAATAGGGTCATCTGTCCCGGAGCCTCTGATCAATACAGTCTGACAGATGATGTCACAGATCATGACACTTTGGAATCCATGTGTGTGGAGATCTATCCTCACGTCTCCCTCTGGTTTACCAGGGAACTTTGGAGTCAAACAGGCTTCAAATCAAGGCATCCGGAAATATCCAGACTTTTCTCCATTCCAAGGAGGGCATCATCTTGTCATTCAGGGCCAGTTAAACTGAGCCCATGGCTTAGCAATACAAAGATAGCGAAAGAGAGCAGAGGACAGCTTGGGAGGTGATAAACCACCATGAGGAACTAGACCACAGAAGACGAGGATCTAGCTAGGTTTCTATCTGCAGCAGCTCAGTTAAGGGAAGCACTCCCTCAGAGGAGGGAGTGTCTAAGGCTGCCTTCTAAGGACATTCGGTGCTGTGGATTTTATAGTTCTGCTGGCCTTCTGTGGTCTCCCGATTCCCTTGTCCTTAGTGCTGATTACCAAATATTTCCAATGTTTCCCCTTTTGGGATCATGGTAGGATTGCATTTGCTGGCCCCCTTGTCCGGGAGTGGGGCAGTGTGTGTACATCTAGCCAATGACCCATCTGCAAAAGCACCATGTCCCTTCAAGCCTGGAGAATTTAATTGCCAGTGTCAGACAGATTGGTTTCCCTGGATGTGCTTTTTGCCCCAGTATTTCGCCAAGGGGGGAAAAAGTATTGGGTGAGACAGCTTGGTTTGGCCAAGGGCAATTCTCTGGTTTGTCCTCAAAGTCATCAACTATATATAAAAGGAGGCCATTGGCAGTATGACCAGTAATGAGTTTGTGATGCCCAGGCCATGGAAGACCTCATGAGTCTGATGCTACCAATTAAGATGGATGTCATTTGGTGAAAATCCTGCTGATTCTGTCCCCTGCAAAGTCCTGCTCAGGCATTTGCGAAGGTCCCAGGCTTTTGTTCTGGGCTGTTCTACTGGCAGGCAGAGTGGCTCCAGTAAACCTCACCTGATTCCAGGTGGGTGTGCCCAAAAGGCCAGTCTGCATTCCTTTCTTGCCTCAATCCCCACAGATTGGCTTTTCAGGAGTGAGAGGAGTTGACTTCTGGAGTCTCCTTAGGCATTGAGGCTCACTTCTGTAATCCCACAAGGTTCCAAACATGCCGAGCCTACTAAGGTGGAAAAAGATTTGTCAGAAAGATAAGACCTGAATTGAGATCTTCAGATTCCACCTACATGAGGCAAGTCACTTTTGTACCCTAAGACTCAGTTTGTTATCAATAAAATGGGAATAATAACATGATAACACTCCTAGGACTATTGTAAATATTGATGTTTCTCTTCCCCTCTATCATCTATTCCTCTCAACTTTCAGAGAATGTGCATTTCACCAAACAACAAGAGATCATACTTTGTCCAACAAAAACAGAAGAAAAATTATTTCATTCCAATGATAAAAGGCTTCTGAAGAAGAAATCCGTTCTTCTTTGTTTTGCTTTGCTTTTTATTTAGTTCCCTAATAGGGGTTTTTTGGCTGATGAATTGATTGATGTGGCAAATAAATACTAAAGCTGAACCCTACATATCCCCACTCTGCCGCCTACCCCGTATCATCCCCTGACTAAGCCCCAGCTGCTGTAGCATCTGTGGGCTCCTCGAGAAGCTGTGTCTGCCTTTAGACACATTCGAGGTTCACACCCCTTTTCCAGACGCATCAGCCTAGCTTGGCACTGAAGGAATAATCCAACAGCCAGCAGCTGCCTCCTGTGGGTGCCAAGGGTTGAGCTTGTTTCCTGTCCTTGGCTGATGTTGATGAAGGCATTCCACAGTGGGTGGATGTGGCTGTATGAATGTGTGCATGTTTCTGTGTGTATACGTACAAGCACATGGGTGTGTGTGTGCAGGGGGAGGGGGTGACTGGCTTATAGTCCAGCAGAGATAATGTATTCGAATTTTGTTATGCTTTCAATGTGCTGCTATGATGAGGCATTTGTATAGAGTGGGGTTAATCCAGCTAGAAGCCCTCATGCAACAACGCAGCAATTAGGCGTGTCTGGGGACCTGGATAACTGGGACCTACTTGGACAGCATGCAGGGAAGACCGTATCACACAGCACTACAACACACCTTCATGCTAATGTCTCACCCCCTACAATGGGAACGCCTGCTAAAAACACCCAAGATTAGGACAACGCACCATCTTACAACAAGTCTCCCTGGCTACCAAAGTGCTGACCAAAAGTAGCATTCCTGATCACTCTTAAGCCACAAACACTGCTTCATGTTTCTTCCTGGCCCCTGCATTACTTGACCTTCTGCTACGCATTGTTGCGTGCATTATCATCTCAATCCTTCACTCCAGCCTGCATCTGTGCCCTTTACCCCTTGGCCTTGGGTTTAGCCATGCGACTTCTGTGACAAATTAAATGAAGCAGAAGGGATGAGGTGCCAGTTATAAGCTCAGGTCCCAAGAGACCCTCTGTGTTTTAGCTTGCTCTAGCAAAAGCTCCTACCGATGTCTTGAAAAGAGCATTTGTGGGCTATCCCACTGGTCCTAGGAGGAAAGATGAGCCCCTCATGGGCCCACAGATGCTTGAACAAGCCCAGGGGAATCTGCCCAGCTCAGCTGATTGCCAGGTATGTGACCTGAAAAAAAACAATTGCTTTACATTTTGAGGTGATTTGTTTTGTAGCAATAATTAATGAGTGATTACATCTGTTGGCTTGCTGTCTGTCTCTTCCTCTGGAATATAAGCTCGTTTCTGTATTTTTACTGCTGTATGCTCAGAACAAGGTCTGGAGCATGGCAGGTGCTTAGAAGACTTGGTCTGAGTGGGTAAATTAAGTGGCTTTTGCGTTGAAAAATGTGTGATGCTGAGAGGCCCATCACATGTAGCTCCCTACGATGCAAGGTCTTCTTGCAATAGTCCAGACCAGGACTAGACACAGTGAAGAACATGTGTGAGCCTGTGGGTGTCTGAAGATCTTTTGTGGAGGACACATAGGGTGTGATATCCTTCTGAATTTCCTCGATGTAGGCAGAGCCCACACATCTAAGAATAAGACAAAAAAATACTCCTTCATCTTTTTAGGTTCTGCCCTAATACAGTGTCCTCTGTGATATGTTTAATACAAGCATAACTTCCACACTAGCAATGGAGATGAAACCAGGGGTGACTTTTAGGCCATCTCAGTTAAATTGGCCCAATTGTCTTTAGTGCTTCAGTCCCTCATGAGAAGCAAAACTGGGCATTCAGACACTAATTTTTATTTTCTGAACAAGAAGCAGTTAAAACCCCCCTCTAGGTGTCTCCCTTACCCAAAATTAGTGGCTGGGGTTATTTTTACACAGAGAATCATCTCACTGCCAATTCAGTATGGCAATGATGTTTACAGTGTGGCCCAAGACCGGCAGCATCAGCCTCACCTGGAAACTTGTCAGCAATGAAAATTCGCAGGTAGGTCCAGCCCCTAGTTCTATTGGTTTGGAAATTCTGGGGTGGAGTCTAATATTCTGTGTTTAACAAGCCCTTGAAATGTATACTTTGAAAACCAATGCTCCAGAGAGTTCTCCACTACTCACTCACAAATATTTATTTATTCATTCAAAAAATATCCCTAAAGTCCCTATTGCATATTAGCCCCTAGGTTAAGCAACAGGGAAATAAATTATGAGGCATGGTGTGTATGCTTAAGAAAATATGACTAATTGGGAGAAATGCTGTTATAATGTGCTACAGGGGGTGCTGAAACACAGTCAAGGTAGCCAGAGCTATGGAGGATCATGTGTTTAAGAAAAGACGAGGGGGCCGGGCACACTGGCTCATGCCTGTAATCCCAACACGTTGGGAGGCTGAGGCAGGTGGATCACTTGAGTCCAGAAGTTCAGGACCAGCCTGGGCAACATGGTAAAACCCCATCCTCACAAAAAATACAAAAATTAGCTGGGTGTGGTGGCACATGCCTGTGGTCTCAGCTACTCAGGAGGCCAAGGTGGGAGGATCGCTTGAGTCCAAGAGGCAGAGGTTGCAGTGAGCCAAGATTGTGCCACTCTACTCCAGCCTGGGTGACAGAGTGAGACCCTATCTGAAGGAAAAAAGATAAAAATAAAAAAAGAAGAGACAACGGATCCACTGCTGGTTTCCATTATGTGTCAAAAACCATCATGGGTCTCCACTTTGCAGATGCTGTATTTTTCATATCCATTGATGAGAAAAGAAATAACTGCAAAGGAAAGCTCATAATTCAACCCTTCCTTCTAGCAGAATTTGAAGTTTATTCTTTACAACCGCATTAGGTAAAGGTCCAAAACGACAGCGTCTGTGTTTGTGTCGGGGGTATCATTTATTCACTTGACAAGCAATGCTTACTGTGTGTTTAGATAAGATCTCTTACAATGGCTTCTCAGCCCTCCTGTCCCAATCTGCCCGTCTCTTCTCCCCAAGTCAGGAATCACTGAGCTAGAACAAAGGGAAAGTGAAGAAAAAAAGGCATTTGTGGAAGTGGCTGGTGACCAGAGGGATGGCAGAAGGCAAGGTTGGGCAGTTTAGGGGTTCAGATGAGAACCAGCTTAATCAACCTTAGGAGACTAAACTTTATCCTACTGGCAAGAGGGAATCATTTAAACTGCTTAAACAGAGGTTTAATGTCTAATTTACAGTTTAGGAAGATCATTCCAGCCACATTGGAAGATGGATTGAATTGAGGCCCAGAATTGAGGAAGAGAGACTTTTTAGCAGACTGTTGTACACAACATAGAGAAGACAACGAGAGCAAGAACTCTTTTTATCAGGTTCCTAACTAGTGAGTGGTATACAAATATGACATGGACATCTCTCCTTCTGCCCCACACAGTGTCTGGCACAAAACATGAGCCTACGCAATAGTAGATGAATGAATGAATAGTAGATGAAACTTACTTATGAATTTGGTAGATTTGCTTTGAGCCCTAATTCTTCACCTCTACCTGGATCTAATTCTTGCTTCATCAAAGGTGTAGTGAACATACTGCATTTGACTTTGGGCTTGTCCATTTGGCTTGCACTGGTGAATCAAATGAGATGGAAATGGCAGTGTGCACTTCTAAGCATACATCTTAAGAGCCCTTTGTTCTCTTGTGCCACTGCCATTTCCATGAAAGGAACATTTCCTGGATGTCCAGCTGGTTCAAAAAAGATGAGAAACACGTGAAGCTGAGACACTCCATTCCATCTCACACCTGCAGTGAGATCTGACTGCCCCAGCCTAGGTCAGACCAGTCAAACCTCAGCCAATCCATTGGAATAAATCTTTACTCCCATATGACACAGAGATTGCTGTGATTGCTTTATCCAGAAATAGCTGACTTATATATAAATGAACCCCCTTCTTGGGACTATGTGTAGCTCAGGGAATGGGCAAAAAGCTGAATACTTACATCTAGCATAGATATTTACATGGGTACAGCCAACACTTAATGTCTATCACAAATTCAATTCCTTGATAATTCCTTGACTCACCAAATGGCCCTCTCCTTCTATCCATCTAATCCAAGCTGACTGTCCCCTTGCAAATCCCATTTCCTCTTCAATATTTACTGCAAAGCTACTGAATTTCTCTCTGGTTGTTTTTCTTATGCCAACATGATTGTAAGGCCATCACTTAACAATTACTTGGGAAAATTTATTTACAATGCAATGCAGATTGGTGAATGTTTGCATTGGATAAATTTATTTACAATGTAATCCAAATCTGCCAATGCCTCTAGTAGATAAAATTGTGCTGCTCCTATAAAAAGCAACCCATTCGGTTAATGGTTTCTATGGTCTTTTATGGATAGACCAAGGTCAGGACCACCATAATGAGTTGGGGAAAGTTAATCGGTGGAAGCAAGTTAAGCACAGAAAACTGTATTTTAATGATTCTGAATGTGTGACAGCTGTCAGAATTTAACCAAATGAGACCCAGAAAAGGCAAATAATTGAGCTAGAACAAAGGGAAAGTGAAGAAAATCTGAGGTTCTGTGGATTTAAAATGACAGGTGTGCAATTTCCATTAAGTCAGGGATGATGTCTGTCCCTCTCTCTCGGATGCTCATTGCCTGCACATTGCCTGGCACTGAGCAGACATTTAATAGACAGGAGTGGGATGCATCAGTAAGAGAGTGCAGGTGCATTGTGGAGTTCTTCCTTATTCCTGCAAGTCTGCTGTTTCTAATACTTACATTTGCTGCAGCAAAACAAAATATCCAACAGTACATCTCTTGTACCTCAGCATCCATCTCCCACAGGTTCTCAAAGTGCAGTCCTATTTGGCATCCCCATTCAGTCCCAAGACTCCAAGTGGACATAGAAATTGTCTACACTGGTCCTGTTTCCAATGCATAAAAGTTGAAAGTGAGTATGTTGACTCACTAAATTCTCTCTTAGCGCATGATAGAAAAGGGAAGCTCACCACGGCCCGCAAAGTCTTACAAAGCTCTCTCCTGTCTCCCTCTCCAAATTCATTCCATTTCCACTTCCCCCTTGCTCACTGCACTCTGCCCTTCTCTTGGCTATCAAATCTGTCAAGCTCTTCCCCACCCCTGCACACATTCTAGTCTCTCCATCTGGAATGTTCTTTTCCCCCACTTCTAGGTCATTTTCATCCTCCCAGAATTGGTTTTGATGTCACCTCTTCAGAAGAGGTGCTGTCCCTCTCCAGTCACCCTTCATTGGCTCATGTCCTGGTTGTTTCTTTAGTGTCACTTCCTATCATTTGTCACCATTTTATTTGCTGTTAGCTTTTTATGTTTGTTTCCCTCACTAGAATATGAGTTCCATAATGGCAACTAAATATCTCTTAATTTATGATTGGACTCCAGTACTTAGAACCACAACTGCTTCATGACAAGCACTTAATAATTTCTTTTTTTTTTTTTTTCTTTGAGACGGAATTTCACTCTTGTTGCCCAGGCTGGAGTGCAATGGTGTGATCTCGGCTCACTGCAACCTCCACCTCCCAGGTACAAGCAATTCTCCCATCTCAGCCTCCCAAGTAGCTTGGATTACAGGCATGCGCCACCACACCCAGCTAATTTTTTTGTATTCAGTAGAGACAGAGTTTCACCATGTTAGTCAGGCTGGTCACGAATTCCTGACCTCAGGTGATCCATCCGCCTTAGCCTCCCAAAGTGCTGGGATTACAGGCGTGTGTCACCGCGCCCAGCCTACTCTATTTCTTAAGAAATAAATTAACAGATGATCTTACAGCCAATGAGAGTGGATGGGCCAGTGACTCTCTAAATGCATTAATCTCATCAGGAATACCAAATGGTCCAATGCTCGATGATGGCAGGACACTACCAAGGAACCACTGTGCAAAAATATGGCCAGGAGTAAGAATGCGTAGTTAGAAGGCTCATATTATATAAACCATAAGACCAAGGGCCCAGGGGCCCTGCAGGCAAACCAAGCAGATTACAACCTATTCTCTTTGCCAAGAGCAATCTCCTGTGGGCTGTGGGGCATGCCCTGAGTGGACTGAGGACGCCGTTGTTCCAAGGTGAATCTGGAGAGACTGAGTTGAACCAGGGCACACCCGAGCAAGACATGGTAGAGTATTTTCAACACTATTTTCTCTTACTTGACAGGTCAGGAATTCATCTAAAGCCTTTTCAGAGTGCCAGGTTCTTGTTTGTGTAATGAATCTATTGATTCACTTTTTGTCCCCAGGAGACTCCAAAGATCAGAGAGTGTCAAGAGAGAAGACAAAGAATTCTCGTTGCTTGTCATGGAGCCTCTGGGTGAAGAGACAGGTCTCAGCATATTCCCAGAAGAAGCCCATGGCCCAGTTACTATTCTTTGGGGGGTTAAATGGTTATTTATTCCAGGACTTACTTACTTTAGTATTCTCAGCTAATGTTGCCTTGGATGCCCATAAATTGTCCCTCTCTTAACAAAGAAAGTAGAGTACGACAACACATTCATTCATTCAGCAATTGTTTTTATAAGAAGCAAGATATTGTTTTTAAAAAAAAAAAAAAGGAAAAAAAAGAAAAAAGAAAAGAAGTACATTTCTGGAATCAAGCTAAGTGATTGGTTTGTAGGTTGCCAGTCTCTCAAACTCCTCAGTCTGATTTCCATATTGTTGCCAGGGCAATTTTTAATTCAACCAATAAATATCAAGTGTCTACTATGATCCATGCATAATTTGACTCAGCAGTTTAGTTACAGCAAGTTTGTCCCTGTTCTTTGTGGTAGCTACGTACAACCTTCAGTGGCCTCTCATTGCCCTTAGATTAAAGTCCAAAGACCTAACTTGGCATTCAATGCCATGCATAAAGATCCTATATTGCTGTTTTTCCATGTTAATCTCCTGCAACAAAGCTCAAGTACCAACCATAGAGAACATTCTCCCATTCATCCCACCTCATGTGAGGTAACTTCATTTTCCTTAGAACCTTTGCACCCGCTGCTTCCTTGGAATTATCTGTATCACCTTTCTCCTGTGCAGGCCTAGGTCCACTTCGTGGGCCACAGCTCATCCAGGAAATGCCACCTCCTCCAGGAAGTTGCCCCTGATCTACCCAGGCTGAGTTAAATGCACTTACAACATGTTATTGTCATTTACTGGAGTCCTCCATTGCACCATGAGCTGCCTGAGGTGAAGAACTAAGTCTGATTCTTATCTACATCCTCAGTAAGCTCAGTGGCAAGCACACACAGCACTTCAAAATAACACCTAAGCATTAATAAATGCATGCATGAAAAGCAATCACGAGATGTGTGACATTTATTAAGTGTGAGGCACTTTTCCAAGCACTTTACACTCATGCTTTTCTCATTGACTCATAACCAATCCCACATGAAATATGATTATCTCCTTTCACCAATAACCAGTGATAGGCAAACCTGCCCTAGGGTGAAAGAAACTGACGTAGAGGAGCAAGCACTGACCTGGGAGTCAGAGCACCTGGATCCTGGACCTGTTTCTGAGGCTTATTTTTGCTGCAGTGAAAACAGATCACTGTTCCTGAAGACTTGGTTTTTCTTTCTTGCTAATAAGTACAGCCTTTGGAATCCAACAGCCTAGGTTTAAATTCCACTCTGTCACTTACTAGAGCCAGACTCTGGTGAGTTACTTAACTCATCACTGTTGAGCACTTGCCATCTGCCACGTACTGGGCCACATGGTGGGAGTAACTACAGAAATCATAACTAATGTTAATTGAGAATTAATTGAGTTGATTATTTTATCTTAAAATGTACTATTATATTATTGTTATTATTTATGTAAAATATCATATTTTATTAATTATAATAATTATCATTATAATTAACTAATAGATAACAGTCATTGGTAATCTGCCAGCCACTGTTTTAAGCATTTTTTACATGTCAGATTGTTTACTACTTATGAAAATCTTAAGAGGCCAGTTCTATCACCATTCTCACTTTAAAATGAATAAACTGAGGCATATTGCTAGTGGAAAAGGGGCTTGAATCCAGAGCTCCCAGCTCTAGAACACAAACTCTTGACCAGTATGCCATACTGCCTCTCTTCATCTTTCAATAGAAAGATGAACAGCCCATGTTTCTAGCTTAGTAGAACTGCTAACTCCTGAGTCTCAGATGCCCCTTTGGTAAAAAGGGCTGGTGACTATTTCTATATCATAGATTGTTATACAAATTACATGGCTTGTTCATGTAAAACACATATTAGCCTGTATTATGAGAGGGTTGAATTGGCTATTCTACAGATCCCTTTCAATCCTTATGCTTTATGGAATGTGCCAGAACTCAAGTACCTGTGTTACCCAGCAATGTAAGAAGTTCATATCTTAAGAGAAGAGAATGGTCACCAAGGATTTGGAATCAGCCTCTGGGTGGCAGAACTGGACACCTGCACAGTTTATGGGACTGTTCACTGGACCCAGTGTTTCTAAATATTTCAGACTCTGCCAATTCTGTGGATTCTAAGGCAGGGTGCATACAAACAGTGGTAAACGATCACAAGATAGTAAAATTCTAGCTGATTCCAGGGAGTCATGACCAGGAAGCTACAGGCCTAGAGCCTGGCCACATGGAATGGAAAATCCGGGTTATCTAGTCTTAGTGAGACCCTTCGTCTCTCAATCATATCAATCATAGTCAGATTCTTCACCATGGTCAAAAAGGCTTGGTAGGCACTCAGGTGTCATGAAAGAGGGGGTATACCACACAAAGCAATGATATCGCTAACAGGTAACATGACTGAGCACTTTCATTGTGCCGGGCGGGGGCCAGGTATCATGCTTCTCTATCCTCAGAAAGCAGGTGCTACTATATATATATATATATATATATATATATATATATATATATTTTTTTTTTTTTTTTAGACAGAGTCTCGCTCTATTGCCCAAGCTGGAGTGCAGGGGTGCAATCTTGGCTCACTGCAGCCTCAACCTCTTGGGCTCAAACAATCCTCCCATTTCAACCTCCCAAGTACCTGGGATAATAAGTGCATGCTACCAGGCCCAGCTAATTTTTGTATTTTTTTGTAAAGACAGGGTCTCCTTATGTTACCCAGGTTGGTCCCTTGGGCTCAAGTGATCCTCCTGCCTCAACCTCCCAAAGTGCTGGGATTACAAGAATGAGCCACCAAGCCCTGCCTACAATTAATATTATCATGCTACACTGCCACTCTGCCCACAATATCTGAAAGGTTGGGCAGGGAGCCCATTATCACACAGAGTTGATCAAGAACACAAAGTCCACAGAATAGTAATTCACATATTCTTTCATGTATTCATCTATTCCAACAAACCTTAAAAAATATCAGTTGGGTTTGAGCACTGTTCCAGGAAATAGAACAGGGAATACAGTAGTGAACAAAACAAACAAATATCCCCGACAGCAAGTGTTCTGGTGAAACATGGGCAGGAAAGGAGAAGAGAAGAACAATTATATTTCCACAATTGCTAACACTTACTCTGCAGCAGGTGTAATTCCAAGCATTATGTGTATATCAACTCATGGAATCCTTCTAGCCACTCGACAAAGTCAGTTCTATTATTAGGCTCACTTTGTGTAGAGGAGACAATGAGGCACAGGGAGGTTTGATCCCTTGCCCAAGCTCATACAGCTAACAAGGGGCAGAATCAGGATTTGACCCCATGCAATCTGGTTCCTGAGGTTACACCCTTAGCCAACCAAGTTCCACAGAAGCCCAGGAACAGGATGGCTTAGCTGGCTTTTATTCAGGCCCCAGCATCTCCTCTTCAATGGTGTTGGAAGCCCCTTCTCTTGTCTCTACTCCCTTTTCCGTTTGCCTCCCTCTTTCTTCCTCCCAGCCTTCCTGCTTCATGCAGTTCCTCGAGGCCCATGTGTCCTGCCCTCCTCAGAGGCCATGCCCTGCAGAGCTGCCCTGCTGTTGGATCTTCACCTTCAGAGTGGGACACTGCATACCAACCAATGTCCTCTTGCTTCTACTGACCTCTAACCTGGGTTGGGGTGCTAGTCTGAAAGTCTCCTATCTATCAGGGCTGAGAATGAGGATGAATGAAGGGCATTAGAGAGACAAAGAACCCCATCCCTCCACTGTCCCCATTGTTCAGATGACATAGCTAAGTGTAGGAAGAACTGAAGGAGCTGAGTTGGGATTTGAATTCAGGACTGTTTGGACCCAAAGCTCTTCACCACTAGACTTCACCGTTAATTTAAAAGAACAGCTCTGCGCCAGGCAGAAAATAGGTGCTAAGTATTGGCTTAAAGAATGAAAAGCTGGATAAATCAGTGAAGAACAGACCCACAGAAATGGGCAGGTGTACACAGGCATAAGAACTGAATAAAACACGAAAGGGGCATATAAATGGAAGCGTGTCAAGGACCAACACAATCTGGTAGATTCCCAGCTCTGGGAACACTCAGGACAAGATCCTTCGAAAGTCTGAAATATTGTCACCTTGCTTTTCAACTGCAGTTTTTAAAGGTTCTTTTGCTGGTTTCATTTTTCTTTTACAAACAAGGACAAGTTGCTTTAGAGGACATCATGTGGAAAGGCACCCATACAAGCTGGGACCATCCCCTGGGGAAGGAAGTGTGTGCCCTTAGGAGAAGCAGTAGAAATGAAGAGGCGGTGGGAGAGGAGATTGGGTGGCTAATCCCTCACACCTTGACTTCACCAGCTTCTAATCGCCTAATAACAGGGCACATAATTGGCAGAAAAGATTGCCCTGCCCTTTACACATGTGTCTGCAATTACTTTTTAAACTGGGGTGATAAGTGGCATGATTGGTTTCCTCATGCAGGCTTCTGTGCCTTGGAGACAGGGGGGCTTTCTTCCGAAGCTGTGGTTGGCGCTGTGTGTCTCCCCATCACCAAGGAATAAATCCCTACCTCCTTGCTGTGGTCTGACCTCGTCTCCTACCTCTCTGCCTCGCACACTCTGCTTCACACTGACCTCTGCACTGAGCCCATATCACTCCTGGCTTATTCTTGTCACCATCAGTCCTCTGTCTGCAACTCCCCATGTTTGCTTTAGGTCTTGGCCTCAGAGAAACGCTCCAGGAACATCCTTCTTTAAAATATCCCTCTCTGACCCCCAAACCAACAGTCACATCTCTCGTTCCTCTATGTCATTCTCTTTATATCACATATCGCAATACGATGCTCGGTCTTGCCTGTGTCTGTTTGTTTACTGTCTGTTTCCTAATTGGGATTGGAATTCTATGAAGGGACTTTCCCTGCTCATCACTGCATTCCCAGTGTCCAGAAGAGAGCCTGCAATGGTGTAAACACTCAACAAATACTAGTCAGTGAGTGGTTGCAGGCCCAATTATACTTGAACAGAGGGTAGATTCAACATTACAACTGTTCCACATGACACACAATGGGATGTGTGCTTTCTGAGTACAAGGAAAAGCACTGAGAATGGGCAGCTTGAATGCCAGAGGTGCCCAGCCCCAGGATTACATCCTGGTTCTGCTGTTTAGAAGCTCTGTGTCCCTGGACTACTCTTTTACCAACCGAAGCCTCAGTTTCATCATCAGTGAATTAGAGAGGGATATAGTAGCTCTCTCACTTGATTGTTGCCAGAATTCAGTGAGACAGTGCTTGAACAGTACATTATCTCCAGCTGGCATATACACGATCATAGCTACTCAGTAACAATAATAGATACTGGTGTTTCTGTTTGTATGATGAGTAGGGAAGGAGAAGGAACACATGTATTAGTTGAGAACCTGCTGCATGGCTGGTATCCTCCTAGGTATTCTTCCTCATAACTATATTTAAATAATTTTTTAAATTGTACATCTCTAAGTTATATAACTTGATGATTTGATGTATGCATTGTTAAATAATCATCATGATTATGACAATTAACATATCCATCAGCTCTCATAGTTACATTGTGTGTGTATGTGTGTGCTGAGAATAATAAATCTGAGCTCTCTGCTCTTAGATTTCAAGTATGAAACACTATTGTTAGCCACAGTCACCATGCTGTACATTAGATCTCCAAAATTTATTTATCCAGCATAGCTGAAACTCTGTGCGCCTTGAGCAACATTTCCCTGTATCCCTCTCCCTCCATCACCCCCCGGCAACCACCCTTCTATTCTCTGCTTCTGTGAGTTTGACTATTGTACATTCCACATAGAAGGAAGATCATACAGTATTTGCCTCTCTCTGTCTGGTTTATTTCACTGAGCACTTCTGGATATTTATCCAAAGAAATTAAATTCAGTATCTCAAAGACTTATCTGTTATTACGTTCATTGCACCATTATTCAGAATAGCCAATGAATAGAAACAAATCTAAGTGCTTCATTAATGAATGAAATGATAAAGAAAATGTATATATATCCATGTATATATAGTATGTATATATGTACATATGCATAAGTGTATATGTGTACATATGCATATGTGTATATATGTATATGTGTGTATATATGCGTGTGTGTGTGTGTGTGTGTGTGTATATATATACACACACATGGGATGGAATATTATTCAGCCTGAAGAACAAAGGAAGTGCTGCCATTTGGAATAACAGGGACGGAGCTCACAGCACCCTTCTGAAATAGGCATGGCGATGCCTGGTTTCTAGATGAGGAGACAGAGGTACTGCATTGGCTTGCTCGGCATCATGCTGTCTACATAAGCGGCAGATTCAGACCTCAGCGTCGGAGTGTCTGTTTTCTTATCAAAGCAGGTTGCTTCTCTTGAAAATGAAAACAGATCACAGAAAACAAACAGTACATGAACACAAGCAGCCCTTGGGCATGAAAAACTTAGTTTGAGACTCAGAGTTTAAATCTTCCCAATTCTTTTTCCATGACAGTTCCAATGAAGAAGGATAACCCTCACCCTTGGGTCAAGTTGCCAGATAAAACACAAGATGCCCAGTTAAATTTGAATTTCAGATAAACAACAAAGAATTTCCTAGTATTAAATATGTCGCAACTATTAAATACTTAGAATAACTTTCTTTTTTGCCAAATCAGACAACCTTAAAGCTTTGGATTTCTTATAGCCCACTGATGTGTATGTGGTTATAAGCTGGCCAGTGCTCCCTACCAGCGTGGAGGTTTGCAGTTGACATTTTGGAGTGTCTGCCCAGTTCATGGACCTCCCATCCAACCCAGAGGGGAAGGCCCTGCCACCACTATATCCTAGCCTGTCTGCCTTAACTGCTCGTGGCCAATCCAGTTCTCTCTCTTGAGAATCTGAACCAAGAAATACGGAGAGTGGAAGATGGCAGTTAAGCCAAACTTCCGTGGCAAAATTCAAAGAATTTCTCTCTTTTTCTTTCTCTCTTTCTTTCTTTCTCTTTCTTTCTTTCCTTCCTTTCTTTCTTCCTTTCTTTCTTTCTCTGTTTCTTTATTTCCTTTCCTTTCCTTTCTTTCCTTTCTCTTTTTTTCTTTTTTCTTTCTTCCTTTCTTTCTTCTTCCTTTCCTTCTTTTTCCTTTCTTTCTTTCTCTCCTTCCTTCCTTTCTTCCTTCTTTCCTTCCTTCCTTCCTTCTTTCCCTCCTTCCTTCCCTCCTTCCTTCCTTCCTTCCTTCCATCCGTCCTTTTCTTTCTTCTTTCTTTTGTTCTTTGGGGGGTTTTGTTTGCTTTTGTTTGCTGGTTTGTTTCAAGTGGGATTTTGGCTCTTGCAACCAAATCAGTCTTGTTTAGGCCATACCCATCATGTATTTATTTGATGTGCCCATGAGAATCATAAAAATGACCATATTTTTGAGTGCCTGGATGAAGACACTATTGCCTTTTCATAATTCTCTACTGTCATTTATTTCTTCAGTAGGTTGCATTTTATTTTCAATCAGAAAAAGAAAATACTATTAAGAGGCCCAGGTTACTGGAAAGGTAACCTGACTTAACATCTTGCAAATAATAGTACTTCTAAGTGTCATCAGCTCAGACGGGCACCTTTCTTTTTTGTTTTGTTTTGTTTTGTTTTGTTTTGAGATGGAGTATCTCTTTGTCACCCCGGCTGGAGTGCAATGGCACAATCTCAGTTCACTGCAACCTCTACCCTCTGCCCCCAGGTTCAAGCGATTCTCCCACCTCAGCCTCCTGAATAGCTGGGATTATAAGCATGCGTCATCACACCTGGCTATTTTTTTTTTTTTTTTTCACCATGTTGGCCAGGCTGGTCTTGAACTCCTGACCTCAAGTGATCTGCCTGCCTCAGCCTCCCAAAGTGCTGGGATTACTGGCATGAGCCACCATGCCCGGCCTAGCTGGGCACCTTTCATCCAGTCATCCCGTGTCGTCTGGATGACTCAGGCACATGTACAAGGACAGGGAAAAAGAAAAACAAACAAACCTGCCTTCTCCCAGGAAAACTGGAAATCCCACACTAGACTGCCTGTGTACAGAGGGTATGGAGCCCTCATGATGAGGACCAGAAACCCTTGCGGCATGATGTCTGTGGCCTCATCTTGACTCAGTCAATAGATTTTTTATATATCCCAGGAGTAGGCAAGCACTACCAAAGCCCTGTTACTGCCCGAGTTTCCGAGAATAGGCCCGGAGAATCCCAGACTGGAGCAGGGAGCTGCTTATCCCAGTCACAGAGGCTTAACAGTTCCTCTAAAAATATCTGAGCAGCCGTGTTTGCAGCAACTGTCAAGCATCCTCATTTGGCCCTGAGCCCCGGCCTGGCCACCCCGGCTCTGCCCTGCTCCTGATCCTTATGGTCTGGCTTTCATTTCTGGCCTCCTGCTGATGATAATCCATGGTCAGTTGAACTTCATCTCAAGTATCCCAAAACTCAAAAATCTCAATTAATGAGAGAGTCAGACTATTTTCCTCTGCTGAAACCACATCATGACTGCTTTATAGATCTTCGGTGCTTTACTTCCTTGGACAAAGACGACAACCCATTTGGAGATTCTGCACGTTTTACCAAACAAATATTGCAGCTTCTTTCAAGGATATGTTTTCTGTATGCTTTTCTAAAAGCCTGATTGAAGTTTGCTAATTTATGGCAAGAACCACCTTCCTCTCCCCCACTGCACGTCACAAGGCTTCATCTTTTTCTTCTGAATGTCACAAGACCCCTTCATCCCCTGACAACCACAGGCCATGCTCACTGGGACTTTCTGTTGCCTTCATGGGTTCTTAAGCCTGTGACTTGATGTGTTAAGGGGTCCAATAGCTTCAGACCCCTGAGTGGTCAACACTTCCCTCCTTCCTGAGAAGCAGTTCTCATAAACTACAATGTTTTCTTAGGGGGAAAAAAAAAAGAAGCCTTTTTTTTCCTGCAAAAACTTTTACTCCATGGATTAAAAGCAAAAACTGACTTCTCTAACTTGACCCTCAGCTCTCCCTGGCACAGAGCTCATACCCACTATGTTAGTTATCTATGCTACCCCAACACTTGACAGCTTAAAACAACAATAAACATTTACTATCATTTAGAGTTTCAGTAGGTCAGGAATTCAGGAGTAGCTGAGCTGGACATTCCTGACTGGGGGATGTCTATCAGGGGCAAGGACTTGGCCAGGATGGCAGCCACCTGAATGTTTGTCTTGGGAGGGGCAAGGACTTGGCCAGGATGGCAGCCACCTGAATGTTTGTCTTGGGAGGATCTTTCAGAGTAGCTGCCCACAGGGCTGGCAAATTGGTGCTGGCTGTCTACAGGAGGCCCCAGTTCTCCTTCACCTGGGGCTCTCCGGAAAGCTGCTTGAGGTTCCCCAGGTCATAGTCACCGGATGCCCTCAAAGTAGGAGACCCAAGAGGCCAAGGTGGAAGCTGCCATGCCTTTTATGAAAGCCTGAAAGATCAACAAACTGTAATCACGGCCATACTTGACAGGCTCTCTGAGTTACTTCAGGAGGAGACTACACAAGGGCATGAACACTAGGAGGCCAGGGTCACTGGGGGCCGTCAGGGAGGCTGGTCCTCCCACACTAGCCCTCTGGCCCTTCCCCCATCTCTCTGCTTCTGGTCACCACTTCACCAATCCCCGCTTAAGTTCCTGGAAACCCATATAGGATTGTCCACCTGGTGGGAGCCTCATCATGCCTGTTTAAGCCATTGAAATTTTACATTATTAAAAAATATTTATTACAGAAAATTTCTTCCCTTATCTTAAATATAAAATGGAAAAAGAGTGAGAGCCAAATTGGTACTAGCTCAAGAGAGAAAAGATGCATGGGTTGACTTTAAGCTATGCTAGCCCAACATAAAACACGCTGGCAAAAAGAAATGGCCAATGCAACGCTAGACGATATCAACAGGTGTAAAGTGTGGTTTTCAAAGAAAGTGATCATCTTAGTGACAACTGAAATAGTTAAGGAGACAGGAACCTTGAGCTTAAATCTTTTATCATATCAAGAGGGACTTGGACAACCCTAAGTTCAGAAGTAAGGAAGAAGGGGTGAAGTCCAAATTTAAAACATATGAAGGTCTGGGCACAGTGGCTCATGCCTGTAATCCCAGCACTTTGGGAGGCCAAGCGAGTGGATCACTTGAGCCCAGGAGTTTGAGACCAGCCTGGCCAACACGGCAAAACCTCGTCTCTACTAAAAATACAAAAAAATTAACTGGGTGTGGTAATCCCAGCTACTCAGGAGGCTGAGGCAGGAGAATCACTTGAACCTGGGAGGTGGAGGTGGAAGTGAGTCGAGATCATGCCACCGCACTCCAGCCTGGGCAACAACAGAGCAAGACACTGTCTCAAAATAAAATAAAAATCAAACAAAATAAAATACAACAAAACATATGAAGGATGCCAAGCATTTTACAGTTATCATGTCCAATGCACTGACCGTTTTTTAATCATTGCATCCTCCCTTCCCTTCTTACCCAGCTTTTATCCGACCTGAGATTCTTCTCCCCATAGCCTCTCCCCTGGCCTACAGAAGCTTCCTAGTTTCCCCTTCTTCTTTTTCTCAGCACCCCACAGTGGACCAGCAGACTCATGGGTCATGGCAATGACAATGCTGCACACAGGCACAGCACTTTACAGTCTACCAAGTGTTTGCACGTCTATTATCTCATCATCGTTGGTGTAAGGCAGCTTAGCCTTGTCCTCTGGAGCCCCACAGGACAGAACCGCAACCAGTGGCAGGCACTTTCAGGAAGACAGCAGGAACTATGTATTTCTTTATCCAAGGAAGAATATCTTAACATATAGACTCATGCAACCTTGTGAAGCAGGGAGAACAAGCTTCTCTACCCAGAAGAAAACTGAGGCCCAGAAAGCTTCAGTCACATGACCGCTGCCTCACAGTACATTGATGGCAAAGGTCAAACCAGGAACCCAGGTCCCGGAACTGGAGTCTGGTGCTCTTCCCCCCAGCTCCATCACAAAGAAACTCTTTCATGGGGAGGCAGACTAGACAGGAAGACCACAGAGAAAGTGCTTTGCCTGTCGCAGTGCAGAAACTCAGGTGGTGGCACCCCTCACCTGCTCCCAAGAGCTGAAGGAGATAATGGTCTGCTCTTATCAGTCATCATTCATCTCCCTGTCCCCCTGTGACATTCATTATCGAAAACACAGGCACCAGGGAAGGGCAGGAGCTGGAATCAGAAGAATGCAGGGATGCCCTTTATAGCCGCTAGCGGCTTTCTTTTCCATTTATAATAAACTCTGTTAAAAGCCTGTGCGGGGAGTGTAAAAAAGTGGAGTGGAAGGAACAAAGGCAAACATCTATTTTATTTGTGTAAGAAAGGCTCATGGGAGAAGCTGGCTTTAGCATAACAACGTGCCTCTTGTCCAAGATGTTACAGGAGCGAGAAAATTCAAAAGAGCTTATGGAAAAGACATGGGATTAGTTGGAACCTTGCTAGGTTTCGGGAGCAGAATATGACAGACTTGACCCAGGTGAGGGGCCTAGAAAGGTAGAAAGGGTTTCAGAACTGGGCAGATAGAAGCATGGCCACCTCACCCCCAGAGGCCTGGTCCAGGGAGAAGAGGGCTAAGGAGAGGTTGCCAGAGGAAGCAACTGCCTGAATATGGCCCTGAATTCATAATCCCCCAGTAAGGTGTGAAGTGGTTTTGTCGTTCCTGCCCCCACGACACGGAGCGGTAACTTCTCACATCTCAACACACAATTGCAGAGCACTCACCAGGTCCAGCAGTAAAAAGGACTCTTCTATCAATACAGAGGAAGCAGGAGTAGGAAGATGGAGGAGTCCTCAGTCCCCAGGGCACCCCTAGAAGAGGACTCCTGATGCTAAGGTGGCTACTTCTGCTCATTCCACGCCCTCTCTTCATGTCTGCAAAGAAGACCCAGGTCTCAACAGAGTTTCAGTTCGGATGAGTAAGTCAGCGCTTCCCAAGGTGTAATGAGAAGCCTGGAAATCAGGGTGAAATGCAGGTTTTACTTTAGCAGGTCCAGAGTGGGGCCTGAGATTCTGAATTCCTAACAATCTCCTAGGTGAGGCTGATGTTGCTGGTCCATGGACCATACTTTGAGTAGTAAGGCAAACAGCTCCTGTTCTCTCTGCTGTAAAACAGATTTGATTAACAATGGCTAGTGCTTAATAACCGTTAGTGATTAATATGGTTATAATACTGCAACCAGAAATGGGTCCCAATTTAGACCCCAAGAGAGGGTTCTTGAATCTCATGCAAGAAAGTTCGAGGTGAGTCCATAGAGCAAAGGGAAAGCAAGTTGATTAGGAAAGTTAAGGAATAAAAGAATGGCTACTCCATAGGCAGAGAAGCCCTGAGAGCTGCTGGTTGTCCATTTTTATGTTTTTTTCTTGATGATACGCTAAATAAAGGGTGGATTATTCATGC
Source organism: Papio anubis (assembly GCF_008728515.1). Lineage (NCBI taxonomy): Eukaryota > Metazoa > Chordata > Mammalia > Primates > Cercopithecidae > Papio > Papio anubis. The sequence continues at coordinate 7,396,879 of NC_044993.1, forward strand.
CTCCCCATGTTAGACCATATACGGTAACATCCTGATGTTGCCATGGCATTCATAAACTGTCATGGTGCTGATGGGAGTGTAGCAGTGAGGACAACCAGAGGTCACTCTCATTGCCATCTTGGTTTTGGTGGGTTTTAGCCACTTTCTTTAATGCAGGCTGTTTATCAGCAAGGTCTCTATAACCTGTATCTTGTACCAACCTCCTATCTCATCCTGTGACTAAGAATGTCTTAACTTACTGGGAATGCAGCCCAGCAGGTATCAGCCTTATTTTACCTAGTCCCTATTCAAGATGGAGTTGCTGTGGTTCAAACACATTTGACAATACCATCCTCACTCTCTCATCACCAGAAGTAACTAAAACACTAGTTCCAAAACTGAGGGGAAACGTAAAGCACCCTACATAGGTAGTTAATATTCCTGGGGTCCTCAGTGCACTGCCCAAACACACTCGAATTCCAGAGAAATGCACTCTAGAGACACCATGGCGGGGGGAAATGGTGGGCCACCAGGACACCCAGATGATGTTTCTCTCCATACACTGGAGGGGCAGGTTTGGGAAAGAAATTCAATTCCACAATCCTGTGTGCAAATCCCTTTCTCCTTTTGCCTTTTACTATCATTGTAATAGAACCAAAATTAATCATCTTTAGGGATTCACCAACTTTCTCCTTCCCCAACTCAGAGCTTTCAGGAGCCATAGATGATTGAACACGGCTGCTAAGAGTGAGAGAAGGCTAGGAGGGGTGTGAGACCACAGGCCATGTGAGAGATTCAGACATCAGGAGAAAAGACCATCAAATTGACCATGGACCCTCAGAACAGATGCTACCCTTTAACACCATTTCAGAGCATGCTAGCAGCTTCTTACTGCAGAAAATTGCAATCGATATTTTGCCTGATGGCATTCTCTGGCACAGAGAGCTCATTCCTGGGGTGCACAGAGCAGGCCAGAGGAGCCAGAGACTTGATGTCCCCAAAAGTAGCCATCAAACATTAACTGAAACATATGGTGAAGGTAAACTCTAGTTTCCTTGCCCTGCAGGTGAGACCACCGGAGGTGCAGTACCTAGGTCTCCAGGAGCCCCCCAGTTGCCCATAGAACTAGCTGGTTTATTAACATGCCCTCGATAACTTCCTTACCTTCCCTGTCGTATTAATTTCCTGTGACTGCTGTAACAAATCCTCATAAATGTGATGGCTTTAAGCAACAGAAATGTATTCCCTTGCAGTTCTGGTGGCCAGAAGTCTGAGATCAGGGTGTCAGCAGGGCTGTGCTCCCTCTGGAGGCTGGAGAGGAGAATCCTTCCAGCTCTGGCAGCTGTGGAGATTTCTTGATTTGCTTCTACACTACTGCAATCTCTGCCTCTCCCGTCACATGCCCTTCTTTTCTCCTGTGTCTCATCTCCCTTTTCCTCCTTCTTAGAAGGGTAAATGTGATTGTATTTAGGGCTCACCCAGATAATCCAGATCATCTCCCCAACCTAATAACCTAATGTTATTATATCTGCAAAGACTTTGCAATAAAACATAACATTCACAGATTGCAGAGATTAGGACAGGGCTGTCTTTTGGTGCCATTTTTTAGCCTGCCGCATCTGTATCACTCTCCTACTTCCCTACAGGAGCTTCCTGGGATTGTTTCCCAAACAAATTCTCTGCACTCGAATCCTAGTCTCAGGGTCAGCTTCTGGGGAAACCAAATCAAAACAACCCCCCTCAATTGCTTGAGAACATGAACAGAGACTGGAATTGCCACCTGTACTAGACTTTGAAAAATACACACTTGCCATGGGATTAGACCACATGGGCCAGGGCTTTCTCAGTGCCACACAATGAAAGAGAGACTCCTCACAGAAGAGGCGGGGTCTGCTGGCTCCTCTGCATGCTCTGGCCCTCCAACCTTCTCAGCATCCGAGTGGTCCTGAGGGTCTCCTCACTGTCTTGGTGTTCAATCTCCTCTCTTTGCCACCTCCTTCTCCAGCAACCCACTCTCCAGCCTTTCCCATCTTAGAGAGGAGGTGCCACCTGCAGACGGGAAGCAAAGGCAAACCAGGATTGATGTCCAAGGGGTCAACTGACAGCCCACTCACTGGGAAAAACACAGCAACCTTACTTTTTTGCCCTTTCCTTGCCCTTCTCTCACTGAGAGAAATAAGGGGGAGCAGCTCAAAGGATCACTCTGGCCTCTCCCTTCTGAAGCCTTAAAGTATGACCCCACAGGGGATATCAACAGGGTTCTCTATTATTTTTCTCCAGAGCCCTCACATTTTCTTGAAAAACACTGTGGACCAAACAAGGCTTGCTTAGGAGGTAATGGCCTGGAAGGGCATCATAAAAGCTGCCGTTCTACAAAGCACTTTCTCTGCCTGTCACATCCCTGGGGAGTAGTTTTATTTCTAAAGGTCCCATTATACACATAAGGAAACTGAGTCGTGTAGAAATTAGGAAATGAATTCACAGTTGCAATTAATTAGGAAGTGAGGGAGCAAACATTCCAAGCAAGTGGTTGGGCTTCTGACCGCTGCTCCACACACTGCCCACATCGTAGGGTCAGCTCTAGGCTCAGGCCGTGGATGCTCAGGATTGCCCAGGGCTCCAAGCTCAGCTCCACACCCACTACCAATCCCCACATAATTACCTCAAGTCACCTCCCAGTGCCCCACTGGTTCTCTGAGCTGCCTTTGACTGTTTCCTGGAAATTGACATCAAGGTTGACTGATAGGGACAAGAGCTCAGCCTTGGCCAGAAGGAAAAAGAGGAGGCCTGACAGTAGCAAGGGAGTGTCTCTGGCTCTCTTGGCGGGAGTCTGCCAGCAGGCACCTTATTATGCTGCGAGAGTACATGCAAGCCCCCCTCTGGCCCATTCATCATTGTTCTGCAAAGTCCATTGCTTTGACGCAGTAGCCTTGATGGCGGTTTTTCCTGCCGCTCCCGGCTTCCGCAATCTAGAAAGCAGGGCAATGGGTAATCAGTCTCACCGTCACTAGGCCAAATGGGAGAAATGCTCCTGCGGACATGACCTCCCAGTGTGGGTGAGCAAAAGGGCAGGCAGAGGTTTTTAAATGAAACGGCTGGCTTGTGGAAGGCTGTCTCCAAACAGAGGCAGCGTGAAGATGAATGGCGTGGCTGCCTGAAGCCCAGTGTCCTTTTGCTCAGACTTTGTCAGAATCAGGGATGGGCTAGGGATAGGCTGTGCATGGAGAGCTCAGTCACTCTGGAAGGCAAGAGAGTAGGCACTGGTTTCCAGAGATGGCCATGAGAGGAAATTCTTGCCCTTCTCTCACTGAGAGAAATAAGGGGGAGAAGCTCAAAGGATCACTCTGGCCTCTCCCTTCTGAAGCCTTGGAGAAAGTTCTGCCACAGGTAGGGCTAACCATCTGCTCAATGGGAACCCAGCACAGCCATTAGCACACAAACTCCAGAGTCCGGTAACCTGGGCTTCATTCCTGACTTCCCTATTTTTCTAGCTGTATGATCTTGGCCATATTACTTGTCTACTCTGAACCCAAATTTCCTAAACAGTGAAACAGACAAAATAAACATCACTGGATTTTTGAGGTTCACAAGGTATAACCCAGGTGCATAAACTGTGCAGGACATAATAAGTCTTTGATAACTGTTAACTGTCACCAGTCTTATCATGGACAGAACATAGGGCTCACTCATAAGGATATTCTGGTCAGCCTTCAAGATGGGAAAGACATATTTGGGTCCTCAAACGGTCACCATGTCCAAGCAAAGGCCTTGGAGGCATGGGGAGGTGAGAGTTTTATTATGAGACTAAAAGAATAATAAAATATTTTTAATCAGCATAGCACTAACTGCTCGAACAAATAAACTGCCAAATTCCAGTGGTTTAACAAAATATAAGTTATTTTTTACTCGTGTAACCGACCAGGTGTTCCCAGTTGGCAGGCAGCTTGGCTCATCTTTAACCCATGGCCCCAGCCTCACCCTGCTTGTGAGGACAACGAGCTGGTAGAAAGGAAGAGAGTGTTGAGTAGAGAATGTGGGAGGTTTGCATCAGCCAGGCCTGGGAATGGAGCGAATCCCATCAGCCCTCATTCCATTGGTCAGAACTCAGTCACATGACCTCACTGAACTGCAGGGGAGGCTGGGAAATAGCTTAGGGAATATTTAGAGAAAAAAGAAGTGAGTTTGGCAGACACATTTGATAAGCAGAAATGAACAATAAGAGTATCACTTCTCAAGAGGCCAGGCCCACTGCTGGAGCCTTGTCATCCATGTTAGGAAAGGATTTGGTGTGGAGAGGCACTACTGAGACTCTATATCTTAAAATTTATCAGAGTCATGTGACCCCAAGTTGATTCTTTCTTTTTTTGGCCTGCCTTTGGATTCTGAGCCGATGTACATGGCAGGATAAATGTGGGATATGCTCTCTCCTGAAAGAGTAGCAATTACAGACATGACATCAAAGAGAAGTGAGAGAAGCCGACCTCTGTTTCTCTTGAGGATGAAAAAAAAAAAGAGGGATCCAGTCCCCAAAACCAAGCTTTAAGAAACTAGTTGATACAAGAGTCCTTATTCTTTCATTTGAGTCCATGAGTTGACACATGCCCAATCTTAGTTGGTTTTCCACTGCTATAAAATAACACCACAGCCTGCATACTTTGTAAAGAATAGAAGTTTATTTGGCTCGTGGTTCCGGGTGCTGGGAAGTTCAAGAGCATTGCACTGGTATCTGGTGAGGGTCATCTCATGGCAGAAGGGCTGAAGCAAGTATGCAAGACAAGATATGGGAGGAACTTATATCACTCCTGTGATAACTAAGCCACTCCAAGGTAACAGCATTAATCCATTCATGAGGGCAGAACCCTTAACAGCTAATCACCTCCTAAAATCCCAACCTCTTAATACTGTTACAATGGTAATTAAGTTTCAAAGTCAATTTTGGAGGGGACATTCAAACCATCACATGTCCCCATTATTTTGGGCAAGTTGACCAAACCAGACTCACTCGGATTATACTGACACTGGACTCTCAGTTATCTTGGCAGCTAGGAAAATGTGAGTCAGTCCTTGAACAATAGATTCTGTTTGCCACATTGTCACAGCTTGAAGCCAGAAGATGGTCATGATATGGTCTCCTAAGAACAAGGCTTGGGTTTTAATTAACAGTTCACTGATTTCTGGAAAAAGAAAAGATTCAAAACTGTGTCATGTAATCCAGTCACAAGCTATCATCCAATTATCTGATGGTCATTCTAATCAACTTTCAACAGGTTACTATGTGGTCACTGACATCCAGGCATTCACTGGATGATAGGAGAGTCATTCTGGTTCTTTCTAGAGAATAGCTATATTTGATGACCAAGTACATGGAAATGCAACAGATAGCCTTGTGAATAACAATTTTATTGTTAACATAGTATGTTTTCTCCGAGTTTCAACTGTGAACTATTATACAGACATGGCATTGATCTCACTGTGTTTCCACTTTCACATCTAAAAAACAGAAATTTAGTGTTGCTCCCCATACAAATTAGCTTGTTATTTAATAAATATTCACTCTCTTTCCCTAAACTTTATGGGAGCAGTGCACTTCCCTGTCACACAATATTAGACTTAACCATGTAACTTGCTTTGGCCATTGGAATGTGGATATAAGTGACAGTACACCACTTCTGATCCTAGGTCCTAAGAAACATTGTGTAATTCTACTCACCTCTCTAAGGGCTTCCGACCTCCACCATAAGAAGGCCTTCCCTCTGCCCTAGATAAATGCTACCCCTTCACCCTGGCCCCAATAATGAAAATGTGTAGAACAGAGCCACTGATCTAACCCCAGCTACCTCACAGACCTATAAGCAAAAAATACTTATTGTTATATTCTGCTGAGTTTGGGGATGGCTTGTTACACAGCATTATGGTGGAAAAGGCTAACTGATACATTCTCCATATGGCAAGAATATAGCAGCATGGTCATTTTGTAATAGAAGACAACTTACATAATCCAGCAATGGTCGTGAGTTTCTTAATAGCCCTAAGGTTGGACTGTGTGTTTGAACATGAGCTCTTCTCTTTTGTCAGATCAGTCCTGTGTGTCAGGTACCAAGGAACTTGTTTTCCTTCCAGCAGGCAGTTTTGCATATGGCTCTCTCTTCATTTGCTGGACAAGTGAAGTCAGAACTTAGAGCTAAGTTCTGTTCTTCATTTGGAAAGTTTATCATTTTATTGTACATCTCTGAAGTCAGGTTGGCCACACAAATCCTGTTTTTGAGAGTGCAAATTTTCTCCTTTCCAAGGAAGGCAGAGATAACGACTCTAGCACAGATGGAGGAGATTTCTTCAGGGAAGGAAAGCAGCATTTAGGTTGGTTAATGCCCTCCCTGGTGAGCCATTGTATTCTTGTTTGGGGTTTCTGGGCCCTCAATTTGGATACAGCAAGGCTCTTCAATGGAGATATATGGCGTGGAAACAGTCAACAAGAGCACATGAATCAATCTGAGAAGCCATCTTGCCCTCCATATAGTACACTTCCTTCTGCTTCCCCCAAGTATTTACCCTTTACTTGCAATCATTTTTTATCTGATGAACCACATTAAAGCAGCTTCATGGGTATATTAGCCAAAGAGTATCATACTACACGTGTTAATATGATTGCTGCCTTGCTCAAATATGTGGTTTTATTTATGATCTATTTTACAAAGTATCACATATTTCTATTATGAATATGTGCTAGGGAATATCACCTTGGGTCCAGTCATATTCTACATTGCAGAGGGAAGTGGGTAACTCTGAAATCTCCTTAGTTGTTTATTCTTCACACCAATATTCTAGGATAAGTCTTCTCTAGCCTGGGTTCCAGACAAGGAGTATTGTTAACGTTGGGAAGATCTACATGGAATGCTGCCACTTCCCCTCTCCAACCTGTGCTCTCCCCAATCCACATACCTTTCCTAGGTAATTTCATCAATTTCCATGGCTTTAAGCATCATCATTTTACTGAGAATGCTTATAGTTAGACCTCCAGCCAGAATACACCCCTGAGCTCCAAATTCACAAAAAACAACAGGATATTTGACACCTCCATTTTGATCACTTATAGACATTTCAAACATACTACATCCAAATGGAATTCTTAATCCACTCTCTCTACCCACATACAAACACCACATCTCCAAATGTGATTTTCTTTCAACTTCCCTACTTTCGGTAAACGACATTTTTATCCTTTCAGGAGATTAAGTCAAGAGTCTGGAGTTATCCATGCCCCTCTGTTTCTCTGAGCCCTGATAATTAATGTCTTACATACTGAATCCTACGGAGTCTATTTTCAAAACACATGTAGAGTTCATTCACTTTTCTCCACCATCACCACTCTAGCCGAGCACCATTAACTCTTCTCTAGGCTTTTACAAACTCTTCTACTTGGTCCTCCTCTTCTTGTTCTCCCCATAGTCACCCAGTTGTGTGTGGGTTTTTTTTGTTTTTGTTTTTGTTTTTTTGAGACAGTCTCACTCTGTCACCCAGGCTGGAGTGCAGTGGTGCAATCTCGACTCACTGCAAGCTCCACCTCCCAGTTCACAACATTCTCCTGCCTCAGCCTCCCGAGTAGCTGGGACTACAGGTGCCCACCACCACACCTGGCTAATTTTTTTATATTTTTAATAGAGACAGGGTTTCACCGTGTTAGCCAGGATGGTCTCGATCTCCTGACCTCGTGATCCGCCCACCTCAGCCTCCCTAAGTGCTGGGATTATAGGCATGAGCCACTGCGCCTGGCCGTGTATGTTTTTTCTAATGTGAGTCAGTCCCCATTATAGTTATCTTCAAAACCTTCCAGTGACTTCCTGTTGTAAAAAAAAAATCACATACTTAGGGGCTTAAATCAACAAAAGCTGATTATTTTACAGTTCTGGGGGTCAGAAGTTTGACCTGCATCTTATGAGCTAAAACCAACGTATCAGGAGGACTGGCTTCTTCCTGGGAGCTCCAGTTGGGGGATCAATTCCTTTCCTTTCCCACCTTCTGGAGGCTGCCTGCATTCTTTGGCTCATGGCCCCATATCACTCCAACCTCTGCTTCTGTTGCCCCATCTTCTCCCTCACTCTGACTCTCCCACCTCTCCCTTATAAGGAAACTTCCCACGGCATAGGGATCACCCCATGCCTAAGGACATTTCAAGATCCTTAACTCAATCACATCTTCAAAGTCCGTTTTGCCACAGCATAATATATTCACAGGTTTTGGGGATTAGGATATGGGGGCCTAACTGGGAACCATTATTCCATCTATCATATTTCCTTTCTCACTTAGAACAAAATTAAGTTGTTTTCCTGGCCTATAAGACCCAACACTATCAGAGACCTTCTACCTCTCAAATTGCATGCCCTGTACTCTCTCCCTTATCCAGTCAAACCCCAACTGGTTTTCTCACCATGCCTCAAACATGTCAGTCCTGCTCTATCTGCTGTAGCTAGGAACTCTCCCAAAATACTCACACTTTCTCATGTAATCCAGGTCTCTGCCTAAACGCAACTTATGGAAAGGGCTTCCCTGACCAACAGTCTAATATAGAACCCCCAACCATACATGTACAAACACACACACACGCTCACATACATATACACACGCATGTGCACACATACCCCACAAATACCCCGTATATGAACATATACACCACACACACATACCCCATCATTGTCCTTACCCAATCTTATGTTTTTTCTTTGGAGCTTATATAGTATATATTTGTTTGATTCTTTATTTATTATTAAGTCCTCTGTTCTATATGTAAGCTCTGTGAGAGCAGGGACTTTGCTTTTGTTCACTGCTCTTCATACAGCACCTCAAGAGTGCCTGGTGCACAGGAAGCATTCAGTACGTATTTAGTGAAAGAAAATGAAATAATAATAGAATTAGATAGGTGCAGTGGGTTATATACAAGGGGTCTGGCTAACTATAATTGTTTAGAGTAAGATTTAATAGAGAAGGGAAAAGCTAGGCAAAATTTTGAGGGATGAATAGACATCCAGCAAGTGAACAAAAATCTATCAACCCTCCCAGGGTTGATACTCCCCCAGCGAAAGGAGAACATTGAATTTGTGGAGCAAGAAGGCTGAAAACTCTTTTACCTCAAAGAAAATAACCAAAGGGCTTCTTCTCTTGGGCCACATCTCTTGCTCAGATGCTCACTGGTTAATAATTGTTTTATTTTTTCAGTTCACCCAGGGCTGCTTGCCAGTGCCAACCAAGGCAGGCAAATGAACTCAAGTGTAATTGGGGAAAACTATCCATACTGAGTGAGGAGCCAGGGCCTTTCTGGTGGGAGGTTTTGAACAATGGTAAAATGGAGTTTAGCTAGACTGCATCTTGGGAATGCGGAATCTGTCATTTTCCACTGAATCACGTATTGTTTCAGTCCCTGTGATGCGCCACGTATCCAGAGTGCAATTTTGGCCATTCCCCTGAGGTGCCTATGGTCCAGTAACCCTCTTCATGCTAGTTCTCTGCCCAGGGTGAGGGTCACAGGAGTTAAGATTTCATTCCTCCCGGAAGGGAGGGAAAGCTCAGCCAGCTGGACTTCAGTTCGAAGTTAGACAACGTAACTGAATATGGTAATGGGACAGTCTACAGAATGGGGGATTGCGTCTATATTGATTACATCGAAGATCCTAATTTTTCATGCCTCCCTGATTTTTTGGTAGTGTCCTCACACTGATTCTTGTGGCTTGCTTTGGCCAACTGGATCAGAGGTTTGATAAAGTGCCTGAGCAATCTGTTTCTCTCTTGGACCTGGTGCCACAGCCATGAGACCATGCCCAGGTTTGCTTATAGGAGGAGGTAAGAAATACATGAGGGAAAGCTACCGTGTCCCATTAAAGATCATCCATCCTTGAACAACTGTCCCCAGGTAGTTCTGCTAACTGACCACAGATATATTAATGCGCCCAGCCCAGATCATCTGAGCCTCAACCAGATCAGCGGAACTATCCAGATGTCAGTTACTCATGAGAAACGGTAAACAGTTGTTGCTTAAGCCACTAAATTTGGGGGTGGTTTGCTACACAGCAGTAGCCACCTGACACAGGGTAAAGAGAGATTGTCCTGGAAGGGGCCAACACGGAGAAGTATGGTTTGGTTAATTATAACTGTTTAGAGTAAGACTTAATAGAGAAGGGAAAAGCTAGGCACAATTGTGAGGGATAAATAGACATTAAGCAAGTGAACAAAACACTTATCAATCCTCCCCAGGGTTGATACTCCCTTGGTGAAAGAAGAACATTGAATTTGCAAACCAAGAAGGCTGAAAACCCTTTCACCTCAAGGAAAATAACCAAAGAGCTTCTGCTCTTGGCCCTTGTCTCTTGCTCAGATATGCTTGTTGGTTAATCAGTTTTTTTCAGTTCATCCAGGGCCACTTGTCAGTGTCAACCAAGGCAAGCAAATGAACTCTGGTGCAAGTGGGGAACATTACACCAGAGTTCATTTGCTGCTGTGTCCCACGGCTAGGTTGCTGACTGCTGGCCCGCTGGATAGAGTTACCTGGCCACAGGTTCACATCTAAAACCTTCAAAAGCCAGGATGTACCGCTTGCCTGAGGGTGGTTGGCTTAGTCATTGTGTTGGTTCTGCCCCCACTGTTTGGACTGGTCAGTCATATTATTTTAGGCATCTAGAAAAACAAGTCTGGGCTGATGCTGACGGCCTGTGAGAGGCTCAGGAAAAGAGAAGAGAACAAAAAGAAGTTCTGTCTCTACCCATAAGGAAGGATGCTCCTTAGAAATCAAGGGCAGGGTGTGATGCTTAAGAAGTCATCCTCCCCTGCAGGCTCAGCAGCTACCCAGACGTGACCTTGAAGAAGCAACATCTACAGCAAAACAAGCACAATTTCAGCGACTCCCTCTGAAGTTTTACCAATGTTTGATGGACACAGATAGATATTCCTCAGACAGCAGAGATTTCTCTCTCAGATTCGCCCTCTCCTTGGAAGAAAATCAGCTGGACAGAATCTTTTTTTTTCCCAAATGTAAAACATTATTTCCCAACAAAAGAAGTGAGATGTTTTCTACAGCTGCTCCACATCCATTATGTGTTTGCAGAAGCATTGTTTGTAAGGTTTTTATGATGCAAAAAAATAATTAAGACAAGAGGCATTTCTTGTCTCTGAATCTTTTTTGTTTAAACATGTTTTGCAAATGGCCAATATCTCCTGTTACTTAGGTTAGCTTCCAGAAAATGTTAGCACTTGATTATAAAATCAGCAGCTAATGTGCTTAATGACTTTCCATTATACCCAACAATAGCTGCAGTGTGTTTTAAAAATGCATTTGCATTCATACTTCTTCGACCTATCCATCAGAACATTGAGACAACCATGCTCTAACCATTTACTAATAATTTCCCTGGTTAACCTGGGGGTCTTCCGTGTGGTGTACCCAGAGAGGGAAGAAAGTGCCTTCTGGAGGGAAGAGCAAAACTTGGCTCATGACCCAGCTTTGTCTTTCAAGAGCCCAGAGCCTATGTGTTTAATATTTAATAGGATGCTGGGCTCCCCACAAGCTAGTGAACCTCATGTCTCAATGGGGAAGATCATAGGGAAAAGGGCCAGGATTGGTGCTAAGGGGAGCCCAGAAAAGAGGAATGGAAGATCTGGATGTTGAGGGGTGCCTGGGGGCAGAAAACAGAGGAATGAACTGTGTCTCCCCAAAATTCACATGCTGATGTCCTCACCCCCAGTACTTCAGAGTTTGGCTGCATTTGGAAATAGGGCCTGGAGAGAGGTAATTAAGGAAAAACTAAGTCATATGGGAAAGTCCAAATTTAGTATGACTGCTGTCTCTCCTTATAAGAAGAGGAAATTTGGACACAGACATCTACAGGGGTAAGACCACATGAAGACACGAGGAGCAGTGGCCAGCTATCTGCAGGCCAGAGAGGCCTCAGAAGAAATCAACCCTACCAAAAACTCCTGGTCTCCAGAACTGTGAGAAAATAAGTTTATATTGTTTAAGCCATCCAGTACTTTGTTATGGTAGCCCCAGCAAACAAACACAGGCAGACTCTAAAAACATCCACATCACAGTCCAGACACAGAGTGGTTTCTGATGGTTTTCAGTATAGGTATTCACCAGTGTGGTTCCTTTATAAGCTTCGCTACCCATTTCCATAAAATAAGCTACATGCAATGGGGATTCGAGCTCTCCTTAGAACCACTAGCCCTATCCCACCCCTCACACCACAGTCCGCCCTGTCCTCCATGCCCCTGGCTCCTCCCAGGACTGGTCACTGATGTCCTCTCCTGCCTGGTCTTCCAGGCCTGTTGCTCTGTATTCAGCCAATTTGCTGCTGCACCTTTCCTCTCTTGTCATAATTCCATAATCACTTTTTTGGCTTTCCTTCCTCACACCATATGTCCTGTTTGTTCCAAACTTGGCCTTTCCCATTCCGGGGCAGGCCTCCCAATCAGCAATGCCACAGACACTTAAGCAGAAGCCAAGTAAATTTTGTTCTAGCACAGTACTTCTCAAACTTTAATGTGCATGAGACACCTGGGGATCATGTTAATCTTGTTAAAATGCCAATTATGATTGGCCTGACTGCAGCCTGGGATTCTGCATTTCTAACAAAGTTGTAGGTGTCTCTGAGGCTGCAGGTATAAGGATCACCTTTGAACAGCTCTAGCCCATGGCTTCCCAACCTTAGCACTGCTGGCCTTTGGGGCCAGATAATTCCTTGTGGTAGGGGCTGTCCTGAGTATTATACGATATTTAGCAGCATTCCTGCCCTCAACCCAGTGGATGCTAGTAGCACCTCCAGTTGTGACAACCAAAATGTCTCCAAGCAGGCATCATGCTATCTGACTTCAAACTATACTACAAGGCTACAGTAACCAAAACAGCATGGTACTGGTGCCAAAACAAAGATATAGACCAATGGAACAGAACAGAGCCCTCAGAAATAATACCACACATCTACAACCATCTGATCTTTGACAAATCTGACAAAAACAAGAAATGGGGAAAGGATTCCCTATTTAATAAATGGTGTTGGGAAAACTGGCTAGCCATAAGTAGAAAGCTGAAACTGGATCCCTTCCTTACACCTTATACAAAAATTAAGATGGATTAGAGACTTAAATGTTAGACCTAAAACCATAAAAACCCTAGAAGAAAACCTAGGCAATACCATTCAGGACATAGGCATGGGCAAGGACTTCATGTCTAAAACACCAAAAGCAATGCAACATAAGCCAAAATTGACAAATGGGATCTAATTAAATGAAAGAGCTTCTGCACAGCAAAAGAAATTGCCATCAGACTGAAAAGGCAACCTACAGAATGGGAAAAAAAATTTGCAATCTACTCATCTGACAAAGGGCTAATATCCAGAACCTACAAAGAACTCAAACAAATTTACAAGAAAAAAACAAACAACCCCATCAAAAAGTGGGCAAAGGATATGAACAGACACTTCTCAAAAGAAGACATTTATGCAGCCAACAGACACATGAAAAAATGCTCATCATCACTCGCCATTAGAGAAATGCAAATCAAAACCACAATGAGATACTATCTCATACCAGTTAGAATGGCGATCATTAAAAAGTCAGGAAACAACAGGTGCTGGAGAGGATATGGAGAAATAGGAACAGTTTTACACTGTTGGTGGGACTGCAAACTAGTTCAACCATTGTGGAAGACAGTGTGATGATTCCTCAAGGATCTAGAACTAGAAATACCATTTGACCCAGCCATCCCATTACTGGGTATATATACCCAAAGGATTATAAATCATACTGCTATAAAGACACACACACACACACGTATGTTTACTGCGGCACTATTCACAATAGCAAAGACTTGAAACCAACCCAAATGTCCATCAATGACAGACTGGATTAAGAAAATGTGGCACATATACACCATGCAATGCTATGCAGCCACAAAAAGGATGAGTTCATGTCCTTTGTAGGGACATGGATGCAGCTGGAAACCATCATTCTTAGCAAACTATCGCAAGAACAGAAAACCAAACACCACATGTTCTCACTCATACATGGGAATTGAACAATGAGAACACTTGGACACAGGAAGGGGAACATCACACACCAGGGCCTGTTGTGGGGTAGGAGGAGTGGGGAGGGAGAGCATTAGGAGATATACCTAATGTAAATGATGAGTTAATGGGTGCAGCACACCAACATGGCACATGTATACATATGTAACAAACCTGCACGTTGTGTACATGTACCCTAGAACATAAAGTATAATTAAAAAATACATATTTTTATATCACTATAGTAAATCTTTGTCATTCATAATGAATCATAGAATAATTAATGACAAGATTTGCAAACTATTTCTCCAGTTCATTGAATTTGAAAATAGTCTTCCTACAAATCATTCTTTCTCATCATTAGCTGTCATCTCATAGTGCCTAATTTCTTTCTGTTCTGAAGCTGGGAAAAGAGGAACAAAACTAAGAATTAATGGTAATAAAGCTTTAATGAATTTGGTTATGGAAAAAAAATGCCTCCAAGCATTGCCAAATATCTCCAAGGAAGAGGTAAGGGGGAAATGGCTTCTCAAACCTCTATGCATAATTTCTAGTGTTACTTCCTGAAGTGTTCTGACCACAGTATCTATTGTAAAGGAAAAAAAGAAAAAAGAAAGCACCCATGATGTGCTGAGTAACTGAGGAGGTAGCTTGCTGTAGAAAATGACCACTTCAGGGACTTCAGTGCCCCAGACCCATGATGGCTACAAGGAGCAGCTACATGATTTGTGGGCCCCAGTGCAAAATGAAACTATGGGGCTTCTTATTCAGAAATTATTAAGAAATTCAGGAAAGGAACAGCAGAGCATTAAACCAAACACTGTGTGACTATATAGGTGACACATTCATAAAACTGGCCCTACTGGCCATCCTGAAGGCCAATGAAGGGATTCATACTCATCACCTCCACTGGTTGGGATGATCCGCCACAAAGCAATCTCTCTCCCAGGAGTGTTAAGATCACCAGTAGCCTGGTGCAAGTTTGATGAGCTGAACATGAGAAGAACAGCTGTTTTCAACCTGTTCTGTTTTGTTCAATTTGTGGTTCAATATATTTCCCACCAAGAAGGTGAAGGACTTGACTCCTTTTTAAACACTCCAATTGGTAACAAAGGACCAAAGAAGGCTATAAAGATGCTGAAGATGCTCACTCTTAGCAAAGTTATTTGGTGCAATGACAGAGGGGCCAGTGTGGGTGAACTGAGAATTGAATTCATTGACATATTGTGGTAAAAGTTTCCCAACTCAATTTCTCCTGAATAGGAGGAGACTTTCCATGTATTCTCATTGTTTAACTTCCACTTACATGTGAGAACATGCAGTATTTGCTTTCTGCACATGTACCCATGAGCCTTAAATTAAAGAAAAAAAAAGAAAAAGAAAAAGAAAAGGAGACTGTCGTGGAGAACTCAGACTACTAGCATAAGTAGAAAGCCTTCATTATCTCTTCTCACTTTGCTTTAACCAAGATGTATGGAAATCAGAGCCAGGAATTAGACTAATGGGCAGACAAACAAGAACACAGAAAAGCCAGGTGCAAATATTTTGTCCTATTCTACAGGTTGTCTGTTTAGTCTGTTGATAGATTCTTTTGCTGTGCAGAAGCTCTTTCATTTAATTAGATCCCATTGGTTGATTTTTGCATTTGTTGCAACTGCCTTTGGCATCTTCATCATGAAATCTTTGCTAGTTCCTGTGTCCAAAATGGTATTGCCTAGATTGTCTGCCAGGGTTTTTATAGTTTTGGGTTTTACATTTAAATCGTTAATATATTTTGAGTTGGTTTTTGTATACAGTGTAAGGAAGAAGTCTAGTTTCAGTCTTTTGCATATGGCTAGCCAGTTATCCCAGCACCACTTATTGAATAGGGAGTTCTTTCCCCGTTACTTGTTTTTGTCAACTTTGTGAAAGATCAGATGGTTGTAAGCGTGCAGTCTTGTTTCTGGGCTCTCTATTCTGTTCTGCTGGTCTATGTGTCTGTTTTGTACCAGTAACATGCTGTTTTGAAAACTATGCCTCTGAAAAAGGCCTAATATTCAGCATCTATAAGGAAGTTAAACTAATTTATAAGAAAAAAAGGGCTGGGGGGCTGGGCACGGTGGCTCACGCCTGTAATCCCAGCACTTTGGGAGGCCAAGGCAGGTGGATCAAAAGGTCAGGAGATCAAGACCATCCCGGCTAACATGGTGAAACCCCATCTCAACTAAAAATACAAAAAATTAGCCTGGCGTGGTGGCGGGCGCCTATAGTCCCAGCTACGCGGGAGGTTGAGGCAGGAGAATGGCGTGAACTCGGGAGGCGGAGCTTACAGTGGGACGAGATCGCACCACTGCACTCCAGCCCGGGCGACTGAGCGAGACTCCATCTCAAACAAACAAACAAAAAGAAAGAAAGAACCCCATTAAAAAGCAGACAAATGACACAGGTACTTATCAAAAGAAGACATACACGTGGCCAATAAGCATATGAAGAAAAGTTCAGTACCACTGATCATTAGAGAAGTGTAAATCCAACCCACAATGAGATATCATCTCACACCAGTTAGAATGGCTATTACTAAAAAGTGAAAAAATAACATGAGGCCAGGCACAGTGGCTCACACCTGTAATCCCAGCACTTTGGGAGGTTGAGGCAGGTGGATCACTTGAGATCAGGAGTTCAAGACCAGCCTGGCCAACATGGTGAAACCCTGTTTCTACTAAAAATGCAAAAATTAGCCGGGTGTGGGGGCATGTGCCTGTAATCCCAGCTACTCGGATGGCTGAGCCAGGAGAACCGCTTGAACCTGGGAGGCGGAGGTTGCAGTGAGCCAAGATCGCACCAGTGCACTCCATCCTGGGCGAGACAGCGAAACTGTCTCTTGAATAAATACATAAATAACAAATGCTAGAGAGGTCATGGAGAAAAGGGAACACTTACATACTGTTGGTGGGAATGTAAATTTGTTCAGTCATTGTGGAAAACGGTATGGCAATTCCTCAAAGAGCTGAAAGCAGAACTGACCTAGCAATCTCATTACTGGGTATATATCCAAAGGAATACAAATCATTCTATCATAAAGACACATGCACATGTATGTTAGTTGCAGCAATATTCACAGTAGCAAAAACATGAAATCAACCTAAATGCCCATCAATGGTAGACTAGATAAAGAAAAGTGGTAAATACACCATGGAATATACATCATGGAATGGTGATATATGCACCATGGAACACTATGCAGCCATAAAAAGAACAAGATCATGTCCTTTGAAGGATGGATCTGGAGACCATTATCCTCAGCACACTAACACAGGAACAAAAATCCAAACACTGCATGCTCTCACTTATAAATGGGAGCCAAATGATGAAAACACATGGACACAAAGAGGGGAACAACACACACTGGGGCCTACTTGAGGTGGAAGATGGAAGGAGAAAGAGAAACAGAAAATACAACGAATGAGTAGTAGGCTTAGTACCTGGGTGACAAAATAATCTGTGCAAGAAACCCCTGTGACACTAGTTTACCTATGTAAAAAACCTGCACATGTACTCCTGAACCAAAGCAAATGGAAAAAAGAAAAAAGGAAAAACCAGATGCCCCTGAAGGAGCTGGTAAGCAGAAGAGAGCTGGGTACTCATCACTCACAAGGCATCTGCTGCCTCCTGGCAGAAGCCAGAGCAAACCATCAGCAGCGGGATTCGTAAATACGCTCCAATGAAGCCTGGATGAAAGAAAATTACAAGTGGGTTACGAACAGAGGGAAAAATAACTACAGCTCTAAATAGGGATAGGAAACAGCTGAATTTAGAGCAAAGGTAAGCAGCCTAATCTCGATAGTCTTGTCTTTCTAATTTGGACTAGAATGCCATTTTCTTTTTTCATTCTTATGGTAAACATGTAAGTTTCCTTGGGCTGCTATAGCAGTAACCCAAACTGGGTGGCTTAAAACAATAGGGATTTATTCTCTTACAGTTCTGGAGCCCTGAAGTCTGAAACCAAGATGTCAGCAGGACCCTGTTTGCTCCGGAGGCTCTAAGGGTGAGCTGCCTCTTCCAGCTTCTGCTGGCTCCAAGCATTCCTTAGCTCATGGTAGCGTCACTCCAAGCTCAGCCTCCATCTGCACATGCCATTCTATTCTATATTTTCTATCTTTTATAAGGACATTTGTCACTGGGTTTAGGATCTACCTGAGTAATCTAGGGTAATCTCATTTTGAGATCTTTAATTTAACTGCATCTGCTAAAGCCTTGTTCTAAATAAGATAACGTTCACATGGTTCAGATACTGATAAGCATCTATCTTCTGGGGGCCCACTATTTAACTCATTACAGTACACAAAAATTAATAGCCTGATGTTTTTGGAAAAATCCTTAAAGAAAATACCTAGAAAGACAGATTATGTGCTATGTTGAGGACGACCCAATTCCCCCTGCTTACTTATTTCCATGAAGGAATTTCTATCCCATTCCCTGTAAGACAGCAGGACTAGGTGCTTCTGGTCCTCCGTGTACTCCCTTACTCACTCATTCTTATGGGAGGGTCACAGACTAATCTGTTTGTGAAAAGTAGGGAAGGTTCAACATCCCCTGGGTGAGCAGTCAGAGTAACACCATTCCTCCCCCAGATGATGGCTCCCTGGGTAGCTGGAGACCCTCTACTGGCTGGGAACTTGCTGGGACTGAATCCTGAAAACCTAGTTGCTGAAGATAGGTTCAATGTCTAGATTTAAGGGTTACCTGTAAAAACACTCACTTTGACCTCAGGCCTAAGCTGTGTTCTCCAGTACGGCTAATAGGAGACCCTAAATATGAAAGGATTGGACACTGGCCTTGCTCATTAATATAATACATCTGATGTTTCACTTGACAGTCGCCTGGTCCTTCAAGTCTATGTTCATCTGGACAAGAGTTTAGAGGGAGGAGCACAACCCCTAAATTTCCAAAATGCCACTTTTCTTTTCTTTTCTTTTCAGATGGAGTTTCACTCTGTGGCCCAGGCTAGTGCCATGGTACAATCACAGCTCATTGAAACCTCTGCCTCCCAGGTTCAAGTGATTCTTGGGCCTCAGCCTCCCAAGTGGCTGGGATTACAGGCATGTGCCCCCATGCCCAGCTATTTTTTTGGTATTTTTAGTAGAGATGGTTGTTTTGCCATGTTGGCCAGGCTGGTCTCAAGTTCCTGACCTCAAGTGATCTGCCTGCCTTGGCCTCCCAGAGTGCTGGGATCACAAGCATGAGCTACAGTGCCCGGTCCAAAATGTCATTTTCATATTTTCTCCGATTTATGCATCCTTAAGCATTGCTGTCATAGCCAAGGCAGGGCCACGACCGCTTACAGGCTCTTAGCCATGAAAACTGAAGTTCTATTATCTAGAAAAGACAGGCAACATTTATAGGTGTGGCCTTGCAAACTAAGACGTAGAAAGCGATAACACATACTACCGTAAAATTCAAAAGGTGAATTGCATAATAAAAGTTCTGGACTTGACAGCAAAATGTCAACATAAAATCTTAAATATTTACTCAGCCATATGTTGACTGTAAAATATCAAGCATTCCCTAGAATGAAAGAATAAAGCATTACCCTCATAATACTGAAAAACAAGAAACCACCTAAACGTCTGTCAATAACAGATGGTTAAATGAATCCTGGCACCTCCATCCTCTGGGGTAGCATATAGCCACCAAGAAAAATAAGCCATGTTATATAAAAAGAGAAGTTGTAGAACAATATGTAGCATAAGACCCTATTTTTGGTAGAAAAAAGAAACCATATATTTCTATATGTTCCTATAAATGAAATGGTAGGCAAAAAGCTACAGATATTCACCCTGAGCTGATAGCAGTGAGTACCTCTGGGAAGAGCAGACGGCTTGGTGGGAGCAGGGCACAAGTGAAAAGGGAGTTTCACATTTGGGGAATTACTTAGATGTTCAATGATTAGAATGTATTCTCTTCTTGAACAATTTAAATAACCACATCAATTAATTATTTTATTTCTTAAAAAGGGCAAGAGGCAGCAATAGATCTTTTCAGAGGCTGTATGAGTCAGGGTTCTCTAAAGGGACAGAACTAACAGAATAAATGTATATATAAAGGGGAGTTTATTAAGGTGTATTGGCTCACACGATCTCAAGGTGA
Source organism: Papio anubis (assembly GCF_008728515.1). Taxonomy (NCBI): domain Eukaryota; kingdom Metazoa; phylum Chordata; class Mammalia; order Primates; family Cercopithecidae; genus Papio; species Papio anubis. The sequence continues at coordinate 7,417,029 of NC_044993.1, forward strand.
GGTCCCATGATAGGCCGTCTGCAAACTGAGGAACGAGGAAGCCAGTCTGAGTCACAAAGCTGAAGAACTTGGAGTCTGATGTTTGAAGGCAGCAAGCATCCAGCACAAGAGAAAGATGTAGGTCAGAAGACTAAGCCAATCTAGTCTTTCCACATTCTTCTGCCTGCTTTCATTCCGGCCTCCCGGGCAGCTGATTAGATGGTGCCCACCCAGATTGAGGGTAGGTCTGCCTCTCCCAGCCCACTGAATCAAATGTTAATCTCCTTTGGCAACACCCTCACAGACACACCCAGAAACAAAACTTTGCATCCTTCAATCCAATCAAGTTGACACTCAATATTAGCCATCACAGAAGCTGTGTACAGGGATAGTTAGGTTTTATCTAAATAACAGACACAGTGAAAAAATTTAATAACCCAAACTATATATCTATAATCGTGTGTGTGTATATATATACACACACACACACACGCACCTATATGCATAAGCAAATACATATATACATATATATGGAATTTTATATATATAGTAGGAATTTATTGACAACAATCTATTTTCAACTTACAGATTACATGGAGCAACTCATGATTCTTTTTCAGAACCTTTTTTTTCTCTTTCTTTTTCTTTTCTGCTTCCAAATAAGCCCAAGTTGCATTTAACAAAAGAGCAATTCCCCTACTCCCCCTCCATCCTGGCTCTCCAAGGTACGCCCCTGGATGCTGGTTGAAGTGAATCAGCTCTGTACCCTGGGAGGTCCCAGCAGCCAGACCTCCTTCATGCGATTGGTGTAGGTGGAGAAAGCTCTAGTCATGACTGTGGGATTGAAAGAGAAGGCCACATGACGTGGTAGAATCAGCAAGGATTTGGGAGACAAATCGACCTAATTTAGGATTCTGGCTCTGCCAACTTGTAATTAAATGACCTGGCAGAGTAATTCAATCTCACCTATACAATGAGGGATAAAAATAAATACTTCAGAGGGTTAGCATGAAGATTCAAGGACATGTCATATAGTAAATATCCGGCTAGAGCTGCGCGTGGCAAGAAGTCGGACTGCAAACGTTGCCCCTTGCTATCCACCACCTTTGGAGGATGGGGAAGTCTGTCTTGGTCTTTCATGAGTGAGAGGGTCTGTGCTTTGGGTTAACAAAAGGTGGCATAGAGTAGTAGGGATGGTTTACTTACTAACTTGGTGCCCTTGTGTGTCTTGACCAGGGTTGGATATAAATTTTTTTATTGGAAGTTTCCAAGACCCTGGTGGATACACACCACCTTCCTCACATCTTTCAAGGCTTTTGTGTGATTGAAAGTACCCCACAACCCATGTAAGCTTCATTCTTCATTTAGTCTAATAACAGTATGCTTTCCTTCCTCTTATATTTGGGGCAAGGCCAATTGCATGAAATCAGTTTCTAGAATTCCTTAAAGAAAAATACCTTCCATTCTAATTGGAATTTAACTAGTTTAAAATTATGATCCTTATTAGTAAGGCATTGTTGTCGTTCTTCTTGTTTTCTTTCCCACTCCTCACTGATACCTTCAGCCACTGGTCAAACCCTCCTTAGGATTTACAGTTTCTGAATGCTAGGGACACTGCTCAAAATTTCCTTGGGTGAATCAGACGCTAAAATTAGGGCAGTCACTCTTCCCTTATAAAACCCAGACTCTGTCCCACCCTCTCATCTCCGTAGTTTGCTCATTTGCTGCTAGTCCCTGCCAGCACCTCCTTTTGCCATCTGAAGCTTCCTACGCACCCAACAGACCACGATGAAGAGTCGTGAAGTGGAAGTAAATATTCAAGTGTCAGGCGGACTTTGCTACACTCATACCAGAAAAAATTAGAGGCAGAAAGGGCGGGTGAGTATTGGCTAGGCTTGCTGTGAGCATTAAATTACATAATGTACGTAAAGTGCCCAAGATAGCACCTGGCACATAGTGCTGGTGATGGCAATAACTTGTCTCCTCTTTCTCCTCCTCCCCACTTCTCTTCTTCCTTCCCCTCCTCCCCTTCTTTTTCTCCCTACTTCTTCTTCTTCTTTATCTCCTCCACTTTCTCCTCCTCATTATTATTTTTACATTAATAGCAGCCATCCTTACTTATGGAGCTCTTATTAAGCTTAGTGTTCACCTACAACATTGCATTTAATCCTCAAAATCACTTGGCAAGGCATACATTATTGAGTATCTCCAATTATGGCAAAGGCAATAATTAATAGCTAAGACATTGAACTGCTGAGTCCAAACACCCAAATTTGAATCATCATGTAGCACTTATTCATGTTGGGCTCTGAGCAAACAGTTTCTTCTCCAGAAGTTTTATCTGTAAAACGGTAAAACAAATACAGTAGTTCCCACCTTGGGCTGCCAAGAGGCTCACAGGGCAGGGCCTAGTGTCTGGCAAATAGTAGGGTTCTCCTTGACATTACTTTTTCTCCTTATCCCCTTCTACTGCTCCTAATTCTATAGACCAGCACTGCCTAATAGAATAATAAACATCTTGCAGTTACATGTGAGTTGCATATAGAACTTAAATTTTCTACTGGTCACATGAAAAGAAAGTAAAAACAAACAGAGGAGATTAACTTTAAAAATGAATTTTATCTAACCCAATATATCCAAAATATTATTACTTCAACATGTCAAGATGTAATCCATGCTGCAGGAAATTATTAGTGAAATAATTATTTCATTTCACTAATAATTGTGTAATTACACAAATAGTGAAATAATTATTTCATTTCACTAATAATTGTGCATCGTGTAAAGTATCTCTGTGCATTACCTGTGCAAAGTGCCTGTGTGCATTACCAACTTTTATTATTATTAATATAATAATATAAAAATGAATATTAGTTACATTCATTTTTTTTCATCCTAAGTGTTTGTAATCAAGTGGGGACTTTACATTTGCAGCACATCTCAGGACACACCGGCCACACTGGCCTCATTTCAGCAGCTCCGTCGCCACATGTGGATAGTGGCTGGTTTAAAATTATGAGCCTTATTAGTAGGGCCCTATTGTCATTCTTTTTGTTTTCTTTCCCACTCCTCACTGGTATCTTCGACTAGCCATACCTTCCTTAGTATTCATGGTTTCTGAATGCTGAAGAGACTGTGCAAAATTTCCCCACGTGAAACCGTCAGAAACTGGACAGTGCTGGACAAGACAGTAAGAGACGAAGAGGAAGGAGACAGATCATTATGTAATTAAGTGAACCCTCCCAGCTTACGTGACTCACGCATGGTTCTATCAGGAGTCAGATCATGTCTGTCTCATTCCAAAGCCTGCCACAGTTTCTTGATAGTCACACAATCCATTAGACAGTGGCTCAAGGGCCTAATTTTATTTCTTCTAGGTCTCCATGTGGAATGATAATTATATTCAAAGGGGGGTAGGAGAGCCACCCCTTTGAATCTGGCAGGCTGCACCCCATCTCTCCATCCAGCTGCTGTCATGCTGATGTACACAGGCCTTCCTGTATGGAAGCCACCTCTCTCGTGTGCCCTCTAAAGAAATAGAAGGTTAGAGATGCAGCTGAGCCCCACCTCCCTCACCCTTCTCTGCCAGAGCTCACCTCTTCCCAGAGGCTGATATGTCCTTTTCACTTAAGACAAGACTCATGTCAGCCTTGGCAAGTCTGAGATATCCTCAGCACACCTCAGGGTGTGCAATGACGAATCAGTGCTGGTCTCCGGGGACAGCGCGCCACTTGCTTACTCACCACGGTGAAGGACACAGAAGCCTTGGGAATCTCTTCAAATCACTTTGAAGTGCTTGGCTCAAGTTTATACATCTCTATCCCACCACACATGCTCCCTGATCCTTGAGCACTCTGAAAAGCATGTTGGGCTGGGATGATCTTCAGAACAGGAGCCCTGAGGGGTCTGTCTTCACCCTCCTATCCCATTCACTCAGAGGAGGTCGCTGGGAGCCTTGGATTGTTCTGAAAGGTGACCGCTTCTTATGGTCTACACCAGCGATTCCCAAGATCTGGTTCAAGATCAAATTTTTGTCCATCCTCAGCAAATGGACAACATTTCCAGTTATGCCATAGAGCTAAATTTATTCAGCATACAGGCTGATCTTTTTTTGGTGTTCCAGTCACACACTCTCGCTATTACATTGCAACTAATGTCAGTTAGGTAGGTGCCCGGATGGCACAGCCTGTGTCCCTTAAGTGAAAAAAATCTAATTATCTTCTTTCACATCAGAACTGAGGATCCCAGCATCCCAAAAGCATGTATCTCAAACACCTGAGCTAACCACTCATGTTAAAAAGAAATGACAAATCCACAACACTGTATGTAATTTTAGATTCTTCTATGAAATAGCGGTGAGAGTAGATGGTGGTGTGGTGTTTGTCTTTGAATGTCCTTAACTGGCATAAGTTGACAATTCTATTTAAGTTCTCCAGAGTTATATATGTGTAAGTGCCCACACACAATTGTATTTCATCCTTAAAACTTATCTGCAATATAGACATATAGAGAGCTATAAAATCTCCATGTCTGGGAAATACTGATCGGATACTTGCATAATGGCATGAGACCTGGAAATTATCAAAGATGAACAAGTAATGTACAGGTGAACAACTTTTTGAGGGGCAGCAGGAGAGGAGAGTGACTCAGCTCTGCTCTTGGGACTCATTGCTTACTTCCTTTTCTGAAATGGATGAACCAGCTCCTTTCTACAAGGACACCATCACAAATAGCAGCTAACATTGGTTGTGCCAGACATCATGTAAAGTATCTGTATGCATTACCTGTGCAAAGTGCCTGTGTGCATTATCAGCTATTATTACTATTATTATTATTATTTAGAAACAGAGTCTCACTCTGTTGCCCAGGTTGGAGTGCAGTGGCATGATCTTGGTTCAAACTGCAACCTCCACCTCCTGGGTCCAAGCGATTCTCCCATCTCAGCCTCCCGAGTAGCTGGGACTACTGGGACTATAGGGATGCACCATTATACCTGGCTAACGTTTGTATTTTTTAGCAGAGATGGGGTTTCGCTATGTTGGCTAGGCTGGTCTCGAACTCCTGACCTCAAGTGATCCACCTAACTTGGCCTCCCAAAGTGCTGGAATTACAGGCAGGAGCCACAGCGCCTAGCCACAACTTGAATTCTTATAATAGTTGTGTTGGATAGACTGAGTATTCCTGCTATGGCAATAAGAATATCAAGAGGAAGCAAGGGAAGGCAACTGATTCAAAGCTAGGATTCAAATCCGGGTTGTCTGATTCCAGAGCTCATGTTCATACCTACTGTGTTATAATTTATTGTGCAGCTATGTGGAAGTAAACATAACATTATGGGTGTGAACAGTATGTACAGTATCATGGATTTGGCATTTCTTTTTAACTTGGATGGTTAGCTCAGGTGTTTGGTATATATGATTTCGGGATGCCAAGATCTCCAGTTCTGATGTGGTAAAAATTAATTAGATTTTTTACCAAGGAGACTCAGATTATACCATCCTAGGCACCCTCCTGACAGTGGTCACAATGGAAGCAAAGAGAGTGTGACTGGCTCAGGGCAAATCCGTCCCAACCACTTGCCAGGATGCACAAAGCACATACTCCATTGCAGAAGACAAAGAATTATCTCACCATCTCCCCGAGTCTAGCCTGAACTCTGCAGGCATGGTGTACAAGGATTTTCTGGGTACTTATCATTTCATCACTAACTTCTCCATGTTGTAGTCTTGCTAGAGGAGTTATTATAATCACACTAAAAGTATGAGGTCTAAATGAGGTGGTTTGAAGTGGAGCCTCAATCTGTCAGAAGTCTTTACTCCTGCTTTCACTACTGTTTCTCCACACCCCTCTCTTCAAACTAGAATAGTAACCACCACAAAAATAGTGAGCAGATTTAGAGTACCATGCTATGGAAGTTATGACTGCACTTGGCTGCAAAAAGGGGACTCAAGTGAACTCAACTAATCAACATGGCGAGCCACATGGCACATTGCTCCAATTTAGTTAATCACTCAGCCAGCTCCAGGCAGGACTTGAGTCCCTCATTGTAACATAAGAAAATAGACTTGGCTCCCGTTACCCTGGAAGCAATCTCAGCCTGCTGCGGATCAAAAGCAGAACCACCGCACATTCTCATCTGCACAACCTTTATGAGTATCTATCTATGGTTTGGTTCAGATCCAGGCACAAACTTGAATTAAAGGTTGAGATCGATGACTCAGAGCTTAGCTAGAAATGCAGGCGAGAAAATGGAGCTGTGAACTGGGTGGAGAATATGTCTGAGGGTGAGAGGGAGAGATGGAAGCACCAAAAGCTCAAACCCACATCCCAGCTCATCTGCCCCAGGAGATCCCATTAAGCTGCGGTGCTCTGGGCAGCAGAGGGCACTATGAATACACTCTGAAGTAATTGTCATACTTAAGGAAGAAAGACAGGTTTAGAATAAGCTTGCCTGTGGCATTTGGGCGGGGAAGGTCATAGGATTATCATTTTCACCTTCAGTCTGTCTTGTTCTCAAATTCATATATTAACAAGAATCTAAAAAAAGGCTACAGGGTGAAACTGACTCTTGTGTGGAACTTCAAGTTTTTAGGATCTAAAGAACACACACACACAAATCCACATTGAATAGATCGCTGCAGTCCGACTTCATGGGGCTAAATGCCTTGCATGCATTATCTTATTTATCTACAACTCTGTGTGAGTAGGAACTGTTATTATCTCCATTTTATACCCAAGAAAACTGATACCCAAAGAGGTCAAGTGACTTGCCCCAAGTTACCAACTCATAAGTGGCAGAACTGGAATCTAAGCCAACTTCAGATGCCAAAGTGCATGATTGCAACCTCTGTGCTATACCTCCTCACAGACATCTTTTCCATAACGTGAGAAGAAAACATGAACTCCTTAACCACCAGCAGGAATGGAAGGTGAAGTGAATTCAGTGTTGTTACATCTGTGCTTCAGAAGTTAGGAAAGGCAAGGATACTTAAACCCTGCTGTAATCTGTCTTCCTCCACTAGCCAGCTCCTCGCCTTGTTTTGACAAAAGTTGTGGGTTAAAAAGTAGATGGCTCTGTCAGAGGTTGAACAGCCTCCAGATTCTGAAAATCTGACTGTGATCCAAGAGTTTTAACCTTAATGCCAACCTAAAGGTGTGGAACCAATCAGGGTTTTGAGGTTACTAGTCACAGAAGCCAAGTCAGGTCATGCTTAGAAAATCAATGGGGTTTAGTTGGAAGAAACTGGGAACTCACTGAGCTAGAGGGGACTTGAGAGAAGTACGGAAACCAGGACCATGCCATCACCATAATGGCCAATCCCTTTGGACACAGCCTTTGTCCTGTGACCGGCCTAGCTTGGACCCTGTGCCCACTCCTGTAGTGGGTGGGAGGAAAGGGTGAACAGTCTGTACATTCTGCTGTCTACAAGGGCTTCATAAAATGGTAGAAATTTCCTGAAATAAATATAGGGGCTTTTTTCCAGAAAAGAAAAGGAAGAAGGCTAAATGTTAGACAAGAGAAATCAATTAAGTCCAAAGCAGATATCTTCAAGTGGCCCAATTTCTCTGGAAGCCATAAAGTTAGGAGTTGTTCATCATTTGATCCATCTCTATCTTGAAAATCTAGCACAGAACATGGCACATAGTAAATGCTCAATAAATGATGAAAATACACATTAATCAACCAACAAACCAACAAACTCAATGACAAGCAAATGGCACCAACGAAAGAAACAGACTTCATAGGTGATCGACTTCCTAGAGATATCACCAGTGTGAACTTACAATCCTCCCACCTCTAAAATAGTCTATTGTGGAACTCCTACTACACCTAATTTATGGACCTTACTGAAGCACTGCTCTGGCTAATATCGCTAATCATGTTCCCATTAAGCATTTAGATGAAGATACAGAGGCCACTCATCCTGGTACTCTCAGTGTTCAAAGTGCATTGTAATTCTCTAGTTCAGTTCCTTTCCTAGGGATGACAAATACATGGTGTGTGTGCCCCCATCCTCCCCACTCTCCATATCCAGGACAGACCTTGTTAATGGATCATGACATTCCCATTATTGAGCCCAAACAACCAGGAACAATCCATCAGGCTGGGCCCACAAGGTAAAACCCACTTATTATGCCTGACTGAAGACATTTGGAATCACTACTTCAGCACATGCCAAATGATGACCCAGCTCATGCCTGACCACCTTCGTAGATGGGAAATACGATCTCATGGAGACAGCATATTCCATTTCAAGAACTCTGTCAGAGTTTTTTCCTTTAGGGACACTTCTGGGTGAACATAGAGACAACACACCTGGGCCTGCTGTGACTGCCTCTTCCCAAATTTTTATGAAATAATCCTGAAGATACAAACAACAGACTGCAGCTGGCCCTTGCAGAAAAAAAAAAAATGACAAAAATCCTGGGAAAATTTATACTAACTGAAAGCGATGGATGGAAAGGCACAATTTTTGAAATACACACCATATGTACTACGCTTTCATTCATAACAGCATAAACGGCCCCCAACACACACGAAAGTATGGAATACACCAGCCCCTTACTCCATTAAATTTTACGTCATGCCCTTATTCCTACACTTCTCAAGAAAGAAATGGAAGCCAACCTCCAGGAACACCCTTCTGAGATACCCAGAACTAGGGTCAGGTTTTTCCTTCCCCATCAATTGCTCTTCTTTGTCTCCACTCATTTTAAGAAAACAACATTGGGATGTGCTGTGATGATAATTAGGTTTGATTTTGAGATACTTCACTACCTAAGGAAAAGTCCTTTTGGTAGCAATGCAGTGTCTCACACACACATTGTACAATGGAAAACTGCAAAAAAGGTCTGAGAAACCACACTGAAGGAAGAAGCTTCCTCCTCACTGCAGTAGCGCTGTAGTAGAGCTACCTGCCTGCTGAGCATGAAAAGTGAGTTTGTGTGTGGATACATATGAGTACGGACACATCACTAAGATCTCATTGGAGACGAAGAAGTCAACACCTGTAGGGTGTTCTTCCCAGTCCTTGAGAAGATATCCCTTACCCTCTAAGAAAAGGCCAGTACAATCACACCAATACAATACCCGGAGCAAAGAGGTCACTAACAAAATAACGTGTTGAGCAAATGAACAAGAGAATGACCAAATGAATGAATGACAAAATGAACACACTTAAAAGGTTAACGGGCATAGGGACAAAGAAAAACACGTCTTTCAAAACTGTATTCTTTGAGAAATGAGCAGAGCATGGGTTTTGCAGAGCCAGGTCAGGGAGCTGCAGCGAAGGACAGGTGGAAAGGATGAGAAAGATACAATGCTAAGTTCACTACTGAAGCTCAATGGGAATCCAGATATTCAATAGCATAACTAAGGTCCTCCTTGGAGGCAGGGAAGAGCAGAGGGGAAAATGTGAAAATTCAGTCAGTATGTGTCTGCGAGAACAGAGTAACTCCTAGAGGGACGAAGAAGCTGGACCCGTTCCTGGGGGTGCCCTGCCTCCCATCACTTAGACGTCTATCTGCAAATGTCACTTCCTTGGAAATGCCTTCCCTGACTATCTGAAATAAAGCCTCTCTTCTGCTCCTTGTTTACTTAATCTGCTGTTCTTTGCTTCACATTTATTTGTACATATTTGTTGTCTGTCTCCTTGACTGGAAGTTCCACAGGGGCAAGGTCCTTATCTGCCCATGGGTGAATTAGCACCTAGATTGCTGGGCATGTAGGAAGCACTTAATGAGTATTTGTTACATGGATGCATGAAAGAAAAATTTATTATAACCAAATATGGTTTACTCTTTCAGAGCAAGGGTGGATTAACAATAGGAAATCAACGATACAATGCATCATGTCAGTAGATAAACTTGTAATCATCTTGCAGTCTTGTAATCTTGTCAAAGGGCAAATAGGACTATACTACTTTCTTATACAAATCACATCAATGCTTCCCATTGCTTCTGGAATAAAGATCCAAATCATAGCATAGCCTACATGGCCCCCCGTGGTCTGGCCCCTGCCTCCCCTGAACCTTATGTCCCAAGATGTGTTCTCCTTCAACAGAAGCCTTCCCTTCTACACTCAATGTGTCTCATTCTCTCTCACCTCATATTTAGAAGTGTAGTCCTTGTGCCTTGGAAACTCCTCCTCTTCTGTCAACTCATCTCTATTCTACCTGGGTCTCAGCTGAATCTTCAATTGGCAAGGAAAGTTTCCCTGGTCTCCCTGAATAGAAAAAAAGTTCTCCTACTAAAGGTTCTTTGAACACCATGGACCTCTCTGTCCTGGCATATATCACATTTTTAATTTTATATTTATTTGGGTGATTATTTGATCAATGTGTCTCTCCTCCTCTAGTCTGTGGGCTCTCAAAGGGTAATGGCCAATCTTTTGATGTTTGGTACTACAGACTATCTTGGACCATAGGAGATGTTAAATATTTTCTGAGAGAAGAAAAACTGCTCCAGCTTTCTTGGCTTCTCCTAAAATAACAAGACTTAAAGTCTCACCCATGTATGGTTTGCTAAGGCAAAGAGGTGAGGACATTCATATTTCATGATACAGCCCTATTACAGGATTGAACAACAGTGACATTACTATCCTCCAATGTGGTGTCATTAGACTACATTGTCTCCAATTTTATTCTTATGTACTTACATTCCTAGACTCCAGGGTAAAATGTTATGCTTATACCTACTAAACTTCCTCTTCTTAATCTAAGTGCAATATTTTATCCTTTTTATGGTCCTTCTGAATCTGGTTTTGTCAAGTTACATGTTTCCTATCATTCTTAGGTTTATGTTACCCACAATTAGTTTCTTCTAAAGTATTGATGAGTGTTGTAGAAATACAGTGATGAGTATGAGGATATCTATCATTTCCTGAGTTCTTTCTTAAAAGCACTGTATCTATGCAGTTCATTCACACGTTGACTCCTTTCACCTTCATAACAACACTGTGAGATGGACATTCCATCTCAATCTCTAGAGATAGTAAATCTGCGGATCTGCTCATCAGTTAACTTCTCCAAGATCTCATAGCTCATAAGTGGAAGGAAAAGGATTTAAACTCAGATGTTTATGCCCCCTTAGCCTCTTTACATTCCTCTAGTGGTCTTCAAATTTTTGTCACCCATGAAGTCCATTGTTTCAGCTAAATCTTGCATAAAAGCATGCAAACCAGCTAAAATAAGAATGGATCTCTTCCTAACACTCCTTCAAAATCACTAAAGCACATCAGGCTGATTTTCACCAAAGAAAGCCTTAAGCCAGAAGCCTGGATAAACTCCTTAAAAGCCTCTGTTAGAGTCATAATACAGTAGTCACTTGCTCTAGAACATTCTAGAATGTTCTGAAACATTTTAGAATGCTCTAGAAAAGTCCATACTTATGGAAATGTTCCATATTGCACTAGCCAACATGATAGTCACTAGGCACGTGGGCTGTTGAACAATATAAATGTGACTAGTGTAATTGAGAAACTAAAAATTTAATTTACATGTACATTTAAGATGAAATAGCCAGACGTGCCTATTATTATACTGAACAATGCATTTCTACAAATTAGTTGACTGTATTATACCAGCCTCTACCCCATACTTCCTTATTATCTCCAGAACACAATCAATCAGGAACAAAAACATAATCTCAAGCTTCTAGAAATCTGGCCCAGATTACTCACCAAAGCACTGAATATTCCTTTGCAGTCCGATGGGGAACATGTGACTAGATGTGGCCAAAGAGCTCTGAGTGGAAGTGACATGTGGCTTTCTCAGGCTGAGGCAATGAAGACTTAGTGTGCCTTAACACTCTTCTCTTCCCTTGGAGACCATGTGTTCCAGACAACATAACTAGAAAGATGTGAGAAGGCACTTCACATGGGAGATAAGCCTTGTTTTACTTAATCCACTGAGACGTCAAAGTTAATTGCTACAGCAGCAGCCTGTTGTATAGGCTAACACATGGTAACAAAGAGAACAGTTTGGATTCCTGGCAAAATAAGAGCAAGAAAGCAGCAGCAGAAGCAGAATTCAGAGGGGTGAGAAACCAAAGGCACCAGAGCAAGGTGAGTCATAAATAAATTCCACTAACAGTAGCACTTATTTTTTTGCCTTACCCTGGTGGAGAAAAGAGACATTTTTACAATAAGCATCCTCCAGGTTCATGGTGGCAGGTGGTTAGGAATGGCAATCTCTGTTCTGTTATCATACAGCTTGCTTGTAAAGAAAAGTTGTCCACACTAAGCACCATTTTGCTTCTTTCCTTGGGAAATAGCCTTAATCCAATTATATTACATAAGTGGAGATTATAAAACCTGCATTAGCAATGATTCTTCTGGCAGCCCTGTGTCCTGGGATCTGTCACTTGGAAATTGTTTAATGGGACATATGTGGACCTCTGGTATTGGGGCAATGTGGGAAATAGACATTTATGGCCACAGTTTGTCAGACAGGACTCTTTTTTTTGCTAGAGGCAGTTTCTGATGGTGATGATGATTCTAAGCCCCATCAGTTCTCTCTCTTCCCCAGCCTGAAAAGTCAGTGCCCAGTTTGACACCATTAGTTAAGATCCACTGAAATTTTTGCTAAAAATGTGCATTCATTCAATACATATTTACAGAATATCTTTTCTCCCAGATTTGCATGGCATTCAAGGATTTCTCTGTGGGAACTTCTTAGGTCAGAACATAATCTGTATGTCCACTGTTGTCTCCCAGACCCTCAATAGTGCAGGAAATCATGAATTGTAATTCTCAATGTCACAGCTTTGTGAGAGTTGCAGAGCCTTCAGGACAGCGTACTACCATGTAGTGTTGGGAGCCAGCTCTGGGCCATGTAGCCCAGCTGTGACTTCTGGCTGTGCAACCTGCCAGTGCTGTGACTGTGGGTGAGTGAGTTAATTTCTCTGTGGCTCAGGGTAGTGGATACTGAAGGTGCTGCCGAAACCTCCTTGAATAATCCCCTTAATCAGTTGGGTGTGTCCATGTGCCTACTTCAGCCTGCTTCCACCTCATGCTCTTCTGAAGATCACCCATGAACTTCTGGAGCCACTCTGCTCAGACAACCAGAGTTTGGGAGTGCATGACCCCAGCGGCATCTGTGGTCAATGACTCGTGCGGGAATATCAATGTCCAGCAGCCTCAGCTACAGACAGGATAAAGTCTGCTGTGCAATTTACCTCCAGAGCTCCTGCACAGGTTCAGGCTAAGGCTGGGTCTTCACTCAAAATCTCATCCAGTTGTCCTGCCCTATTCTGTTTCTTTCACTCCCATACCAATTTCCTCGGGAAACACTTTCTCTTTTTTTTTCTTTCATGATAATAAAGTTTTCATTTTAGACTAGTTTTACATACAGAAAAATTTGCAAAGATACTACAAGATTTCCCATATATTCCATATCCAGTTTCCTCTATTATTAACATATTTCATTAATAGGATATATTTGTCACAATAATGGACTCAATATTGATAGATAATTATTAAGTAAAGGCCATACTTTATTCTGATATCCTTAATTTTCACCTAATATTCATTTTTTTGCTCCAGGATTCCATCCAGGATCCCACATGACATTTAGTTATCAAGTCTCCCTAGGCTCCTCTTCACTATGATATTTTCCCAGGTTTTCTTTTTTGGGGATAATCAGTTTTGAGGTGTACTGGTCCATTATCTGGTAGAATGCTCCTCAATTGAGATTTGTCTAATATGCTTCTCATGATTAAACTAAAGGTGTGGAATTGGGAAAAGAAGACCACAGAAATAAAGTGTCATTTTCATTACAATATATAAAGACTATACACTCTCTAAAGTTACTCTCCTCCCCACTCTCCATACTGTACTATTCATAAAGACGTCACTACTTGTAGCCCACACCTAAGGAGTAGGGAATTATAATCCACTTCCTTGCAAGTGAAATATCTATGTACATTATTTGGAATTCTTCTGCATGGGAGATTTGTCTCCTATTTATTAATTTGTTTGATCATTTGTTTGTGTCAATATAAACTCATACATATTTACTTTATACTTCAGGCTATACTACAATGTACACCAGTTTTTGCACAAATTGCTCCAGCTTGGGCCATTGAGAACTCTTTCAGTTGGATCCTGTGCCCCTCAACATACCACCATCATTATGCAGGTTTTAAATTTTTATGTCCGTCACTTTCTTATTTTTTGGCACAAGATGCTGTGAAGCTCATTTGTGTAACGCTAGCCAAGTCCTAGAATCAGCAGTTTCTTCAAGGAGCCCTAGCTACTTTTATATGAAAATGGCATGAGAAGCCAAGATCTGGGTGTTAGAAGGCTACTGGGGTGTCATTACCCCTCAACTGACAGATCAATATTGACAGGCTATGTTGGATTAGACAAACCTCACCTGAGAAGCATTCTACCAGATAATGAACCAGTACACCTCAAAACTGATCATCCAAAACATATTTTTAAACAATATATATCAGTATGTATATGCATACATATATGTACATACATGCATGTGTACACACATGCATACATATGTATGCATGCATGTGTACATATATGTATATACACTAATCTCTATATATACATATCTATATATTAAGTGAAACATGTTCATCCTGTCTCTGACTCTAATTCACTATTTAATAAATCATTCTAGCCATCTTTCCTTGCTCGTCTATAACCTCCAGCAACAACAGTGAGAAATGATGGCTTCTACCATCTGTCACCTATTTACATTTCCACTATCTATGAATAGAGATTTCAGAGTCGTTAACCCATACTCCTATGGGAAACAATTTTATCAACTAGAGTACAGTGCTTATAAACTTAACCTTACAGACTCCACTCATTTCAAAGTTACCTAGATCAGCAACTTTTTTTCTCACCCCCTTCAGTAAAGTTGGTTTATACATTTGTAATGCAGTTAGATTCTTTTGTTACATTCTACATTTCATCTTGGGATCTTACAACTTCCTAAATGATATTTCCATTTGCACACACCAAAGTTCATTCTTTATACTATAAAGTTATGAATTTTAATGAATGCATAGTGTCATATATCCACCATTAATGTACCACATAGAATAGATTCACTACTATAAAAAACCTTTCAAACTTGACTTACACAACTCTTTCTCCTTCCCTCAAACCCCTGGCAATTGTTGATTTCTTTTTCAGTATTGTATTTTTTATTCTAGGTCTTTTGCCTTTCCTAATAAACTTTAGAATTCTTTGTCAATGTCTACAAAATATCTTGCTTGAATTTGATTGAGATTGCATTGAATATACAGGCTATGTTGGGAATAATTGACATCTTAAAAATAGTCTTCCAATCCACAAATGCATAATATGTCTCAATCTATTTAGATCTTCTTTGATTTCTTTAATCGGTGTTTTACAGTTTTCCACATATAGAGCTTGTGCTTATTTTATTTGCATTTAAACACTTCATTAGAAAAATGTTAATGCTATTGTAAATGAACCTTGCTATAGTCACTGATTAGTCCCATGACTGATTTTTCTTTCTCATGGATTCTTTGGGATTTTCAGATTACCAGATCATCTGTCAATAAAGAGCCTTATTTTTCCCTTTCAACATGTGTATCTTTTATTTCATTTTCTTATCTTATTGCAGTAGCTATAACTTTCAGTACAATGCTGAATTAGAGTGATAAAAAATGGCATTCTTGCCTTACTCTTTTGAAGGACACTGTACAATTTCTTACCATTAAGTATGATATCAACTGTAAATAATTTGTATATATGCTTTATTAGTTGAACAAGTTCCCCACTATTCCTAGTTTTCTTCATTTTTTGTTATAAATGGGTGTGGAATTTTGTCAATGCTTTTTGTGCATCAGTTGATATTATATAATTTTGCTTCTTTAGCTGATTGATATAATGGATTACAATGATTTTTGAATGTTGAACCAACCTTGCATACTTACAATAAATTCTACTTGGTTGTGGCATAATTTTTTACAGATTTTTAGATTTTATTGCTAATATTCTGTTGAGAGTTTTTGTTCATGAGAGATATTGGGTCTGCAGTTTTCTTGTAATGTCTTTATCTTGTTTTGGTATTAAGGGAGTGCTATTCTCATAGAATGTGTTAGAGAGGATTTCATTTACACCTGCTTGAATTTTCTGTAAGAAGTTCTAAAGTACTGGTAACATTTTTTTTTTAAATAAACCACATAAATCTAGTCTCAGGATCTGTCTCTGAGACCAACAACCCAAGATGTTATTGCCTCATCTGTAAAATGATAATTATAATGGTTTCTTCCTCATAGGGTTGTTATGAGATCATACAAGTTAATACAGCAGATGCTCTAAGCACCCCACCCAGGCCCCTTTACTAGTCAAGTAAAGTTGCTATGAACTCTGGCTGCTAACAGCTCACAGCTGCTTTCCATTTCCATCATATGCCCTAGGAGGACAAGAACTGTTTCATCCAAAGGAAACGCCATTCACCAGGGGCAGCCCACAGTTTATGACTGGCAATCCCCTTGCTTCAAATAGGAGAGACAATCTCATGGGGCAAATTAAGGCAGGAATACTCCCATGGAACAGGCCAAGACTAGACTTTACCTGCGATTACATCTTTACTCAGCATTTCCCTTCCCTAACCTCATCCCCCTTTTCCTTCAGTTTTTTCTTAAGGGCATTCTCTCAGTAAATTGCATGTACTTGAATCCCTGATCAGACTTGACCTCTGGGAAACCAAAACTAGGGCAGTTAGCAAACAAGAGCGGTCCTGGGAAAAATAAATGAGAGTCTAATGTTGAGTCATTGCCAGCTGATGGAAAACAAGTATTCACATGATTAGAACGATATGGAATACTGATCACCCCTGATGAGTGGGGAAAATGCAATTGCAGACTTTCACATGTGATGAGTTGAAACAGGCTACCGCCAAGCATGATAGCTCATGCCTATAATCCCAGCACCTTGGGAGGCCGGGGCAGGCAGATCACTTAAGGTCAGGAGTTCGAGACCAGTCTGGAAAACATTTAGTATCTCTACTAAAAATACAAAAATTAGCCAGGCATGGTGATGAGCACCTGTAATCCTAGCTATTGAGGAGGCTGAGGCACAAGAATCACTTGAGCCCTGGATGCAGAGGTTGCAGTGAGCCGAGATCACGCTGCTGCACTCCAACCTGGGCAACAGAACAAGACTCCATCTCAAAAACAAAATGAAAACAAAAACAAGCAAACAAACAAAAAAAGAAACAGGCTACCAGTGGTAGGGAATGTACTATGTCATGCAATATCACTGGTGTTTGAGAGGTGAGGGGAGGGAGAAGATAGTATGCACAAGAACAGTAGAATTGAGCGGTTGTTGCTAAAAACAACATTTATTGATGCTTTGATGAGAGAAAATGACAGACAGAAAATGAATTTTCAAATCCCAAGAAAAAGCCTGGAATTTAACAGTGGGAATTCTTCAGATTCTTATCCGGATTTTCCTATGATGCTCTAGGAAGCCATGCCACCTAAGCGGGTTTCCCCAAATGACCCCGTGGCCTGTATATGTGTGACATCAAAATTTCTAGCTGCTAAAGCAAACATATTAAAACAGAAAATCAGTCAAGTCAGTCAATCAGCCTTATGGACCTAAACAAAGAGGATACTGAAGAATCTTTGACTTTACGGCGTGTGGGTTTTGTCAAAGAGATAGTTCCACTGTCAACGGGGCTTACAGCTTTTCCCAATTCAATTAATTGGAACCTCACAGAAAAGCAAGTGCTGTAAAATAAAAGACTCAAACATCTGGGACCCCATGCACAATCCAGTGGAAATCACTAATATGATGCAGTCACAGCTTGTGGATGGGAATTTTAAGAGCCGTTATTTCTAAGAATTCCTGCTCAGAGACAATGTGGCTTCTTTTTATAGCTAGTGTGCAAGGCAGGTTTAGGTGGTGGTTCTTCTTAGAATGCAGTTCAGTGAGGCATCCCCAGTGCATTCCTTTGACAGAAATATATTTATCAAGTACCTCTTCTGGGCCAGACACTGTGTTCAGGTACAGTGGTGAACAGAGTAGACACTGGTAAACGTCTCCTCACAGAGCCTAGATTCTAGCTTCATTTCAAACAACTCACAGCCCAGCAAGAGAGCATCATAGAGAAAAAGTTGCTCCCGACCAGACATGTGACATTAAGTCAAAGGACACAGTCAGCCCGAGGTACCCTCACCTTCTTTGCTCCCTCTAGGTTTTCCATTAGCCACCCAGCTAGAAGCAGGGGGCCCAGGAGCCCCAGTGATGCAGTCTGTAGCCTCCAAGGCACTGAGCAGCAAGAAGGGAGCAGAGTGAATCTCCAGGGCAATGAAAGATAACAGCACACAGCCATGACACAGTGATGATGAATAACTATTATCTCAGCAAACTACTCTCCTCTGGCCATACAGGCTCCAGGATACTCTTATGGTGTCACTTGTATATAATTTTTCTCTCACTTAATTCTAAACCAAATAATCTGCTCTAATTGATAGGACTAATTTTTGTCTTCCCATATATATAATTTCTTGGAGGATAATGCTCATTCCCCTTCTCCTTTTATGTGACCTAGTTCTTTGGAGAAAATTAGTCCCTTTGAGAACTCTTGAATTCCTAAAAGGTCCTATTTAGCCTTTTGGTATAAAAATATTGTTAGAGATAAAATCTGTAAAATCCCAATTTGACTGCCAATTTGTGTTTGGAGCCACTTTCATGTGAGAGCTCATGAGACTGTTGAAGAAAAGACAATCTAACAATGGTAAATATATGCCTAAAGAGTAATGATGCATGATAAGAATTGCTATTATTAAGTGCTCACTTGGTATCCCCTAAAAGAGGAGCTTTATCGCATAGGACAACCTTGACAGCAACACGTTCTAACAGTGAGGAGATGTTGTGGTAATATGACGTCAATGATATTAACAACAATAACATAGGAGTGTATTTTTCAAGGGCTTATACTAAGTGCCTGACACCATACTCAGCCCTTTATACATATTATTTTACTTAATATTCTATTGATAGCATTAATATTTATTTTATATACATCCCATTCAATACTCAAATTGCTTTGTTATAGGGTTTGTATTTTGTACATTTTATTGGACTCAATATTTACTTGATATTACTTCAACATTTTTATTCACATAATTTTATGCATTTTTATGCCTTTTATCTCATTTAATACTAAAATTGTTATTCTAGGATTTTTATACATATTATTTTATAATTTTTATTGCATGTACTACTCAAATTGCTATTATCATTCCAGCTTTACAACCTAGGGAGTATGAGCGATCACTCAGAATCGTGAAGCTGATGAGCAGTAGAGCTGAGCTGAAACAGTCTGTCTCTCTCTCTCCAACACAAATAAAGTGCCTCCCTCGAACTGGAATAGCTGACGTGCAGAAATCCTCACTACATGCCAAGGCCAAGTACTGTGATAACTGTCCTTGTATGCACTTTTTGCATTTGATCTTCACTACAGCCCTATGAGGTGGGTTCTATTTTCAATCTCTATTTTGGGGATCTCAAAAATGGCACCCAGACAAGTTATGGTAATTAAGGGAGACGTCTACTATCCAGACATCTGCTAGAAATCTAACTCAGCTAAAAATAGAGGGTCTGCAGAGTTGCTACGTTGGAGACTGTTTCAACCTCTCAGCGCCGATGAACCAATAAGGTGACCTGTGACTGAGGACTTAGCATGGGTTTGAAAAGAAAGGCATTAGTAGTAACAGAGGGGCAGTAGGCCACAAAAAGGTAACTCTACTTTCCTGAGATTTTTGATAATAAGGGAAGGAAAAAAAGCAGCACTGGAAAGCAACAACAACAACAACTACTACTTTCCTAAGAAATTAGATTCTTTTAAAAATGTGGTATCAGAGTCCCATGGTTGTAAGTGACAGAAAGTGACTCTGGCATCTTGAGCAAACAACAACTACAAAGAAGATAAAAGTATAGCTGTCTACTTTACAGAAAGAAAGTGTGGGCATGATGTTTGGTAGGCTAAACTCTTACATGACTTAGAAGGGCTGGAAGATTCTGAAGGAGGATTGCAGAGATGAAATCACAAACTACTCCAGTGAAAAAGAAAAGAATTGAAGCCAGAAGAGCAGCACCATGGCCCTCAGAAGGCATCAGGTCTGAAAAGGTGCAGTAACAAAGGCAGAGCATGTGATCAGAGACAAAGATGGGACATCCATGTTGACCTGTAGGAATGGCTTGAGGCAAGGCAAGCCCAGAATGAATGTAGGCAACAGCCAAGGGAAAAAAAACAGGAATTCACAGCAGATTTCTTGGAGAGGACTGAGCAGAGAACTAACATTTGTTGACCTTGGTTATTGTGAGTTTGGGTTCTGGGGTCTGACAGAGCTGAATTGGAATCCTGGTTGTGCCACAACCCAAGCTAGTGACACTGGAAGGCTCTTCTCTCAGATGGCTATGGGGCTGACTTCCTTATTTCTTTCAAGTCTTCATTGATATCATCACCTTCTCAATGAGGCCTACCCTGACCACTTCTTCCCTCCCCCGACCTATCTCCAGCACTTTCAGTCTCCCTTTCTCTGTTCCACTTCCATTTTTCCATAGCAGTAATTATCTTCTAATATATTAAATACATCTGTTATCATTATATGTGTTGTTTATTGTTTGCCCCGACTATCCACATATATGAGGGTAGGGACATTTGTTGGTTTTGTTCAAAGATGTATCCCAAGTGCTAGAATAGTACTTGGGATACAGTGCCTGGCTCACAGTAGTGCCTGAAAACTACTTTCTCAGATTTCTCCGTCTTTGAATTGACTGTTTTCTTGCTACTGAGTTGAATTTCTTATATATTTTGCATATTAACCTTTTATTAGATGCATGATTTCCAAGTAATTTCTCCCATTCCATAGGCTGTCTCTTCACTCTGTTGACTTTTTCTTGGTTGTACAGAAGTTTCTAGTTTGATATAATCCCCTTTGTCTATTTTTGCTTTTGCTGCCTGTGTTTTGTGGGGGTTAGATCAAAAAAGAATTATTGCCCAAACTAACATCATGGAACTTTTTCTGCATGTTTTCTTCCAGTAGTTTTACTAGAGATGGGGTTTTTTAGTAGAGATGGTGTTTCACCATCTTGGCCAGGCTGCTCTTGAACTCCTGACCTCGTGATCCACCCACCTCAGACTCCCAAAGTGCTGGGATTACAGGCGTGAGCCACCGTGCCCAGCCAAGATTAACTTTTTAATGTACTTTGAGATGATTTTTTATAAGGGTCCAATTTTATTCTTTTTGATATCCAGTTTTCTTTTTCTTTTCTTTTCTTTTCTTTTTTTTTTCTTTGAGACCCAGGCTAGAGTGCAATGGCACAATCTTGGCTCACTGCAACCTTTGCCTCCTGGATTCAAGTAATTCTCCTGCCTCAGCCTCCCGAGTAGCTGGGATTACAGGCATGTGCCACCATGCCTAGCTAATTTTGTATTTTCAGTAGAGATGGGGTTTTTCCAACGTGCTGGGGTTACAGGCATAAGCCACTGCACCCAGCCGGATATCCACTTTTTCTAACAACTTTTATTGAAGAGACTGTCTTTTACCTAGTATGTGTTCTTGGCATCTTTGTCAAAAAATCAATTGACCATTAATGTGTGGATTTATTTCTGGACTCTGTATTCTGTTCCATTGGTCTATGTGTATGTTTTCATGCCAGTACTGTGCTGTTTTCATTACTATAGCTTTGTAGTATATTTTAAGGTCAGGTAATGTGATGCTTCAAAATTTATTTGGCTATTCAGGATCTTTTGTGATTCCATATAAATTTTAGAATTTTTTTTCTACTTCTGTGAAAAGGGTCATTGAAATTTTAATAGAGATTGTACTGAATCAGGAGATCAGTTTAGGTAGTATGGACATTTAATAATATAAATTAGTTCAATCTGTGAACACAAGATATCTTTCCATTTGTTTGTGCCTAGTTAAATTTCTTGCATTGGTGTTTTATAGTTTTCAGTGTAAAGATCTTTTACCTCCTTAGTTAAATTTATCGCTAAGTATTTTATCTTTTGTATCTATTGTAAGTGAGAGTGT
This sequence comes from Papio anubis, assembly GCF_008728515.1. Taxonomy (NCBI): domain Eukaryota; kingdom Metazoa; phylum Chordata; class Mammalia; order Primates; family Cercopithecidae; genus Papio; species Papio anubis. The sequence goes on from NC_044993.1 coordinate 7,439,055, forward strand.
TTTCTTGCTTTCTTTTTTAGACAGCTCATTGTTACTGTATAGAAATAGTACTGATTTTTTTGTTGATATTGCATCATGCAACTTTGCTGAATTTTTATATTACCTCCAACAGTGTTTTTTTGTGGAGTCTTTAGGAGTCTTCTATATATAAGATAATGTCATCTCTAAACATAAATAATTTAAGTTCTTTCTTTCTTTCTGATTTAGCTGCTTTTTGTTTCTATTTCTTGCCTAATTACTCTGGCTAGGACTTCCACTACTATGTTGCACAGACATTTCTCAAAAGAAGACATAAAATGACCAACAGATGTATGAAAAAAAGTTCAACATCACTAATTATCATGGAAATGCAAAGTAAAACCACAATGAGATATCACCACACCTTTAGATTGGTTACTACCAAAAAGATGAAAGGTAAGTGTTGGCAAGAGTATGGAAAAAAGTGAAACTCTGTTGAGGGAAATATAAATAAAGCCATTTATAGAACACAGTATGGGATTTTCTAAAAAAAAAAATAGAACTACCATATGATCCAGCAATCCACTACTGGGTATACGTCGAAAGTAAATAAAACCAGAATGTCGAAGATCTATCTGCACTCCCATGTTCACTGCAGCATTGTTCACAACAGCCAAGCTATGAAACCAATCTACATGTCTATCAATGGATAAGTGGATAAAGGCAATGTGGTATATATACACAGTGGAATACTATTCAGCCTTAAAAAAGAACGAAACCCTGCCATTTGTAACAACATGGATGGACTTGCAGGACATTATGCTAAGTGAATTAAGCCAGCTACAAAAAAACAGAGGCTACATGATCTCACTTGTATGTGGAATCTAAAAAAAAGCTGAACTAATAGAAGCAGAGAACAGAAGAGTAGCTACCAGGGGCTGGGGGTGATGGGGGAATGGACTAGGGAGATATTGGTAAAAGGATACAAAATTTCAGTTAGAAAAGAGGAATACATTCAAGAATTCAAGAGATCTATCATGTAACAACGCAATGTATGTTTAAAAATCAGCAAATAGATTTTCTCACCAAAATAAATAATTATGTGGGGTAATTCATATGTTAATTCACTTGATTTAGCTATTCAACAATGTATCTATATTTCAAAACATTATGTTGTATGCCATGAATATATACAATTTTTTTGTGTGAATTAAAAAAATAAATAATAAAAAACAAAATAAATACTTGCTTAAGGGACAAATGAAGTTCCTTAATATTTCTGTATGTTGCCTATAACTTGAGGATAATTTTCACTATGCTTTATGAGAATTTAGTGAGATAATGAATGTTAAAATTCCCTGGCACAGTGTCTACAAAAAGCATTCACTAAATGTTGGTAATTACAGTTATTTTTACATCCACTAATTATCTCATTTGATCCTCATATTAACTCTGACAACTAATATCTTATAGATGACAAAACTGTGATCCAGGAAGATAAAGCCAACTGTTAGCTTAATCTAGCACCAAAGGGTCTCCATTTGTGGGAATGGGATAGAGAAGAATGCTAGAGAAGTGAAAAAGAGGTTCACTCTTCATTATTTCCAACCCTTTTCCAGCAGAGAATGGTTAGGCCAAGGCTCACTGTCACAGGGATAGAATTCCCAAAACAATGATCAGATATATGTTCAGTGGACATTTTGTTTCCTAATGTGTTGATCACTAGAAATCATGCTGGGTTCACTAGGAGGCATTTGTACTACAAAATTGCATTTGCTTCCTTGATAATATCATTTCAGTGAGAGAAGTAAGAGCATAATGTACCTTGATTTCAACAGGGCACATAACAAGGCTCAGTAGAGACTTTATGCACAAGATGGTGGCATGTAGTTCACGTGTTACATTGATCATCTAAATCAAGGATTGATATGGTTTGGGTCTGTGTCCCCACCCAAATCTCATGTCGAATTGTAATCCTCAGTGTTGGAGGTAATTGGATCCTGGGGACAGACATCCCCTTTGCTGTTCTTGTGATAATGAATTCTCACGAGATCTGGTTGTCTGAAAGTGTTTTAGCACCTCCCTCTTCACTCTCTCTCCTGCTTTGCCATGGGAAGACAGGCCTGCTTCCCCTTTGCCTTCTGCCATGATTGTATGTTTCCTGAGGCCTCCTCAGTCATGCTTCCTGTATAGCCTGTAGAACTGTGAGTCAATTAAACCTCTTTTCTTCCTAAATTACCCAGTCTCAGGTAGTTCTTTATAGCAGTGTGAGAACAGACTAATACAAGGATCAGCAAAATTTTTCTGTAAAAGATCAGATAGTAAATATTTTAAACTTTGCAGGCCATATGGTCTCTGTCACAACTATGACTCGATTCTGCCATTATAGAATTTCACACTATGGGGTGTGAAAGCAGCCACAGACAGTATGTACCAAATAAATGTGGCTGTGTTCCAATAAAACTTTATTTACAAAAACAAGCTGCAGGCCTGATTTGACCCACGGGCCATGGTTTTCCAATTCCTGGCCTGCATGGTTGATTGTACCTGTAAAGTAAACCATGGACTGAACCGGCAAAAATCTCCATTACAGGGATATGAGGGAAGGTTGGCTACATTTATGAGTGATACAAAGCTAGGAGAAATATCCAATATGATGGATGACAAAGTCAAGTTTTAAAATCATGCTGAGGAGCCAAAACTATTAGTCTAAATTAACTTATATGGTTATTTGATTAACAAAACATCATCACAACCCAGCTAAGCCACATTCTACCAACAAAGTAAAGGGTAAGTTAGATGTAGCAATAATTGCTCAAAAACAATCTGGCATTGGCAATATGCTTCACTAATTATCCATTCGCTAATTCATTCATTCATTCACTCACTCATTTAGTTTGCAACACTAAGCCTTGTTTACTATAACCTCTGCATAGTGCTGGAGTGGTTTTGATGATAAATAAAACAGCCTTAGTCCTTAAGGACACATAATACGGTCTATTGAACAGGACTGGTGACTTTCATTTCATTCATCTATTCTTTTTTTTTTTAAGCAACTCAATATTGCAGCCAACAATGTGGCAGGTCCAGAATGTGGTGTGGAAATGACAAAGGCAAATAAGACTTGATCTTTACTTTTCAGGAACTCAGGAAATAATCTTGGAAACACAGACGCCTATGTAAACTGATAAATTACAATGCAGCATGGTGTAAGCTGCTTCAGAAATACGAATCAAATATTGTGAGAACAGAGAGGATGAAACAGCTAACTCACTCTAGAGGAGTCCACGAAACCCTAATATTTGGGCTGTTTTTAGGAAGTGGATTAGGAGTTTGACTATCAGACGTTAAAGTATTATCCAGTGTGTGACAAATGTTTGTGCCTGGTGACAAACAACTATGAATTTCTGTGCTTTGTTTAGCGTTCCAGTTAATAAAATCATCTGTTAGATCAGGCAATTTTTTAAAGAGAATATTTTCTTGATAATTTAAATGTTGCTTACAAATTTGACAATCAACCCTTAAATATTAATTATGCTGCAGGCACAAATGTAATCTCTTAGTTGGGGTTTCTCCAGAAGCATTCTCTGATAGGAGTTTGAGAATATACAATATATTTGGAAGCTGTAGGGCCATTGGCAAAGGAATGGGCAAATCAATTTGGGGAAACAGAGTCAGCCCCTATGGGATATATTATCAAGCCAGTAGGTGACTAACCATCCTGTGAGGAATGGATGGAAAGCCATGCCTCAGAATTATCCTGGCCAAGGGGCAAGGGAGGTGGGGTTTCTATACCCCTACACCTGTTAGTCATTGGGTAGGGCTGTTATCCCGGATTGGTATTGAGGACAGTCAATTCCAGGGCACTTCCAACCCACCCTGTGCACATATGTGGGTGTGTCCTGGAAGCCTGTGGGTGGCCCATGGACAAAGATGCAGTTCAGCCTCAGGGATTCAACTGGAATGCACAAAAATAGGGATGTGAAGGCCCAAGGCTAGAACATCAGCACCAGCTGAAGTTGCTATGCACACTACATCTGAGTCTTTCGAAAATTTTAGACACCTTCAGGAACAGACAAAACATACAAATAATGCTTGCAAATGTACTAAAACACACTAAAACCAATTCTAAAATAGCATTTCATTCATTGCTTCATTATATGTATACTTGAACTTTCAGTTATCTAGAGTTATTGCAATGCAGTTTGTATTATTTCCTGGAGTTTTCATTATAATATTTTGACAGTTTCCTTTTTTTTTCTTTTTTTTTTTGAGATGGAGTCTCATTTTGTCACCCAGGCTGGAGTGCAGTGGCGGGATCTCGGCTCACTGCAAGCTCTGCCTCTCGGGTTCACGCCATTCTCCTGCCTCAGCCTCCGAGTAGCTGGGACTACAGGCACGCACCACCACGCCCAGCTAATTTTTTTGTATTTTTAGTAGAGACGGGGTTTCACCGTGTTAGCCAGGATGGTCTCGATCTCCTGACCTCGTGGTCTGCCCGCCTCAGCCTCCCAAAGTGCTGGGATTACAGGCGTGAGCCACCGCGCCCAGCAACAGTTTCCTTGATTGCATGTATCATAAGCATACCCAAAGTATAAGAGTAACTTCTCAGACCAGCTGAGGTTAAAAATCCCCTAAGGTAATGCAAGCCTGGCCATGAGGCTGACCAAAGCCCATTCAATACACCCTTATGATACAACTTCCTAGGTACAACTTTTCACATAGGTTTTCTTTTTGGCAACTTTGGGATCTCGCCACAAATTGTGTGCTTTGAATGTCTTGTTGGGCTGGTATTACACCTCTTTGCCTCTTATGCTGTCATTTAAATTTATTGCTCTGTTATGCTAGCATTATTAAAAATCCACAAATTTCTACTCTTATTATAATCTGTACAGCTTTCCAGAGGTTTCATCTCCTAGGAGATGAGCAACTGGGTCTGTATACTTAGCGTGAGTCTCAAGGACTTTTGGCTAATTAATCATTTTGGAACATCTCCTTCTACTTGGTCATTTACACATGACCATCAGTGCTGACCTGTCCTGCCTGAACTTTCAACATAATCTGCTTTGCTATTTTTGGAGTTGACTTATGCACATTTGTCTAGCTTATTCTTTCTTAATTACTCTGACAAAAGCAAGTATATATTTCTATGACGTATTTAAGTGCTTTATTGAATAAAATAATTCTATTTTTGTTTTATTTTATATTTTTAAATATAAAAATATTTTTTATTTTGCCCTAGTTTTATAATAAAAGGACAGGCTCTAGAGCCAACAACGTAGGTTCAAATTTAGGGTCCCCCCACTCACCAGCTGTATGGACTTGGAAAAGTCACTTAATCTCTATGAAATTCTATCACCTCATTTGTAAAATTGGATTATGAGAGCCTACTGGGGATTTTTGTTTTGTATTACTTGAGTTATTTGATGTAAGGCACTTAGCATGGCACCTGGTGATATGGGTTGGCTTTGTGTCTCCACCCAGATCTCATGTAGATTTGCAGAGGAGAGGACTGGTGGCAGGTCATTGGTTCAGGGAGGCAGATTGCCCCCTTGCCGTTCTTCTGATAGTGAGTTCTCATGACATCTGATTGTTTAAACGTGTGTAGCACCTTCACCTTCACTCTCTCTCTCTCCTGCTCAACCATGTGAAGACATGCCTGCTTCCCAATTTGCCTTCCACCATATTTGGAAGTTTCCTGAGGCCTCCCCAGCCTTGCTACCTATACGGCCTGCAGTACTGTGAGCAAATTAAACCTCTTTTCTTTATAAATTACTGTATTAGTCTGTTCTCATGTTGCTAATAAAGACACACTTGAGACGAGGTAATTTATAAAGGAAAGAGGTTTAATTTGCTCACAGTACTGCAGGCTGTATAGGTAGCATGGCTGGGGAGGCCTCAGGAAACTTACAATCGTGGCAGAAGAGGAAGCAAACAGGTCCTTTTCCATAAAGCGACAGGAGAGAGAAGGAGGAGAATCAAATGAAGAGGGAAGTCCTTTATAAAACCATCAGATCTCATGAGAACTTACTATCACAAGAATAGCATATGAGAAACTGCCCCCATGATTGAATTATATGCCCACCGGGTCTCTCCCATGACATGTAGGGATTATGGGAATTACAACTCAAGATGAGATTTGGGTGGGGACACAGCCAAACCATATCATTCTGCCCATGGATCCTCCCAAATATGATGTCCTCACATTTCAAAACACAATCATGACTTTCCAACAGTCCCCCAAATTCTTAACTCATCCCATCCTTAACTCAGAAGTCCAAATCCAAAGTCTCATCTGGGACAAGGCAAGTCTCTTCTGCAATCAAAAGCAAGTTAGTTACTTACGAGATACAATGGAGGTACAGACATTGGGTAATACACACAAATGGGAGAAATTGGCCAAAACATAGGGGCTACAGACCCCATGCAAGTCTAAAATCCAATACGGGAGTCATTAAACCTTAAAGTTCCAAAATGATCTCCTTTGACTCCATGTCTCATGTACAGGTCACGCTGATGCAAGAGGTAGGCTCCCATGGCCTTGGGCAGTTCTTCTCCTGAGGCTTTGCAGGGCATAAACCCTCTCTTGGCTGCTGTCACAGCGGGCATTGAGTGTCTGCAGCTTTGCCAAGTGCACAGTGCAAGCTGTTGGTGGATCTACCATTCTGGGGCCTGGAGAACAGGCTCCACTGTCCTCACTCACAGCTCCACTAGGCAGTGCGCCAGTGGGAACTCTGTGTGGGGGTCCCAACCCTATACCTCCCTTCCACACTGCCCTAGCAGAGGTTCTCCATGACGGCTCTGCCTCTGCAGGAGACTTCTGCCTGTACATCCAGGTATTGCCATACATCTTCTGAAATCTAGGTGGAGGTTCCCAAACTTCAGTTCTTGACTTCTGTGCACCGATAGGCCCAACACCACGTGTAAGCCACCAAGGCTTGGGGCTTGCACCTTCTGAAGCAATGGCCTGACATGTCCATTGCCCCTTTCAGGCACAGCGGGAGCTAACACAGCTGGGACTCAGGGTACCATGTCGCAAGGCTGCATAGAGCAGGGGGGCCCTGGGCCTGGCCCACAAAACCATTCTTCCCTCCTAGGCCTGTGGGCCTGTGATGGGAGGGACTGCTGTGAGAGTCTGTGACATACCCTGGGGTCATTTTCCCTAGCATTTCGGCTATTAATATTCAGTTCCTTGTTACTTGTGCAAATTTCTGCAGCAAGCTTGAATTTCTCCCCAGAAAATGGGGTTTTCTTTTCTATTGCATCTTCAGTCTGCACATTTTCCAAAGTTTTATGATCTGCTTCCTCTTGGATGGTTTGCTGCTTAGAAATTTCTTTCACCAGATACCCTAAATCATCTCTCTCAAGTTCAAAGTTCCACAGATCTCCAGGAAAGGGGCAGAATGCTGCCAGTCTCTTTGCATAACAAGAGTGACCTGTACTCCAGTTCCCAAAAATTCCTCATCTTTATCCACCTCAGCCTGGACTTTGTTGTCCATATCACTGTCAGCATTTTGGTCAAAGCTATTCAACAAATCTCTAGGAAGTTTCAAACTTTCCCACATACTCCTGTCTTCTGAGCCCTCCAAGACTCTAGGAGGTTTCAAAATTTCCCACATTTTCCTGTCATCTTCTGAGCCCTCCAAATGGTTCCAACCTCTGCCTGTTACCCAGTTCTAAAGCCACTTCCACATTTTCGAGTATCTTTATAGCAGTGCCCCATTCTCTGCAGTACCAATTTACCATATTAGTCCACTCTCACATTGCTAATAAAGACATGCCCAAGACTAAGTAATTTATTTAAAAAAAAAAAAAAAAAAAAAAAAAGAGGTTTAATTGACTCACAGTTCCACAGGGCTGGGAAGACCTCAGGAAACTTACACTCATGGCAGAAGGTGAAGCAAACACATCCTTCGAAAGTAGAAGGAGAGAGAAGAATGAGAATTGAGCAAGAGGGGAAGCCCCTTAAAAAACTATCAGATCTGGTGAGAACTCACTCACTATCATGAGAATAGCATGGGAGAAATTGCCCCCATGATTCAATTACACTCCCACTGGGTCCCTCCCATGACACGTGGGGATTATGGAAACTGCAATTCAAGATTAGATTTCAGTGGGGGTACGGCAAACCAAATCAATTGCCAGTTTCAGGTAGTTATTTATAGCAATGTGAGAATGAACTAATACAGATAATTGGTACTGGAAGGTGGAGCATTGCTATAAAGATACCTGAAAATGTGGAAACAGCTTTAGAACTGGGTAATGAGCAGAGGTTGAAACAATTTGGAGGGCTCAGAAGAAAACAGGAAAAAGAGAGAATGTTCAGAACTTCCTGAAGACTTTTAAATTGTTGTAACCAAAATGCTGATAGTGATGTGGACAATGAAGTCCAGGCTGAGGTTGTCTCAGATGGAGATGAGAAACTTATTGGGAACTGGAGTAAAGGTCATTTTTGTTACGCATTAGCAATGAATTGGAGGCATTGTGTCCCTGCCCTGGAGACGTGTGGAACTTTGAACTTGAAAGAGGTGATTTAGGGTATCTGGCAGAAGAAATTTCTAAGTAGCAAAATCGTTCAATATATGGTCTGGCTGCTTCTAACAATGTATAGTCATATACTTGAGCAAAGATATGACCTGAAACTGGAAATTATATTTAAAAGGGAAGTAGAGCGTAAAAGTTTAGAAAATTTTCATCCTGGCCATGTGGTAGAAAAGAAAAACCCATTTTCGGGGGAGGAATTCAAGCTAGCTGCAAAAATTTGCGTAAGTAAAGAGGAGCCAAATGTTAAGAGCCAAGACAACAGGGAAAATGCCTCAAAGACATTTCAGAGACCTTCACACCAGCCCCTCTCATCATAGGCCTGGAGGCCTAGGAAGAGAGAATGGCTTACTGGGCCAGACTCAGAGATCTGCTGCCCTCCACAACCTCAGAACACTGCTCTCTGTGTTGCAGCCACTCCAGCTCCAGCTGTAGCTAAAAGGGCCCCAAATATGTCTCAGGCCACTGCTCCAGAGGGTACAGGCCATAAGGTTTGGTGGCTTCCATTTGGTATGAAGCCTGTGGGTGCACAGGGGGCAACATTTAAGGCTTAGGAGCCTCTACCTAGATTTCAGAGGATGTAGGGAAACACCTGGATGTCCAGGGAGAAGTACGCTGCAGGAGACATGGAGATCCTCTACTAGAGCAATGTGGAGAGGAAATGTGGGGTTGGAACCCCCACACAGTTCCCACTGGGGCACTCCCTAATGGAGCTTTGAGAAGAGGGCCACCATCCTCCAGAGCCTAGAATGGTAGATCCACTGACGGCTTGCACTATGTGCTTGGAAAAGCCACAGGCACTCAACACCAGCTATGAAGGCAGCCACAGAAGCTATAACCTGCAAAGTCACAGCAGTGTAGCTGCCCAAGGCCTTGGGAGCCTACCCTTTGTGCCAGTGTGACCTGGATGTGAGACATGGAGTCAAAGGAGATTATTCTAGAGTTTTAAGATTTAATGACCACCCTGCTGGGTGTCTGACTTGCATGGGGTCTGTAGCCCCTTTGTTTCATTTGATTTCTCTTTTTTGGAAAGGAAATCTTTACCTAATGCCTGTACCCCCATTGTATCTTGGAATTAACTAACTTGTTTTTTATTTTACAGGCTCATAGGTGGAAGGGACTCACTTTGTCTCAGATGAGACTTTGGACTTGGACTTTTGAGTTAATGCTGAAATGAGTTAAGATTGGGGACTATTGAGAAGGGAAAATTGTATTTTGCAATGTGAGAAGGACATGAGACTTGGGAGGGGCCGGGGTAGAAAGATATGATTTGGATTTGTGTCCCTGCCCAAATCTCATGTTGAGTTGTATTCTCCAATATTAGAGGAGTGTGGTGGGAGGAGATTAGATCACGGGAGCAGATTTTCCCCTTGCTGTTTCATGACAGTGAGTTCTGATGAGATCTGGTTGTTTAAAAGTGTATAGCACCTCCCCATTCACTCTCTCTCTCTCCTGCTCTACCATGTGAAGATATGCCCTGCTTCCCCTTTTGCCTTCTGCCATGACTAAAAGTTTCCTGAGCCCTCCCCAACCATGCTACCTATACAGCCTGCAGAACACTGAGCCAATTAAACATTTTTTCTTTACAAATTCCCAGTTTCAGGAAGTTCTTTATAGCAATGTGAGAATGGACTAATATATTTGACATGTAGCAAGCCCTAGATAAGCATTTGCCATTATTGTTTTTCCCAACTCTCCCATATTTATTAAAATCAACTGCAGCATAAAATATATCCTATGATCTTTGTCTTTTTGGTATAAAAACTACCTTACACACTTTATAATAATTTTTCTCTACTCAGTAGCATTATTAACTCACAATCTTTCATGGATATAATCTTTCCCAATTAATTATAATTATTACTAATATTTTCCTATTATTGATGCTCAAATTGCTACCCCTTAGCTGGTGGGAGTTCCCTTAAACTGGATTCTTTGTCCATATAGGACATTCCTGGTGAGTTTGAAGCAACCTTTCTTTCTGGCAGCAAGAGGGCATTCCAAACCCATTCTGTCTTTTTTCCATTCCTAAATACATGGAATAAACAAACATCCTTGTTTTTTTTAATGTAGTGTTAACAAATGAAATGTAGGTACTGGGGTTGATAAAGGTGCTGGGTAATGCGTGCCAGTTGCTGCTACTGATGAGCCATTTTTAGCAATGATAGAGCTATGTTATCTTAAAATCACGAGTTCGCACTTATCTTTCTTAATACAACAAACTAGTTTGTGATATCCCACTTTTCAGCCAGTGTGGGATTTTTTGATTACTACGGTTTTATCGTAATAGTACAAAGAAGGGTAAAAATGAGAGGACACGGAAGGCAAAGAGAACAGAATGTATAAAGGCAGAATAGCAAAGTTGCAGTCTTCCATGCAGCGACTCAGGGATCCAAACTTATCTATATATATGTATACACACACACACACACACACATAAATACACACATATATATGTGTGTATATATATGTATGTGTGTGTGTATGTGTGTGTGTGTATATATATCTTTTTTTTTTTTTTTTTTTTTTTTTTGAGAGACAGTCTCGCTCTGTAGCCCAGGCTGGAGTGCAGTGTTGCGACCTCGGCTCACTACAACCTCTGCCTCCTGGGTTCAAGTGATTCTCTGCCTTAGGCTCCTGAGTAGCTGGCAAACTTCTATTTAGCGGCCCTACCATCCACTGGAGCTGGGTGCTCTTCTCTAGTTCCCCCGCATTTGACTAGCAGTTGAAAGAAGAGAGAGGGTGGAGGATCATGCATGGAAGGTTTTAATGGGGTAGCTGTGGTTGTAATGTTCATTATGTACACCTATTCTATTAGACTGCCCCGAACATGAGCCCAACTAAATGAAAATTAAGCTGGAAAATGTAATCTAGCTAGGTGTCCAGGAAGAAAAGCAGCATGAGTAGTCTCTACTGTATAGAACTGTGCCCGATTTTGTTCCCCACATTTTTAGAGCCTCTTCAGCTCAACATCAGAAAGATTTAGGCCCTCAGTAAATACTTCTTGAACTGGCAAGGCGCGGTGGCTCACGCCTGTAATCCCAGCACTTTGGGAGGCCGAGGCGGGTGGATTACGAGGTCAGGAGATCGAAACCATCCTGGCTAACATGGTGAAACCCCGTCTCTACTAAAAAATACAAAAAATTAGCCAGGCGTGGCAGTGGGCTCCTGTAGTCCCAGCTACTTGGGAGGCTGAGGCAGGAGAATGGTGTGAACCCGGGAGGCAGAGCTTGCAGTGAGCCAAGATGGTGCCACTGCACTCCAGCCTTTGCGACAGAGCGAGACTCCATCTCAAAAACAAAAACAAAAAAACTTACTGAACTATTGAATAGTACATGACACAAGGCTGAAAAAGTAGCTTGGGACCAGGTTGCTTGGGGTCTTGAATATCACACTGCCTAAGGTGGCCTTTCTTACAGAGGCAGAGAGTCTTCCTATCAATAGTGCGCTGAGGCTTCCAGCAAAAACAAATGCAATTCAATACGGATAAGAGAGGACAGACATGAACCAAGGAAGTAGTTGTCTTACCACCCACAGTATTTCACTCATTTCTGGATATCATCTTATTGAAAAAACTTCAATGAAGTACGAAGCATTTGAAGGTCAACTGAAATGATAGAAGTTGCAAACTATTGCCTCTGAATATAACTGGAAAAAAATAATATGCTGTTCAAGCAAGAGAAGGGGAGACTCAGTGGGAGGGTGTGCAGGTGGCTGGGGTATGGAGACCAGCAGTCTCAAACCACCTGAAAATCTCTGGGAAGTCCCATGGCAATCCCAGAGAGACTTGTGAGGTAGAAGCCTTGAAAGTAATGTGGCTAGAATTATAGAGCATTTGCAGTTTTGTTACTGGCTTATTTCACTTCGCATCACTCCCTCAAGTTTCATTCATGTAGTATGTGACAGGATTTCTTTCCTTTCTATGGTTCAATAATATTCCCTTGTATGTATATGCCACATTTTGTTTATTCACCTGTTGATAGGTATTTTGAGTGGCTGCTACCTCTTGAAATATACTTACTATAATACTACTTTAAAGGGTTGAGATAGAAAAGGAAGGAAGGGAGGGAGGGAGTGAGGGAGGGAGGGAGGGAAAAGAAAGGAAGGACAAACAGATGGAAGGAGGAAAGGAAATTAAAAGAGTAAAAGGTAAAAAAGGTGATGTTCTAGAGAGCAACTAACAATCTACCCCAATGGTGAAACCCTGAGATGTAGTGGCCCCCTAGACCCGCAAGGAATAGAGATCTGATCCACCCAGGCTTCACTTTCTTGCTCCTCCCTTAGGGGCAATAATGGTTTTGAAAGGCTGCTTCCAAGATGCCCAAAGTCCTGTGTTTCTGATGGCCTCCTTCTGCTGAGAGGTCTGCAACATGGGCTATTGTGCACCCTGGATTCAGAACGTGAGTGAGTACCCTAAAATGCTGACATGCCAACTCCCGCAGAATTTCCAAGAGCTGCATTCCATTTCCAAATCCCCATTCTTTTCCTCTGGGATTATTTCCAATCTGTGAATATGAAATGCAGCTTGTGATTATAAGTTCTGGTGTTGAGATCAAACAGACCTAGGTTTGCAAACTGGCTTCTGCCTTCACAATCTGTGTGTGTTTAAGGAAGTTAATTGATTTGCTTGAGCCTCAGTTTCCTTGGCAATGAAATGAGAATAATAAAAGTTCTCTCTTGGTTCTTTCCTCCAGATCTGCTCTCTACACATCAACATCCTGCTCTCTGCCAGGGAGACCAACCTATATGAACCATACCAGTGGTTCTCATTCAGGACGGTTCCCCCCACACCTCCCTAGGGACAGCTGGAAATATCTAGAGATGTTTTTGCAGATCAAAAAATGAAAAAAAAAAAAAAAAAGTACTCTGCAAAGCCACTGGAGTGGAGCTGCCCAAGGCTTTGGGAGCCTACCCCTTGCATCCGTGTGGCCTGGATGTGAGACATGAAGTCAAAGGTTATTGGCATCTGATGGGTAGGGGCTAGGGATGCTGTTAAACATGCTATAATGCATAGGATATTTCTCTACAACAAAGAATTATTCAATCTTAAATGTCAATAGTTCAGAGGTTGATAAACCCTGGATTACCTCAGCAGGTAATCTTGCCCTCTGGATTCTGGTTGACTTCAGCCAGTGGAGAGGCCTAGCAGGAATCAGCAGAGGAAGGAGAGGAAGGTTAAGCTACTGATTCCCACTGCTCCCACTCCAAAGGGTTACCTTGAGCTGGCTGTGTACCTCCATCAAAGGCCCTAGCTCCACCCAAGGCAGGCTTTTCTCCTTCTGGGGTCTGGCAACTGCTACCTATCCTCATCTTTTTGGCTTAGGGCTGGTAACATCTCTATTGCTACCTTTGTAAAGAAGGTAAAAAGTGAAAACGTGATGTTCTGGACAGCAACTGACAATCCACCCCAATGCTGAAACCCCGAGATGCAGTGACCACCTGGACCCACAATGAATAGAGATCTGATCCACCTGGGCTCCATCCTTCTTGCCCTCCCTTAGCGGCAATAATGGATTTGAAAGGCTGCTTCCAAGATGCCCTAAGTCCTATGTGTCTGATGGCCTCCTTCTGGAAGGTCTGCAACATGGGCTACTGTGCACCCTGGATTCAGAATGTGAGTAAGTGCCCTAAAATGCTGACATGCCAACTCCCACAGAATTTCCAAGAGCTCCATTTCCAAATCCCCATTCTTTTCCTTTGTAAAGAAGGTAGCAACAGAGCTGTTACCACCCCTAAGCCAACCATTTTTTTAAAACATAGTACCCTTTCAAATTAACCCTCCTCTAATTATCATAATTTTATTGTATTATCTGTTTCCATGTAGGATTCTGAGTGGTATCAGGACCAACCTCACACAGCTGTTACGAGCTTTCAGTGAGATAATAGATAGAAACGTTTGGCACAGAGAGAGTCCTGTTGTAAATGCCCAGTAAATCACAGTCTTCTCACAGGTCCACTTTGGGCATTGCTGTTACTCTGGGTCCTCTTGACAGATGATCCTCCCTTCACATGAGCCACCTGAAAATTTCTTTTTTAATTTTCAGCATACTTAAATCTTAGGAGTAGATCAATTTTTTTTTTTTCCACAGCCGTGCTCCAGTGTCCAGAGAGAGCCTTTCTGCCATAGAGCTCAAATATGGCATTAAAATATGTTGTGAGTTGGAAAGCCTTTGCAGAAATTCCAGGCCTATATCTGCTCTCAGACTGCAAGACATTATTTGTGTTCCTGTCACATAAATTTGGGAGCCCTGTCCATGCTGGCCTTTTTCTCTCCAGGTTTCCTGACTCGATAGTAAAAATGGATGAGTCCAATTTTTATTCTTAGTGCCAGGAGGAAAATGGTAGGGTTATAGCCCACTGCAGATATAGTTGGACAAGATTCAAACTAGGCAAGGGAAATTGCCATGCTTCTACCCAAGAGAGCATGGGGCCTCGGGCTGCTTCACCATGGGTGAAATGCAAGACCGGAGTCTGGGCATAGAGCCTGTTTGAGGAAATGGAGGGGCCTATGGGGCAATTCATTCCTTCATCCCAATGATATATATTGATATTTCATGATATATACAGATACTTAATCCCAATAATATATATTGATATTCTGATGCTTTGGCATTTAGGCTTCTTCCACACTCTTACCTCCAGGATAGAGAACAGTAATAATTATGGATACTGTTCACATACCCATTCACAGTCTCGTTTAGAACTTGCAAAAGCTCTACAAAGTAGGTGTTCCTATTGACCCATTTTAAAGATGAGAAAACTGAGAGCTGGGGAGGGTAAATCATGTACTCTAGTTTAGTGGTGAATTAGGGTTCATATGCAGACAGTTGGACTCTAAGGTCAGACAGACCAGTATGAACATAAAAAAGTTACTTTGCCTTGCTGACTTTCTGTCTTCTATGACACAGAGATCGTGGTACCCACCTGACTGTCCCGTCTATAGCCAATACTACAGACTGGCAGCTAGCACTATTATTAACAAGTAAGGAACTTCCAGTCTGTCATCCCTGAGTTCCAATCCTGCTCTGCTTCTTAACAGCTATGCCCCTAGGGCAAATCATTTAACCTACCTGGGCTCATTTTTCTTATGTGCAAAACGTCCGCCTTACATGGTTACCATGAGGAGTCAAAAATCAATGCAAAGCTCTCCAAAGTGGAGCACACACACTCCAAGGTGGGGCTCAGGATGATCCACTGGGGTACAGACAGAATTAGAATTTCTACTTATAATTGATTTAATTTGTCTTAAAAAAAAATAAGCTTTTCTAATATTTAATGTATATTCGGACACTTGCCACCCACTTTTTTTTTTTTTTTTTTTTTTTTTTGAGACAGGGTCTCACTCTGTTACCCAGGCTTGAGTGCAGTGGTGTAATCATGGCTTACTGCAGCCTCCATCTCCCTGGCTCAAGTGATCCTCCTACCCCAGTCCCCCAAGTAGCTGGAGCTACAGGCATGTATCACCACGCCTAGTTAAATTTGTATTTTTTATAGAGACAGGGTTTTGCCATGTTGCCCAGGCTGGTCTCAAACTCCTGAACTCACACGGGATCTGTCCACCTCAGCCTCCCAAATTGCTGGGATTCCAGGCATAAGCCACCGCACCCAGGCTTGTATTTGATCTGTATGTCAACTCTTTTCTTTATTTTGCAATGCAAAGTAGCTGGTGACACCCCCTCATTCATTCACTTGCTTTTAGCGAATTGCCTTGTGTGGCAATTTATATGTGCCTGGGTAAATTTATGGGTTATAATACCAAGTTTTGTGACATAAAAAACATCCCTGCTAAGAATCTATTTATTAAAATACTAATGGGTAAATGCAAGTGAGCTGCTGGAAAATGATAAAACTCACCCTTCTTCCACTTCAGTTAGGGTTCTTCACGGGCCACCTTAAAAGGCAAAATAAATGATGATATAAACAGTGCTGACAAAACACTGCCCACCACCCGTTCAAAGCAAACTGTCATAAAATGGTTTGGATATGGATTTATACCCATTCTTATTAATCACAAATTTTTTTTTTTTAATTTATTTATTATTATTATACTGTAAGTTGTAGGGTACATGTGCATAACGTGCAGGTTTCTTACATATGTATACTTGTGCCCTGTTGGTGTGCTGCACCCATCAACTCGTCATTTACATCAGGTATAACTCCCAATGCAATCCCTCCCCCCTCCCCCCTCCCCATGATAGGCCCCGGTGTGTGATGTTCCCCTTCCCGAGTCCAAGTGATCTCATTGTTCAGTTCCCACCTATGAGTGAGAACATGCGGTGTTTGGTTTTCTGTTCTTGTGATAGTTTGCTAAGAATGATGGATTCCAGCTGCATCCATGTCCCTACAAAGGACACAAACTCATCCTTTTTGATGGCTGCATAGTATTCCATGGTGTATATGTGCCACATTTTCTTAATCCAATCTGTCACTGATGGACATTTGGGTTGATTCCAAGTCTTTGCGATTGAATCACAAATTTTTCCCTCTGTCTGACTTGTACCTGGAGTTACCATCTAATGATAGTCCATGACCACCACAATTAGCAACACATCAAAAATTTATCAAAAATTTCCTCCTTTTAGAATTGCTTTAAACTTGCATATGTTTCATAAGGTACTCAAAACACACCCTTTGACATTGTGTAAGTGGCTAATCAAATGTAATTATATCAGTGGCATGTGCTTCAAATCACTTTTGTGGACGGGGTGAACAATTTTAAAAGTGTGGGGACACCGAAGCTTATGTATATAATAAGGTAATTAACTTGAAATCTGCCATGCTGTAGATTCTCAATAAAAAGCAACTGTTATTAACAATTTCCTATTTATTGAGCATTTACTGCATACAATTTTTTTACAAATCTTAAAAACACTTTTATTATGAAAACTTTCAAACACCCAAAACATAGAATCACTTAATGACCCCTGTGTACCCCAAACCCAGCTTCAACAATCAACGTCATTTTGCCAAACCTGTTTTATCTCTTCCCCCATTTATTTCTCCAAATTATTTTAAAGTAAATCCTGTATCATTTCCCCTGTAAACAGCTCTGTATAGATCTCTAACTGATAAAGACTTTTGTTTAACCACCTTGCCATTTTCGCACTAAAATTATCTTAGTATTACATTATGCACTACAACATACACACACTAATTCTCTTAATGTCATCTACTGTGCAATTATTGTTATTATCTTTTGAAAATGCAAGTAGGATCAGACTCCTCCTGGGGTACCCCATCTTCTCTCTTTCACAACCATACCCATTCTCTACACAGAGGCAAAGTCTAACACCACCGGCTCCTGCTGTCCCAACCCCAATTCCCTGCTTTTCCCTTCACACTGTGGGCCCATTCCTTCTGGAGTCCCTGAAATACCCTCCTCAGTCCCTCCCTGCTCAGCACTCTGCCCGGCTGGCTCCTTTCCCTGTTCTCCCCAGAGCCAGCTCCTTCTCAACCTTCAGGCCTCAGCTCTAAGGTCACCTTGGCAGAGGGGCCTTTCCCGACCGTCCATGCAGGACCCTAGTTGCCATTTTTGCTCCTTCACTGTGATGAGTGCTCATGTCTCTGAGCACTCATCACAAAGCTGAGGTTTGTAACTTGCTTCTTGCCTGTCCCCATCATTGACCAGGAAGAGCTGGGTCTGTTCTATTCACTAGCCTTGTCCTGGGGTTGAGCTGAAGGCTTGGGAGACAGTAGCAGCCCACACATATCGTTGAACAGAAATGAAAAATGAAGCCATGATCTTACCCCCTGCTTCCTGTTCATTCCCATCTTATCTTCCAGCATCTGTTCTTGCTTCTCCTCCAACCCGTACGGTCTTCTACCTTCCTCTCTATGGACCACCTGTCCTTCACCACATCCTCTCCATCCCCCTGAATCTGTCCTCGCTTCCCTCACCAAGTTCATCGTATCGCTCATGCATCTCTCACCCTCACTATACACTGTGCTCCTTGAAAACCCATGTTTCTGTCCTACTCATCTTTGTAGTCCTGCACAGTGCCTGGAGCACAAGCCTGGGATCTCCATCAAGTTTTTAGGACCAAAAAAAGGAATCATCTGGGCGGGAAGGCAGAGTTAAGCCCAAAGGGCCAGGGAATGCAGAATAAATAATATAGCACGGCTCAAGGACAGGGCCCAAGGACATAATGGAATGTCATACCAGGAAGGTTTGGATCAGTTGTGGAGATCTAAACGCTGAACAAGTGAGAAGGTCCCAGGCTTCCATTTAAGGACGTGCCAGATGTGATCTCGGGGAGATGGAACCCTTTAAACAAACCTAGAATAATCAGAATATAAGCTCCGCTAGGAAGAAGCTCCCCTAGGGGAGGAATTTTTATCTGTACCGTTCACGGCTGTATCTACTCTGCTTGGTACATAGTAGGTGCTCAGTGAAGATTTCTTGAATGAATAAATGAATAAATAAACTCAGGGCTGGATGAAGACAAGGCAGAGGTACAAACTGGAGATAAGCAGAGGCAGGATAATACCTATTTCCTCAGCAGCCCTGGGAAGCACCTAAGAAACAAGACACAAACCTGCCAACCCTATGATGGTCAATACCAAACCTATTTCATTTAAACTTGTATTTCCAATATTCAACTGACTCTGGCTCCTAACAGTGCTCAATTTGTTGTGGAATACATGGCTGCTTTTGCAAGATGAATGCCAGCATTATTTAGCTTCAGATGAATTAGGGTTTTCAAAGCTCTTCATGTCTTTAGTGAAAATTCTATATTAGTTCAATTTCTAAGTTTTTGTTAGCTCTGTTTTTAAGCGTTGGATCAATTCCAACTTATCAATCAAGGTCAGAGCTGTCATTAGAGCATCTGCTTTGCTAACATGAGTATGTTTATATTTTATTGAGTTTTCTATTTTTACAAGCCTGACATACTAGTACATGCCAGGCCATCTCCAGATTAAGAAACTATAAATGGAACAGCAGCATCTTATGAGCTATTAATAGATTGTCAATGAGGAAAGGAGAGAGGTTCTGAAGATACAAAGCTTTGGCAAATTTTACATTAAATACAGAATTATTCAATGCAGGATTGCTCAGAGCCTTTATTACATTAATGTGAAATTATGATTCCACTAAGAAAGGGTGCCAGAAGATGTAGTTCTCAAAGTTATTTATTGGTGGAACCCTATTTTAGGTGTTTTTCATGGGACAGCATTTAGCAATTCTGAGGTTATTGTTCCCAGAGCCCAGCTTAGAAAACGCTGTTTTCCACAATACCAAACCATGAGGCTTTTTGCAGTTTCCAAACCACTTAGTTTGCTTAAATAACTGTTCTACCATAATTAAGGGAGGTGTGCACTTATTCACACTTCTCACCCACTCCTCTTGAGAACAGAAGAACAAGAATCCAGAGAGACTGGGCTTTGATATGAGCTTGACTTAATACAAATTACAGCTCTGCCACTTACCAATTGTATAACATTCTACAAATTAATTACTTCTTAGCTTTAGTTTTCTCATCCATAAAAATAAGAACAATGACAGCACAGTAGACAGATGCCATAGACATCATGGTCAGTGATATGCTTGACAGGGTACGGCAAGGCCTGGTACAGAGTAGGCAATATTTCATTCATGGAATATCAGGCACAGTGGAAACTCTGGATGTAGCTATAAACAAAACAGACTGAAGTCCCCTGCCCTTGGGAGATTCTAGCCCAGCAACGATAGAAAGGTAGACAGAGGTGGACAGGACTCCCCAGATAGTCCCCAAAGTGCAGCCAGGGTGGACACCAGAACTCTAGGGCAACATGAGAAGTCTCTGGCCAAGTTCCTGGTGAAAGGAAAACTGTGAATTGTCCTGTTGCCAAGACCCACCTGAATGCTGCCTGTGCACAGTCACTGTAGCCTAATTCGTGGCAGAGAATGCCTTGATCCCTCCTGCTCCCCAGTATGACGGGGGCTCAGAACAGCAGAACACCTGTGTAGCCTCACACTACAGTGTCTGGACACACATGCCAGCCAGCCCCACAGTGAGGACCAAAGACACAAAAGGAGATCATTTCAGGTGAAACTCATCAATTGTAATGAAATCTCCATGTTTGCTGCCAGAGACTGATCCCACAGACACTTGCAGGTGATAAAGCCAGGCCAGGAGGCTAGAGCCCCATTTATTATAAAGCGGCTCCTGCAACTTTTTGAAACGGCAACCCACACCTCGATGAGCAGATGCTCTGTGCTGTTTTGTACTTGTCTCCCAATGATGGAGCCAAATGATCCACTGAGCTGCCTGCATCTTCTCCATCAGCTGCCTGCCTGGAAGATGGAGAAGTTGGTCTCTAACTGCACTTGATTTTTCTCCTTCTGCTTGCCTTCCTCCCATGGCAGCTTTCGTACAGGCACTGGGCATTTAATTGTACATGCCACTATTCATCGTGTCCAGAGCTCAAGCAGGGGCTGCTGGCCCTAGCTTCTTCACGCTGCAGGCTGAGCGCGCTCTGATTCCTGTCCCATCTGCTTCATGAATCATAGTTCATGTTCTCATAATGATCTCATGTTTTGGGCTCAAGAGGGAGATCCTAGGAAGCTCAAGAAGAAGGTGAAGTATTTAGTTTGCACCAAATGAGGAACACAACTGTGCGTACTTCCTTTGTATATCAATTAGCAGCATATGGTGAGAGCCAAACACACTAATAAAGTTATAAAGAAATATAGGGGTAAGGGAGACAGATGCTTCCTCATAGGTGCTGGCAAGAACGCATGCTGTTAACGTTGCAATTTCCCAAACAGATTGTCTGAACACCTGCGGACGTTCAAGGGCCCTCCTACTCTCAAGTACTCTCCTTGGTGTCTCTTTCAACAAGATGGTCGTAATTCAGGGAGAGGTATGGTGTTTAGGGTGGAGAGACTATGTGACAAGTTTCATCTCACACCTGAGGCCGGCTGGATTGCTGTGTTGAGAAGGATTCTGAGGCTGCACTTGGGCTCAGTGGGAACAAAGGCAAAAATCAGTTATTGTGTTTGTCATAGTGGGACATGGAGTAGGAAAACGCACATGCACCCATTGGACCTGTCGGCGAATGGAAAGAGTCCTCACTGACAAATCGAACATCCTGCAGTCCTGAGGAAGTCATTCCCTTTCCTCAGCCTTGGTTTCCTGATCTGTAAAATCAAGATGGAGATAATATTTCCATTATGGTGTCATGGTAAAGATCAAACCAGTGAAGTGTGTAATAAGGCTTTGAGAGCTAGAAGGCATTATGCAAATAGGAGGTAATATACTTGTAAAAATATCTATGTATGCACCTAAGTGTACGTGTGTTTGCTTTTCTAATGCTCTAGAGAGACGTTCTGAACCTTGGCACTTTGATATTTTGTATTGGATCATTCTTTGTTAGGACGGGCTGGCTTCTGCCTTGGCCTCCACCCACTCCATGCTGGTAGCACCGCACCCCTCAACAGTTATGACCATCAAACATGTCTCCCAGACATTGATTGCCAAATGTCTGCTCAGGGAAAGTTGCTCCGAGTTGAGAGCCACTGGCCTAGCGCAGTAGTTTCTCCTCTGGCTGCACATTAGACTGACCTTGGGGGGCTTTTATAACTATGTCCATGGCAGGCTTAAGCTCCAAACAGGAAGTTTGTATTTAATTGGTCAGGGATGGGTGGGGCATCAACAATTATCCCAAGGTGATTCCAATACACATTGCAGAATTGAGAGCCTTTCATAAAAGGAAGGAAGGAATCCTTTCTAAGAGAACATAAGTTCTCCTCTCTGGAAAGTTACAACCCCATGGGTTCCCCAGCTGTGCCTAAGACATGAAGCCACATGCTCTTTTAGGGAAAGGCCAGGGGTCCTTCTTGTGGGGAGAAATCAAGGAGAAAGTTCCCCATGCCCCAACCCAATATGCAATGTCCTTCCTCTGTTTAACCACAAGAATTTTATTTTTTAATGAGTTTATGAAAAATATATCCTTTCACAGATGACTGAGAGAATGTGATGAAGAAGATAATGGAACAGGATGGATATCCACGCACATCCATCTTGAAGCAACTTTTCAAAGACAGTGAAAGCCCTAACATCCCTTTGATGAAACGATGCTACACAGAAACATAGCAAGTAACATATGACTGGGTACAAATGGTAAAATTAAAGGCAAACGTTGTTGATGAGCTCACCAGAGCTTGAAGTATTGAAGCACAATATTAGCCTTGGTGGAAAATAACTTCATTGAAATATGTCCTTCCTGCCACACAGCTTTCCTAAGACTCTGAAAGCATTCTGTCTCTTTCAGCCTCTTGCTCTCTGTCACCAGGCATTTTCAATAGAATGAACAGAGAAGAGAGTTTGGGAATGAAAGTAAAGGATAATTGAAGTCTTGCCTTGATCTATTGTCACAACCGAATAAGCAGAAAGACAAATAAGCAGAGAGACAAATACGCAGTCCCTGCTTAGACCCTCATGGAAGCCCTTCAGCTCCTGGGGCCAGCGGAACAGTCAGTCCATCAGTATATACTTACAGGACACCCAACATAAATAAGTCACTGCGCTATACTCTCCAGGGGATACAAAGATGGATGAGATGCAGATCCTGCCTTCTAGCTGTTTGTAGTCTAGTTAGGGACCTATAAAAACATAATCAATAATACTGCATGGCCTGAGCTTAAGTCCAAACGAATGACATCAAAGAGAGACACCAAGCTGGCGGTTTCACAGGAAACCAAGCAAACATTGGACATAGAGACTCATCAATGCAGTCAGTCCCCCAGCATTGTTTCTTATGAATTGATGTGCACACATCTGTTAGTCTCCTGAATGAAGGAGGAAGGCACCCAGCCAAGAGTCATGTGACACAGAAAAGCTGGAATGACGCCTGTATCCTGCTTGGACACAGCAATCAGCTGTGTCACCGTGTAAGAGATGGGGGGTGGAGTAGGCACAGGCAGAAGCAAAGAGGGTAAGGCAGAGGGTCAGAGGCAAGTGTCACCTCTCCTCTCTGAGTGGTGAACAATGGCTAGACCAGCAGGGACTTATGGAGGGTGCAGAGAAGGGGAAGCTCTTGCCCTCTGCCATGGAGCAGAAGCAGCCATTGGGGCAGACCTTGGTTTTTCAGCAGAGAAAAACAGGATCTCAGTATGTGGCAAGGATATGACCAGGGTGCTCTCAGGAAAGCAGCATGAGACTGTACATGTGTGGCCCCTGTGTGTCACCCTTTGGGGATTGCTGGACACATTTGGCTTATCTTTTAGGGATCTTTCAGCAGATATCTTTATTCTGAGCTTGGGAGCTGGGGTAATGCTCTATGATACAAGTGGATGGGTAAAAGGAAGATAAGCAGAAAACACACAGGAGGAAAGCCTGCTTTGAATATGTTTGCCTGTAAAACTATGTGTGAGGCGAGCAGTACTGTAAATAATCAGCACTACACCGGCTGAGACCAACATGTTACTAGGATCAAGCCCCTGAAATCTCTCTTGGCCGAGGATGTGCTTGAATCATGACCTCTAGCCCTGGGGGTGTCAAGGAGCCTGATCTGGTGTCTCGTGTCACCAGTGAGTCTTTGCTTGGGCCACTTGAGACTCCAGGGGGGACTTTCAGATTGTTGCTATGGGGTTACCGCCTAGTCCAAGCCCCTTTCTCCACTTGGGGCTACCACCTAGTCCAGGCCCCTTTCTCCATTACCTCTTAACTGGTCTCCTTGCCCCGAAAGCATATGCTTCATACAAGAAGCAGAGGAAGCCTTTTGCAGCTCCAATTAGACCTCAGCACTGCCCTGCTCAAAAAACTTCCAGTGGCTTCCCTTCTTACTTATGGTGAAATTCACATTTCTTTCCACACACATTTGGCCCCACAGTGTCTACCCTGCTTCCTTCCCAAACTTTTCCAAACTCTGTTTTGCTCATTTCATTCCAGTGCCAATGGCTCTGGACATCTAACCCATTTTCTTTTTTTTTTTTTTTTCTTGAGACGGAGTTTTGCTCTGTCACCCAGGCTGGAGGGCAGTGGCGTGATCTCTGCTCACTGCAAGCTCCGCCTTCTGGGTTCACGCCATTCTCCTGCCTCAGCCTCCCGAGTAGCTGGGACTACAGGCACCTGCCACCATACCTGGCTAATTTTTTGTATTTTTAGTAGAGACGGGGTTTCACCGTGTTAGCCAGGATGGTCTTGATCTCCTGACCTCGTGATCCGCCCGCCTCGGCCTCCCAAAGTGCTGGGATCACAGGCATGAGCCACCGCACCCGGCCCCTCTAACCAATTTTCTACCCAAGAGTCTTTACACTTGCTGCCAACATATTATTCCCCACATACCTCATAACTTTTCCATCTCCTCATTCAGGTCTCCACTCAAATATTATGTCTCCAGACAGCCCCTCCCTGACCGTGTTCCCTAAAGAAGCCCCATCTCTTTCTAGCTCCTTATCCTAATTAATATTTCTTCATAGCACTTACCTCCCAAAATCACATTATAAATTTACTTAAGTGTTTATTGTTTCTCTCTCATATTAGGATATAAACTCCAAGAGGACAATCTACGCCTGGACCCTAGAACAGTGCCTGCCACATACTAAGTGCACAATAAATACAAATTCAATGAAAGATTGAACAACCTCTTCCAAAACTATCAGACAAATTGCTGAGAGTTCTCACCCCTTTTTTGAAGGAAGCCACTAACATGCACTGAGCTCCGTGGTTACAAAAGCTCCCCAGGACTTTTGGCCCTAACTGAACTGTCCTGTTTGTTCCCCAACCATCCTGGCATGCATTGGTGGTTTATTCGCTATTTTTGTTTATTTGCTTTTGCTTCTCTCTGCCCAGGGGAGTATCATCCCCACAAAACAAGAATCCTGCCTGGTTTGTTAATTGCTATAACCTCAGTACCCACAAAGAATAGATGCTCAGTAATATTTGCTGGACATAAATCCAGCTAAGCCAAGATTCCATCGGTTGGTTAGTATTTTGCACCCAAGGGCCAGATCTTACATTTACTATTATTAAATAGTATTGTGTTAGATTCAACTCATCATTCCTGTCCACTCCAATCTTTGAGGTCCTGCTTCTGTCATTCAGCATATCACCATCCCTGGCTGTCTATGGAAACTTCATAAAGCTGCCGCCACATCATTTCCAAGTCAGTGACAACAGTACAGACAAGTGCTCTCTGTTCCTGCAGACAACGCTCTTCCTGCCTCCTTTGTCTCACTGCTGATCAAGTTGTAAAACTCAGGGTTTAGCCCTGGCCCCTCCTCTACATACTGCCCTTTTGCCACCCCACTCTCCAAAAGGAGGCACAAAATACACTATGGGCTTGGGAGCGGGATAGACCAAAGTTTGAATCTCCCATTCTTCATTTATTTGCTTTGTAAATGCTGTTAATTCCCTTTGCTTCTTGCATTTCAGTTTCCTTCATCTGATACATAGAGATAAAT
Organism: Papio anubis; assembly: GCF_008728515.1. Taxonomy (NCBI): domain Eukaryota; kingdom Metazoa; phylum Chordata; class Mammalia; order Primates; family Cercopithecidae; genus Papio; species Papio anubis. The sequence continues at coordinate 7,464,940 of NC_044993.1, forward strand.
TTACTACCTCTAGAAGTATTGTGTGGACTCAACACAGTGACAGAAAGTACCCAATACCATGCCAGGCACTTGAGAAATGTGTGATCTATGGGCGTTTAAAACAAAACAACTCTGGCAGGTCAAATTTGGAAACAAGAGAGGAGAGTGAAACCCAGATATTTCACTAAGTCTTTTTCAAGACAAAGTGGGTGCAGGAGGAAGCCCAGTACCTCTGGCAAAATAGTCTCCACACTCAAAGGTCATGTAGACAGTTGTGGCCACTGGTTTCATGTTCCCATTAAAGTCTCCATGCATCCCTGTACTTGAAGAAGGGTTGCAGGGCTTGTACATGGAGGACGAAAAAAGGGGTGAAGTGCATGGGAACACAGGGATACCGGTGGACTGTCGGAGGGCCAACTGGCAGGCCCATGGCTCCTCACTCCGCCCCACCGTCCTTACAGCACCTATTCAGCATGCTAACCCAGCTGGCATTTTTGCATGTACCTAAGACTTATTTAAATAGTGGGGCAAATGGTTAAGATGGGGAAATAATAACAAAAAGCTCTGGGAAAGGTATGCAAATAGAAAACTCCACAAATGTGGAGGAGGCTGCAAGAACAAAGAGAATCAAAAACATTATCAACATACCCCAGGTGTGTGCTCACTGGGAGCCTGAGTGGGTGCCAGGAGGGGAGGAGGGGCAGCCCCTGCCTGCTCAGGGTCTTATACCTGATTTTATTTATAAGCCTGCTGTCTCTGTCGAGCTCCAAAGAAGCCTGGCAGATGGAGCTCAGCCATATTTGGGAGTGGAGGAAAGTGTAAATTAGGTGTTTCCCATAATGTCTCTTCCCAATACAGTTCCAGTAATATGTTCACCTGATAAGGCAGCCCCAGAGATGCGTTAAAAATGATGTCCAATGTCACTGCCCCTCGGCTCAAAGCTCTCAGTGGCTTTCACCTTCCTCAGAATAAAGGTTACCCTCCTTTCCCTCCAGCTAAGACTGGCCCTCCGACTTCAGCCCCTCCCTCCTTCCTGGCTCCATCTAACCTATTCTGTCTTTGCAGATCCACAAACCCACCCCCAGGGCTCTCATCTCAGCTCTTTGCTCATTTCTCTCTCTCCTCTTTCAGTCTCAAATGTCTTGGTCTCTTAGAGCCTTTCTCCGTTCATGCAGACTAACTGCAAACCCTCCATCCTCCTGACTCTCCCTTTCTTGGGTTTGTCTTTGTTGGCACTGACCACCATCTAACATAACTTATATTCTGCTTCTTACTTTTACAATCTCTTTCTCCTAACTAGAACGTAAGCGCAATGAGGACAGGGCATTTTGTCTGTATCTCCACTGGCATCTCCCTAGCATTGCCAACTTTACCTGGCACATGGTGGGGATTTAATAAACAAAGATTTGTTGAATGAATGTCCTTTTGTGGAGTAAAGCTACACACGTTTCTTCCTTTTTTTCTTTTTTCTATCTCGTCACCCGGTAAGCTGACTAAAGGAGCTAATTCCTGATGAAAAGCGCGTTCTCTGCACCTGGCACAGGATACATACTTAATTATTGGCTGCCATTATGACTGGGCAAGTTTAACCTCTGTAAAGTGAGCATTGGTGGCACTGCTATCCTCATTATGGTGCTCAAAGAGAAACAGAATGAAGATAGTAGCAGACAGCAAGGCCCAGTTTGGTGCTACTGGCACAAGAAGGAACTGGGAGCAGGGCTGAACCAGTGGGTGGGACCCTCAGAGGTCAGGTAGAAAAAGCTGAGAAGACAGAGGGTAGAAATTATAACAGGAGTGACTTCCTCTAGCCTGTGGTCCTTCAAACTACAGGAATAGCCATGCCAGCAGCTGCGTGCATCTTGGTTACAGCTAACTATGGATGGCGATCCCTTCCCACCCCGTTCCTGTTCCCCAAGGAAAACCATTTTCTCATCACCCAAGTAAGCAAGGCCCAGAGCCGAGTCTGATTCCTACAGGGGCTCCCACTCTGGCCAGGCTGCGTGGATTGGCACATTAAATGTGTTGGGCCACATTTCCCAAAGGGCAGCCAGTTGCATGCTATAGAACTGAGGGCAATAAAGGTGGTAAGTGCACACCAGCCCCTTAACAACACCATTGTTATACATAGAACATCAGACGGGCCTCAGGGGCTCTGCATGGACTGGCCCCTGGCCCTGTTCCTCCCCTCCCTTCTCAGGGCTACAGTCACACTGGCACCTCCAGTTCTTTGAGGGCCTTTTGTCTGGACACTCTTTCCCCTCTCCGGCATGTGTTCATCTCCCGTTCCTCTTTTACATCACAGGTCCAATGCCCCCTCCTGACAGAGGCTGTCTCCCACTTGTATAATCTTCCCTTTGTTGCATCGTATAGGCATATGGTAGGCTGTGTGTGTGTGTGTGTGTGTGTGTTATAAATTATAAATTAGTTAATGAGAATCTCACTCACTGGAACCCATCTTCCCGAAAACAAGTCTAAATCCTCTCAGTATCATTATCCTCAATTTATCATCTCTTCTCACTCTGTTTTCAGGCTCTCCATCAAGACAACAGTGGGTCCCAGCAGTTACACCCACAACCTTCTCTCCAGACATTTGCAGTCCTGATTTTTAGCCTGGCTTGAGTACCCACTACCTCTTTCAGAGCTTACCTCAAAAGCTAGTTGGCGATATCTGCTGACCACCCCATCTGCAAAGCAGTCCCCTTCCCATCATTAGCTGTAGGCTTCATAATCCTGCTAATCCTCGAAAGCTGGTCCTTAGACTAGGAAGAGTAGTATCACCTGAGAACTTGTTAGAACTGCAAAACCTTAGCTTAACCCCAAACTGAGTAAGCCAGAATTTGTGTTTTAACAGCATTCCCCAGACTATCAGCATGCATATGAAAGCTTAGAAACCATTAGAATACTTCTCACAGCGTATAGTTATTTAATTTATTTAATAGTCACCTATCTCACTTTCGACCAAAAGGGACGTTCTGTGAAGGCAGGGAATTTGTCCTGTTTATCATTGTATTTCCACTGCGTAGCACAGTAACTGACACATAGTAGGCACCAAATAAATATGAATGATTTAACAAGTAAAAGAAAGAATGACTGAATAAATTTCCAGTTTCTTCAAACTCCCATGATTTATGATCAGTGGTCATCTCTTTCCAGTTCATTTTCCTTCTCCCTGTAGGCTAAGTTGAGCCCACCTGCCTTTATCAGGCATTTATACAACATCTCCTATGCAGGATGTCCTGTGTGTTGGTACTGGGAATTGTGAAATGCAGTTCCTGCTCCACAAAGATCTCTCAGTTTAAAAGCTTCACTCAAAAGAAACAACTCCTTTCTTTTCTCTGACTACATCTTTGATTTCTAATCTCCCATCTCCTGAAGTCTAAACAGTAGGTGTATTTTTCAGTCCTCACTTGCCAAAGAATGGTCCACACTGTTTCTCCCCATAGAGTCTTTTTTCCAATTAGATAAGTGGGTCTTTTTTTCAAACCTGTCACTCTTTATGTTTTTTCATTGCTAATGAGCTCTTATCCAGTTTCTGAAGATGCCGCAAGCTGTCCTGCCTCCATCAGAAAACATCAGAACCACTGATGTTTTCAGAACCACATCAGAACCACTTCCTCACATATGCAATGAGCCATCTTGAGTCCCATGAACTTCCAGCCATCACAGCCCAAGGGTCCTCATTTGCTCATTTTGCATGGCAGATTCCCTACCCTTCAGACCCCAGAGAGCTGTGTTTATGTCTAGCTTTAACCCTAGCTTCCTTGCTTTTTCTTAATTAATAGTTCCCCAGCCCCTTTTTGCCTGATAGGCTCTTCTCCTTCCCTCTAAGCGGACTCCTCTTTATCCTTGGAGATACAATTTATGGTATAAGAAACTTTATTCCCACAATTTTTTACATCAACAATAAACGAGAAAAACTATGATCACATTAGCACAGGCTGAAAGGGCATTTGATAAACTTTTACGGCCATATGTACTTAAGTAAAAAACACAAAAAAAGTAGGAATCAAAAGGAAATGTTTACATATGATAAATACTTTTTAATAAAAAGTAACAACAAATATTAAAATAAGAATAACTTTTCATTAAAATCAGAAACTAGAAAGCAATGCCTACTATCACTAACATATTAGCATGATCTAAATGGTTCCAGCCAATGAAATAAGAAAAAATAAATAAGGAGCCCAAAACTGGAAAAGAGGAGATAAAATTCTACTTCTTTGGCTGATGATTTGATTGCATATATAGAATGCCCATACAAGCTAACTTTTAAAATCCTATAATTAGTGAGAGTATTTGATAAGGCTCAAGGATACAAGAAGAATCTAAGAGGAAAATAGATTCTCTAACTAGCAATAAGTACCTAAAAATGGAAATAATTTTAAAATTTACAATAGTGAAAAAATGATAAAAAGGTAAATTTATGTATTTATTTATTATTGAGATGGAGTCTCACTTTGTCACCCAGGCTGGAGTACAGTGGCATGATCTCAGCTCACTGCAACCTCTTCCACCTGGGTTCAAGTGATTCTCCTGCCTCAGCCTCCTGAGTAGCTAGGATTACAGGCACCTGCCACCACAGCTGGCTAATTTTTGTAGTTTTAGCAGAGATGGGGTTCCACCATCTTGGCCAGGCTGGTCTTGAACTCCTGACCATGTGATCCACCCACCTCAGCCTCCCAAAGTCCTGGGATTAAAGGCATGAGCCGCCTTGCCTGGCCAAAAAGGTAAAGTTTAACAAGAAAGCCATAGAATCTATATGAATAAAACTATAAAAGCTTATTGGAGGACATAAAACAGATTTTGAACAAATGGAAAGAAAAATTAGGTTCTTCATTAGGGAAATGTAGTATCATAAAAGTGTCAAAATTATACATATAAATATATAAAATTTAATGATACTCCTATTAAAACATGAATAGCATTTTTCTATGCTTTGAAGGTAAAATTAACTTCAGTTCACATAGATTTAAAAATTGCTCAAGAATACTAAAATTTGCATACACGTATATAAAAGTTAAAATGAAGGATTTGCCTTACCAGATGCCAAAACTCACTATGAAACCTCTCTAAACAAATCAATATAATAATAGCATAAGAATAGAAAAATTGATCAGTGGAAAAGAATATCCAGAAGTAGATCCTAATGAATATAAGATTTCTAAATATGGCAGAAGAGATATCTTCATCCAATAAGGAAAAAGTAGCTTATTTAGTAAATGACCATGTGCAAATGGCTCTTGGATTAAAAGAATAAGGAGCTGGACTATCTTATACCACATTAAAAAAAAATTCACATGGATTAAACAAAGTTCTCTCTATAAAATGTTACACAAAAAATTGCAAAAAAATTATATTTACTTCTACTCTAGGGGTGGAAGGCCTTCATACCCAAAAGGGGGATCACTAAATTTTAAAGAGGAAACACAAGGCACATGTCCATGTAAACATCAACCACAAACTATGTATTATGTAACTAGAAGCCATAACTATATAAACATACCTGAAGGTAACATTTTCCAAGTGAACAGAGAAACCAAAGACTTGGGAAACATTTGCAATGCAGGTGACAGTCCACAGGTTAGTATCTATGCTATACAAAGGGATCTTACAAACTGACAAAGAGAATCCCACAGAAACATAAACAAAGAATATGAATATGTAATTCACAGAATAGCAAACCCAACTCCCAATAAAGATATGAAAATATATTCAGACTTGTTGGTAGTCAGAGAAATGCGAAGTAACACGTCATTATTTTACAATCATGTCCCAGGCAAAAATTAAAAAGAGAGTTAAGACCTATTGCTGGTGGGGATGATGGGAAAGTTCTCTTATCACTAACAGAAATATGAAGCATTTCTGGAAACAGATGGACATATGTATTAAAGCCAAAAATACACATGCCCTTCAACCTAGAAACAGCATTCTTGCAGTTTTGCTCTACAAAAATATTCAGAGATGTTTATTATAGCATTCTTCAATGAGGAAAAAATATGGACAATAGTAAATGTCCATTAGTAGGGGCATATTCATTAAGTTATAGCACATTCACACTAAGAAACATTATATTATATGATGCAGCCAAATAAATAAATAAGAATTAGAACAGTTGTTGAGATTAGAACTATTGTAAAGTTCCAGATGCAAAGATGTACGCATATTATAATACCACGTTTTAACAAAACATTTTTTAAAAATCCTATGTGTGTTTGTATGTTTGTGTGTGTGTGCATAAATAAAAATAGTTATGTAAGAATGGAGAACAGAATGGAAAATATGCAACCGATTATAGCATGGGTTTATGGTGTGTTGAGAGGGTCAGTTAAAATGGAGTTGCGGCACTCATTAAGGCAGAGTTGAGCAGAGAGATGGCAGAGCAAAGCAAGCCTCAAAGAGAAAAAGACTATACTAACAAAAACATCAACAACCAATGGGTACGATATGACTCCATTTTTGTAAAAGTGTTTGTGTATGTGTACTGGAAAACAAAGAGACAGCACTTGATCTAATTTACTTCTTACAGTTTCATCCCTGCCTCACAGGGTAACACGTATGTTATGATATTATTCAGTCAACCTAAACACCAATTGACCCCTCTGTACTCTTGTGTATGGTGTGCAAGTGCCTGCATTCACTTGTTGGTATAAAGAGAAGGGTGTGGAAATCTGTATAAACCTCAAGTGGGATGAGACAGGAGGATACAGGAAAGGGGGTATTGATTGCGGGAGATGATTATCCTTTATGAATACATCTAGTGGGTGAGCCCCTACTGACTCATAAGAGTCCATTGTTAAAGATTCAGGAATTTTGTAAGACAGCTGTTAAACCTAGCTAGCCATTATAGGCTGGGCTCGATGGCTCACACCTGCAACCCCAGCACCTTGGGAGGCTGAGGCAGGTGGATCACCTGAGGTCAGGAGTTCGAGACTAACCTGACCAACATTGTGAAACTCCATCTCTACTAAACATACAAAAAAAATAGCCAGGTGTGGTGGTGTGCACCTGTAATCCCAGCTACTTGGGAGACTGAGGCAAGAGAATCACTTGAACCTGAGAGGTGAAGGTTGCGGTGAGCTAAGATCACACCACTGCACTCCAGCTTGGGCAAGAAGAGCCAAATTCTGTCTCAAAAAACAAAACAAAAACCTAGCCATTTTAAAAAATTAAATTATATAAAGTTATAATAAATTATATTAAAAACATGAGTAATAGGTAATACTTATTACTTTAATACTTCTTCATTATTTTACTATTTTTACTATTATCTGTGCTCTTGAGAATACTATATAAAGGAGTGGGACTGCACAACTTTTTCCAGCTCCATGTTCAGTAATGTCACACTGGTAGTTTGAAACGAGCCTTGGTGGGAGTATTTACACCACAGAAATTGGCAAGGACTACAAGCCAGGGCTTGGCTTATTGTTTGGATCACTGCCTAGAGTTAAGAAGGTGATGGAGAAGATGTTCCTGATGCAGATTAGACTTAAAAATGGGTGTGTCTGTAGCTGTTACATTGTGAATAGCATAAAATGTTGAGAAAGTATTTTTCAGGTTATTAAAATTTATTACCCAATTCAGCAAAGCTGTGCCTAATGTCACCTATGAATGAGTAATGTTCTGACATGTTTTCATTGTTTCACTTTTGTCTTACATAACATTTTAGCATTATCTTATATCTTTGTTAACCTAAATGAAAATATCAACCAGCATTCATGTATAACATATACTTGCTTGTTAATTGCAACTATCATTTGGCTATGGATGCAAGAGTTTGGTAAAAATCAGCAAAAGCATTCTGTGAGAATTCAACTGTCTATATACATGGGATTTATAGTAAAGAATATTCAGATTTTTATTTATAAAGCGCATGCTATATACATCCCCACTTATAATAAGCTAATGGATGTAAATACCTATTTTTCCCAGAGAACTGGTTGTCAGAAATTTCCCAGCTCACCACTGCTTGTATCACTTATCATTATAAGCATGTGCATTTAAAAAATATATAAACGAAAGGAAAATCTTAAATAATTAAATGGCACCTCCGCTGAGAAACTTTTCCTGGTTCCCTCAGTTCTCTCTGCTTGGTACTCCTGCAGCATCTTTATGTAGCTCTTTGTCTGTTGTATTTGCCCTTGCAGTAGGGACTGTGTCCAGTCTTTTCTCTCACAGGGCCACCTCATGCAGAATAGCTGCCCGGCACATGAATCCATCAATCAACTGGGTAATCAGAATGAGGAAGGTGCATATGACAGAAGTCCAGAGACCAGATTCGAATAGGGAAATGAGGGCCAGCTTCCCTCCAAATGCTTGCATAGGACCTGAGGGGATCGGCAGCAACTGAACTTTCAACTAGAATTCTGTAGCTGAGCTTGAATCCTTTATAGATTCATTTCATCAGCAGAATTTTCAGCTCTTGCATTGTGAATATGCACAAGGATGTGTACACTGTCTTTGTTTCTTTTACCTGCCTCCTTTTTATCATTCTCATTTTCAGGGTGTAAAAGTACTCCATAAATGAAGATACAATCTCATATTCTTGACAGCAAAAGGTCCTGGCCCCTAGTAGGATTTATCTTATCTCTAGTTGATGAGTAGACTGAAAAAACTCAGTGGGAAGGTACATCTTGACCTCTGAGGGTCTGTGTGCTGCAGCCGATATAGGTAACCATGATAGGGAGTAGAGATAGGCTGAGAATTACATTTTTGCAGAGAAAAAATAAACATCTTTATTTTTTCAAATGAAAGCATTCCCCTCAGTGTGGGGTGTAGTATTGCGCAGGTGCTTTGAGCCTGGAGTTGTCAGAAGGATCTGCCCTCAAACGTTAGCCCTGCTGTCGATTAGCTGCTGGCCTTGGGCAGTGTAGTTGACCTTGAGGGACCTCAGCTTCTTCATCTATATAACCAGGATTGCAATCGCATTGTGCCTTTCACTTGTTGTGAAGGCTAACCACAGGCTGTGAAATGAAAGCATATGTACACACAAAGACGTGTACATGGGTCTTTGCAACAGCTCTATGTGTAATAGTCAAATGCTGAAAACAATCCAGCTGTCTACCAACCTGTGAATGGATGGACAAATTGTGGTACATTCATATAATGGAATACTACTCAGCAACAAAGAGGAATAAACTGTTGATAGGCATCATCACATGACAAATTTCAACATAATTATGTTGGGTAAAAGCAGCCAAACCACAATTTTATTTTTATAACATTCCGGAAAATGTAACTATAGTGACAAAAAGCAGATTGGTGGTTACCTGGGGATAGAACTGGGGGTTAGAGGAGACAGGAAGAAAGAAGGGAGTAGAAAGAGGTGTAAAGAAACTTTTCAGGGTGATACATATGTTCATTATCTTGATTGTGATCATGGTTTTGTGGGTGATTTGTATGTCAATGCATTAAATCGTACACTCTAAATATGTACAGTTTATTAAATAGCAATTATACTACAATAAAGCAGTTAAAAAGTTTACAGAATAGGCTGGGCACTGTGGCTCACGACTATAATCCCAGTACTTTGGGAGGCCGAGGCAGGCGGATGATGAGGTCAGGAGATTGAGACCATCCTGGCCAACATGGTGAAACCCCATCTCTACTAAAAATAGAAAAATTAGCTGGGCATGGTGGCGCATGCCTGTACTCCCAGCTACTTGGGAGGCTGAGGCAGGAAAATCGCTTGAACCAGGGAGGCGGAGGTTGCAGTGAGCCGAGATCGTGTCACTGCACTCCAGCCTGGCAACAGAGCGAGACTCCATCAAAAAAAAAAAAAAAAAAAAAAAAAAGTTTACAGAGTAATAGATGTTACAGTTGCTGGTGTATAGTAAAAGATCAACAAATGGTGGTTGTTAGGATGAAGATAAGGATGAAAAATCTGACTATGATGACAATGACGATATTCCTGCTGTTGTCACTCTTGGGAGAGAATACTGCTTCTTGACCACACTCTTTTTCTCTTCCTCCATTGATCACTTTGACCATCTAAGGCCCATTGTCATCCTTATCTCCTCAGTGCTCTACTAGGCATTCCCTTTTCTGACAGCCAATACCCTCTCTGGCTCAAGACACTTCATTGTACACCATTCGAAAGCCTTGACCAAGGGTTCAGGCAGACATGGGCTGACATTTGCTTTATTACTTGCTAACTTGGACAAGCCTCAGTGTTCTAGTCTGTGAACTGGGGATGGGAATAGCAGACACATTGCTGGAATACTTAGAGGTAAGGAGTGCAGGGAAAGCCCCGAGACTCAGAGTCAGCATTCAATGTGTAGCACCTCAGTGACTTCTATTCCATCTCCTGTTGATTGGGTTATTCATGGGCTGCTAAGTAGCATCCTCTTCTCCTGAATTCTGAACAAATTGAGACATAGATGAGGGAGAGGCAGATGGAAGCCAGCACATCACTCTCATTCCCAAACAAGCCTAAACTGGAGGGTGTCGTTTACATGAAAGCAAAGCCGATTTTTAGTGCTAAACCTATAAATTTGACAGATTTATCCATGTACTAACGGCAACATTGAACTTGGGCACCCAGCCTCCCAACGTGAGGGCACAGGATGTTCCAGCCTGGAAAAGAGTAGAGGAATTATGCCTTTTGTGGCTCATGCACTCCCAAGAGAAAAAAAGGAAGTTTCTGAACGAAGAATGTCACATTTATGACTCCTAATTCCTTTTTTTCTTTTAAGATGGAGTCTTGCTCTGTTGCCCAGGCTGGAGTGCAGTGGCGTGATCTCCGCTCACTGCAACCTCCACCTCCCAGGTTCAAGGGATTCTCCTGCCTCAGCCTCCTGAGTAGCTGGGATTACAGGCACGTGCCACCATGCCCAGTTAATTTTTATATTTTTAGTAGAGACAGGGTTTCACCATGTTGGTCAGGCTGATCTCAAACTCCTGATTTCGTGATCCTCCTGCCTCGGACTCCCAAAGTTTTGGGATTACAGGTGTGTGCCACTGCACTCTACCGACTCCTAAATTTGTATAGTGCAAAAATCTATCCTCCCTCATCCTTCAATGGTAGAGCGCAAGTAGAGGGGCAGAAAGAGTCCAGGGGTGTGAAACTAATGGAGCTCCCTCCATGAAGTGAAACATCAGGAGTGAGGAGTCAACATTCGCCCTCTAAAATGCTATTTTCATTTGTGATTTTGTTAAGCAGAAGTACCACTTTCCTAACTATATCATAAGTTAGATGACTGAGCACACAGGCAAACTAAGTAAAGTACTGAAATCAGCATTTCAGGAGTCAGCAAAGGGAGAAGAACCTCCTCAGGGCAGCAGCCCTCTCTAAAGCATTCCTGTCTGATGGCCAAAGTCACGGAGCTCACCACATCTTACACCAATTCACTACCCAGGTTGCAACCACTGTCCCAACAGATCATGTGATTTTATCTATAATTTCTGAATCAGTACTAAGCAAGAGTGTGCCATCTTCTATATGGAATATAGAAGTTATCTATGTCACCCTAAAGTCTTCTGGGTTGTAGGTTACACATATTCCATTTTTAAATTTTTTTCTCACATATTATGGTTTCCAAAACTCCTTATCACCTAATTCCCCTTCAGTGGAAATTCCCCTCCAACCTGTCAATGTCGATTTCCCTCCAAACTGTCAATAACCTTACAATTGTATCACTGGAAAACAAAAGCTACAGGTGCTATTAATCAACCAATCAATCTAAAAATAATTTAGATTTTTTTTTTTAGCCACCAAAAAAAAAAAAAAATTGCAAAAACCTCAATTACTTTTGTACTAACATACCACTGAAATCAGGTGCCCCAAATGGTGCTGTCCCAGGACAGAATAGCATGCATCCTTGCAAAGGAATGGAGGCTTACCTACTTGTGTGTTCTGGGCAGCATCCTCACTCTGTTGACTCCTATTGAACTTGTGATAAAAAAAATAAAAAATTAAAAAAAAAAAGGCCTAAGGTATTTAATCACATCAATTACTGGCAAGCCAGGGTTTCCAAATCTTGAATTTGCACTTCTGATCTTTTGAGTTGGAATTCCAGAATTCTATTTCACCCTATTACAATTCATCTCTTCAAGAGGCACCCAACGTGAGGGGATTAAGAGCACAAGTAGTCATCAGGCAGATCTGGGATAAGCTTTGGATATGATTCCATGAGCTTCTGTTTTCTCAACTGTAAAATGATAACAATAACAACACCCATGTCATGAAATCATGGTGAGAATAAAAACGAGACTATACATGTAAATGGCTCAGAACAATGGCCAACACAAAGAAGGAAATAAATATTAGTTCACATTATTATTATGTTGAATACATAAATATTATCATGAGAGGACATAAGTAAGAAGATACTTGATGGAATCATGATTTGAGAGGTATTTATTTTAATCACTTTAGAAGTGACTTTAGAGCTGTGTGTATGAAACAAATGATACTCTGAATTTTTAGATAGTTTAACTGCATTTTAGAGGGTATTATATTCTCCAGTGTACTTGAGAGTTGACTAATTTGCAGATGTCACAGTGAGACAAATGTCACCTTTCCAGTGTCAAGGGTCAACCATTTAAAACCAACTACATTCAAATTAGTTCAACCATGGTGGAAGAGAGTATGGCGATTCCTCAAAGATTTAGAACCAGAAATAACATTTGACCCAGCAATCCTATTACTGGATGTATACCCAAAGGAATATAAATCATTCTGTTATAAAGATATATGCATATGTATGTGTATTGCAGCACTATTCACAATAGCAAAGACATAGAATCAACCCACATGCCCATCAATAATAGATTGCATTAAAATAATGTGGTACATAAACACCATGGAATACTATGCAGCCATAAAAAGGAGATCATGTCCTTGGCAGGACATGGATGAAGTTGGAAGCCATTATCCTCAGCAAACTAATGCAGAAACAGAAAACCAAACACCACATGTTCTCACTTGTAAGTGGGAGCTGAACAATGAGAACATGTGAACACAGGGAAGGGAACATCACACACTGATGCTTGTTGGGGGAGGGCTGGGGGGTGTGAGGGAGAGCATTAGGGAAAAGAGCTGATGCATGCTGGGCTTAATACCTACGTGATGGGTTGATAGGTGCAGCAAACCACCATGGCACACGTTTACGTATGAAACAAATCTGCACATTCTGCACATCTACCCCAGAACTTTAAAAAATAAAAAATAAAAAAAAATAAATAAAACCAACCTACATTCTTTAGGAGCCTCTACCATTTTTCATGATGCCTCACAATCATAGTCAGCAGTTCCATGGTCAGGTCGTTCAATGGCCTGGGTTTGAATTCCCATGGGACTGCAGATTTGGACTCTGTAAAGAACTAGCTATCATTTCCCCATCTACTTGGCCCGAAGTTATCTTTTATCCGTAGTTGTAGTACTCTCTTTTCTGGTGTGAAGGCACTCTTCCAAGCTAGAGAAAATAGAACTCAAATAACAGCTGGGTGACTGAGCCTTCCCCAAGTTACACAACTCCCTCTTCCCTCTTCATCTTTCTCTCAACATTGCTATAAAGACCTTTCTTATTTATATTTAACTTTATTGTCAGGGCCCAGCATCTTCTGGAGTATAGCCTTGGTAATAGCACAAATTCTAATTAACGAATGTGTAATTAATTACAATTAGTTACACCTCTTAATACCCACACTCTTGGCCATGTAACTTTACAGGGCCCTCTCAATCTGGGCAGAGGATTCTGCCTGACCTCTTAACTCTGAGCTCAGCCATGTGATGTGCTTTGGCTAAAGGAATAATGCAAGTTCTTGTACCTGCAAGTACCACATGCACATTTCCCAGCTATCCTCTAGGAGGATGAAAGGCATCCTAAAAAACTTCGTCAACCTGGTCAAGACTATCCTAGATCAATGAACAGCCATTCAACCCCCAGACAGGTGAACAAACCCAGCCAAGATCAGCAGAACTGATTAACCAACCTGCAGCCAACCCCAGTATATGGAACACTCAAAATCAGCTAAGTCCAGCCAAGATCAGCTAATCCCTGCAGATTTCTAGGCTAAACAAATGTTAATGCCCTATACTAATGATGCTTTATGGTTGGTTGTTAGTCAGCTTTATTGTAGCAATAGGTAACTAATACAGCCTCCCCAGCACGAGCCTACAATAATTGTATTTAGAAGATTTGAGAGCGAAATAGGTAGGGAACCTTATTCCATTCTTATCAACTACTCCTCACTTAAGCTTTAGGGAGTAAAGAAAGCTTAGTGAGGCCAGGCGTGCTGGCTTATGCCTGTAATCCCAGCACTTTGGGAGGCCAAGGTGGGTAGATCACAAGATCAGGAGTTCGAGACAAGCCTGCCCAAAATGGTGAAATCCCATCTCTACTAAAAATACAAAAATTAGCCAAGCGTGGTGGCGGGCACCTGTAGTCCCAGCTACTCAGGAGGCTGAGGCAGAACAATCTCTTGAACCTGGGAGGTGGAGGTGGCAGTGAGCCAAGAACGTGCCATTGCACTGCAGCCTGGGTGACAGAGTGAGACTCCGTCTCAAAAAAATAATAATAAAATAAAAATAAAGAAAGCTTAATGAGGGACACTCTTGGTCCTTCTGAATGATTAACATGGTTAAAAGTCCCATAAACTCAGTCCACAAGGAGTGGAATCTTGATTTCACTGAACATGAAAAATTATCCAATTTAACAAATAGACACCATCACTGGCAACACAGACAACACTCCATTTGACACCAATACACTCAAACTAGATGGCTTGTCTATTATCTGTCACCCAGAACAATTTTACCATTGTAAGCCTGCTTTTGAAATATGAAATCTTGGTAGAGTTACAACTTTCTTTGCAGCTTGGATTCTTTTTTTCTTCTGCAGAGAGCTATTTTAAATACCCCCAAACTTGTGTGGGAGTGCCAATCGGCCACATTTAATTGGCCAGATTGTTAGCCTCGGCGATGCAGCACTCTTCAGAAAATTAAACATAGACAAGATTGTTACTTTGCTCTGTTATTGTGGCTACAGAATGGCAAACCAATCTGTCGAAACTGAAAAATCCAGCCGCTCAATTATCTGTCGGGCTTACACAGCTAAATGCCCCCAAAGTGGATTATTTTTACTTAGCTGAGGCACATTTTGAGTGAATATGTTGCCTTCTCGACACTGTGCATGGTCAAGGCTCAAGGTCTTCCTAACAGCCTGCAAACTGCTTAGGAAAAGGCTGGTCTTAGAAATACAGACTCTTATTCATTAATTTACTTATTTGTTCACTTAACTTGTAAGCATTGACACATACCTACTCTCTGCCAGAAACTGTGTTGGGTGCTGGGAATAAGAAAAAGTTAAATAACCATTAGCCAAATAAACAACCAGTCAGAGGGTAAGGCAGGAATAGAATTTAGGTTTCTGACTCTAAAGCAATGGTTCCTAACCAGGGAGGCATTTGCCAATATCTAGAGATATTTCCCTTTCCCTTCAGGAGACATTTACCAATATCTAGAGATATTTTTGATAATCGTGACTGAGGTGGGGCAGGTGTTATTTGAATCTAGCAGATAGAATCCAGGCATGCTGCTAGGCATCCTACAATACACATGACAGTCCTCACAACAAAAGATTATCCAGCCCAAAATATAAACAGTGTGAAGGTTGGAAATCCCTGCTCTCAAGCTATGCACTGAAGTAATTTCTTGAACAGCAAAGTCTCTTTCTAATCCAACACAGTATCTACTGCCCTAGCACAGGGCGAAGCACAAGTACGTACTCCAGGAATGCTGGATGGATGGTTGGATGAATGGGTGGATATGGATGGATGGATGGATGGATGGATGGATGGGACAGATGGATGGGATGGATGGATGAATGGATATAAGGATGGATGGATGGATGGATGTGACAGATGGATGGGATAGATGGATGAATGGATATAAGGATGGATGGATGGATGGATGGATGGATGGATGGATGGATGGAGGAGATGGATAAATGGATCTCACACTCAAAGATACCATCAATAGATGTATACAATGGGTATTGGGTAAGTTGTTTAGGCCATCAGAAGTTAAACAGATGTTCCTATTTTCCACTAAAGTTTAGGTAGCTTCAAGAAGGGAAACATTCTGGCAATTTTGACATGAATTTCACAGGACTATGACTTGTGATGAATTTGGTGCTCCAGAAAACCTCACAGCTCTGACCTTCCTTAGCCATTTACCTCATTCCCCGTTAAACTCAGATAAGATATCTTGGGTTGTTTCTGCAAACCTTCCTGGCCTGAAATAAAGATAATCTGTCTTTTATTTCTCAACCACTGGAAATGAGGGTAAATTCCTCACAACCAACATTCTGTAGATTTATTTGGCCAATTCTTCTACTTTGGGTCTGAACTCATCCCTAGTAATGTACAATCTGTTTTAGATGTTAATTTTTAATGGTGTGATTTTGGCTTGTCCTTCAAACAACTTGAGTAGAAACACTGATTTAATTTTATCCCTTTCATCAATGCCAGGGAACAGAATAAATTACTCAAGAATATGTTCTTTTGCCTTTGCTTCCCCCCACCATAAGAAATTATGAAGATATTAATAAATGTTCCAAGGTTGATCTTCTCTCTTATAGAGTGGCTGTGCACCCCTGTTATGAATAGGTATAGGGTTGGTGCTGTGGAAGAAGACATTCCAAAGCCAATAGGAACTTATCCCTGCCCTTTGAAAAGTCAGAGTAAACAGGGCAGCTGTGAAAAGATGCTGGCAGCTATATCTGGTGTCCAGGATAAAAAGTCAGGTAGAATCCTGAAAATTACTGACATGTATATGGCTCCTATTAGATCACACAATCCTTGGAACAGAGGCCAGTCCTTCAATGAATATGCTTCTTCTATCCACCTTAAATTTGATTCCTCATTAGAAATCAACCATGGAGAATTACATATTGGAGCAAGTGTTTGGAAAGTTTTTCCTCTTAAAGATTCAAATGAAATGTATGAGTTTTGGTAACACAGGTCTGGCCACCCAGGTTTAGCATCCAATTCCTTGCCTGGCCACCTAAGACTATGTGCTGTACTTAAATAGCACAGTGTTTGGAAACTCACCAAACAACTGTCATCACAACTGCTCTGGTGAGCCCGATAGACTTGGCCAAAGTTAAAAGAAGTGTGGGGGGAGGGGAAAGATTCCTTTGTTTTTTCAGCAAACACCTACCATGCCAGGCAAAATGCCAAGTACAGAGGACACCAACCACCAGATAGATAGATTCACTGCCTTCAAGTTGCTTCCAGTCCACTGTGGGAGACGGGTAGTGGTTTGTTTTGGTTTTGAGTCAGCCTTTCTTTCTTTAATTCTTTAAAACTCAAAGAGAGATTCAGACCTATTTGATGATATCTTTCTTTTGGGTTGCTTTTACATTTCCTATCCTCTCCTCCAAATTTCTAGTATTATCCTTGAAAAGGCACAAAGAAGAAGTCTTGAGGTAGACCACTGGCAATGTTGGCTCATGGGTCACTGTCAGTCAAGGTCAGGATCCTCTAAGATTCTTATTCTTTTTTCTTGTGCTCAGGGCCTCATGTTACAAAATGGCTGCAGGAGCTCCAGGCATCATGTCTACAGAATACAGGAAGAAAATGGGGAGGGAAACGCTGATGATCTATTCTGACTGAGTCTGACCCTTTCAATAAAGAATAAAAAAGCTTTCTGGAAAGCACTGCCCACAGGTTTTGGCTTATACCAAGTTGTCCAGGACTCTGACACATGGCTACCTCTATCCTGAAGGTGGCATAAAGGAAAGAATTGTGGAGGAGGGTCAATCTAGCCAAGACAAACAGTCTATAAAGCAGTCCATTTGGAAAATGTCACTGAAGAAACATATTTATAAAGAAGTCTTACAAGATTTCTCCTGCACTGACCAACTAAATTTAGGTGCTACAAATACACAAGAAGTTCTTGAAGTTGGGAGTTTGGGAAACTACAAACAGGTTAAATTGCCATCAATACTTTCTATTTTACCATCAAAATTAATCATTTCACCAGTTCTATGGAATAAATTTAACTGTTAGCCCCATTTCACAAAGAAACTGAGGTGCAGAGTTGGTCAAATAACTAGTCCGAGGTCATATAGCTAGGAGGGGCAAAGTCTTCTTTTTCCTTGACTCTGCACTTGAGCATGGATATGTGCATTATTACTCACTGAAGCATGAAATGTGTGCACACATACCAAGCACTGATGTCAAGAAAGCTGTGATTAAAAGGTAGAAGTTTAGCTAATGGACGTGTTTCCAGAGCAAGTAAGCTTTGAACCAAAAATTCCAGGGCAGCTGAAAGGCTGATTCATTCATTCCCTCATTCAAGAAAGAGCACATACTTGATTCTATCCCTGGGTTGAAGATACAGATGAGAAAGACAGGACTCCTTTTTGCATGTGGATCATTGTCCAGACATGTCAACAAACAAGTGGTCATGCAGAGGGTGATGTGCTGCAAGAGAAGGACAAGCAAGGCATCCTGTGAACCCACGGAGGTTTCCTTTACCCTGCTGCTTCAGAAAGTGAAGCCTGGGGCAAAGATCAAAGAGAATCAGATTGTTTAGAATGTGCCACCCCAGATGGTCAGGTTGAAAAAGAAAGGAGGAAGTGAGGCAAACACAAATGAAAGCAATATAGTACAATGCAATGCAGTCCTGCACTGTCCAGAGCTTCACAGTGAGGCTCAGAGAGTCATCACAAGCTGTGGTCAGCTGAACGATGGTCCTGCAGAGATGTCCACAACCGAATCCCCAGAACCTGTGAAAATGTTACCTTATGTGGCAAAAGGGATTTGCGCCTGTGATTAAGGCTTTTGCAATGGGAAGACTCGTGCCATAGATTAGCCAGGTGGGCCCAGTGGAGGCTCAAGGCCCCTTGAAAAAGAGAGGGAGGAAGGTCAGAGTCAGAGGAGATGTGATGACAAAAGCAAGAGTTTGGAGTGATGGAAGAAAGGGTCCATAAGCCAAGGAATGCAGATGGCTTCTAGAAGCTAGAAAAGGCAAAGAAATGGATTCTTAAGCCTCCAAAAGGAATGCAGCCCTGCCAACTCATTTTATACTTCTGACTTCCATTTTATACTTTCTTATATATTCTATACAAGAATAAATTTGTATTGCTTTAAGCCACTAAGCTTGTGGTAATTTATTATTGCCACAAGAGGAGCCTAATAGAACATCTCTTAGCAGGCATGTTTGCTGGGAATCCAACACTTCTCTGGAAGGAGGTTATAAAGGGAGTTCACGGTGAGGGGAAAGAAGCAGGAATTTCTACGTATCCAATTGCCTCCAAATGTCTCCCATTCCCCGTCTCTCAAAGGGAGCTAACTCCTCACCCTTCCAGTTTTCACCCTCCAGCCCCTTGGCAGCCCCTTGGGAATCCATATCCCAGGACCCACAGTGTGCTCCTCCTGCTCATCTAGACATGGAAGAACAAGAAGTGTGGGTGAGGTGTGTCCACGGGGGAGAAAACAAAGGAGAGGTAGTCAAAAAAGAATCTGAGAGGGATCAAGGTTACACCGAATACCGAGGGCGACCACCTGCTTGGGAAGAAAATCATCCAAATATTTACCAGCCCCTTCTACAGACCCAGTGTAATCTCCAGGGACCAAGTCTCATCTTTGCATCCCTAGCATCCAATTTTCAGTTCTCTGGGTAACTGCATCCTATTGTCTTAGGAAACTACCCTTCCAAACCCCATCTATGTCCTGAAATGGTCTGACTCCACTCCCTCTACCACCATTTATATCGGAAGGAGGCATGGCCTGAACCTGGTCAATCAGAGCCAGAATTTCCTCACCATCCAATTGGCTCAGGGACGGGCACAGCTCCAAGCCTGGCCAACCAGTAGATTTCATCTCCCTGGCCACAGCAATTGGTTTAGGGCAGATCATATTACCCAGTCACTTCATGGGTCTCAGTTCTGAAACACATTAGAACTATTGGGAATACATCACCTCTTTTTATCCCATTAGTTCTGGGATTGAGAGCATGGGAGCCTGAAATTTTCCAGGGCCCAGGGGAAAGGGCTTTCCTGGGCATGAAGCCAGCATGAAGAAGCCATCAGCTTGCTTTCTGGATCCAGCCGTACTTGAATATGAATGAACTTTACATTTATGTGATACATTTCCTTTTTGAACTTCAGTCAGCCTGAAGGGTGTTTCTCTTTTGAAAGATCCCCAGCACTTCCTTGGGGACACATTTTCACTTGTTGCCAATAGGAAACCCCCTTGTTGTAGAGTTAGAGGCTTCTAGATGCAGGGGGAGTTAAGAAAGCCAGAGGCAGGTCAGAGAGAGGCAACAGCCCAGAGTTTCCTAAAGATTTCAGGTCCTATTGGAATACCCCAGCTGTACCATGAAACAGTGTCCACTGTGCCCAGACCTTTCCGTAAAGGTACTAAATGCCCCCCACCCATGACACTTGACATGGTCACCTCAACAGGCATCCTTGGGAAGTTGTTCTTTCCTCAGCCACACCCCATTCCTCAGAGCAGGAAAGCAGCATAAAATCTATTTCCTGGGGCGTAAACAACTCAACTGCAGATTGGAGGGATGTCTGACCTGTTTGCGCTGCCCAGCCCCTGGTGCAGTGATTCTAGTGATTAGACGTGGCCGATTTCAGCCTCCGTGAAATGGAAAATTGCTGCCAATTGTGAAGGATAGATCTGGCCCAGGCTGACTCCAACCTGCACATGGTCCCAAGCATGAAAGCATCTTTCCATTCTGTAGCCCTTGTCCCGAAACCAGGACACACACCTCTCAGGAATGAAGAAAAGGCCATTTTCAAGGCAGTAATTGCATAATAGACGGAATGTAACAAAAGGGAGACCCCTGAGCTCCATTACTTTGAAGGGTCTGTCAGTGTTTTCATTACAGTCCATTTTCTGCTGTGATTTATCTTCAGCTGTGAAGCAGGGTTGACAGCTGGGGCACAGCACCCACAGGCCCAGTCCAGGAGAACCATGCAGGGTTTCATTTAGTTGAAATTGTTCAGCTAGCTCCATGTTGAGGACTTGCAAACTGTGAATTAAGTCCAAGTTTTGGGTCCCCTGGCATTTTTGTGGCAGTTCTTGTTCCAAGCACCCCCGGTAGCTCACTGGCAAAGTGTGCTTTTCTGACAGGCTGAACTCTCTGAGGCCAGGAACAAAAGCAGGAGAGTCATTTTTCATACCCTTCAAAGGGCTATTTTTGGGGGGCAGAGGGGAGAATTTGCAGTTGAGATCCATGAATATAGTTTATGCTTCTTTTCAAGTTAAAAAAAAGTGTCATGTAAACTCAGATAAACCTTTAAAAGGTGCCTCCTGTCTTCTCTCTGTCTACATGATCCTCATATGACCCCTGTTTCCAGCCTCAGGTACAGGCTCTGGGTCCTCCTGGGGAAGGCAGGGCATGATCTGCAATGCCCTTAGACCCAGCACAGCTCATCTCTCTCCTTGGGAGTGGAGAGTCCAAGTCAACATCTTGACACAGTAAAGTCCTAGAAATTAAACTTAGAAGGAATCCCAAAGAACAGCTCCCAGGTTGGCTGATGTCCAGTCTGGAACCTGGTATTTAACATCTGGATTCCAGCTCAGACATTAGGATCCAGCCTAGAACTCAGCAGTCTATCTCTGGATTTAGAATAGGCAGGAGGAAGGTAGAAGATCATCCTGAAAAGGTTCCTTCCTCAGTGTTTCTCTCCCTTGCCCTCTTGGGCACTAATAGCAGAACCTATGAGCTTTCTCCTTAGATTATCTTCTGTAAATCATAACACATGTCCACAAGCCCTGGGAGTTCTCACATCACTATCTTCACCTTCACCAACATCCCTACCATCAACATCCATCAGTGTCAATTCCACCACCATCAATCTCATCAGCAACATTTATCAACAGCTCATCTCAAGGCAGGTCCCAAACCATGTGCTTTCCAGGTGGTTGTCAGTTGATCCTCATTACAAGCTTCTGTGCAGGCGTGGTTTTCATGCCCATTTTGCAGGAGAGGAGATTAAGGCTTAAAAAGACAAGCAAACATGCCCAAGGTTACCATGTTGGGAAGCCAGGACAGACTGGCCCGATACTCATGTTCCGAATCACTGTGGGATGTCACCTATCAGCTCTACAATGTCACAGCATGGGTTCCCATGGAAGCCAACACAGATATGGTGTTTGTGGGTTGGCATGTCTATTAGAGGGTGCCCTCAGGATCAATATCTGTGGAAGGGTGGAAAGACGTGGGCCGAAGAAGAAGTTGGGCTTGGAAAAATACCCAATAACTGCCCCAGCTCACTCCACAGGGTGTTATGGAGCCAGAATGGTCTGCCTTTTCGATCATCCTGCCTTGGGCTAGAATGGCTGGGCCTGTAAATCCATCTCCCACGGCTGCTATAACAAATTATCACAAACCCAGTGACTTAAAACAACATGAATTTATTCTCGTGCAGCTCTGTAGGCCAGAAATACAAAATAGGGCTCACTGGGCTAAAATCAAGGTGTCTGCAGGGCTGCACTCCCCTCTAGGAGGCTCTGGGGAGATCCATCCTTTCCAGCTTCTAGAGTCCACCTACATTTCCTACCCTCCGTCTTCAGGGCACATCACTACAGCCTCCACTTGCATCACCATGTCTCCTTTTCTGTCTCTGCCTCTCCTGCTTCCTTCTTACAAGGACCCTTGTGGTTACCTTGGGCCCACAAAGATAATCCAGGATAATCTTCACATCCCAAAGTCCTTAACTTCATTGCATCTGCAAAGAACCTTTTGCCATGTAAAGTAACATATTCACAGGTTCTAGGGATCAGGGTGTCGTTATCTTGGGGGCACCATGGCTCAGCCCTCCGCATGCCCCTCTCAATCACTCTTTGTCTGAGGGTCCTCCTGCTGAGGCAATCCCCAAAGGAGGCCGAACACCTGAAGGCTCTTTTGACCACACAGCTGGGGCCACCAATCCTTCCCTAAGCGGGCATTGGTGAGCATCTCCATGTCCATCACATGCCCTCAGAAAATTCAGGTTTAATCCAACCCAGACTATCCCTCCCTTTGCCACAAAGACCTACATTTGCCCAGCTTTGAATCCCAGCTCTACGTGCCATCTCAGACACCATTACTGGGGTCTGCTTTAATCTTCCTCTCCTGTGAATCATAATACTTTGATGTTATATTTATAACCAACTGTTTAAAGTACTTCTTGAGTGTCTGACCACAGCTCAATTGTCCATTACTGCAATAATCATCTATCTCTTTGTATTCAGAAAGCAGCACAGTCTAGGAAATGCAAAGTCTGCTTTTGGCATTGAGCAGTTGTGTTTTGGGGGGCGTTTCTCCCCCTGCTGTAAATGTGTTACACTGAAGCATATTTCTATCCATCTGCAGCCATGCCATATTGCAGGTAACTGTGAACAAAACAAGCAATAATACTGCAAAGGGGCTGCTGCCTTTCCATATACATCGACTCTCAGTTACCTGTGTTAATGGCCTAGGCCCTTCTTCTTAGATTCCTTCCTTGCCAAGCAGCCCCTGTGACCAGGAGACACACAGGAAAGTCAAGAAGGGAAACAAGAAAAGGCTGAGAGATGGTGCTTTTAAAAAATAAAATCAGGCCTAGGAGAGGCAAAGTCATGAACTCAGAGCCTCTCCTCTGATTCTGCCTTCTGGATGATCCCCTTTCTAGGAGGTTCATCTTGCAGAATGAACGAGGAACACCTCTCCATGTATTAGAATGGAGGCTCGTTACATTTTTGCCTGTCTCTCAAGCCTTTCACTGGGGAAGTGCGACCTGACCAGTCTATGTGGTCCTAGAGGGGCTGCCAGTAGAGAGATCCCTATCTCCCACACTTGGAGGGGTACTGACTGCCAGAGATCTGGGATTCTGGAAGCGGTCATTAGACTCATCCAAGCAATCCATCAATCTATTTTTCTCTCTCCCTATCTCTTTCTATTTCTTTTGTTCACTTTCTGTCTCTTTCTCTCCCCATGACTCTATAAGTTTCTAGACTGCTAGGATGTCTTCTGGAGAGAACTGGAGACCTGGAGTCTTCGTTGAACCCCTAGATTCACTCATGGCTAAAGGCAGCACTACATCTTTCTCAGTTATATGATCCAACATATGCTCCTTTAAGCATAAGTTATTTTTAATGGGTTCTACCATGTGATAGCAAAAGTATCCTTTACCTTCTTTGTGTCTCTCTCTAGTAGATGTTTCAGGAGCCTCAAGCTCAACATACTCCAAAATCAATTCAGCATCTTGCTGTCCCTATGCCCATGTCTCCTAGCTTTGCTGTCTTTTGCCAAGATACCTTTATTTTCCACATTCCAAGCCCCCAGGCCCTGCACATTCTGCAAATCTTTCTTTCCTCCAAGTCACCCACCCATCTCGTTGCCTTCCCCTTGTTTCTGTCTAGATAACTGTGCCCAGGGTAAGAGAGTAGTTTCCTGCATCCACCCTTGCTCCCCAATACTCCTTCCCAAATGCTGGTTTCACCAGGCCTATCTCTGTGCGAAGATCCCAATGGTCCCATGGAGTACAAGATGGGCCCCAAATGTCCTCGCTTGAATTCCAGAGTCAGGGAGTAGCACACACAATCTTGGATTTTACTGCCAGAGCAAGACTCAAATCTTAACTCTGTTGCTCCTTGGCACTGTGATTTGAACAAGTTACTAAACCTCTCTGAGCACAGTGTGTTCATTTTTAGAATGGAGAGAATAGCACCCACCTTGTAAGGTTAGGGTGACAATGAAATGAGTTACATATGTTAAACGCTCAGCACAGAGATGGAAGCAGCTGCAGCAACCAACGATTAGTTTAACAAGTATTTATGGAGCACCTACTAAATATCTATTTGGGTACTGTTCTGATGTCTCAACACACACACACACACACACAGACACACACACACACACGGAAGGAGAGTTTTGGTTCCAGCTCCCACTTCATCAGTGCCTTCATTCATTAATTCAGCAAACTTGTGCATGTGTGTCCTGCACGCCAGTGCACTGCTGGACATTGATAATATTTTAGTGAACAAGACGTGGCCCATGACTTTCAGGAACTCCCAGTAGGGGAGACAGACAACAGACAACAGACAACAGACGTGTAAATGAACCATGTCAGATACTATCAGACTTCAGATTTGTCATAGCCCCTAACAGGAGCTTCTACAAACCTTTATTTCTAAAATTCTGTAATTCTCTAAAAAGTAATTTTTCTTTTCCAGAAATAGAGACAAGAAGCCCTGTGGAATAAGCCAAGAAGGCCAACCAATGCTTCCCTCCATTACCCAAGTCTCAAATTAGACAATACTCTCTGTCTTGGGGAGATTCTTAAACCAATATCCAGGGGTTGATACTGGGGAGAACTCAGGGGAGATTCTTAAACCAATATCCAGGGGTTGATACACGGCAGTGACACCCCAGTGGGAGAACTGGAGTCTATAGGATGACTTTCAGGAGAACAACTTGTCCTTATAGTCCTCGTGACACCCCTTCATCGGAATCTTTTCCTTCAAGGGACTCAGGCTTTAGTGGTGCTCCCCAGAGAGGTGTGGTCAAAACAGTGGCAAGACACACCCTTCCCGGGCATCTCCAGGATGGCCCCCTGCTCCTGCCCAGTGTGGGCTGGCGAGTTTATGGGAAGGTGCCTGGAGAGGACACTCTGGGAATTGGGGCTCTGGGAAAGAGAAAGTGGAAAAATAAGGCAACTTCTGGATGCATGGGCAGCAGGGCAGGTGACGATAGAGCAGGGCTTCTCAACTTTGGCTGTGCTGATATTTGGGGCAGGGCCACTCCTTGCTGTGAGGACAGCCGCTGTTGAGCAGCATCCCTGATCTCCACCCATGAGGTGCCAGTAGCACTTCTCCCAAGTTGCACCAGCCAAACATGTGTCTAATTATTGCCTCTGGTTGGCAAAGTTATCTCCAGTTGAAAATCAGTGTTCTGGTGCCAATGCTTCCTGGAGGGGAAGGAGTACCCTCAAGTACAGAAAAAGCCCAATACAGACATTTGAGAGAGAAAGATAAAGAAAGTTCTGATAGTACAACCAGCAATATGAGAAGAATAAAGGCAGGTGCACACCTTGGCCCTAGAGTCAACTGACTGTGGAAAGCTGGGCTCCACTGAATGAATGACCAGGCCTTTGTCAGTGACTCAGTGTGGCTCTATAGAGAGGAGTAAATCTCACACACATCTGGTCTTGAAACACCACCCAACACATCTGATTCCAAAAGAGCCATGTGGCATTGAGTCAGTCACTTGACCTTTCTGACATATGAGGAAGTTGCACTCATCCAGGAATGGAAAATAGTTGTTCTGTGATTATTCCCCTCCCAACTCCCATGCCTGTGGCAGACATCACTAGTCAGTCACTGCACACTTTACTCTTGAGCCTGAGTGAAGCCTCCAAATCCTCCTTCACACAGTGCTTCCAGGAGCTGCTGCAGCCCTACTAGTTGGCTGCTGCTGTCAAATTATGTCAGTGTTGTTTACTATCCTTAGAGCAGTCAGCAATTTTCAAACTGTAGTCTCAGGGCTCCTCAAGAGCCTCCCCAGAACCACTTTAGGGAGATGGGAACAGGGGAGGAAAGTCTATGTTCTCAAAGTCCACTTCACCCAGAGCTTTTACCTGCTTTCCACAATGGACTTATCAAATTTCATGTGAACCAAGTAATCCCTCAGCTAACATATCAAAATACATATTTGTTTGCTAAGGCTGCCCTAAAAGTACTGCAAAATGAGTGGCTTAAACAACAAAGATGTATTGTCTCATATCTCTGGAGTTTTGTTGATCTGAGATCACAGTATTAGTAGCATTGGTTCCTTCTGAGAGCTGTGAGGATGACTCAGTTCCATGCCTCTCTCCCAACCTCTGGTGCTTTGTTGACCAGAGGTTGGGAGAGAAGGTTGGGAGTTTCTTTGATTTGAAGAAACCTCACCCTGATCTCTTATTTCATCTTCATTTGATGTTTCCTCGTGTTCATGTCTCTGTATCCGAATTTCCTCTTGTTATAAGAACACCAGTCATTTGGATTAGGCCCCACTAATGATCTCGCGTTAACTTGATTAGCTCTGTAAAGACCTTATGTCTAAATCAGGTCATACTCTGAGGAACTGGATGTCAACACATAAATTTGGTTGTGGGGGACACAATCTAATTCATAACATGCTGCCCTTTAACCCTCCAAAACTCATGTCCTTCTCGTGTGCAAAATATGTTCACCTCATCCCTGCATCCCTAAATTTCCTAACCCATTTCAGCTTCAACTCTAAATCCAAAATCGCATCTAAAATCATCTAAATCATGTTTGAGTGATACTTGGGCTATGAATCATCCTGGAGCAAACTTTCTCTCCATCTGTAAACCTGTGAAATCAGACAAAAAGCTATCTGCTCTCAAAACCTACTGGTGGGATAGGGAGAGGACATAAACAGCGTCCAAGGCAAAGGTCAAGTTTTCACCCTGGAGTCTGACCATCCTGGAATCTGCATGTCTCAGGGCCTTCCTGTGAGTGGTTTTCTAATGGGAAACTACATCCCTATTTGGTGCACCATGAAACACGACTCTCCCAGGAATCACCAGTTTATGGGTCTGTTTCTCCCAAGCCAGATCAGAGGTCAAAGCTTCCGATGGCAGTAGAAATCTTGAGCATCAAGCACGTGGCTTATGATGAGGCATGGAATGTGGTCCTCAAAACCCTGGTAACTGACTTCTCACACCTTCTTTGCTTTTAGTTTTGCGTCTATTAAAAGGCAGCAAAAGAGATAAATTCCTACTGTTTTTTTACTTCTGGCTATATGAGGATCAAATATATGATGCAATATTCCCATCGTATATGAATTCACGTGGAGATGTCCCTATGTGTTATACCTCAGTGCTAGACTCCCCATGGATTTGATGTCCCAGTATTCATTGTTTCAGAGTGCTGTAAGGACAAAAGTCCTTGAAGATCAATGACTTTCAACGATCAGAGATCTCAAGAGTCTTTTACTCCAGTTGGATAATGCACTTAGGATTTTAATCAAGCATAACGTGTGGATTTTATACATTATTCAAGACCTCCTCGAGCCCCACATAGATCCTCTTGTTGACAAACACCCTGTTAGAAGTGTGGGTTGTCTCAGCACAGCGCCGGGACCCTGTTGGTATGCATGGCAGCAGCTCCCAGAAGGGCTGAAGTCAACACTTATCTGTGCTGGAACCAGATCTTTAGAAATCGGACATTTTCTGTTTTAAAGAAAACTCCCCAAGTTGCTCCCTGTGCTTTGGCATTAATATCAGCTTCGAAGTAAATATTGACTTTTATGATGCTCGAGAAGGACATATATGAGGAAGTAGCTCTGGGCAGTTTGAGGAAGTGCCCCAAAGGCGCCCAGTGCTCCCATCATTCTGTGGGACAGGAGCCCAATGAAATGGGGACTGAGTCAGAAGTACCAATTTCTGCCTGAGACAATGGTATCCTAATGAGCTTTAATGGGCACCTGGTTCTCAGGCCCCAGGGTGCATTTAGCATCAGAGGTGGGCAGGAGAACACAGGCTATGCTGTCTATCTACCAGGACCTACTCCACAAAGCACAGAGGGTGTAGGATTAGGACTTCAAGCTCTGACAGACCCCAGGAGGTTCAAATTTCACCCACCAGTATTAGTATTGTCATTGGAAAATCACTTAATTTCCCTCATTTCCTTCATATGTAACATGGGAAAAGGAGTTGCATCTACATCCTAGCTTGGCTTGGGAATCAAGTGTGACTGTGTACAAGGCAGTTTTCACTGTGCATGTTGCATGGGCCATGTTCAACCAAGACGGGTATTCCAGGGTCCACAAATCTCAGGATGAACCTTTGTTCATGTCTCCACTTGGGAGCAATAGTAACAGCAATTTCAATAGTTATTATCATAACAACTTCTAGCAAGAGCAAAAAATGCAATTCTTAAAAATAATGCTAACCTTTTTTTATTTTTTTTTGACATGGAGTGTTGATCTGTCAACCAGGCTGGAGTGCAATGGCATGATCTTGGGTCACTGAAACCTCTGTCTCCTAGGTTCAAGCAATTCTCCTGCCTCAGCCTCCCAAGTAGCTGGGACTACAGGCGCACACGACCACACCAGGCTAATTTTTGTATTTTTAGTAGAGATGAGGTTTCACCACGTTGGCTGGGCTGGTCTCGAACTCCTGACCTCAAGTAATCCATCTACCTCGGGCTCCCAAGGTACTGGGATTATAGCTGTGACCCACCATGCCTGGCCAAAGTAATGCTAATTTTTTTTTTCTTTTTTTGTTGAGACGGAGTGTTGCTCTATCACCCAGGCTGGAGTGCAGTGCTGTGATCTCAGCTCACTGCAAGCTCTGCCTCTCATGTTCATGCCATTCTCCTGCCTCAGCCTCCCAAGTAGCTGGGACTACAGGCACCCACCACCACGCCTGGTTAATTTTTTGTATTTTTAGTAGAGATGGGGTTTCACCATGTTAGCCTGGATGGCCTTGATCTCCTGACCTAGTGATCTGCCCGCCTTGGCCTCCCAAAGTGCTGGGATTACAGGCGTGAGCTACCACACCTGGCAAATAATGCTAATCTTAATGGTAACCATAATTACGATGAAACAGCCAACATGTATTGATCCAGACCCTGTACTAAGCACTTTACAAGCCTTCCCTCATTTAATGCTCACAACAACTATGACATGGGTACTGTATTTGCATCTTACAGATGGAGAAATGGAGGCCCAGAGAGGTGGAATAACATGCACAAAGTCACAAAGCATCAGATCTGGATTTGAATACAGGCCTGTCTGGTACCAGAGTTCATGAATCATATTATACAGGAGACAGGTAGCACATTATTTAACATCTCTGCATCTCAGTTTTACCCTGACTGTGATAATTCGTGATTCAGAGGGGCTTGTAAGAATTGAACTGGGCGTCACATTTAAGGAAGATGCTTGGGGCACACAGAGCTCTGGCTAGGAAGTTGAGTATCTATTACTGAATGTACCACAACCTGCCCTCCATGGACTCACTGAGGATACTGTTACCCTGCAGCTGAGAAACTCACAGTATCTATTACAAGTCCACTGTGCAGAGAGGAAGAAGCGATGCTAGGAAAGCCACATCCTAGACACACAGGTAGGCCTCGGTCCAGAGAAAAGAGTTTTCTTACTAATCTGGTACAGTGTGGTCAGTAGAACGGGTCCCCAAAGATATCCATGTGATGTCCCTGTAATGACATATCACATGGCAAAGAGCACTTTGCAGATGTGATTAATTTAAGGATCTTGAGATGGGGAGTGTATTAGTCAGGGTTCTCTCGGGGGACAGAACTAATCAGGATAGATACATGTATATAAATGGGAGTTTCTTAAGGAGTATTAACTCACTTGATCACAAGGTCCCACGATAGGCCATCTGCAAGCTGAGGAGCAAGGAAGCCAGTCTGAGTCCCAAAGCTGAAGAACTTGAAGTCCAATGTCTGAGGGCAGGAAGCATCTAGCACGAGAGGAAGATGTAGGCTGGGAGGCTAAGCCAGTCTAGTCTTTTCACATTCTTCTGCTTGCTTTTTATTCTGGCTGTGCTGGCAGCTGATTAGATTGTGCCCACCCAGATTAAGGGTGGCTCTGCCTTTCCCAACTCACTGACTCAAATGTTAATCTCCTTTAGCAACACGCTCACAGACACACCCAGGATCAATACATTGCATCTTTCCATCCAATCAAGCTGACAGTCAATATTAACCATCACAGGGAGATTCTCCTGGATTATCTGGCTGAATCCAATGTAAGCACAGGGAGCTTGTAAGGGGCAGGAAGATTAGAGAGGAAAGGAGATGTGACGGCAGAAGCAGAAGTCAGAGAGAGGGAGATTTAAAGGTGCTCCATGGTCAGCTTTGAAGATAGAGAAAGGGGCTGTGATGGTTAACACTAAGTGTCAACTTAATTGGATTGAAGGATGCAAAGTCTTGTTCCTGGGCATGTCTGTGACAGTGTTGCCAAAGGAGATTAACATTTGAGTCAGTGGACTGGGAGAGGCAGACCCGCCCTCAATCTGGGTGGGCACCATCAAATCAGCTGCCAGCACAGCTAGAATAAAGCAGGCAGAAGAAGGTGGGAAGAGAAGTCTTGCTAAGTCTTCTGGCCTTCATCTTTTTCCTGTGCTGGATGCTTCATGCCCTCTAACATCAGACTCAAAGTTCTTCAGTTTTTGGACTCTTGGACTTACACCAGTGGTTTGCCAGGTGCTCTCAGGCCTTTGGCCAGAGACCAAAGGCTGCACTCTGCGTTTCCCTGCTTTTGAGGTTTGGGGACTCAAACTGATCCACCACTGGCTTCCCTGCTCCTCGACTTGCAGACGGTCTATCATGGGACACCTTGTGATCGTGTGACTCAACTCTCCTTAATCAACTCCTTTCATACATACATATATCCTATTAGTTCTGTCCCTCTAGAGAACCCTATATAGGGGTCATGAACCAAAAGATGCAAGTGATTTTTAGAAGCTGGTAAAGACAAGAAAATGCATTTTCCCCTGGAACTTCCAGAAGGAACATGGCCCAGCAACCCATTTCTTACTTCTGACTGCCAGAACTGTAAAAGAATCAAGGTATGTTGTTCTAAGTCACTAGATTTGTGGTAATTTCTTACAGCAGTCATAGAAAACTAATTCACACTGTGTTCCCCACAGAGCTAAATGGACTTCAAACCAACCTCCAACCTCTCTCCCAATAGGGAGAGAGAAAGACAAATTCCCTTCTACGTTGTACCATTGTGAGACATCATGGTACAGCTGGGCTTTAAAACAGATTCTGTTTTGTTCAAAGCTTGTTGTTAAATATTCAGAAGGAAAAGAGACATGGCCTCATTCAGAAAAGAATGTCAGCATTTTGCATTTTCAGAAAGCCAGACTGTAAAACAGGATGATATGAAATATCTTTGTAAAATTTGAAGTGAGAGACACATGTAGTAGATTATTATTATCAATATGAATTTTAAAATCCCAGAAATGAGTTTCCAAAGTAGCACTCTGCAGGCTGTTCCACCACCCACCCGTCTTTGGGAGCAGAAAGAGCAAGGAGAAACTGGCAGCCGGGGCACGGCGAGAACTCAGCCTTGCCCAGGACTGGGAATAGCCAGAATTGTCTGGAAACCGGTCACATCGGATGATGAAGCGTGAATCACTGAACAAATGTGCAACAGAAAAAAAACACAAAATAAGCCTAGAGACAGAATGCTAATAGTCAGGCAAATAAGGGGAGGCAGGTATTTGAATATTCATGAGCCTCTAATCAGAAGCTTTGGATGAATACGGAAATGGTCCCATTGGTGATAACATGCTCTGCGGGAAGGAGAATCCTGCCTGAGAAAGGGCAAAGAAGTGTAAACCCAGCCTCTCCCACAGCCGAGGACTCCTGGGACCCCAACCTGGGACTTCATAGGCTGGTCCCACAATATGATTTTTCTCTTCATCCCTCGCTCACACTACACTGCATTTGGGCTTTTCTTGCCGTAGAAAGTTTCTAAATTCAGAGCTAGAAAGGGGTAGATGGGGAGAATACTCACATGCCCAGAACATCTTCATGTACCAGACCTGAGCCACATTCTCTCATCTCACCTTCACAGCTACCCTTTCATGGGGATGTAACAATCCCATTTTACAGGAGAGGAAACTGGGGCTTTAAGAAACTACTGCCTGCCAATTTCAGAAAGCTAGCAATTAGCAGAGCTTAGATGTACACCAAAGCCTACGTTCTTTCCTCTCCATCATATCAGGTCACCAGGATTCCCTCTAGACCAGTGTCCTCATGAAATGCACATAAGCATTTGACTCTGTTCAGGCTAAAACACAGGATTTGGGGACAGGAGTGGTGGAAGTCTGGGTGCAGTGTCTACAGTCACAGAGGTAAGGAAGTGACTTGGAGAGGAACTAGGGTGAAGAATCCCCTATGCAGTGGGGCTGAGAAATATCTAGCTGCCTGGGTACCAACCAATCCCATGGGAAGGTTCATCGGAATCCAATGATATGCTCAGAGTGGTGAGGACAGGGACCTCAGGCAATGCAAGACGGACCAGAAGTCAGTCTCCCCTGCCCTATCTCTTCCCCTTCTCTGTAACTCCTTGGATAAATGGTGCAGGCCATAGAGACCACCTTCAGGAGGGTGGGAGACCCAGGGAAAGCCCTTCTAGGATTGCCTGAGCACATGAGCAGATTCCGAGGAACCTTCTCATGGGATTGCCGCATAACCAGCCAGCTGGGTATTTCTCATCTCCACTGCAGAGGGGAGTCTTCTCTCTTGTTCCTCTCTAAGCCACTTCCCTGCCTCTGTCTTGCCATGGTTGAATCCTGATGCCCACAGCTGAGCCATGAGCCCCTGTGAGAAGAGGATAAGCAGGAGGAATCCAGCAGGGTTCCAGGTAATAGGCTGGGGTTTCGAGGTAGGAGCCTGTTCCTGGTGGGGAAGAACTAAGCTACTTAGCTGGGAATGTGATCTGAAACTAGGAGGGCGACTAAAACAGATGCTGAAACCCAGGGCTACTATGACCTGGTACTTACTATGCAACTGCCTGGCAGGCTTTGCACAGATTATCACATTTATTTCTCATTATCTATCTCTGAGGTGGATGATATTATCTCTGTATTCATTTTCTAATGTGATCTCAATTATTACAAACTTAGTGGCTTAAAACAACATTAATTTATTATCTCACAGTTTCCATGGGTCAAGATTGGGGTGCACTTTAGCTGGGTTTTCTGTTCAGGGTTTCACAAAGCTAAAAATAAGATGTGAGCTGGGCTGTGTTCTCATCTGGTGGCTTGACTGGGACAGACTGCTTCCAAGCTACCCGAGTTATATGCTGAGTTCACTTCTCTGTGGCCATAAGACTGGGGTCCCTGTGGTCTTGATGGCTATTGGCTGTGGACCACTCTTGGCAAGCAGATGTCACTCTCAGGTCCTTGCTACGTGGTTCCTCCCATCAGCCCTCTCATAGTTCCAGGCTCTCCACTTTCAGGAAGGGGTCGGTCCCATTTAAGGCCTCACTTGGTTAAGTCAGGACCACCCAGTTAGTCACCTTGGTTAATTCAAAGTCCTATCCTATCACATTCATTGGTTCTGCCCTTACTCAAGGGCAGAGGATTATACAAGGTGTGCACACCAGGGAGTGGTCATCTTGGGTCCAGCTTTGAGTTATGCCTGCCAGTATTCTAAGAACAGTAACCGATAATATTAACAGCCACATCTTCTGTGTGCTAGGCATTATTTAGGTGACTTAATATGCAACTGGAAAATTGTCACATTGACTGTAAAAAGTACTCCTTCCTAAAATGATGATACAGAGGTCAAGGAGCTAATAGCTTGGCAAAGGACACATGGGCCCGGCAAGGAGAAGTCATATTTGAACCCAAGTCTATGCCATGGAAAGCCCACCCTGCCCTTTATTTCTGCTGTGATAAAGCTGCTTATCCATGTACCTGCCTGAAGATCTTCCTCTCTCCAAATAGCTGGGTCCCAGAGGACCCCAGAGGGAGCCCTTCTGACTTCCTGTAAGCCTTGGATGGATATCCCAGAATTGAGACAGAAGGGCCACTTGAAGGGACTGGGAAGTGTCCACTATATAGGGCCACACAGATATCACAGGGATTCTGGAAATAGCATCACAGCCACAGCAGCCTACCTACCAGATCCCAGTGAGGGAGAACAAGGCAACTGGGGTCCCAAGCCATTTCCACTGGGACCAGAGTGCTCCTGTAGGTCTGGGGAGTCTCAGAAACCTCCAGGGTATGCAGACTTGCATCGGGAAGCATCTCTCAGACCATCAGGGGCACAGCTGATGTGGGCACCTACCCACAGCTCCATGGAGCCCACACTGCACTTCCCAGGCCTCCAGACGTCCCCCACCACAGAGCCGGAAGCAGATGGTCCGGAGTCACTCCAGTGGAAATTAATGGAGTCAGACTATGCACACACTTCTTTTCAACC
This sequence comes from Papio anubis, assembly GCF_008728515.1. Classification (NCBI taxonomy): domain Eukaryota; kingdom Metazoa; phylum Chordata; class Mammalia; order Primates; family Cercopithecidae; genus Papio; species Papio anubis. The sequence continues at coordinate 7,499,824 of NC_044993.1, forward strand.
ATAGAGAAATATTTTCCATGAGTCAAACACCAGATGTGTTTTGTTTATGGGGCAATTTAGCACTTGCGAGGGTAAGACACTGAAATTGGAGAAGAGTCGAGCTTGCGTTTCAGGCAGAGCCCAAGCACATTCCAGCCGCCTGCAGTAAAACTATGGGGTATCATTTCTGAGAAGGAGCCTGGTCCTTGAACTCAACGCTTCAATACCTCCCAGGGAGAAAACACATTGCTTCCGCAAGTGACTCGATATCCTTTCCTAGAGGTTCAGTTTGTGACTGTGCTGGTTGAATTGGCAGGGGCCCTGGAGATGGGGAGGGATGAAGGAGGAGGGACGCTAACACTAAAACAGTGGAAAGGTTCTTTGGGTTCAAGAACAGCCAGAAATGAACTAAACTGGCCAGCACAAAATTCTCTAAACCAGTGATTCTTGATGTGTGGCTCCCAGGCCAACATTAGCACCCAAACAGATTTTGTAAGAAATGCAGATTTCCAGGCACTGCCCCAGACCCATTAAATCCAATCTCCAGTGGTGGGACCCAGTGATCTGTGTTTAACACATCTCCAGGGGAGTCTGATGTTCCATGGAATTTGGGAGCCACCTCTCCAAACAAACCCCAGAGGTATACTTTACACATAGCTCTTGTACAGCTTTACGTAAGTTAGTTAACCGCCCCATGATTTGGTGTCCTCATCTATAAAATGGATTAATGGTAAGACTCACCCTCTTCTTAATTTATTGTGAGGATAAAATGAGGGAATTCAGCTAAAATGTTTAGAACTGCAACTTGCATGGTATACAGCATCAACAAACTTTTGTTGTCATCATCTTTATTATCTGCATTTATACTTCCCATCAGCTGTGACACTAGCTGGCAACACTCATATGCACTGTACTCTGTGCACTTGTTATTTGCCAGGCACTGTTCATGTGACTTCATAGGGCAAATGGATAATGTTGTGATTGTAAAAAGTCCGTTTTTTCAGTATTCATTACCTCCATTCATTCATTCATTTATCCATTCATTCCTCACTGTTTGAGGCATGGATAACAAAGCAGACATATCAGAGCCTTCATTCAAATCCCCACTGTGATGTGTATAACCCAAATCCACCAAAGTCTCATCACCTCTGGTTTCTCCTGAGCACCCTCAGGACCCCACACAGCTCCTGTACCTGCCAGGGCCCCACCCAGCTCCCCACAACAGTTGCCACTCTCCACTCAGAGCCTGCCTTTGCCTCCTGCCTCTTCTGAGTCCTTTCTTCACCCCCAATCCGTCCACAACGCTCACCCTCATAAGAACATAGGTACTTGTTTCCTGGCCAGCAAGGCCCACTCCCTTCTGTAGTTAAGTGCTGCTTCCCTTGGCCCTGAGTTCCTTCTTGACAGGGGTCTCAAAGCAGTGCTGCCTGACCTTGGGGCAGTGGCAGGATGGCTCTTTTCATTTTCTAAACAGTAGTTTTAGGCATGTTCATGCCACTAGGGTGTGGAGCAGGGTAGATTCAATATGTTAGTAGGTAGTCAGGGTATAAAGACATTATATTAACAATTCAAAGGGCAAGCTATGCATGCAAGTGGGAAAATTTTAGAGCTTCCAGGCTCTCATTCACTCTCAAGGGTGACATGATTTTAAGGCCTAACATCCTAAATGTCCAAACACCTACACAGACTCTTATTTACACAGACTCTTATTTATCCATTTGTTCAGCTAGTTTGCATATCTTTCTGCCTGTAACTGGAGGATCACAGGTATGTAAGACAGGCCATTTGGAATCTGCGAAATGAAGTGTCAGTGTTGTCTCCAGACACCCACTAAGTCAGATAGTGTAGAACAGGGGTTTGAGAACTGCAGCCCATGGGCCAAATACAGCCCAGTGCCTGTCTGTACAGAGTTGTACTGGAACATAGCCATGACCATTTATTTATTGATCGTCTCTGGTTACTTTTGCACTACAGGGGCAGAGTTGCGTCATTTTGAGAGAGACCATCTGGCACACAAAGCTCAGAATATTTACTATCTGGCCCTTTAAGAAACAAGTTTGCCAAGTACTGGTCCAAAAAGCAGACCTTATACAGCCTGGCTTAGATGAAATCCAGTTGGGCATTGTGGCTTACGCCTGTAATCCCAGCACTTTGGGAGGCCGAGGTGGGAGTTCAGGAGTTCAAGACCAGCCTGGCCAACATGGTGAAACCCTGTCTCTACTAAAAATACAAAAATTAGCCAGGCGTGATGGCACGTGCCTGTAATCTCAGCTACTTGGGAGCATGAGTCAGGAGAACTGCTTGAACCCAGGAGGTGGAGGTTGCAGTGAGCTGAGATCACACCATTGCACCCCAGCCTGGGCAAGAAGAGTGAAACTCTGTCTCAAAAACAAAAAGAAATCCAGCTTAGACTTTCCACCGGTCTGGTCGATTAGTTAAGTTATGGAACGAAAATACCCTCTTTAGTCTATCTGGGCTGAGACTCAGCACAGGCATTTAACTAATTGTATATACATAATTGTACCAATACTGTAACAATTTAAAAATTAGCTAATGAGTATGCTGCTTACTGAAAGCCCAACACAGCCTCACTCAATGTCAAAGAAATGCAAATTAAAATTAAAATGAGATTCTATTTTTCACTTGTTTGGTTGATAGACAGCAACAAGTTTGTTAATGTATAGGAGGTGAATGCCAGGAAGTAGAGATGAAGAATTCACGCTTAGCAATGGCAGTAAAATTGGTGCAGCCTCTGTGGCACATACTTTGCTAATATCTTCAAGAGCTGTAAATGCACCTACCTTCTGACATAGGGATCCACTTCTAGGAATTTATCCTACAGATGTGTTTTCAAACGTGTTCAATGTCATCTAAATATATTCATTGTGGAATTGTTTATAGTAGCAAAAACTTGGGTGAGGGTGGAAGTTATCTGACAATAAAGAATATATAAATAATTTCTGCTATGTGCATACAATGAAATACTATACAGTCATAAAAAATAATAAACTAGACCTAATCCACCTCCTGAGGTGAATAAAAAATAAGCTAGCTTGAATGGAAGATGTATAGAATATTCTCTAAGATAAGTCATTAAACAGAACAGAAAGGCATGATGTACGTGTGTGTGTACATAGTCAATGCCCATTGGTATAAATGATGGACACACACACGTGCAAATACTTGAAAATGGGTAGAAAATCTGGATATTCTACAAACAGGAAACTCACAACTATGCGTGTCCCTGGAACAGGCACCTGAGGGTCTGAACTAGATAGGACACTACCTTTTGACTTTATACTCTCTTATTCTGCTTGATTTTTTAAACAATGTGCAGATTTTGTCAGTTTAATTAATTAAAAAATAAGAAATTAAAAATTTCTTAATCTTAAAGAAGAACATGTGGCTCTAGGTCTGACAACAGGACACCCCAAAACCGGAGTCCTTGTGTGTGTAGGGGTGGGGAGGTATAATGCCATTGCTGTTAGCCTGAATCACCTTCCCCAAGACCCCAAGAAAATAGTGACCCTAGCCAGGAGCAGGCCAGCTGCAAACTCTCAGGCCACTCCCTAACTTACAAACTCTCAAGCCACTGTTTATGAGAAGCCAGTGTTATTAAAAGAAAAGAAAAATCAATAAACCATCATGGTGAGAGCTTTGGAGTCGGCCTAGGAGGCTCTGGATTCTGGTGACGCCTCCAGCAGCTGTGAGATCACCATAGGAGTCATATCAAAGCCCCCACATCGTGTTCCTCACTAGGGAAAGCAGGGATCACACTGCCCCAGTCACAATGGGCTGGGAATGGGCTCACATTTATCCAGCACAGATCCTGTGCAGACTCTGTGCCAAGCACATTACAGGTCACAGGTTCCACTGCATTTAGTCCTTACGGCAGCTGAACTGCTATTCTCATCTTTCTGATGGAGAAATTGAGGCTCAGGGAGCCATGAATCAATCATCCAAGGTCACAGGGTTACTAAGTAGCCATCAGGGCACAAATCCAGGTCTGTCTGTTTCAGCCTGCAACAACTATTATATCCTGCCTTTAAATTAAATGAGATAGAATGAGCTCATCCACCTAAAATGTCCTCTTAAATAGTAGTTACTCAACACATGTCATTCATTTCAATGTTACACAGACTCCCAGGGTGCCAGGATAAAGGTGGCCAATGGTCAGGACCCACCAGGCCCAGCTTCCACATAGCCCCGTGCACTTCCCCCGCTGGTATGGCTGGCTACAGCAGCCTAAGTTGCCTGCTCTTGGCCCACCAGGCCCTTCAGCCAAGTACAGCATGCCCAGCTGAGGACCCTGGGCATGGCAGCAGCGCCCTTGTGCCCCTTCTTGGCCTGACCATTATTCTAGCTCTTCTTCCAGCAAGCAGAAGCCTCAGCTTTAATACCCACGCCAATTGTTCTTCCATCCATTCTGTGTACAGATCTGCAGTCCCTCTCCATCTATATCTATCTCTGTGTGTGGACGTCTCTTTCTCTGTATCTCTCAGTCTCTCTCTTTCTACCTCCTCGTGCTGTTTGTCTGTGCTGTCTCTATCCCCCGTGCCTCTGCTTCCAATCCTGTCTCTCTTTCTTATTCTCACACACGCACACCTGTGTATGCATATGCACATGCACACACACACACACACCAGAATCAGAAGAGAGATTTCAGTCACCTTGGTGAACCATATCTGGCTTCCCTCCCTTCAATCTGGGAGCTCAGGCCTGCTCTGGCCGACGAGATAGACCCCAGCCCAGGATGCATTCAGAAAGAACCAGATCAAAGTGAAGGATTAGACAGGGGGTGAATGTGCAGAACTAAGAGATCACATTTCCCCAGAGAGAAAGAAAAGGAAGGAGACAGACAGGGAGGAAAAGGGCTTACAGCTCAACTTTTCCTTTTAGTCTCATGTGATTCTCTCAACATCTTTTGCCATGAATCCCCTTTACTCAGTTAGGTCAAAGGGTTTTTTTTTGTCTTGACTATGGAACTAATTTAAAAAATTAAAGACTCTCAGCCTCATTAGTTGTTCACAAGACACTTTTGTGGAATGACTGGGATACCCACAATGTTACTGGGTTATTGCTAAAAAGCAACTGTGCTTAAAAACATAGCTCATAGTATTCTAAAACATAACATAAAATGTATGCACAGTTTATTTTTTAAACACGGCAATGTGTATATGTATATATATGAGTGTGTGTGTGTGTGTATATATATAGTATTTAGTGTACCTAAGGATACATAGGAACTAAGGCAGTCATTTCAGTTTCTCAGTTTAAAACCAATGCACCAGGTCCTCTCTTGAGCTCTTCTCAGTGGGTGCAGGCCTGTGAGGGCACACAGAATGGCTCACTGCTGATCCTAGAAGGAGACTCACACACTCACAAAATACACATATACAAAGTACACAGACACACACATTATACCCATGCACACACACAGTTCCACAGAGAGAGTACATACATACACACACAGAGTACGCACAAAGTAAACATACACGAAGTATGTATGGTCATTCCTCAATATCTGGGTGGGATTGGTTCTGGGACCTCCTGCAGATACCAAAATTCACAGATGCTCAAGTCTCTGATATAAAATGATGTAGGATTTGCATATCACCTATAGACATCCTCCCATATACTTTCAATCATCTCTAGATTGCTTGTAATGCCTAATGCAATGTAAATGCTATGGAAATAGTTGTTACACTGTATTCTTTAGGGAATAATGACAAGAATAAAGGTCTGTACACGTTCAGAACAGGTGTAATTATTTTTTCTGTATATTTTCAACCTGCAGTTGGTTGAATTCATGAGTGCAGAAACCACAGATGCCAAGGGCCAACTATATGTGTGGACAAATTACACACATACACACACACACACACAAAGTACCCACATACCACACACATGCATCCATATGCAGAGAGATTATTAAAAAGTCCCCAGGTACCATTCAAGGTGTGTTCACACCTGCCATAGTAGCAACAATTTCATGAGTGCTTATCAATTTTCCTAGCACCCCTAGGAGGCATGGTCTCACCAACATTCCCTTTTTTTTTTTTTTTTTTTTTTTTTGAGATGGAGTCTTGCTCTGTCACCTAGGTTGGAGGGCAGTGGCGTGATCTCAGCTCACTGCAAACTCTGCCTCCCAGGTTCCAGCAATTCTCTGCCTCAGCCTTCCTAGTAGCTGGGATTACAGGTGCCTGCCACCACACCTGGCTAATTTTTTTGTATTTTTAGTAGAGACGGAGTTTCACCATCTTGGCCAGGCTGGTCCTGAACTCCTGACCTCGTGATCCACCTGCCTTGGCCTCCCAAAGTGCTGGGATTACCGGCATAAGCCACCATGCCTGGCGAACATTTACTTTTTTAAAGGGAAGTACCTTACCTGTCACAGACAAGCCATCTTATATATGCGTGTCTGCCTGTGACAAGATCTCAGCACATTGTACATCTCAGGGTATAGAACAGTGCTCTCTACACTCTAGACTGCTGACACCATTCCAGATTTATTGCATTTATTTAAAAACAACAAACATTCTCAATTATTTCTACACTGTTTGGGGCCATAATTTACTCAGAGGTATGAGCTTTCAAGTTTCTCAGGGATTGCTTCAAAATGTCAGATCTAAAAGATGACTCCCATGTTAGTGAATATGAAATACCCATTTGTATTTTTCATTTTTATTTTGATTTAATTTTCAGACAATTCAACTTTCTCCCCATGCCTGAGTGCCTAAATTCATTTCACTTGTCAAAAGAGACAAATTTTCATAATTACAAAATAAAACATGGTGGCCCTTCTTTGGTGACCGCATATTTCACGTCAATTTTTTTTTCTAAATGAAAATGCCTTTCCTAGTCTAGTTGACTTACTTCTGACATATTTTTATTCTGTCTCTGCTTAGAACAGACAAGGGTATAGGCTAAACATTCACTCATGTTTTGTTATGTTAATGAACATCTGTAAAAAGGCAAATGAAATTTCCCAACCCAGTCTGTGATGCTCACACCTTCTTTTCTATAATTTGCACTAAAAAAGTCAATGTTCTGAGATTATGAGCTGTAACATGAAATATGCCCTGTTCCCTAATGGTTCTCTCCGCCTTGACCAAAGAGCCTTAAGTCCTCCTGCTGAGCTCTGTCGAGGTGTTCATTTCAGAGAGGTCAGAAACATTCAGGGTTTTCTTACTGTCGCTGCTAGGCACATGCACAGGATATTGTGTGTGTGTGTGTGTGTGTGTGTGTGTGTGTGTGTGTGTGTGTGTGTTGGGGTGGGGAGGGCAAGATTCTTAATAAAATATCACTTTTTCATTTATAAAAATAACGTATGTTCTGCATACAAAAGTTTTGAAAAAAAATTATCACAGGAACAGTAAAAACCAGAGAAAGACAGCCTATAGCCCCACCATCTAAAGCAAAACACAGCCAACATGTTGAAGTGAATTCAGATTGTTGTTTCAAAATTAAAATTTGCTTTTGACTCAGTTGGGCTCCGGAATACTTAAAATGAATGCTTTATCATTAGATGAAAATGAAGATGGAAAAAAAACATTTTCTTTTTTGAGCCTGTTCACTGGCACTGCAAATTTCTAACTCACAGGTTATTGAGATGCCCAGTTTAGTCACCAGCCCCACACCCCTACTCCCTTCCCCCGAAACCAGGACACAGACCACTTCCTAAGGAAGGTGATGGAATCTAAAACTCAGTAGCCAGTAAAGGCTGACAAGGGCAGAACATGAGGAGAAACTATGGAATGAGGAGAATATGCAGGGCAAGGTGGGACATTGGAGGGTGAGCACTTTCAGGAGCAGACTTAAAGAGATAGAAAATATTCTTGATGCACCTGCACACACACACGTTTATACAGACACCCCCTTTGTCTTAGATTAGGGCCCCTGAGAAACAGACTCTGAGCTGGAGATGAGCATCTGGGAAGCTTCTTAGCTAGTGTTTGTGGGATTGCCACCCGTGGAGGAAAGGCATGAATGCAGGATCAGGCGCGAGGGAAGCTGAGTCAAGAGGGTCTCAACAAAGCCTCAGTGGACCCCACAGGAAGCTGTGAACCCAGGATGACTCTTCGTCTTTGTCCCAAGACAGTGTGAGAGGCCAGACCTTTCTAGCTTGAACATCAACCAGTTATTGGATGTGAACTGTCCTGGGTGACATGGTGCTCTTCAGCCCAGGCAATTCCTGAAGCAGGCTGATGTCCAGGGCTGGTGTCAGCCATTCTTCCAGCATGCTGCAGCACCTGCTACACTAGTAGCTCACTGGGGCAATGCCCCCTTCCCTGAATGAAAAGACACACAGGTCATCAGACCTTCAAGATGCTGCTGCCAGATCATGCCCAGAGCTCAGAGGCAGAAATCAGCAAGAGGCCATAATGACAGAGAGACTCAAAGGCTTGTACTCACAAGCTGCCAACTCAGCCCAAAAACAAGGGGGGAAAAAAGGAAAAAAAGGCACAGGCCACACTGTGCAACGCTGAATATTCGAATCAACATAGTAGTTACGTAGAACAGGAAGCAGCCTTGTCTTGGGATACCCTAAATTTAAATTAATCCAGAACTTCAATGTTCACTGCCACTACAGCTATACTGACAAATCTGTGGCTGGTAAAACTCAGTATTTCTCAAAAACAATGACTGAAAGAGCAGACCTCTCAATCCCGTCACTGACCAGACTCTCAGTGTCCCCAGCAGGGTTCTCAGCTGACTGTGCCGCACTGTTTATCAGGTTTCGGGACATTAGGCCAAGGAAGAATTACGAGTAGGCACCACATGCTGCCAGGTATCACATGGAACTCTTCTCTCCTACTCTGGCACTTGACTGCCTTCTTGCCTGATGAGATATGCACTATCATTCCCACTTTACAAACGAGAAAACAGAGGCCCAAAGTCTTGTCCAAGATCACCTAGAGTAAGTAGCACCAGAATTTGCACCCTATCCAGGACCCAGATAGCATGATTATCAGTGAGGCCATGCTTACACCCCCATTGACAACAGTGTTGCTTCTCTGCTGTCTGAGCTGTGGCCTTATTTTATTATAGTCATTATCGTCTATTATAGAGGGCATGACTTTCCCTGCGAGCAGGGAATTGTAAGTCTGTGGTTCCCTAGCAGGGACGGTCGCTCAGCGTCTAAAGAATGACAATGTACAGCAAGACACGACACCTCACTTCAGTTTTGGAAGAATGGTTTCCTGCATCGTTTGTCTGGTAACCTAACTATAAGGAAAGAATAGTTACCTTAAAACCCTTCTCTTTTGCCTTTTACACACTGAATGTGTCCCTATAAACCTGAATAATGGGTCGTTTGACAGATTACTACAGCAAAGATAAGGGGAAAGAAATAAAACCCCACAAGAATTCCCTGTCGACCTAAATACCATTCCTCTTACGAGGCCAGACCCAGACTACAGCTGGGTGTGACACTGTCGATATTTTAATACGAGGAAAACATGTTGTAAGTACTGATTCTTCATTAAGTTAATTCACCAGACTGAGCCTCAGTTTTCCCATCTGTAAAATACAAGGCTTGGGCTAGGTCATCTTTAAGATTCCCTCCAATTCTGGAATTATACGACCAGGGTCCACAGACCCCTATCTTATTCCATTTGCCTTGGAAAAAAGTGGAAAAGATATAAAGCTACCACCACCATCATAATAACATCGCTACCCAAAACAACAACAATGCTCAGCTTCCCTGCGGTGTTTGGTGTCCCATAATAAAACACATTTAGAAAAATGCTTATGTCAGAAGTTTTTTAAAAAAATGTTCTTGTTTCACTATGGATGCAGTAATAGAAACATTAGCAGACAAAGCCCCAAAGCAAGCTGCAATACCCCCCAAAGCTCACTGCAATGTTTAGACTATAAATTGAAATTAGAATTACAAAAATGACACTCTGGAAATTATTTTTAAAACTAAAGACAACTGAAAAAATAGAAATGGCATGCAACTCAGCGGTTCTGCGGGCACCCCCCAAGTTAGAATGTCTCAATTATGGCAACATCGTCGTTACCCTCTCAACTGAAATTGCATGTGAGAGTGGTATGATTTACATTTGTAGTTTATAAAATAAATTAGGCATAAAAGAATCTCATAATCTCAAATACATTTAGCTTACCAGATTTCATGAAGGTAAATGGACGTAGCATGTGATTCTTGAAGCAGCAAACAATGATATTAATGATTCATTAATATGTTCATTAGCAGAACTTTGATAAATGCATAGATATTCTCTGCCAGACAATTCTCAGGCAATGAATTAGCAAAACTCTCCAAGACAGGCCCCTTCCCAAAATTACAGGTCCTTTGAAAGGAGTGCTAAGGAGAAGACTGACAGCTAAGTTGCTAGGGTTTCTGACCTGCTGTTTTTCAGTATTACGCACACTGGCTGAGTCACGAAGTCAAGTGCATTGCATTTAAAGCCATGCATAACAGGTATGCTTGAACCAGTGCTTTGCCTTGACCCAGCCACTACCATCTCTTGGATAATGGATTGACTTAGCCATTGGATAATTATCCACTGCCTGAATTTCTGCAGTGGCTCCCTACTGCTCCCTCTGCTGCCCTCCTTACCCTTCCTCCACCCTTTCTCCATACAGCAGTCAGAAGGATGCCTTAAACATGTGCCTTCATGCAGCTTTCTCAGCTTAACTCCACTCACACAGGCAACACCCCCAAGGTCTACAAGATGGGGCCCCATCTCATCTTTCTTACTTCATCTCCTATAGCCTCGTCCCATCACTCATTTTGCTTCAGCTACATGGGCCCCTTTGCTGTTCCTGGAACTTTCCAGAAAAGCTCCTCCTTCAAGGCTTTTGCGGTTTCAGTTCTCTCTGCTCTTTCTTCATACATCCGTGCAGCAACTTCCCTCATTTCTTTGGTTTTGCCTACTAGGTCACCTGTCCTGACCACTGTCCTTAATAACATTACCTGCCACCCTCCCCCTGGCACTCTCACACCCTATTCTCCTAGATGACTCTTTTGTCTAATAAAATGTAAAGCTTCACATACTATTTACTTATTTGTATGTTTGTTACTTAATATCTGTAATCCCCAGGAGGGCAGAAATCCTTGTTTTGTCATACTGTATCCCCAGGCCCTAGAACAGCATCTGGAGAGAGTAGACACAGCATAAATATGGAAGAGAAAAAAGGACGGAACGAAACGAAGAGAAGGGAAGGGGAAGAAGGGAAAGTAAGGGGAAGAAGGAAGGAAGAAAAGGGGGAAGGGGAATAATAACAAAAAATATATATTTTTTGTTACATTAGGATGACAGAATTATGCTTTTCTCTATAATACTTTATACTATTATTAAATCATATTGCAATTTAATTTCAAAACATCTATATAGCAAATTATTGGCATTTTTAGGTGGTATGTCTTGAATTTTTTTTTTTTTTTTTTTTTGAGGTGGGGAGGAAAGAAAGTCTTGCTCTGTCACCCAGGCTAGAGTGTAGTGGCTCAGCTCACTGCAACCTCCGCCTCCTGTGTTCAAGTGATTCTCCTGCCTCATCCACCCAAGTAGCTGGGACAACAAGCACATGCCACCATGCCCCACTGATTTTTGTATTTTTAGTGGAGTCAGGGTTTAGCCATGTTGGCCAGTCTAGTCTCAAACTGTGGACCTCAGATTCTGGCCTCCCAAAGTGCTGGGATTACAGGCGTGAGCCACTGTACCCAGCCTTGAAAATATTTTTTGTGTTCAAATTGGGGACTCAATGTCAGTGTGTCATTGAGAATTGTAAACAAACACATTAAGTACAGTATACCCTTGCAACACACAGTTTTATAAAAATGTAAGTCAAGAAATCCTACAGTGTTCAATTCCAGATTGATAATAAACACAGAGAGAGGGGTTATGGATGACCATGTATGGGCTCTGGTATATTTCCTCCCTTCTCTTTTTACTCCTCATTCTTGTTGTCCAATCAACTTGGAACTGTGGATGAGGACACTCCTGAGCCAGTGAATAGATATGTTAGAAAGTGCTCTGGCTGGCCAGCCTTCCCTCCATGTTCTATGACTTCAAGTCCAACACTTGGCCCATCTTCCTAACCCCGTTTTGCAGGCCTGTTACTTATGAACTGTTTTCCTTCTTTCCTTTCCTTTCGTTTTCTTTTCCTTTTCCTTTCTCTCTTTCTCTCTCTCTCTCTTTCTCTCTTTCTTTCTTTTGACAGAGTCTTGCTCTATCACGAGGCTGGAGTGCTGTGGCACGATCTCGGCTCACAGCAACCTCTGCCTCCTGGGTTCAAGCCATTCTCCTGCCTCAGCCTCCTAAGTAGCTGGGATTACAGGCATGCATCACCACGCCCAGCTAATTTTTGTATTTTTATTAGAGATGGGGTTTCACCATGTTGGCCAGGATGGTCTCGATCTCTTGACCTCATGATCCGCCCGCCTCAGCCTCCCCAAGTGCTGGGATTATAGGTATGAGCCACCACGTCCAGCCTATGAACTGTTTCTTATACTTTCCCCAGTATTTTTGGACTTTATAAGTCTAGATTCCAAGGTCTAGCATTATAGTCAGTTTATACAAATTCAAATATATGCACCCGACCAAAGAGGAAGGAGAGAAGAGGGGTTGGAGGGTTGCAGGAATGGGGGAAAGGAAGTCTTGGGGGAGACAGAGACCCTGGATGAACACTAGTGGGGGATGGCTCACTGGGATTGGCTCACTGGGAAATGTCATGTAGGTTTCCAATGTGCTCAAAGGAGGTGACATATACAGAACTCTGTGAACAGTTCAAAGGATTGTCAAGGGTCATTTGGACTCCATGTGATATCTATTTTGTGCTCTGATTTTAGACCCTAAGGCTGGGGTTTGATTTGGCCCCACTGTCTGTTTCATTTCCCAAGGCCATCTAGCCCTGGATGTATTTCAGTGTTTTCACCAAACCTACTGGCTCATATCAGTGCCCCACATCCAGTCATTGTTACTAAGGGCCCAGCCCACTCTACACACACACACACACACACACACACTTGCTCACCACCAGTCTGAAATGGGTGAGGAATTCTAGGTGGTGAGGAAGAAAGAGTAGACATTGGAAGGTACCAGCTGGGCAACAACTGGCCAGGAAATCCTTAGTATACTTACAGTAAAAGTACATAAAATAGAAGAACTTATTGAAGCAACACATCAAAGAAGTACCTGCTCAGTACCAAAGTTCATGAATGTGTAGAACTAGTAAGTGAAGGATAAATAAATGAACAATCAATGAATAATAAACAGGGTATGCCTTTTAAAAACTGAGCTCTATAGCTTTCAAACCTGTTCTGGTTCATTCAAATGAGTTCCAGAACCTCCAGCCAATTATAGTGACTTTGGAGATGCAACAGCATCCACCAGATTCCTTGGCAAAGCTAAGTCAGTTTCCATGTCCTGGCCACAACAACATCCAGGAAGAATGGCCTTTTTCATGTATCTGTTTATTTATTTATGCATTCTATTCAGGATGCAATTACAATTTAAACTCCAGCTCATTTTGATGAGCTGATTTATTCAACAAATATCGACAGAGCAACAATTTTGTGTCAAGAACTTGTGCCAGAACTTCTGTTCTGTGCAGAAATCCCAGGCAATTTCTTCCACAGAACCCAAAAGCATGGTGATGGCACATCAGGACGTGTGAGAGTAAATCCAAACTCCACTGCACACTCTTGAATTTCCACACTCTGTCCTCTTTTTCCATTAAAAAAAAAAAAAAAACAAAAAAACAAAAAAAAAAAAAAACGGAAATCTCTTCTTCAGAACAGAAGCACCAAGAGGTGACTACCCACATGCATAAATCCTCTTGCTTCTCTGTTTCTCCCTTTCCTGTCATGCATTTTTGCTTCCATCGTAAGAATTCAAATTAAAAATTTAAGGTCAAAGTGAAATCTGACAGAGAGACATAAAAATTCTTAACTAGTTGTGTGGAAATAGTGCCTATGAAATACCCAAGGGACATGTTGTATAGTTTTAAGTTGCTATTAGGACCTCTGAATTCAAATGTGAGAGCTTACATGCAGAAGATGAGATAAAATATATCATATAAAATAAGAAAGGTGGGGTTTTTTGCAAAGATGAAAGATGCTTCCCTCCTCCAATGAGTTAGGAATGACTCATCTACTCTTGGGAAAATCTGAAGTGCCAGCAATTTGATTACTTTTTCTGCTGCAAACATATCAAAGAAGTTAAGTCCAAGAGATAAACAATAAAGGACCCTGTGAAATTCAAATAATTTCATTTGTTTCTTTCCAAAGTGATACTGCCTTGAAAATAATTTTTAATGTGAAACATTAACTCTCTTTTATATTGGAAATAGTAGGTGTGGCCACTGAGTCCACTAATTTTCGTCAACTACAAATTGTGTTTTCTCATTTATGGGATTCCCCATAAATATTAGTCCAATTCAGTCATTTTATAAATGAAAGTCACAGGATGAATTGCACATTTTCTTATATCTTACGGATAAGACACCATTCTGACTTCATTTCTGTTTCTTTTTCTCTCCAGAACCTCTAACTATTTTGATAACTCACAAAGCTAAAAAATGTTCAATGTTTAGGAAAAACACCAGAGAACTTTTTGAAATTCATGGTACCCCAAAGGCTAACAGCAAGAATATACTTTCTGGTACATAAGAAAGAAAAATGTATTTGGTATGACTGGCTGTTAATATGTCATCAAGATAAATCGTAAGTCTTATTCTTGGGAATCTTAATAAAAGCAGTCACTTGAGACATGGCAAGTACAAAAATAATCACCAGGAGGCTCTACCTTTGACTAGAACCTGGGGAAATTTTGAAAGTGTTCATTCATAGAGACACTTAAAAAGACATTGTCCAAATTTATCATTGTCATAAATTCTTGGTGACTAAAAAGTTTCCTTAGAGTAATTTACAATGCCTATCATAAAATACTTCATCAAAAGGAAATGCTTAGATTTAATACAAAACCGTAAACTCCCAAGGACTCCGGGACAATGGTCTCAGCCAGTCTCCCAAGAAGATGGAGTGATCTATGGCTCCTGTGTGCATCAGGACTTGGTCTCACCCTTGTCTAACGTTCCTGCCTTCTGAGTTGTCACACAACTAGGGAGTGTTTGTTTCTTTCTGGGACTCCAGAAAGAAATGTGCTTTGAAACCACCCTCTGGTCCTTCATTGTCTTATCTGAGGGGAGCAAGGGCAGGAAGAATGCTGTCTCCTGGACACCCTAACTAGGTGATGGAAAGAAGTAACCATGATCAGTAAAGCAAATACCCTGCGTCCACATTCTAGCCTTGCGGGTGGAAGGAAGCTAGTCCTTTCTAAATGTTTCTGGGTGCCTCAGTCAATCAAGGTAATTGGTTTCACTTTGTCTTCAGGCCAGGAAAGCTGTTAGCTAATAGGCCCTTCACAAGATAAGTCTATACACTAAAGAACAGAACCACCAGCTTTCCATCTTTCTACTATTCTTCCCTACAAGCTCCTAAGGCAATTAATCCAACCTCTGGCACCAACCCTGATGAACCAGTGTGCTTCAGCTCCGCATTCCCACTGCTATCCACTCCTCCTTCCAGGTGCTCTTGCTTTTAATTTATTTTGCTAAAGTAAAACTCATTGTCTTCCTCCATAATTTTTCTCTTCAGTAAAGGCTTCACCATTTACTTGGATTCAAAACCTCTCTCGACCTGACCATCCAAGTTGTACACATCGACTTCTTAAACACCCTCACACTCTTCCCGTGTGCAGTCCCACTTCCAATGGGCTGGGCCAGCCAGACATCTCACTTTACTATGGAGAGTCTTTAATCTACTTTTGGTCTCTACCTGGAAAAAAAAAATTCTGCACAACATTACCAAATAAATCTGCCAAAAGCACAGCTCTGCTGATGTCACTCAGACACTCAGAACTTAATAGTTTCAGATCTTCTACCAAAAGTAGTTCACACTTTTTATCTAGCTTTGGCCTTCATAGTGATAACTAGCTATGCAGCCTCACTTCCCACTATTTCAAGCTACACATGGGTGCATGGAATGTCCCGACATTACACCTCACAATCACTCCTGTTGCCATTGTTCCTGCTCCTTCTTTGGCCTGGAAGGACCTGTCTCCACTGCTACCAGTTAAAATTTCACCCATCCTTGAGGCAGAGGTTGCAGTGAGCCAATATTGCGCCACTGCACTCCAGCCTGTGCAAGGAGAGGGAAACTGTCTCAAAAAAAAAAAAAAGAAAAATTTCACCCAACCTTCCAGGTCAAACTAAAGTACCACATTCTCCACCAAGAACTCCTTCCCCTACTCTTGCCATCAGAAAATCTGTTTTGTTTTTCTATGGAACCTTGATCATATGCAACTGATTACATTTTGCTATGCTCTACTATTTTTGTACATATATTTTATCTCCCATGTTAGGCTGTGAGTTATTGAAGGCAGGGATTCACCTTTTCCCTGATTTAGGTTTGTTTGTATTATTCAATTAAAATTTTTTGTTGTTGTTGGATGACTAGATGGACGAATGAATGGATAGGTGGGTGGGTGGGTGGATGGATGGATGGATGGATAGATGGATGGATGGATGGAGGATGGATGAGTATATGGATGGATGAGTGGCTGGATGGACAGATGGGTGGGTGGGTAGGTGGATGGGTGGATGGATGAATGCATGAATGGATGGATGGATGAATAAATGGAATTCATGATGTCCATACATAGAGTTGATACACAAAACCATGAACCACAAGGTCTCTATGATGAGGCCTTCAGCTGTAGGTAAATAGTACTTCCTGTTTTTTCATCATACCCATAAGTTCTAGATAATCCCTATCTAAGTCATATTGTTGACAGTTAAAGGAAATGCCAAAAGAGCAGCAGGACCAAGAATAAAGTGATTGAATGGAACATGATGAAATATGACTATTTCCCATAAAAATCTGAAGACCTTGCAATCTTAGAGGAGGGTATTAAACAAGGAAAACCTGAACTCTGGTAGATGGCAGGAGTCAGCCAAGTGAAGATGGGACTGAAGAGATTTTCAGGCAGAAGAAACAGCCTACACATATGCTCAGAGGTTTTCAGCATGGGATATGCAAGAAAATGCTAATAAATGGTAGGAGCTTATTGTTCAAGGAATTAGGTGATGAGAAGCATATTAGTCAGAATTCCCTGGAGGGACAGAACTAACAGGATATATATATATACACCGTTTTATATATATATATATATATATCCTGCTCTCTCTACATATTATATACTATATATAATATATAATATATCCTATATATAACATCCTAATATATATCCTATATATTATAATATATAATTATATCCTATATATTATATCCTATATCCTATATCATATATGTATATATTCTATATCTTATATATGTAAGTATATATTCTATATCCTATATCATATACAGGATATATATATGATATAGGATATAGGATATAATAGCATATATATGTAGGATATACACATATACATAGGAATATATATATTATTATATATGATATATAGGATATATATCATATATAGGAGTATATATACTATTATGTATAGTATATGAGCTATATTACATTATTATATATTATATATTTATATATATTTTATTAAAGAGCATTAACTCATATGAGCATAAGGTCCCACAATAGGCCATCAGCAAGCTGAGGAGCAAGGAAGCCAATCCGAGTCCCAAAGCTGAAGAACCTGGAGTCCAATGTTCAAGGTCAGGAAGCATTCAGCATGGGAGAAAGATGTAGGCTGGGAGGCTAAGCCAGTCTAGTCTCTTCACACCCTTCCGCCTGCTTTTTATTTTGGCCGTGCTGGCAGTTGATTAGATGGGGCCCACCCAGATTAAGGATAGGTCTACCTTTCCCAGTCCACTGACTCAAATATTAATCTCCTTTGGCAACACTTTCACAGACAAACCCAGGATCAATACTTTGCATCCTTCCATCCATCCAAGTTGACAGTATTAACCATCACAAGAAGTAAGGCTAAAGATGTGGAGAGGGTCATTAAATATTGACAACTTTCCAGAAACTACTCCCTTGAACAGTTTCACACTTCTTGCCTTAGCCTAGGTTGTTTCCCTCAGAGATGAGTTGTTTGGTAGAGTCAGGGAGCTCTGTAACCAGGAGGGCCATAATCAATGAGCATTGGTCATAAGCAGTGAGAACAAAACTCAACCAAGGGTTCAAAAGGAGCTCCCTGGGGGCACAGAAAATTGATGTCAACATTAGAATGGTTGTAGGATTTTACTAGGGCATCACAACTAGAGGCAGGTTGGGGAAAACAGTAGTCCAAAAGAAAGTTGGTAAAAAAAATACATTCTCTGCCGGGTGCGGTGGCTCACGCCTGTAATCCCAGCACTTTGGTGAGGAAATTTTTCCTGACGGCAGGTGGATCACTGAGGTCAGGAGTTCATAAACCAGCCTGTGCCATAAATGAGTGAAACCCTGTCTCGTACTAAAGATACAAAAAAAAAAAAAAAAAACAAATTTGCCCGGCGTGGTGGCACATGCCTGTAATCCCAGCTACTCGGGAGGCTAATGCAGGAGAATCACTTGAACCCAGGTGGCAGAGTTTGTGGTGAGCTCAAGATCACACCACTGCACTCCAAAGTCTCGGCATACAGAGACTGGTCTGGGTCATTGCAAGAATTGAAAAATCAGGCTCATTGGGAAAAGAGAAATTAAAAGGCTATTCCTGCCCAGACCCTAATTACATGCAATCAGGAGGCCAGCAAGTTATCCACAGCCCCAGAGTGCCTCCTAAGGCTAACAATCAGGAGGGACAGAGCCATAAATAAGTCCTTGCAGTGACTACAGTCATTACCCTGTCCTTTAATAAAAATAAGAAATCAATGAATTACAGCAAGGCAGCAGCACACTTCTCTACAACCCAGCAGCCCAGAGAGCCTAGGGAGAACCTTCAGGGGCTGCAGTTCCCAAGGAAAGGACCCAGCAGCATTGAAAGAGGAGGGTAGGAGAGGCTGAGGGTTAGACAGCCAGGCCTCTTGAAAGAAAAAGTACTGATGGGGTTCTTCAAGGGAGTGGCAAATGTGGCACGGTATAAGGGCCTCAAAGCATTGCACAGAAGGAATGAAGAACGTGGATGAAACAACAGCAATCTCTGCACAGCAACGATGACCACACAAACTGCAGACAGCTCAGAACCAGAGCTGTAGCCCATCTGAGCACACTCACAGTCCCTCTGCACTGTGATGGGCAGAGACCAGCTGCCCAGGTCTCTCTGCAAGGCAGGATTTGTTGTCCCAGCTGCGATGAAAGCTGTCAGCCCTGAGCCCTTAGCTGTCAGCCCTTTCAGGATTCTCCTCACTCGAGGTCACCTGCTTCCCTGGGCGATCCCCATCAACAATAGATGGAGGCAGAGGGATAAAGGCCAAGCCATTTTGTCCCAAAGAAAGACAAGACTGATGGGACATACAGGCTCCAGAGCTCCTGCATCACAGCTGGCCTTGCCCTCTGCCCATCCTTCTTCCTCCCTCTCCCTTCCATGAGTGTCCATCCAAAACATCCTTGCCAATCAGCATGCTACGTATCAACTCTGTCTCAGGCTGCTTCCAAAGGAGGATGGCCTGCGACAGGTGCATGACCTATGTTTTAGCCCTATCCCTGGGTCCCTCCCATTTTCATCTCTTAATTATAAACCCTACACATCCCTGTGTATTAAGCCAGATTAGGGGATCTTCTGTGATTTAAAAAAAAAAAAAAAAAAAAGACTAAAGGGAGGATGAGGAAAACAAAGAGAGAGCCTAAACAACCCACTTATAAAAAGGGCTGAAAGGAAAGAGGGGATGAAAAAGAAAAGTCCTATACAGACTGAAAGTTGGGGGGAGTTTTCCAAGCTTGATGGATGCCAGTATCTGGGCAAAAGAGGATTGTATTGGTGATAAAACAGGTTTTGAGACGAGTCACTAAAATTATGAATCATATCCCCACTGGCATTTTTCAGGAGACACAAGTAAATATTGGAATCACTTTTTAATTACTCCTGAGTACTGGACTGTGCATTTAATATTCCACTCCACATATTAATAGAATTTGAGACCCTGACTTTATTGAGTGTATTAGTAAGGGTAATTAACACTAGCTGCTTTGACAAACAACCCCAATTCTCAGAGGCTTAATATAATGAAGGTCTGTTTCTCACTCACATCGTGGTCAATGGGAGCTTGGACAGCCTCTTTTGGCAACTCTTCTCCAAGTAGCCCATCTAGTGATGTCACCATTTTAAATATGTCTCTGAGATTGTCACCCAATCGCTGGGTCTCTCTGCTACTCAAATAGCTTCTCATTTACTTTCACATCCCCCTTCCCTCCCCACTAATTTCTGATCAACCTTTCCCCACCTTGTTTTCTGCTCTGCTAGGCTGATCTGTATGGATTACAGATCAAAGGGACACCTTGCCATATGGTAAACATTCTGGTTTCCACTGAGCTTGGCCACTGGGATGCAGGCAGGAGATCAGGGGAGGAGGAAGGAGAGGAAGGTGGATTTCTCCAGGCTCCCC
Organism: Papio anubis; assembly: GCF_008728515.1. NCBI lineage: Eukaryota > Metazoa > Chordata > Mammalia > Primates > Cercopithecidae > Papio > Papio anubis. Next base: position 7,520,318 of record NC_044993.1, read on the forward strand.
ACTGTTGGGTCACCCTGTCAAAGCTGGGTCACTTGACTGAAGGTCACAGCTTCTCTCCAGGTGGTTCTCTCTACACATCCCCCACCCCTCCACAGCCTTTAACCAAGTCTTTTACTTGCCCCTTCAAGCCTCAAATTAGTAACAGCCCTGTTCTTTTGTAATATCCTTTGTGGTCTCCCGACACCCTTTAACTAAACTTCCTTGGATGATACTAATTCGAATATGTCATTTTTTTACTGACCACTCTTGACAAGGAGCTGGGAATTACAGTATTCTGTGTGCCCCAGAAAGAAGAATATGAACTGGAATCTGGCATACAGCATTTTCTCCATCACCTCCTTCCCAGGTTTTTGTGATTTGTTTTGTTTTCTTCCGGGAAGCAAACACTTTACATTTAGGGATAGTGTTCATGGTCTTTTGCCCAAGTTTTACACTGTACTTATACATGACATTTGCCTGCCCTTTTATTTATTTTCATTCATTTTTTTTTTAATTTTCCTTGAGACTTCTCTTTGACCCTTAATTACTTAAAACTGTTGTTAATTTCTGTGTGTTTGGAGATTTTCCTGTTATCTTTCTACATTGATTTCTAGTTTGACTCCATAGAGTCAGAGGATGCCATCTGTATCAGTTCAGTTTTTATAAATATGTTGAGGTTTTTTTGTTTTTTTTCTTTTCATGGCCCAGGTTATGGACTCTCTTGGTAAATGTTTCTTGGGTACTTTAAAAGAATTTGGACTCTGCTGTTGTTGGATGGAGTGTTCTATAAAAGTCATTTGGACCCTGTTGATTGATGATTCTTCTATGTTCTAGCTGATGTTTTAACTGTTCTATCAATGTTAAAGAGAAGGATTTTGAAGTCTCTGAGTATAATCGTGGGTTTGTCTGTTTCCCTGCTCAGCTCTATCAGTTTTTGTTTGGAATCTTTTGCAGCTCTGTTGTGAGGTACATACACATTTAGGATTGTCTTATCTTCCTGGTGAACTGGCCCTTTTATTATTATGTAATATATCTCTCTGTCCCTGGTAATTTTGTTTTGAAGTCTATTTTATCTGATTTTAATATAGCCACTCCTGCTCCACTTTCTTTTGATTAATGACATATCATTTTCCATCCTTTTACTTTCAATTTACTTATACTATTCCACTGGAAATAAGGTCTTACCTACAGCATGTAGTTGTATTATGTTTTTTAACTGCTGTCAATCTTTGTATTTTAACTGGTGCATGTAGGCCATTTAAATTACACAAATAATAAATGTTTGAGATGATGGATATGATAATTACTCTGATCTGATCACTGTACAGTATATGTATTAAAACATCACTATATACCCCATGAATATACAAAATTATTACCTGTCAATTAAAAATAAAGAAATAACATGTAACAATAAAAAAATTGCTGCTTTTTTTGTTTTTTCTTTGTTCTGTTTTTGAAAAAAAAAGAAGTTAATATTTTTTATTTCTATTTTCTCTTTCCTTCATGTGGGTTATCTGAACATTTTTAAATCCACTTTGATTTATCTGTAGTGTTTTTCTGTGATTTTTTTGTATAGATTTTTTAGTGGTTGCTCTAAGTACTGCATTATACAGTAGGCCTTTCACATTCATGGATTTGAATCTGTAGATTCAACCAAACTGGATAAAAAAGATATTTGGAAAAAAATATTGTGCCTGTAGTAAACATGTACAGACTTTTTTTCTTATCATGATTCCCTAAATAATACAATGTAACAACTATTTACATAGCATTTACATTTTATTAGGTATTATAAGTAATCTAGGGGCAATTTAAAAATATAGCAGAGGATAAGCATAGGTTATATGGCAATACCATTATTTTATAGCAGGGACTTCAGCATCAAGATTTCTGGTATCCATAGGGGGTCCTTGAACCAAGTCCCCACAGATACTGAGGAACAACTGTACACACATAATTTATCACAGCCTCCTAGTATTGTATATATCAATTCAAGTGACATGTGAAAACCTTACCTCCCTTTAAGTCCCTTTACCCTCCCCAACATATAATATTACATATTACTTCTATATACTCTGAAAAGCACAATAGGCCGTGTTATAATTTTTGCTTCAACCATCAGACGTAATCTAGAAAACTGAACAGGAGCCAGGCACGGTGGCTCAAGCCTGTAATCCCAGTGCTTTGAGAAGCCGAGGCTGGCAGATCACTTGAGGTCAGGAGTTCGAGACCAGCCTGGCCAACATGGTATAACTCCATTTCTACTAAAAATACAAAAATTAGCTAGGCGTAGTGGCAGGTATCTGTAATCTTAGCTACTTGGGAGGCTGAGGCATGAGAATTGCTTGAACAAGGAGGTGGGGTTTCAGTGAGCTGAGATCATGCCACTCCACTCTTGCCTGGGTAACAAGAGCAAGAGTCAGTCTCAAAAAAAAAAAAAGAAAGAAAGAAAGAAAAAAATCAACAGGAAAAGGAAAGTCCATTGTACTCACTCATAATTCTACTCTTTCCATTTATCTTTCTTCCTAACTGAAGTTCCATGATTCCTTCTTTTATCATTTCTTCTCTGTTTGGGGAATTTCTTTCAACCATTCTTTTAGGGTAGGTGTGCTAATGACAAAGTCTGTTAGAATGTCTTGATTTCTCCTTCAATCCTGAAAGATATTTGCACTGGATGTAAATTTCTGGATTGACAGATCTGTTCTTCAACCATTTGAAAAATATCGTGCATTTCTTTTTGGCCTCCATGGTTCCTGAAAAGAAATCTGCTGCCATCCAAATTATTTTTTCTCCTGCAGGTAAGATATGATTTCTCTCTGGCTCTACTCAAGAAGGCTTCACTGTTTTCAGAAGTTTGGCTATGACGTGTCTTGGCAGGGTTTTCCTTGGGATTCTATTTCTTGGGGTTTGCTCATTTCTGGAATCTGAGGTTTATGTCTTTTGCAAAATTTGAGAAATTTTCAGCTTTTATTTCTTCAAATATTTTTTCAGTGTCACTCTTTTCCTCTAGTCCTGCTGTGACTTTAACGTGCTCTTCGTTGTAATCCCACAAGTCTCTGAGACTGCGTTCATTTTGCTTTAGTCTATTTTCACTGTTTTCCAATTAACTAATTTTTATTGTTCCATCTTTCACTTCACTAATTCTTCCCTCCATTCCCTCCATTCTGCTGTTGAGCTCACCCACTGAGGTTTTCTTTTAATTTCAGGTTGTGTATAAACTGGAAATTTACTTTCGAATGTTCCACTTGGTTCTTCTTTATAACTTCTATTGTCTTTCCCCTGAGACATTTCATTTCTTTTGCTGAGACTTTGTATTTTTTTCGTTTGTTTCAAAAATGTTCATAATTGTCCACTGAAGCATTTTCATAGTGGCTGCCTTAAGATTCTCGTCAGATAATCCCACCATATGTGTCACCCAGGTGCTGGCATCTGTCAATTTTCTTCTCCCATTCAAGTCAGGATGTTCCTAGTTCCTGATATGATGGGTGATTTTCAATTGTATATGGAAAATGTTTCTATTGTATCACAAGACTCTGGTTCTTATTTAAATCTTCTGTTTTAACAGGCACCACACCATTCTGACACCACTCCACCTTGCTACTGCCAAGTAGGGGTGAAAGCCTGAGTTCCCCACTCTGCCTTCATTTGAGAGGGAAGGGGAACCTCATTACAACTGCAGGGTGGAACTTCACATCCCCCCCAATGCCTCCATGGATATCACACTGGCTGGTGGGGGTGGGGCTCCTCACTTCCTTATTTTACCACTATGGTAACATGCCACGCACATTCAAAGCATGCAAAACATTTTAAAAGAATGAAATGATTTTAAGTCATTTAAAACAAAATTCTAAGTATCATCTGTGCACCACACTGGAAAACACTGCTCGGACTCCATCCAAAGGGCAGAGAGAGAAGGGTTTCCCTCCTGCTACAAGTCTTTGAGTTCTGCTGTGTTCCCCAACACCCCTGGGGGTCCTGTCTCCATGCTGTTTAGACATGTATCCTTCTGTGTGGCTCCTGAGCAAATCATGGAAAGAAGCTGCTGGTGTGACCTTCAGCCCTGCAGGGGACCTAAGGAGGGATGGATGACCTGATCCTATTCAGGTTTAATGCACTCCCAAGGAGACCAGTCAGTTCTGTTGATAAATAAGATCCTGAAATGGACACAGATCACTTACAGAAGCCTTTTATGTGGTGACTCTTTCTATGTAGTGCCCCATATGTAGCTATAGCTTTTAACACTCAAAAATATCATAAAATTCATTCTCAAGCTTGGATCTTGCTGAGTCTCTGGCTTCTAACAGCTCACTCTGTGCCTCAAGAGTGATGCTGGTGACAGCTGCAACATTTTGCATCTTTAAGTGGCTTTAGGTGAAGGCAAGGGAGGCTGCTACCTACGGAGCTGGACTTCAAGTCATATTGGAAGACTTTGTGGCCTAAAACTATTCCTCCAACTCTACTTCAGAGGCCTGAAAGACTTGCCTTTTCCCCCCTACTTCCCTTACATATTCACTGATGCATAAACACTTAAGCTACATGTCTATATTGGGCAATTATTTATTGAGCTGTTACTCCATATGCGGCAACATGCTCAGCATGGCTTTGAGAGAGATCACCAAATAGACATAATCCTATTAGGTATAGGGAGAGAGGGATTCTTCTGCTGAAGCTCAATTGCTTTAACTTTGTGGAAGGTGAATGCACAGTCCATATACTCCCTGCTCCTCACCCTCAGCAGACAGCACTAATCAATCATGACATGCGGCACGGCACCAGTGAACGTGGATTTGGCTTCAGACTCCTTCTCAACACCCTTTCCCTGTAATAAGTACCAATCAATCACAGTTGGCCCACAAGATGGGAGGTGTTTGTCATCTCCAGATTAAAGCTTTGTTCTCTCCTCCAGCTCTGTTCTCATTTAGATCCTTTGGATGGTTCATGGAGCATAAAGAGCCCCATGTTCCTGAGATTTGATGCTTATTTTCTAGACATGCTCTCATTGGTGGAAGCCATGTGCAGTTGATTAGGCTTTGTGTGAATTCTCCTCATAAACTGGTATTTTGTAAATCATGGAGCCAGAACATCTGTAAGGCAATGTTGTCCCTTCTTCCTCCAAGATATTATCATGAAGTAAACTACAAACTTGAGAACAACTCTGACATTTTAATGAATGGTTTTCTTCATAAAAACAAAACAAACAAACCAAACACTGTCTAAATGCACAGTTGCAGGCTCTCTTGGGAAAGTCTTACTTTGTCCCAGGCTCCAAGATCTTATGGATGACTCAGCAAGTCAAAGATGAGCAATCAGGCATCTCACACGTGTGCTTTACCTCCACCCTGGGTGGGCTTGATGTATCTGAGGGATGGGCTGTACAATGGGGCTAAATTTCCTCATGACAGTTCCAGCCATATCTGCTCCAGAGAAAGCCCATCTTTGGGGTCTGCCAATGTGAGATAGAACTACAGGGAAGACAAATTTGGACTCCTGCAAAAGCATGAAATCCTTTTCTCTAGTTCTCACTAGGAACACAGTTGGCTCTCGCTACCCGCTGTAGCTATGGTCTATGGCATCACCACTACACTGAATTAGGGAATACTGAGCCATTGCTCCTGGAAAAAATAGAGGGTTTCCTGTAAACCTCTGCTCACAGCTCTTTTGTCAACCCACCAATTTATAGCCTTGTTTTGTGTCTGCTGTTGTTCAGAGATACCTTATTTAGTATATATTTTGGACTCATTAACATTGAACTCACAGCCTCCAGTGCTCTAACTCATGCCTGAACAAAGCTTATCTAACATGTATTTTCTCCATAGGGCACATCACAGCCTTCTGTGCTTAGGAACACTACATAGCGCTTTAGCACTACACGTGGGGTTGATTTTAAATCACCAACTAAAGCCACAAAAATGTGAAAAACACGGGAGGAAATAGATGGCAAAAAGGAAACTTGTTTGCAGGTTTGAGAGCTAAAACAAGAAGGTAGAGCATGGCCCTGTGCAGCCTCAGCTGGGAACACGTGTGTCAGAGGACTCAAATTTGTCATGGCTTTGCGCATGTCCACCAATGGCCATGAGATGCCACAAGTATTGCTTTTGAGATTACAAACAAATTATAGCACGGAGGCAAATTTGCAAATTTGGAATCTGTAAAAAAAAAATGAAGATTTAACTTATACCTAATCTAATTATTTATATTTAAGTTACGTACATGCTTCAGTTTAAGATACGTATTGTCTCACACTAGGTCAAGAGAATCTCCAGAGATTTTTATTTAAGGAAATTATTTTCAAATGTTTGTTGCAAATACAGAAGAAATATAATAGAATATTCCCACTTTAAGCTGTTGTGGATTTTTGTGTCTCCATAAACCACCCACTCCCTGTTTCCAATGTATTGCTAGGTTTAAAGTGATTTTGTAGCAAATGCCTACTTAGGAGCTCTTTGCAGATGCTTTAAACATTACTTTTCCTTTCTTTCTTCCTTTTTTTAAAAGCCAGCATTTAAGCATTTATATGGCACCCATCACCATTAATTTGTTTACTTTCAACAGTTTTTGCTAGTTCAAATTAGTTAAGCTGAGTCCAGCATGAGGCGAGAGAACTTCTCCCCACCAGACTATCTAAAATAAACGTCTGGTTCCCCCAAGTATCCCACAGACCCCCCTCCAACATCAGTCTCTGTTTTCTTCCATCTAAATTCCCTCTACCCCTGAGCTCCATGGGGTCCATGCCGCCTTACTCTTCCCACCTCTGCCCCAGTGCTAGGCACAGAGTGAAGCCTCAGTGATCTAGGTTTTAGCAGCCTCTGAGAGAAGCTTTGTCCTATCTCACTCCTTTCTCTGGAGGGGAATTCTAGAGCTCCCTCATTAGAAGGACCCATTTGAAAAGAGAATGATGTCAGATGACAGAGCAGTACCACGGAGCAGCAGGGAGGGATCCCTTTATCTATGAACTTCTCAGGCCCCTATGACAGCAGAAAGGATCCTTCTATACAGTACTCCGGGGAATGTCTCAGGATGGAGGCAAATGAGAATTCTTCCAAGGATAAATGTGTTGCAAGTCCATGAGACTGTAATAGCATTCACTTAAGCTAGTAGGAAGAGGGGCTACAACTGTCTTAGTAGCTGCAATAGTCCTGGCCAGAACAGTTTCTTCTTCATCTGTGGAGTATGTTGAACCAAGCAAAGTCAGAGCCTGGAAAATGAATTAATGTCATTCCAGGGCTTCCCCTGATTAACTCTTCAGGAAAGTCTCCCAACTTGGAGGTTTCATGTCAGCTGAAAATCCTACAAGTAACAGCCTAAGAATAACCTTCCCTCGGAAGGTGAGAATGGATGTCTCTCACGGGAAACCTGTCTAGTTTCGCTCTGTGGCACCTCAAGATCCATTCCCCAGATGATCCATTCCCTGTGGGACTGGTAGGAGGAATTTCATAAAAAGGAAACACAAAAGGAATTGTTAGACTGAAATACTCTGTGCCGGAAACCATGCTAGGCACATAGTAGACACCAGATTAATGAGTCGTTAATGGAACTGAAAATATGTATCAAGGGAAAACAACAACAACAACAAAAGAGAAGCAGCCCCAGCAGTTTGCTACAGATAGATTCACACAACAGGCCAAGGGCTGGTGGGATCAAAACAACAGTACCAGCACTTTAAACAATTTGGGCAGGTATGCATGGGCAGATGTTTGGGAAAAAAACCCACATATAGGATTATCTTCCTTTTGCTTCAGCCTCCATCCTCATCTACCTCCGCTCACACACACTAGACTTGTACAAAATATTGGTGTGGTCTGAGATGAAACACTAGCGTGGAAAGGGAGGGAGACTTTTGTATTAAGTGCCCCCTGAAAATGCACTGTGGGGTTTTCTTCCCGGTATTGGAAACCTTTTACGCCCAGCTTTTCCTCATTTTCCATATTGACCTCATCTGGTTAGCTGTTTCTTCTTCCAGCTTTGTGTAATTCTCTTTGCCAGCTGCACAAAACAGACTTTTTCCAAAGTTTAATGAATGAGTTCACCTGGATCAGCTGTTGTGTGTTTTATTTAATTTCTCATTAAATCTTTTGGTAACGAAATTCCCAACGTATTGTTTTGAAAATCAGAGGAAGCCTAGTAAGTCTCAAAAGTCCCTTTATGCAAAAGATTTTCCCAGCAAATGTGCTTAACAAATGCCCATTAGTTAGATGCTCTATTCCAGATTCTGCTTCCGTTTGTCATTTTATTTTTACCATATCGTCTGGCATGCAAAGTGGGTAGTACTACAGTATTTGTAATATGTTAAGTACTAAATGTGCAGTAAGTGTCCATACTATGGAGTTGTTGCTCTTACAGATCACATATGAAATGGCTAAAAGTTAGCAGTTAGGAATTATGACAGAATGACCCTGAAAATATAAACCATGTAAATTATAACACATGAGCTGTCAAACAGTGTGAGATGTGTGTTTACTCCTACCGGCTGTGCAGAGCAATGGATTTATTTACAATGGTATGTAGTCTACTCACATTTTATTATCTAACAATTTTCCACAAAAATAGCAATTAGTGTTTAAACACTGCCAGGCTATTTTCTAGTGGGTTTGTAAATTTTTTTTTTTGAGATAGTATTTTGTTTTTATGTTTGGTTGCAGTTCTCCTTTTTTACTTCTATTTTAAGTATTAATGTACATAAAGTAGATCTGTGCATGAAGCTGGAGTATTTAAAGCCTTGCCTTTCTGGAAAAAGGAAGTAAGAACTAAGTTTGTACATGACAACTGGCATGCATAAGAGGAGAAATTTGAAGAAAGATACTTAAAGAGTGATATGGCTAAGTTTTGTGTCTCCACCTGAATCTCACCTGGAATTGTAATTCCCATAATCCCCACATACAAAGGAGAGACTGGGTGGGAGGTGATTGGGTCATGAGGGTGGTTACCCCCATGCTGTTCTCACAATAGTTTAATTGACTCATGATGGTGAGTGAGTTCTCATGAGATCTGTTGGTTTTACAAGGGGCTTTTCCCCCTTTGCTCAGCACTTCTCCCTCCTGCCACCTTGTGAAAAAGGTGTTTGCTTCCCCATCACCTTCTGCCGTGATTGTAAGTTTCCTGAGGCCTCTCCAGCCATGCTGAACTGTAATGTCAATTAAACCTCTTTCCTTTATAAATTACCCAGCCTTGGGCAATTCTTTATAGCCGTATGAAAACAGACTAATACAAAGAGGAAGTCAGAGGACAACTGTCACGTTATGAGATTTTTTTTTTTCCCTATTGGGTACATAATTTTGAATAAGAAAATTATTTCTCTCTAAACTAAGAGTAGGCAAAATATTAATAAGTTTAGCTTTGTGTTGTATGCGTCTTTAATCAGGGAAGATATGAAATATAAAAGAGAAAAAAGCTTTCATGATGAGTTTTATAAATAGATTTCTTACAAGATAACTTTTTCTCTAGCTATGAGCTTACCACTTCAAATGGATGTGATTTGAATACATTTTGTATGGTGAAGAAACAATGAAAATGATTTTTTTAAAAGTTTGAAGTCAAGCAGTCCAGATTTGATAGGGAACTCCATGGTCATCAGGGACCCGGCTTCCTCATATCTTGATGCTCCATCAACCTACAGCTTCACTTCATGGTTTAATTGAAGTGGCTATATTGTCTGAGGTACATACCCTGGGGTTTGTTGTCTCACACCAGGAAAATTTAGAACACAGACACACATGAGGAGTTTAGAATGGAGGTTTAATAGGCAGAAGAGAATAGAAGAGAAACAGTTCTCTCTATGGAGAGAGAGGAGTCTCCAAGCAGAAAGGACTGGTGCGTGGCAGATGTGCCAGATTTTATAGTCAGGTTTGAGGAGGCGGTATCCGATTTACATAGGGTTCACAGATTGGTTCGATCAGGTATGACGTTTACATAGCACTTGAGGAAGGTTGGCTGCCCCGCCCTAAACGTATTATGCAAATGAACTCTCCCCTTGACCAATGCCATCTTGTCTGTTCCTTACTGTACATGTGAATGATAAAGAGAAGGGAAGATGGGGCTGCCATTTTGAACATGACTGGTACGACTGCCGGCACCTATATCTGCAACTCTATTCTACAGGCTGCTCTTTGCTAGAAAGGAAGATTATTTGGGGCTGCTTTTCATTAAAAAGAAAACCTTACTGAGGATTCTCAGACCCTCACTATCTGCCTAAGTAATTTCTTCTTAACTCCTATATCATAATGATGGGTGCTCAAGTTTTAGCCATCATTTCCACAACCCAAGCAATGGAAAAGACAAAAGGGTCTTCTTCCACTGGAGTCATTTCCCATCAGGTGGACTTCTCATGTGCTCCAGACTAAAATTTACAACCTGAACTTCGTCACCTAGTCCCATTTAGCTGCAAGAGAAGCTAAGAAATGTGGTCTCTCAGAAAGCTAAGCATGTTGCTGCTCTGAGAAAATTCATGGCTCAGTTATTAGAGTAGGAGGAAGGGTAAATGTAGGGAAATAGGTAGAACTTTCTGCTAGAAGGGTGGAAAAATGAGACAGAACCTCCCTGTCCTCATGGGGCTCACAGGGGAGACGGAAGTTAATGGAAGAATCACATCCATACAAGTAAAATCACCACTAGGGTAAGTGGGATGAGAGCCTGTTGTAAACAGATTTGGGAACTGACCAGAGATCTAACTGCAGAGGGGGAGAAGGAGGGAGGAGGGAGAAGGAAGCGCTTCCCAAGAGCAGAGAAAGGTAGGACTCAGACCAGACTAGTAGGGAAGTACCTGACCCTCATGCCCTGAAGGTGAAAGGTACTGATGCTCCTTGTAGCTCCATCTAGGAGTCTAGGGGAATGTTTACCAGAGTGGGGACAGGGATTCCTCATAGCTGGTTTCCACTTTGGAAACATTCTGGCTGTTGATGGGATGTGGACAGGGAGCTCTCAGGTAGGGATAATTGCAGAATTTCATGCAAGAGTGTGGTTGTTCAGATTAGAGTAGTGAAGGCAAAAATGAAGGAAAGTGGGTGGCTTCCAAAAAGAGCCAGCCTGCCCTAAAACACTCAGGGCACATAGCAAGCACTTTCTCTTGAGAAAATCATACCGTGGGATGCTTTCTTCAACCCGGGAAACAATCATTTTCTGATTTCCAGTTCCACCTACTTACTCCTAGGTGGCCAGGTACATTTCTGAAGAAATCAGGTGGCGTTTAGAGACATTGGCTCCCTGCAGTCCACAGCATCATTTAATAATGGGTCTAAGGGTGGTGTTGGGAAGGAAACCAGCCTGGGTCTACCTGAGGCTTGTGACTATTCTTTTTCAGGCCCCCAGCTGAGTTTTCTGATATGAAAGGGAAGCTCAGGCTGCTGAGCATGCAGAGGCTGGCAGGGGTCTGTGACTAAGGTGTCTGCAGCCGATGGGAGGTAAAGGGGTGGTGGGGACTTAAACAAAGGGATGCTTACTGTTTTACCTGCAGCTGTCACCTGACCCAAAACAGGCCCTTGATATATTTAATATTTACTATAATTATGGGTTAATGCGCTGGTTGTTCTATCAGTGAACTGGAGAAGTGTTAGGGAAGAAAGAAAGGGAGATAAGAAGCCCCTTCCTGGCAGAGGGAAATGCTAGTCCCTAAGGCCTAATGCCCAGAGTTTCAGGATAGTGGCTGCATTATCAGCTACCACTAAGTTTGTTTTCTCCTAATTAATAAACAGTGATACCTGCTAGGGTTCTAAGTTGCAAGCAACAGAAAACAGATTTTGCTATGTTAAGCAGAGACAACATTTAAAGGAGGAATTCGGGTTCACAAGATGGATGAGAAGATGGAGAACCCAACTCGGAAAATGGTCAAGAACCAAGAGAGTCTCAAAGGACCAAAAAGCAGCATCTTCGACACACAGGCCCGATCAAGATGCCACTACTTTGCTACTGGGTTCTGCTGCAGCTGGCACCAGTGAATCCTCACCATCACTTTTTGCAGGCCCCATTCAATCCTGACTGACCAAGCCTAGGGCAGATGTCCATGCTCTGCTTCCAGAGAATCTCCCTGCTATAGCTTCTATATTAGACGGCAAGGTACCAAGTGCCACCAATATTCAAAACCTAGACGAGGAATTGGGTGCTGGATGGACAGGAAAGTCGAAGCACACACCACGCATGACATCCTCATGCCCTTGCAGGCACTGTGGCACACGAGTGTGCGATTATGTTAGTATTCGCTCATTTAAAATAAGGGTATTGTCTTGTGTTTTTTGCCTTTACAATCTTCTTGCCCCACACCCATCACATATGCAAACTGCACAACCCAAGTAAAGGGTAGTTGAATGAATAAAATTGCTTTCATCTGTCATCATTCAAATGTGTTTATGGAAAAATTTTTTAAAAGTTTAGATTGCTTTGTGACTCCATTATCTTCCCATTTCCTTCTCCCATTCACCTTCCAGGTTTTGTTTCTCAAGGTTTATTCCAGTTCTAAGCTCTTTCCCTGAGCATCCCATCAGCCTCCACGCAGGGGCTGGGGTGAAGTTCACAGCACTAAAGGACTGTGCCTTGGGCCCTTCCCTCTGCTTTCTTCCCAATTCCAGGATGCAACAGAGCCACCCAGTAATTTGTCCTCTTTGTGTATGATGCCTGAATAACATGCCTTTTGAATGGTTCTGATTAAAGGATGAAGGAATTGCATTCTACAATTTGCAAATTCATAATATTCTCAAAGAAATAAACCTTGTGAAGTTAAAGTCCCATTAAAATATATACCCTGAAAGACCTACAAGTTACAAGGCTGATTTTGACAGACAGCTTCTACTGCCTTTGGCATTTCAGTAATGACCCTGGAACTGCCACTGACCTGCCTACATGCTTGGTAAAGTGACAGTCTGTTCAGTTTCTTCCCCTATTAAAATGTACTGGGTGCAGGTGGGAAGGAAGAAAGGGAGGGAAGGAAGGAGAGTGAGGAAGGAAAAAGGAAAGTTAGGTGCCATACAGAAGATACCTCCCAAAGATGTTCACATATGAATCCTAAGAACCTGTGAATATATTATGTTATATGGCAGAGGAGAATTCAGGCTGCAAATGGAATTAGGGTTGCTAATCAGCAGACCTTAAACTAAGAGGTTATCTTGGGTTGTCTGTGTGAGTCTAACGTAAAAGTGGAAGGGAACGCACGTCAGAGGAGATGTGACTACAAAAGCAGGATCTATGAGACACAGCACTGCTGGCTTTCAAGATGGAGGAAGGGGCCACAAGCCAAGGAATCTGAGTAGCTTCTTGAAGGTGAAGAAGGAAAGGTAACAGACTCTCCCCTAGAACCTCCAGAAGGAACAAAGCCCTGCCAACGCCTTGATTTTAGTCCAGTGAGACTCATTTTGGATTTCTGACCTAGATACCTGTAAGGTAATACATTTAGGTTGTTTTAAGCCACCAACAGCCTGTGGTAATTTGTTACCACAGCCACGGGAAACTAATACACAAGCCATAGAGAAGAAGGAAGGCAGCATTTCTTGGTAACATCTGTGGGCCAGGCACTGAGCTAGAAGAACTCATGTGAGAGCTTTACTGGGCTTTTGTGGAGCATTAGGGACATTTGAAGCATATTCTCTCCTAAACAACTGAGATCACTTGGACTTCAAGAAAGGAATGGTCATCTTTATGCAGAAATGCAAAGCCAAAGGTTAGGGTGGGTATTCAGATGGTAAAAGGAGATCAGGGACAGAAAGCAAAATATCCTACTTGTGAGGCAGGAGCCAAGATAGAGTGTCACTGGAAACAGTAAATATGGAAAACCACCCCCTTCATCTAATCCACACGGGACTTGAGCATTTACTGCTATGAGTTGGGCACTGGGCAAGATGTAGAGAGATGGGGTGACAGACAAAGGAGGCCTGGGCGCTGTCCACATGAAAATTCAAATTTCAAGAGATGCTCAAATTCCAATCAGGTCCCAATGAGATATCGCTCCACAGCCACTGAGATGGCTGTAATTAAGACAGACAATGAGAAGTATTCATAAGGATGTGGAACAAACGGACCCCTCACATTGCTGATGGGATTGTCAAATGGTTCAGCCACTTTAGAAAATAGTCTGGCAGCTCCTTAAAAAGTTAAACATAGAGTTACCCTATGACTCAGCAACTCCACTAGTAGGTCCATACCCAAGAGAAATGAAAACACAGCCACACAAAAATATGTACACAAATGTTCATAGCAGCACCATTTATAACAGTTAAAAAGTAACAACAACCTAATTGTCCATCAACAAATGAATAGGTAGATAAAATCTGGTATATCCTGCATGTTCTCACTCATACATGGGAACTATGATGAGAACGCATGGATACAAAGAAGGGACCAACAGGCACTGCGACCTACTTGGGGGTGGGAAAAGGGAGAGGATCAGAAAAAATAACTATTGGGTACTGGGCTTAGCACCTGAATGATAAAATAATCTGTACAGCAAACCCCAGTGACACGAGTTTACCTATATAACAAACTTGTACGTGTACCCTGGAACCTAAAATAATGGATTTTTTTAAAAATCTGGTATATTTATAAAATGGAATATTATTCAGCTGCAAAAAAGAATAAAGTGCTGTTACATGCTACAACATGGATGAGCCATGTTGTAGAAAAGCATTACACTAAATGAAAGAAGCCAGTAGCAAAAGGCCACATATTATATGATCCTATTTCTTGACATATCCAGAAAATGCAAATCTATAGAGACAGAAAGCAGATTAGTTATTCCCCAGGGCTGGGGGAAAAGGATGAGGGTATTATGGAGTGGTAGTTAATGGTAAGAGATTTCTCTTGAGGGTTATGAAAAGATTCTAAATTGATTGTAGGGATGGTTACACAATTCTGTGTACACGCTAAACAGACTACTGAGTTATGCTCTTTAAATGCTGAAATTGTATGGTCTGTGATTTTATTTCATACCTCCAAAGAAACATAGAACATAGGGTAAATATAGGCCAAACAAGTTACAAAACGAAAACCTAAGCAGGGCCAGCATAAAACACCAGAGCTAGAATCAAGGTCAAGCAGAGGCAAGCGGAGGCTGCTGTTGGATGCCAGGAAGGTTTGCCTGGGTGACTCTTGCTACGGAGAATTGCTGACTTGAAGATTCTCATTAAGGCTGAGAGCCGAACCCCAGAGAGTAGACTTTCTTCTCCTTAAATAAAGGCATGTGACAAAGCTGAGGTCAGTGGCTCAGAGACCCTCAGTTGTATGGTCCCCTTTGCAACCCCAGGCTTCTGTTAGTGCTGAGACCACAGCAGGTCAGTTCCCGCATGGTGAGAAATGGCTCTAAGTGGGACTGTGCAGATGCATTTTGTTGCATGGTTGCCTTAAACCTCATCTCGAATAACCTTCTCAGTCTTTCAGTTATTCAGAAATCAGAGCTATGGAGGCTTTGTTGAAACGAGGTTAGGCTCACAGAGCTAGCAGAAAAAGGCAGTCTAGTGGCCCTTTTCTGGCTACTTTGGAATTTCCAATGCTTGAGAACCACACAAAAAAAGGGAAATCAAGGAGGAGTGGGAGAGGAGAAGGAGAAACAGAAGGAGAGAAGCAGGGGAAGGGGAAGTGAGGGAGAAGGGGGAAAGAAGGACAAACAGAAGGGGAAGTGGAGGAGGAGGGGTGCTTGTCTCCTTGTCTTTGTGTTTGCACCACATCTGAGGGATTGTTTTATCACCGAGGCTGCACAGAACTGGAAGGCCCTGGAAGACAGGCAATGCCCACATGCTCACTGTTCAGAGGTTAAGAGGCTGTCCAAGGTCACCTTAGGCTGCCGAGCATAACAGGAGAGCAGCTCTTTCCCAAGTGCTCTCTCCCGCCACTTCGACAGCTGCATGGGAATGATCTTGACGCAATCACAGTCCTGTTTGTCTCCTGACAGCCAGTGCCCTTTTGGACTTCACACCCATGAGTGGCAGTGTCATGCTACATTACTTCCAAATGTCATCAGCCACTCCACTTGCCTCTAATTGTGTGTGCACGTGTGTGTGTGTGTGTGCGCGTGCACGCACGCACATGCATACAAGCACATGTAGTGTCATTGTGTCACTGACATCACAGAGGGGGCCTTCAACGCAGCAGACCACACACAGTGCTCTTCTTTGGGAGTTTAACCAGCTTATACGGAAGCAAATATTTGAAGTTTACCAAACATAAACCAAGTAAAACCTAAGTCAATCAAAAGTGACTAAACACTGCTTTAGTCCAAATACATGTTTCTAAAAGGTCACAGCTGGTGTAATTATCCATGCTAGACTTCGCATGCATTCAGCTGTGTGCTTAAGACTGCCAAGAACTGGAATACATTTAGAATCCTTAAATAAGAGTCACCTTGTTTCAGAAAATGCTTGGTTAACTCAGGCTTGGGTGTGGGGTAGGGGTATTGGGGGAACCTGATTAGAGTTTAATGACACTTCGAGAGAATATATAGGGAAATTTCTTTGGAAAAGAAATAGAAATACATGTCAGAGCCAATTTCTTATAATATGTGGGTTGAAGCCCTTTTCCTTCAAAGAAAATAAGTCCTGACAAATACAACCACAAAAGAACATAGTGACAAAATGAGCAGCCCAGAAGTCAGGTAAAAGGAGGAAAAAACAAATAACTAAATGCAGCCTCTAACTCGGCCCTCAGAAGCCTGAGACACCTGGGTGTACAAGGGGACTGAGGGGCAATTAGCAAGCAGTTTTTCCCAGTCCCCAGTGCTTCGGTATTTCAATAGGCAGAGCCCCAACCCAAAGTGTCCATCTCAGTAGCATGTGCTGTGTGCAGCGGCAGGTGCAAACCATGTGACATCTGGAAATGCTGTGCAGGAGTCCTGGGAAGCACCACAGACCATGATGAGCCAAAGGAGAGCAAGGGGCTCCTCACTCTCCAGCCTTGCCTGTGCCTGGGCAGCTCCTCTCCTATCCTTTTCGACTTCCACCTACGATTCTGCTTCCACCCAGTGTGAACCCAGAAAATCTGAGACAGGTCTCAGTGAATTTAGAAAGTTTATTTTGCCAAGGTTGAGGACGTGCCTGTGACACAGCCTCAAGAAGTCCTGAGGACGTGCCCAAGGTGGTCGGGCACAGCTTGGTTTTACACATTTTAGGGAGACATGAGACATCAATCAATATATGAAAGAAGTACATTAGTTCAGTCCAGAAAGGCAGAGACAATTCAAAGCAAGCCCCCCATCTCCCCCACGCTGCGGGCTTCCAGGTCACAGGTAGGTGAGAGACAAATGGTTGCACTGAGTTTCTGATAAGTCTTTCCAAAGGAAGCAATCAGAATATGCATCTATCTCTGTAAGCAGAGGGAGGACTTTGGATAGGATAGGAGACTGATTTGCCCTGAGCAGTTCCCAACTTGAAGGGACCCAGGATATTTTCCTTTCACATCAGTGTTGTGAAAACCCTTAGCTTTTTATAAAGTCTGAGGCTCATGCCTGCATTCATGCTTAGATAAGTGTTTACACTCTGGCTCTTTCTGGAGAAGTGGAGGCCAGGCTAAGAGAACCAGGGCTAGGCTTAAGAGGATAGCAGCCTACTCATTAGACTGCAGAACATGGAACTTAGAAAAGTCTGAGAAACAGCAAGGGAGAGAGAACTAGAAGGAATTTGGAGTGCAAGTACCCTGAGGGTAAGGATTTTTGTCTCTAATTCACTCACTGCTACACTGTCAGGGTCTAAGAGAGCACCTGGCATATAGTAGATGCTCAATAAATGTTTGTTAGTAAATGAATGAATAAATGAATGAGTGAAGCATCTGGAGATCAAGGGAGATGGCAATGATGAGGCCATGGTCAGTAGCCTGAGAGTTAAGTGGAGCCAGCCAGCAAGGGGGAATGGGTCAGAGCTTGGAGAGACCACCCAAAGCCCTCGAACAGAGACTTGTGGATGGGGGCTGCCACATTCTGTAGGATACTCAGCTTTGTCTGTGGGTGAGAGTGAAACCACCTTTGCAAAAATTATAACCGAGGAAATTATGACAGTGAAAGACATTAGACCTAATCAACTCCATCTTGCTTCTAACCTTTAAGCTGTCCTTGTTCATTCCTGGGTGTAGGGTAAACTAACTTTGGGAGGAAATTTAGTTCATGGTTTGACTCTGAAACAAAATTGATAATGGCCTCTCCTGAAAAGACCCCTTTCTTCCCTGGGGACCAGTCTGCTTTTACAGGACTAACAAATTAGCTACAAGATGAGAACTTTCAGTTTAGGGGTCACTCAGCCTCTGGCTCCAAAAGTCTGAACCTCCCCAAATTGCTCTTCAGGATCACATCACTATTGTAAAACCTAAGATCAGTACTTAAGATATTTTGCAGACCCTGCACTGGATGGATCAGTTGACATCAGCCAGATCCGTAGTATTCTGGCTCAACCGTTCTGCCATCCCAGGCAGGAACAGAAGACAGCAAGAAAAACTCACTTCGATCCCCTATGATGCCATCTCCAACCTGACCAATCAGCACTCCCCACTTTCCAAGACCCTACCCACCAAATGGTCTTTAAAAATGCTGATCCTGAAACGCTCAGGGAGACTAATTTGAGTAATAATGAAACTCTGGTCTCCTGTACAGTTGACTCTGCATGAATTACCCTTTCTCCGCTGCAATCTCGTTGTCTTGATAAATCGGCTCTGTCTAGGAAGCCGGCAAAGAGAACCCACTGGGTGGTTACAAGAAGGGGGCTGTTGAAGGCATCAATCTTCCCACTGAAGTCCTTCTTGCCTTTCTCCATAGCCAAAATGGCCAAGCTCATACAGAAAATGGTAACTTCTACTATTAAAGAACCCAAAGATGATCCCCAAAACCTTCCCCAGCAAAAATTCAACTGACATCAGGAGAATTGGCACCTGTATAAGTGGAAGTGGGGTCATGGGTAGGATACAGATAGAACTTTGACTGAATCTGAATGTTTTTACCTTTTAAAAAGAAAAGAAAAGAATGAACTAAAATCTGGACACAGCGTGCTTCGATAGTGAGGAGTATAGATTCCCCAAAGCCAGACTTCCTGGGCTCACATCTGGGCTCCTGCTTGCTAGCTGCCAGACCTTGGGCAAGCAACTTTAAGTATCTCTGAGCCTGTAAAATAGGGATAATAAGAGCAACTCTCTCATGCAGTTATGTGAGAGGTAAATAAATTATACTATGTAAATCACTTACATAAGCAATAGCTATTATTATGGATATATGGCAAACTGCTAACATTTGTTAAATATGAGGGTTGGGGCCCAGCACAGTGACTCACTACCATAATCCCAGCATTTTGGGAGGCTGAGGCAGGTGAATAGTTTGAGCCCAAGAGTTGGAGACCAGCCTGGGCAACATAGTGGCCCCCCATCTCTACAAAAATAAAAAATAAAAAAAATTAGCCAGGCGTGGTGGCACACACCTGTAGTCCCAGCTACTTGGGAGGCTGAGGTGGGAGGATCACTTGAGCCCAGGAGGTCGAGGCTGCAGTGACCTGAGATCACACCACTGCATTCCAGCCTGGATGACAGAGTTAGACCCCTGTTAAAAAAAAAAAAAAAAAAAAAAAGAGGGATGGCACAGCAGTATTTAGTTTATAATGATTTTTTATGTTTGAAATAACTGAAGTTAAAGAGAAAACATTTTCCCCCACCAAAGGCATATTTTTATTGTTATGTTCCCAACTCACAAGGAAATTTATAAGCTCTCCAAAGAAACAGAGGACAGGGTAACTACAGGCCAGTGATTCCCAAAGTATGGTCCTGGGTTCAGCAGCATCAGCATCACCTGGGAATTTGTTAGGAATTTGAATTCTCAGGCCTCACCCCAAGGAGCTCCTGGGCTGAGGCCCGGCAGTCTTGTGCTTTAACAAGCACTCCAGGGAACTCTGATACACTAATACAGCCCAGCACCCAAATGAAGAACCATGTGGCTTGAGGTCCCAAAGTAATTCTATATCCCTATCCCTGAATGCCTCTGATATTGGTACTGCCATGGCTGGGGCATCTTTATTGGCATTGCTGGAGAATCCACTCTTCCTAATAACCCTATAACGCCACACATGACCGACTACATTCATAGGCGTAGCTGGGATAATTAGTTTAGCAGAATGTCCAGAAACTACAATCTCACTCTTCCTGACTGATATGGTTTGGCTCTATGTCCCCACCCAAATCTCATCTTGATGGTAGCTCCCATAATTCCCATGTGTCATGGGAGGGCCAAGTGGGAGGTACTTGAATCATGGGGTGAGTCTTTCCTGTGCTGTAATCTTGATAGTGAATAAGTCTCATGAGATCTGATGGTTTCACAAAGGGGAGATCTCCTGCACACACTATCTTGCCTGCTGCCATGCAAGCTGTGACTTTGCTCCTCCTTTGCCTTCCACCATGATTTTGAGGCCTCCCCAGCCATGTGGAACTGTGAGTCCATTAAACCTCATCTTTTCATTTTTTTTGACAGAGTCTCACTCTGTTGCCAGGTTGGAGTGCAGTGGTTCGGTCTCCGCTCACTGAAACCTCCACCTCCGGGATTCAAGTGATTCTGCTGACTCAGCCTCCCAAGCAGCTGGGATTACAGGCACGTACCACCACACTCAGCTAATTTTTGTATTTTTAGTAGAGATGGGGTTTCACCACATTGGCCAGGATGGTCTCAATCTCTTTTTTTTTTTTTTTTTTTTTTTGTGTGAGATGGAGTCTTGCTCTGTTGCCCAGGCTGGAGTGCAGTGGTGTGATCTTGGCTCATTGCAAGCTCCGCCTCCCAGGTTCATGCCATTCTCCTGACTTAGCCTCCTGAGTAGCTGGGACTACAGGTGCCTGCCACCACACCTGGCTCATTTTTTTTTTTTTTTTTGTATTTTTAGTAGAGATGGGGTTTCACCATGCTAGCCAGGATGGTCTCGATCTCCTGACCTCGTGATCCGCCCGCCTCGGCCTCTCAAAGTGTTGGGATTACAGGCGTGAGCCACCGCGCCTGGCCGGTCTCAATCTCTTGACCTCGTGATCCACCTGCCTCAGCCTCCCAAAGTGCTGGGATTACAGGTGTGAGACACCGCACCCAGCCTGGGTATGTGTTTATTAGCAGTGTGAGAACAGACTAATACACTGACTCTAGCTGATGGGGTAGACTGGGCTTGACTAAGGTGGCAGGGATGGTTGTTGTGAATTTCTTTTAGTAGGACAGTATTTGACCATAACTCCAGAATGCTTCATTGCTCACGCACAGTGATCTTAATCTCTCAGATTCTCTCATTGCCTCCATTCTCCAACCAAGGCATGCTACACAGATGCCTGTAATAACCCTTGAGCCTGAGAAGTAGCCCGGGGCGGAAACATCTGTCTTATCCTTGCCCAGACCCCAGCATTCTTAGGCAGGGAAATTCCAGTGGTGATTGTTTAAAAATGTGAGAGAACTATCAAACTATAAAAGCATCTTTGTAGATAGTAACATAGATAAAATAAAAAGTATGGAATGTGTTCTACAATCGTATATACCTTGTAAATTTATCATCAGTCTAGACATTAAAACAAAGACAAATTGTGAGCATATTCTCCAGGGAAAAGCTGCATAGGGTTAGATGTAGAAGAAAATGATGGTTTGAGATGATTTAGTCACCTTATCAGTGAATATGGGAGTGATACCTAATAAATATTTGCTGAATGAATCAATAAAATGGGTCATTTGTAGTACACACCCATTTCTCGTCACACACACACATTAACAACACTCTGTCAATCTGTCTACTGCTGGGCATTAGGCCATGTCCTTTCCTGTGAAGGTGGACATTTTTAGATATTCACAAGCCGCTACTAAAATTTTCCAAAGAAGAGTACAAAAAAGTATGCAAAGATAGAAGAGCCAACCTCCAGAAAAGTAGAGAGGGAGGAGTATAAAAATAAAGTGGTGCTCAATGAGCAATGATGAAACTCGACTTCCTTCTAATAAAATTAATGATAATGAACTCCTGATCTAGAGAGCTGACTGCTTGTGTGCAATGAAAGGACTTGAGGGGTGGGAATCTCAAATGTCAGCAAAGTTAACTACAAAGAAGGACCTTAAGTGGATCAATCAGGGTTGAACTACTAGATAGAAGGATTAAGTGGCTAATAAAAGGGATGTTCTACTGACCTCTAACACAGGAGGGAGGAGATAATGAGATAAGTAAAGCTGGTGAGGATAATAAGACTGTAATTATGGCCAAGTTCAAACTACCGAGTGAGTGTACATTAGAAAACCATTCAGATAACATGGAGAGAGAGGAAATCTTGGCCCCCGGAAGTTAATGCTGCCTCCAGTGCTTGAGATGCTCCTGGCTGCATCTCTCTCTGACCAAGGTGAAAATAAAACCATCACAATTAATGGATGTTTCAAATCCATTAAATTGGTGGTGTGGCTCAATGTGCAGAAAAGAGAAGGCCAAAAGAAGTAAAGCCTCATTATCAGGAGAAAACAGTCATGCTCAGAAGTCATGCCATAGTCATCATTTTAAACCGTCACTGCCATGGCCACTGCCCGTTGGCTTTTATGGAGTTTCTGCTATGTTTAGAGTGGTGATGTAGGCATTGTACATTCTGGGATGCTTGAGAAACACACACATACACTCTCACTCACTCACTCACACAGGGTGAGTTCCCCAGGCTGGAATAAAAAACTTGGCAAATGTACAGGTTTATTCTTTCTGAATGTGAGAATTTAGAGTCTGAGGATAAAGCAGCAAACACAAATGCATTAAAGGAAGAGCATTTGGTTGGGGACGAGCGCGCAGTCTCCCTCTGCATCTGGAGCGCTGGGTTTTCTGTGGAATGTTTTATATAATTGTTTGCTTAATCTCTCGGGTGAAATAAACGTATGGCAGCTTTACTACACTATTGATTCAAATGATTACTGTAATGACAGAGCTATCCAGGGAGTTGTCACTGAGCTTTGCGAGACGTCCTGACGGCTGTCATGTGCATTATTAAGGAGCACTCTGAAAAGAAAACTGTTCCCTGCATGTCCTGAGCCAGAATCACTGACAGCCCTGCTGGGTCTGGTGCTCAGGGCCCTGGACTTGGGCCTGGGCTGTCATAAACCAAAAGGGAAGTATTCGGTGGGTCTGCAACTGTGAGGTCAGTGTATTCAGTGGACCGACCCTAGTAAACTCAGGTTCCTTGTTTCAGGATCTGTGGCCCTAAAGACATGATTGGACATTCACAGACGGGCAGGAATAGTTTATAGGACAAGGTCCTTGCAGGAAACAGACACGCTCCCTTAGATCCTGAAAAGAATTGGAGGAAGGGCCTGTTTACAGGTGAGGGCAGGGTTAAGGGAACTAACAAGGGATAATGAGGCACCCAGGGAGCAGCCTTGCAGGAACCACAGGAAGCCTTTTTGTCTCTAGGACAGAAAGGGCATGGGGAGCAAACCATGCTGTAAGAGCCTGCTGGCACTGGCACATAAGGGCACATGCAAAGAAGTGCATCACTCTCCCCTCCTGCCTGGCCCATGCCAGTGCCTCTCCCAGGACCGAATCCCAACAGAGGCCAGAGGCGTCCAAGGGCTCAGCTTCTTGGGACATGGAGGGCACAGTAGATGAGGGCAAAAAATAGATCTGGGCATGAAGAGAACCAGCCCCCACACAACTCGAGGGCTCAGCATGCAAAAGAAGAGGTGAGGGCAGGCCTGAACGGCTGGTAGACAATACAAAGCTACAAAGTGCAGCCACAGCATTGTACAGACATCCCACCAATGCCCTGATACCAGCATGAGGGACAATGAAGAAGACACTTCCCATTGCAGAAGGGAGGACTGGCCGCCAACCTGGGATTTACAGTCATGCAGACCTGGGATCAAGTCCTGGCTCAGCCTCATACTGGCTGTCTCCCCTTGAGTGAATTACTAACCTCCCCAAGGCTCAGTTTGCACTCCTGGAAAAGTGGCATCATATAGGATTATGTGAAATTCGATAATGCTTGTAAAGAACTCAGCCCATTTCTTGGTTTATAGGAAATGCTCCAAGATGGCAGTTATTTATATAAATGAAGAAATCAGAATTCCACTGAAGCTGTTTAAGCAGAAAGGGAAGTGTATCATAAGGTTAAGGCATATCTGGTAGGACTCAGAGGCAGGGCATGCACCATCTGCAGAAAGAAGCCATGGGCAGGACTTGAGTGTCCATTCTCTGTTGCATGGTTCTGCTTTTTTTTTTTTTTTTTTTTTTTTTTGAGACGGAGTCTTGCTCTGTCACCCAGGCTGGAGTGCAGTGGTACGATCTTGGCTCACGGCAACCTCCACCTCCTGGGTTCAAGCAATTATCCTGCCTCAGCTTCCCAAGTAGCTGTGATTACAGGTGCCTGCCACCGTGCCTGGCTAATTTTGTATTTTTAGTAGAGATGGGGTTTCACCATGCTGGCCAGGCTGGTCTCAAATTCCTGACCTCATGATCTGCCTGCCTCAGCCTCCCAAAGTACTGGGATTACAGGCGTGAGCCACCGCGTCCAGCAAAGGTTCTGCTTCTTTCTGTACATTTTCATACTTCTCTGGGCACTGGCTTTCTCTGACTATCCACACAGTGGACTGTGACCACCTCATATGGCTTCTGAATACTGTATAACCATAATAATTCCCAGTCACCCAGGATCGCTCCCTGGCTGATCCTCAGGCCTAGCTCTGAATTCCTGAGAGAGAGACTTCATAGAACTATTTCAGGGCAGGAGTCCCCCACTGGTCCCGTCTCCCTTCGTGTGCTGACCCGGCCACTGACCCCTGCAGATCCACTCTGCATCCCTTGCCACCTAATCCCTGCCCTGTTCCTCGCCTTTGGCTTCTGCTTTGGGTCTGCAGTGGAGAGCCCAGGGAGGGTACTAAAGGAGAGGAAGAGGATGAGGTCAGGGCTCCCTCCCCAACAGAGTCCACTGATGATGCTCTGCCCCAACGTCAAGCTTCATTCGAGTAGACCCTGTCTGCAAGACTCTCAGGTTTCAATAAACTGCTTACCCCTGAGGATAGCCCTGCTGTTGCAGACCCTCAGTCACCCAACTATCCCTTGTGGTTTCCCTACACCCTGCCCACACACGTGTAAATTGCCCCTTTGTTAAACCTTCCTCCATTGATTTAAATGTGCCCATTCATTTCCTGCTGGGACCAAGAACAACCCACTTGGCCAAGGAATGGAGTTAAAGACTCTAAAAAACAGGAGGCTCCTGGGCTGTCTACCTGGTAGGTACTCCTATGGAGGTAGGGAAGTGATTCGAGGGTGGGAGGCTCAACGTGTTTTCTGTGTTGTTATTGTGTTGCGGTAGTTTTATTATTAACAGGATTATAAACATCATGCATTGTTAGAACTTCTACCCCTCTCAACAACTGGATGTTAGACTGGAGTCAGCCTCCATGCCCCACACAAATCAAATGCAAATAGGCCTCCAAGAATATAGCCATGAATATCACAGTGGCTTTACCCTGCGCTTCTCCCCTTCAGCTCCTTATAGGAGCCTTACCAGTCCTTAATCTGGATTCTTTGCCTTTGAGAAAAATATTCTGAAAAATCTCAGTAATCTCCAGTTTCTTGGGCCAAGTGGTAACACTAATAGAACTCTGGGGGACCCAGAACTAACTTAGCAGCTCAGAGAACATGGGAGGTTTAGGTACAAGGAGATGTCTCTAACTACTGGCAAGGAAGAGCATGCAGCTCTCTCCCCAGATAAACAGGACTTTCAGGATCACTGTCGACCCATGTGAAAGCATCGCAAATTGTGTAACTGGAGCTGCCCAAACCTTAAATCCTAGTCTCTGTCATTCCAGCCGGTCACAAACCCTCTCTACTCTCCTTTCCACCTAGAAAATATACTCTCTTGTCAGTGATTAAATAAACCCACTAACCTGCTTCCAAGATTAAGTAGAGGTTATTCCTATTTAACTGTTCACAATGCACCAGAAATTGCTGAGGGCACTGGGTGCAAAATGCAATCCTGGCTCCCTGTTTTCTCCTCCTGCTCTAAGATAACACGCCTGCTATAAAGAAATAGCTGACCCCCCAGTGCTGGGGTTAAACATGCACATTCTTGATGACAAAGTATGTCCTTTCACATAGCCAAGGTCATTTTTGTAAAATTAAAACCAAACGTCAAGTGGAATTATTTTTCCTGACCAGGAATAGGCTTATTGGATGAAAATGAAAAGTGGAGAAAGTAAGGATTAATTTACCAAGCCAGTCATTTTCCTTTATTTTCTTTTCTACCTCGGTTAAATATTTGTGATTCTGGCATGAGGGCCCCCTCTCCAAGCTCAGTGTTTTCCTACGCTTGATCCTGCATCAGAGTTACTGACATGACCTGTTGCCATGGAAACAATGGTGAGATCTCTCATGGTGCCCAGCACAGGAGACTTTCTGTTGACTTTAGGGGAATTAGATCTGGCTGAAAAATCTAATTCTGTCACTTACTAGCTGTGTGACCTTGGGCACATTAGTGTACCTCTCTGAGTCTTAGTTTCCTCATCTGAAAATTGGAATTAGTACTAACAGTTCTAAGAGTTTTTATAAGAATAAACGGGATCATGTGGGTAAAGTAACTGCTGTATTTTCTGGCACCATATGTGTTCAGTAAATGTTAGGTGCTTCTGTTGTTATTAGATATTGGGAAGTTAGAACATGTATTCTATTCAGTCATTTGTTCATTTATAATCTCATTTATTCATTTCATACATAATTATTAAACCCCACTATGTTGCAGACACCACTCAAGATGCTGAAGATAAAAAAGTGAGAAAAATGGACAAAGTTCTGCCTTCATGAAGTTCACATTCTAGTGAGGAAAACAGATAATTAACAATAAACTATATGTATATGAAATATATAATCTTATTGTGATAAATGCTGTAAAAAAACTTAGAATGGGAGAAGGGTAAGAGGGGAAAGGGGCCAGTCTGCAGGGGCAGGGGAAGCTATTGCAGACAGCATCCTCTCCAAGGAGGAGACATTTGAGGAGAGACAAGAAAGGCATAGGGGGACAAGCCTTCTCAAGCATGGGGAAGAGCATTGCAGCAGGAGGGAACAGCAAGGGCAAGGGCAGGTGACGAGTGGAATGGCAAGGCGACTGGTGGGGCTGGAGCAAAGAGAGGGAGGGGGAGCGTTGTGGAGCCTTAATGCAAGGTCACAAGGACACTTGCCAGGGCCTGACCTCTGAACATGATCTAAATGAGGTAGTCAGAGCTGCGACAGGAAACAATAGAGCAGGGTGGTGGAGACAGAAAGCCCGGGACCCCTACCGCCTGTAAGAGAATCTCAGCTCTGCCCTTACCAGCTGTAGGACGGGGGCCTTGTTACTGGCATGGTACCTCAACCAGCAGCAGTGGCATCCCCTGGCAGTTTATTAGAAATGCAGAATCTCAATTCAGCCCTGCCAGGTCAGAATCTGCATTTCTACCAGGTCCCCAGGGGATTTACAAACTCCTTAATATTTGAGAAGCACTGGCCTAGCGCTTGGTATTTAACCTCTCTAGGTCTCTGAGGCCCCATCTGCAAAATGGGTACAGCAGTCTCCCTTTATTTGTGGTTTCACTTTCTGCAGTTTCAGTTACATGCAGTCAATCACAGTGCAAAATTATTAAACAGAAAATCCCAGAAACAAGTAATTTGTAAGTTTTAAGTTACACACCATTCTGAAAAACATGATGAAATCTCCTGCCATCCCACTCCATCCCGCCCAGTGTGTGAATCTCCCCTGTGTCCAGCATAGCCGCACTGTCCATGTTGCTGGCCATTAGTCACTTAGTAGTCACATTGATTATGAAATGGACAGATTACAAGTAGAAGCGTGAATATGGTAAAACAGATGTTGAGAGAGAGAGACCACGTTCACAAAACTTTCATTACAGTATATTGTCATAATTATTCCATTTCAGTATGGGTTGTTGTTAATCTCTTACTGTGCCTAATTTGTAAATTAAACTTTATTATAGGTATGTATGTATAGAAAGAAATATGTATGTATAGGGTTCGGTTCTATCCTTGGCTTCAGGCATCCACTAAGGGTCTTAGAATGAACCTCCCCTGGATAACAGCTGGCTACTGTATAACAACAGTAGCTCTCTCATAAGGTTATTGTGATTTTTAAATAAGCTTGTGGTCATAAAACACTCAGCCTTGTGCTTGGCACATTGTAATGGCCCAAAGGATCTTAGTTTTTGCATTGAATCTCTGGTGGGATTAAACCTGGGGGCTGCCACTGTTTTGACTTCCTCAAGACCCACTAGAAACTTGCAACAGAGGAACAGTGCTTGTTGCTGCTTCACCTGCTCTTGAGGCTGCTGGCTCCAGAAGGACCTGTCCCCCTTGGCTATAAACCACAGGAGCCCTATCGTCAGTAGTACCCGTAGTGGTGAACATGGTTTATGGGATCTGCCCTCCCTCTTTGTCCACTATCTCCTGTGGTTCACAGCCCTCACTAATTGTTTTCCTCCGTGGAAGCTAACTGGCTAGGGAGAGGCTCAAACCTGGAATCCTGGCCTTGATACCACCATGTTTCCAAATGCGGAGAGGATTTCTCTAGCCAAGATGGCAGCTGTCAAATCCGCCTCGTTCCCAGCGGCATAACTATAAATCTCCAAACCACAATTATGTAGAAAAATGAAATCTGTTAATTAAATATGAGCTTGTAACTTTCAATCAAGCCCCACTGGCACATATCACAGAGTGGTTTAGCAGTTGGCTCTGAAGGCAGACTCTGGTTTTGAACTCCAGCTCAACCATGTAGCTTACTTGCTGCGGTTTCTTAACTTCTATAGTTTAATTTCCTTATCTGAAACTGGGCGAGGGGGATGATAAGAATACCTACTTCATAGATAATACACATAATAAACTTTTAAAAATCCTGAAAGACACTAAACATTCTAAAGATGTTAGTAGTCACGATTCTTATTTCTCTTTCTAGTTGTGCTGCATGCAGATGCCAAGAGGAAACATTCTCAGAAAAATGGAACCCATTCTTCAGGTAAGGGAATGTGGAGAGTGATATTCTCCTGTTAGTATGGACAAGAGATGACAAAATTGAACTAGGGTGATCACAATGAGAATAAAGAGAAGCAAACACATTCAGGAGATATTTCTGGGTCCATAGGACTTCATGACCTCTTGAGCACAGTGGCGAAGGAAAGACAGATTTAAGGTTTCTAGTCTATATTCATATATGGATAGTGATGACTATATCCCACGGGGAACATAGAGAAAGGTTCATCAAAAAAAAAAAGGACAAGTCCAAAGGCAGTCTACAAACTTCAGGGGAGTACATGCTCTGGACAATAAACGTGTACTTGTTCAAAATGCAAGGTTCCATAAATGTAAGAAAATGTGCCAAGTTAATTAGTCATCAGGGAAATGCAAAGTAAAAGCACAATGACATACTAGAATGGCTAAAGGACCAATGATAGCAAGGATTGATGAAGATGTGAAGGAACTGAAACTCTCATTCACTGCAGGTGGGAGTATAAATTAACATACTGCTTTGGAAAAATGTTTGGTAGTATTTATCAAGGCTAAAATATGTTAGCAATTCCACTCCTGGTTATATGAATAGTCCACAAAAATACATGTATGAAAATGTTCAGTTATTCACAAAAACTGGTAACAAGCTAAATAATGTCTTAAATGTAGAATGAATAAATTGCAATGTGCTCATACTATTGTCTGAAATTGTCACCTAATAAGTGCACAGCAATGGAAAATAATAAACCACTGCATATCATAGACAAAATATTGACTTTAAATGTTTAGATAGACACACAAGAAAAGTTCTGAATGATGATGTTTACATGAAGTACAAGAAAAGGCAAAACTAATAAGAAAAAAAAAATGTCATTATATAACATTTCTGTCTGTATACTGAACCTGTATGCATTTTACTTTGTGAAGGTTATAGCTCAATAAAAATGTAAACTTTAAAAAAGAACACAGGGCTAAAATCTTGGAGCAGTTCTTGGAACTGGAAGCCACACACATAAGAAGAGCTGGAAATTCTGGTATGCACTAGAACTGCAAGGCTGGAGTGGCAATTAAGTATTCAAAATGAGTTACTGGCTCTAACAGAACTATCAAACACTGCTTAAGGTCATTCTTGGAATTCATAGTGGTTTTGGTGTTTGTCAATTCTGGTCCCAGTGGAATCTGTAATAAGCCTCCAGAAGGAGCTGAACCGTACAAAGAGAAGGGTGCGTCTCATAAATTATCCTCAGGAACTCCAGGGAGCCTGGAAGGGCTGTGTGTATATCACAGGGCTGCCACAAGAGGGCACTGCCTCTGTCAGGAGGCGGTGGCTCAAGTGGCTCTCAAGGGATGCCCTTATCACCACCCACCTCAACCGGGACCCAGGAGTTCGGAGCTCTTGCTCTTCCCAGCAAGAGCAACAGATGGTACATCCACCCGAGGTGGGACTGTGATGTGGATTCTTCTGCCGGGGAGGCTTCAATTAAACTGCTTCCTTCTCTGGGTCTCACCTTCTTCAGGTGCCAAAAAAAAGAGAAAGAAACAGCCACTAGTGGTTTCTTCTAGTTCTACAAATTCCAACAGTTTAGATACTGTAGCTCAAGTATCCCCTCTATTGCTGTCTGTTTATGCATGAAGTATCTATTGAACACCTACTATGTGTATTGGGGACATAACAGTGAAGAAGACAGAAATAGCTGCTGTCCATATAGAACTTTAAATAAGGGAGAAAGACAGGAAGCAGGATGTGTTCAGATTATAGTTATGACAAGTTATGAGGAAAATGACAAGGATGATGTGGAGGGCAATGATTTTAGACAAGGCGGTCAGGGACTGCCTCTCTAAGGAGCTTATGTTAAAATTGAGGCTTAAATAATAGGAGGAAAGTGGCCATCCAAATAGCTGCGGGACGAGCCTAGCACAGAGAAGAGTAAGTGTCAGGTCCAGGGTGGGGAGCACACTCGCTCTCTGCCACCTAGCACGAGTCACTTATAGGGCTGGGGCTTAGAGGCACCTAGTCCACCTCTGTACCTTTTACTTAATATCACGTTTTACTTAAATTAATGCCCTCTGGTTTTCCACCTCTTCTCAGCAAGGAGAGGAAACAGCAATTTTCCACCAGCAAACACCCGTATTCAGGGATTAAACTACCCATGAGTTAGAACTCAATACAGGAGCAGGGAAACCTATTGGATTTAGAATGCATTTGCTCAGAAAGGGAGCGTATACACCTAGAGATGGTTCCAAGGGTACATAAACGACAAAATCACAATTATGTGTTAGGTTCCCCGATGGAATTACGTGTACAGAAGCAGGAAAGAATCTTGGCCCCGGTGTACTCCTGTCTTCCCCATGTCCCCTGAGTATCCTGGGCTTATCCAGCCTTTTAGTAATTATCACATGGGATTGCCATTCTCTCCCCTAGGGCAGAGCTGTTCAACAGCAGAGACCATGTGGAGCTTGTCTTGCTGACTGCAGCTTCTAGTTCATTAGCTGCTGCTTTGCACACACTTGGTAAGTGATGGTGAAATGCATGCGTGCACACATGTGTGAAACGTGCCTCCCTCAAGCCTTGTTGTGATGTGGCAGGCACATTACCCTTACCCATCTGATGAAAAGAAAAGGAAAAACAAAAACTGGGAAATCAATTACAGGCAGCGGTTATGGGGAGAATTCAAGGTCTTGCTGCGATCTGACGGAGAAAGACAGGTGTGAAAGGGACAGGAAAATAAAAAGGAAGGATCCCTTGGTTGTTGGATGGGAGAAACAAGAGGACCATGAGAATGATTCCTTTGGATACATGTGACCTGATGACACCTCCAGACCCTGAGCTCCTTCCCTGGGTGGGCCTGGCTGTTTGCCGAGAATGGACTCTGCAGAGCAGTCTTTGCACCCCAGCCGAACTCAGTCTGCTCCGTGAGTCTCTGTGTACCACTGGAAATCCTGACGGAGAGTCCCAGCCTTTGGAGTTCCCTCACTGAGGCCGAGACTGAGCAGTACTCACTTTCTAGGCCACCACCCTTCACCCTTGACATTCATCTTCAAAAGTGAGCAAAGAGGCAGATGATATGGTGGCACTGTGGCAGGTACACCCTACGTGTGGCAGGTATCCATTGCTTTTGCCTGCCCAGCTGGACTTTCCTTTGCAAAGCACCACTCTACCTTAAGAGTCACTGAGGTTCAGGTGGGGCTGACCTCCCTCCTATCTTGAGACACAGTCAGTGACAAGACCTGGCCAATCAGAATCATGGTGATCATTGAGGGTACAAGCCAGGCCCATGCAGGTCAGCCCTGGGACATTTGCAGACATTACTAGGAAAGGGGTGCGGTCTGCTCTACTGGGATTGCTACAGTGGTGAGGCAAAAGCCTGTGGCTACTGTTGTCAGCTTGGCCACAACCCAAGGAAAGCCCATCAGTGAATACAGCAAAAGAAAGCATAGTTAAGTTATGAGGAGGGACAGCATCAAGCTCCCCCCCTATTAGAGTCCTTAGATCCAGTCAAGCCTGAAGCCATTGCTGTCCTAGGCTTTTCAGGTACAGGAGTTGTATTAGTTCCCTTTTGCTGCTGTAATAAATTACCACAATAATGATAAGAATAGCTTAAAACAACACAAACATATTCTCTTACAGTTCTGGAGGTCAGAAGTCCAAAATCAAGATGTTGGCAGGGCTGTGTTCCTTCTGAAGGCTCTAGGGCAAAAACTGTTGCTTTGCTTTTTCCAGCTTCTAGAGGCCACCTACATTCTTTGGCTCAGGGCCCTTCCTAACATTGTTCCAACCTCTTGCTTCCATCCTCCTGTCTCCTACTACTGTAACCAAACCTCTCTCTTTCCTTTATAGGGATCCTTTTGATTATGTTGGGACCACCCAGATATTCCAGGATCATCTCTGCCATTTCAGGATCTTTGACTTAATCACATCTACAAAGCCCCTTTTGCCATATAAGGCAACATATTCATGGGTTTCAGGTATTAGGATGTGGATATTCATGGGTTCTGGGGATCAGGATGTGGATATGCATGGGTTCTGGGGATTAGGATGTGGATATTCATGGGTTCTGGGGATTAGGATGTGGATATTCATGGGTTCTGGGGATTAGGATGTGGATATTCATGGGTTCTGAGGATCAGGATGTGAACATTTTGGGGTGCCTTTATTCAGCTGACCACAGGAGTCCATGTCCTCTTTTTTTTTTTTTTAGAGCCACTTTAGGCTGGGAATCTGTCACTTACAATACAGTCCATAATACGTATTCCTAAATCCACACCATCATCTTGCCTCTGAAGAACAGACAAACCCTAGTATTCAGTTCATCCAATCAGTTATAATTTCCTTGTATCACACTTCAGTGTTTTTAATTTTGGCCAGCAGTACAGAATAGAGGTTAGGAACACAGATTTTGGATTCAGAAAGCTTCGGTCTACATCCTGACCTTTCCACTTATGAGTTAAGCCTTTTAAGCTACAATCCTCCTGATCCATCAAATGGAGATAACGAAAGCACCTGCCTCAGCTGGCGATTGTAAGAATTAAATGAGATAATGAATGCACTGTGCTCACACTAGAAGGTCAATGCTCGATAAATAACGCTCTTTCCACTAAGATTGCAGACATGACTCCTTCCATCTGGTATTACACTGATTTCTTTTATACAATGTGTCTCAATTAATTGCTTCATTTTTATTTAGCTCCTTTAGAAGTGGCTCCAGACTCAGAGAACGCACCTTGTTGGATCTTCACACCAACACCTTCATTTTAAAGGTGTTGTTGCCAAGCGCTTTCATAGAACAGACAGCAGAGACAAATCTTTGCAAGTTGGCCATGACTTCCTTCCTTTATTCTCTCTCTTTATTGCTGACATCGCTCTACCTCCAGCGCAACCCTACCCCATCTGTGAGGTCGGTATCTTTCAGACACTCTAAGCAAAGACTTTTATTCATCCCTGTGTAATTTTGTTCTTTCCCCAGCTTATCTAATAACCGTGATTTTTTTTTCATGTTCTTATACAAAGTGCGGTTGCTCCTCCACTCTGTCAAATTCCACTTGCCACTTAATGCTCCAGTTGAACTCTGCAGAAATGATTTTGGCCTGGCACTCCCTGGGCATTGCTTTTGTGTGCAGGTGCCACTCTGGGTGGAGTCAGGGGATGTGTTTAGAACTTGGCAGTCCTACCTCAACAACGTAACAGGAAACAACAGGCAGTGGCTGCACGGAATGGTTCAAGTTTGGTGGCCAGCAAGGGGCAATCATCTGTGACATGTAACAAGTCATGCTGTGTGGTTCACGGAGGCTGATGTTTCAGCGGATTTTATATCCCAGATGCAGGCTAACTGGAGGAAAAGGATAGGAACTTCCTAGAGACAGGTAAATTGATGCCAAGCTTCTACCTGGATACCTGCATACCTGCCCATCCCAGGATCAAATCCACCCACTCCCCCCTCTCCTCCCAGTGAGGAATTTATTTAACAGTTATCTCTACACATTTAAGGCTAATTTTTTTAAAAATTGTTCATACAATTGATTAAAATATACATGTGGAAGACATTTTTATTTCCACTCTCCCAGCTAGCATATACCCCATATTGCTGAAGTAGAGAGCAGGTATCGTGTCATCCCAGGGAAGGCATCAGACCTCTTCACAGCTTCCAGATGACCTAAACCACTGCAGTAACTCCTTCCTGCTTTTCCATCAATTGGCCTAGGAGTGGGCACGCAACCAAACTCTGTCCACTGAGACATGGGGAGAAGCCTGCTGGGAAGCTTCCTCATGATGACGAAACAATAGAGCCTCAGAAAGAAAGGCTTCTTGTTTCCCTGCCTTTCTGCTTGGAATGCAGGACTGGATGCTTGAAGCTGTGACAACCATTTATCCCCTTGAAGTAAAGGCCAAAAAATAATCTTAGAGATGGTGAATTCCCCTCCTACTTCCTTGAACTGTGAAACCAACTTCTTGTTACGTTATATATTTAAATACCTTTATTATTTAACCTACTATTACCTGGGTATTTTGTTACTGGCAGCTGCATGCATTCTAAATGATACACTACCTCTTTGTTTTCTAAAGAGACCATTAAACAAAATGTAACCCTCTCTATGCCTGCCTTAAAAACTGTGTGTACAAACATGGTGGCAACATCAGGCTTCTTACTGAGCAACTTCTTTAATGAAGTGTTAAGAAGTCCCCACATGGTAGTTACAATCTTTGGATGTTCAGTTCTCCCATTAAGTTGATTGAGCAAGGCCTTTACCCCCCTCCAGCAGTCTATAAAGTGCATTGCTGGGTTCTCATCACCCAAAAATTACAGTATGTGATGGTTCTCAGTACCCAAATATTGTAGTACTTGTCTATCTCAGTCCATTTTCCCCATCTTGGCCACATAGCAAGATGTCTTGACCACAGCTTGCTAGGTAGAAATACACAGAAGGCAAGAAGAAAATCCTAGAATTCCCAGCTGTGTATTATGAGAAAAACCCAGCATGGAGCTGATTCCAAGAGGGTGTAAGAGGAATAGAATCAGGAACCACAATGCCTATGGACATTGGTAATTAAATACGGCAGCTTGATGACATAGATTCCAGTTTAGACTTTACCTAATCGGTGATGTTTTTACTGTGGCCTTGCATCTGATAAGGAAATTAGAAATCTGAACATAAAGTTGTCAAGGGACAAATTAAAAATATTACACTGGGTCATTGGTTAGTCTTGAGTAGGCCTAAGGCCTAAACATTTTACAGCTTCTCTAGCTACAAAAGGCAAATCTACAGAAAGTGTGACATGCCTGATGATACCTAAGACTAAAAGAGCTAAAATTCTTAAATTAACATCAGCTCACCAGCAAGGAAGTCTTATGAGAGT
Organism: Papio anubis; assembly: GCF_008728515.1. Classification (NCBI taxonomy): domain Eukaryota; kingdom Metazoa; phylum Chordata; class Mammalia; order Primates; family Cercopithecidae; genus Papio; species Papio anubis. Next base: position 7,556,048 of record NC_044993.1, read on the forward strand.
ACAGCTAAAAATCAGATGTTCCATACAAAGGAAACTTCTGGAAACATGGCCATAGGCTCCCCAATGCAAGTGCAGGTCAACCACGAAGAAACTAGTACTCTATGTGTCAAAAGTCCTCATGAAGTAGAATTCATTCCTCTGATGGTTTTACTAGCCCCAGGGGCTGAGCTCTCAACCTTAGAGGCTCTGAAAGCTGACTCTCCAGTACACAAGATCTACTCCTTTTCTTAGACATGGAATCACATTACTCAACCTCACGAGACGTGTTACAGAACTTCAATATCAATTCCATTAACATAAAATGATAAATGACTGGCATAGAAACTTTTAGAAGCTCTCCCAATTAGTTGACTCTCTTCCCAGACCCTGACTTATAAGGAGGGCCAAACCTATTTTACCTGAAAGTTTAGTGGAATTATAAGGCATTAGACTTGTAGGCGCATCACACAAGGTAACCTAAGGCAGCCAACACACTCTGAAGATGGCTTCACCAAGGGACTAAAGCCAACTGATCTTACTGCCTTCAACCAGCTCCAGGAGGGATGCCCTCGCCAATGGGTCTGGAATCCTCCAAGTTGGCTGGCAATGCCCCTTTCTCCTGGACAGAGTCTGGATGGATATTGCCAAAAATTGCCTCCAAGATTCTCCTTTCACTTTGCTTTCATGAACAGATTAAAATTCCTTTGACCAACAGGTTTTTCATTAGATATGCTTATTCATTTGACCTCAGATTGCTGAGGTGATTTGCAGCCTGGGAGCTATCTCTTCTCTTACAGTTGTTAAGATCCATTATATGTTAATTTTAAAACTTATATCTCAGAGTATAATCCTGTCATCACTGGAGTCTTGGTGAATATCACACAAGAGCCACCCAGTAGTTTCTATAAACTCTGTATTGGACCATGAGTCCCACATCAGATCAGCAACATATGGGCAGCACGGTTCCATTCCTACCTGTTCATTTCAATCATTCATTCTTTCCTTCATTTGTTTATTCAATAGATATATTCATTGGTCAGCTCCTACATGCAGGCATTGTTCTAAGTACTAGGCATACAGCAGGAAACCAAACAAACAAACAAAACCTGTCCTCATGGAGCTCACATTATCTCAGGAGGAGATAGACAGCACTCAAATACTTGTCATATGTCAGATGGCAAGGAATTATATGAGAAAAAGCAGGGAAGGTAGACAGAGATTTCTAGGCATAAGTATGGCATGGAGCATACAATCATTAAAATGTGGCACAGGAAGTCCTCATTAAGAAGAGGTAGGGAGGTGTGCAAGTCATGAGGTTATCTAAGGAAAGAACGTTCCAGGCAAAGGCAGCAGTAAGTGTAGCTGGAGCACGGTGGACCTGGGGAGAGAAGCAGGAGTTGAGGTCAAGGAGGCCATGGTAAGCTGAATCAAACATGGCCTATGCCTGTATCTATACAATACCTGATACCTGGGTGAAAGTAAAAACATACCATTGATGGAATGTTCTTGTCCCTCTGGTGCATGTAAACAGAAAGGTAAGCCATGGTTTAGCAGAAGATATTACCAATACCATATACCTATATATAGTATTGGTAAGAACTTGTATTCAGAATATATTAAAAGCTCTAGAAATTCAATAAGAAAATGGCAGGCAGCCTAATAAAGAAATGGCAATAGACTTGAACAAACACTTTATAAAAAAGCATATCCAAACAGCCCCCACAATCCTAAAAGGTGCTCAATCTCACTGACATCAAGGAAACGCAAATTACACCTACAATAAGATATCAATTCACACTGACCAGAATGACTGAAATTAACAAGCTTGACAATACAAAGAGTGGAGGCTATCGAGAAATAGAAAAGTCACCCCGAAAACAGGAAGTTAGGCCATAGTATTCTCCCATTGAACATACTTCCTGTTACACCAGATAATAAGACCCCTCCATAATCACATCTCAATACAAAATTAAGAACACTGTTCAGGCTACAAAACCAACCAAACCCAACCCTATATCTCAGTGGTTATGGGTTGAATACTACCCCTTCAAGAAATAAGTCGATGTCTTAATCACCAGTGCCTGTTCATACGCCCTTATTTGAAAATAGGGTGTTTATGTAAACACAATCAAGAGGAGGTCATTAGTGTGGGCCCTAATCCAGTATGGTTATTGTCCTTATAAAAAATTGACTAGAAATACAGACAAGAGAGCACATCATAGGACAATAGGGGAAGAGATTGGAGCAATGCATCTACAAGCCAGGGAGAGCCAAGGATTGCCAGCCATCACCAGAAGCTAGGAGAAAGGCATGGAATAAATTCTCCTTCAGTGCTTCCAAAACGAAACTAGCCCTGCCAACACCTTAATTTCAGACTTTTTGTCTGCAGAATTGTGAGAAAATAAACTAAATTTCTGTTGTTTTAAGCCACCCAGTTTGCAGTACTTTGCTATAGCAGCCACAGGAAATTAACACATTGGCTTATGTGAGTCAATGCTACTTCTCTTCAAATTCCAGTTTAGCCTCATTCCATTCTTTCTGCTTTCTGGATAAAAATGATTAAGCCATCCAGTCACAGAATTAACCTGGCTTCCTGACAGTATCCAATTAAGGGCAAAGCCCAGTTTCCTTGAACCCTCCCAAAACCACCTAACAGAAGCCCAAATCTCCTAATTCTTCCCAACACCCTTTTCTTGAGACGTCTCACCATCCCCTTCGTGTGTGTTCTCCCTTGTCGAAATGAATTAATGAACCTAATTTTGTTCATTTTCCACTACAAGTGTATTCCTAGTGGTCTTCCACTGTGCAGCACTGACAACATGAATTGGCATAACTACTTCAAAAACCATTTGGCAATATCTACCAACATTGAAAATGTGCATGGCCAGTGAACCAAAACTTCTACTCCTAGGCATAAGCTCAAAAAATGCATGCCTATGTGTCCCAATAAACATGTATAAAAGTGTTCCTTTTTCTTTAAATTTTTTATTTCCATAGGTTTTTGGGGAACAAGTGGTATTTGGTTACATGAGTAAGTTCTTCCGTGGTGATTTGTGAGATTTTGGTGCACCCATCACCTGAGTAGGATACACTGAACCCACTTTTTGTCTTTTATCCCTCACCCACTTCCCACCCTTTCCCTCTGGGTCCCCAAAGTCCATTGTATCATACTTATGCCCCTGCATCCTCATAGATTAGCCCCCACTTAGAAGTGAGAACATACGATGTTTGGTTTTCCATTTCTGAGTTACCTCCACTTAGAACAATAGTCTCCAATCCCATCCAGGTGCTGCAAATGCCATTAATTCATTCCTTTTTAAGACCATGTTTTATATATATACACACCATATATATATACACACACCACATACATATATATATGTGGTGTGTATATATATATGGTATATGGTATATATATGTGGTGTGTGTGTATATATATGGTATATATGTGTGTGTGTATATATGGTGTGTCTATATATATTTACATATATATACACACACACACCACAGTTTCTGTATACACTCACTGATATTCGGGCTAGATCCACATTTTTGCAGTCGTAAATTGTGCTGCTATAAACATGTGTGTGCAAGTATCTTTTTCTTATAATGACTTCTTTTCCTCTGGATAGATACCCGGTAGTGGGATTCCAGGATCAAATGGTAGTCCTACTTTTAGTTTTTTAAGGAATCTCCACACTGTTTTCCACAGTGGTTGTACTAGTTTACATTCCTACCAGCAGTATAGAAGTGTTCCCTTTTCACTGCATCCACACCATCTATTATTTTTTGATTTTCTGATAATGGCTATTCTTGCAGGAATAAGGTGGTATCACATTGTGGTTTTTAACCTGCATGTCCCTGATCATTAGTGATGATGAACATTTTTTCATATGTTCGTTGGTCATTTGTATATCTTCTTTTAAGAGTTGTCTATTTAGGTCATTAGCTCACTTTTTGAGGGGATTGTTTAGCAAGAAACAAAAATGTTCATAGTGGCATATTCAAGTAGAATAAAAGCCCTTTAAACAACCCAAACGTCCATCAATAATAGAATGAATGAGCAAATTGTGGTGTATCATTAAATAGAATTCTATACAGCTATAAAAAAGAATGAATTACTGCTATAATAAATTACATAAGTAAGTTTCAAAAAATGATGTTGCCTTTTTAAAAAGCTTGACACGAAAGAGTATATACTGTATGGGTCCATTTATATTAGGTCCAAAAACAAGTAAAATTGACGAATGAAGTAGAAGTCAAAATTGTAGTGAACTAGGGGAAACAAAAGTCGGGGCTACTGGAAAGCTACTAATGGTTTATTTCTTGATCTGAGTGGTCATTACATGGGTGCATTTAATATGTGATAATTTATTCAAGCTGTACACTTAGAAATTACGCAATTGTCAGGATATATATTCACTTCAATTTATAACATTAGCTTTAAAATTACTTATCCTTTGTTATTATTTATAATGAGATAAACTGAATTATTTTATAATACATTCACTTAACAGAATTTATTGAGCACCTACTATGTAAAAGGTACCATAAAACAAAAAATAAAAGAGCTAATGTGCAGTATATCATATTTTACATTTAATTCCATAACCATATGAGAAAGGTACTATTTTTATTACGCCCATTTTTCAGAGAAGGAAACTGGAGGAGAAAAAAAACAGATTAAGGACTTGCCTGAGGTCACACAATAGGAGGCAGGGCTGAGGCTTATAACCAGACTCCCTTCATAGAGCTTTCTTGTACAGTCAAATGGAAGGGAGCATATAAAGATAAACACACAGCAGATGAAACAGAGAAGGAAAAAAGGACAAGGAGGAAATGACAGAAATTCTCAGAGGCAGCCTCAGCATCCTGTGAGTTAATGTATATTGCCTGTGAAAGAAAATATTAAAATGATATATTTGATTTCCCAAAAAGATAGGCTGAAACACACTGCACTGATAACTAATAAATTGCAATATGTTTCATAAAAAGTTGATGTGGTTGTATGTCATATATTCTCATTTAGAAATTTCTAAATCATTTGACAGTTTAAAACTGCATGGATAGATCACAATTCTGTTAAAGTTGCAAAAAAGTATCTATTTAAAAAATTAATTTTCTTTGGATAATCTTTTCCTTTCTGGCTGGTGTGGGGTGGGGTGTGGAGGGTAATCTACCTTCCTGGATTTTGTTTTAGCCACAGCACTTGTCCACTTAGAGATCTCCCCTGTCTGTACTCCTGCATCTCCCTTACACATGTATTGGAGTCCAGGAGGCCTTGAATCACATTACAGCCCCACTCCAGCTATGTGGCAAGCTAGGCAGGAAATTAAGGGGAAAAATCACCATGGAACTATACTTCAGTGGTCAAGAGCTGAAGCTCAAGAGACCATGAGTCTGGTTATAAACCTCTGCTCTGCCACCGATTGTGTGACCTCAGGCAAGTCCTTAATCTGTTTTGTCTCCAGTTTCCTTCTCTGAAAATGACCGTAATGAAAATAACACAGTTCTCATAGGGTTATGGAGTTAAATGTAGAAAAAGAAATGAAACGTGTAGCACAGTACTCAACACATTGTAGGGTCTTTCCCTTTCCCATGTTACCCTCTGCTGTCTGAGATTATACCCCCTTCTCTCATTTCTAAGCCTCTATTCATGGCATCTAGAGGCAAGCAAATTCTTCTGCCCAACATTGCAAGGGAAACATCACCCCTGTTAGGCAGGCATCATTCAGTTGCAGATAACAGAATCCTAAGTCAAAATGGTTTGAGCAGAAAGGATATTTAGTGACTCTTGTTACTGTAAAGCCCAAAAGGAAAGGCCAGGATCAAGGGACTCAACAATGTCATCAGAATACTATCTCTCTGTTTCTGCATGCTTCTGTCTCTCTGTAACTGTGTGTGTGTCTATCAGCCTCATTTCTTGGACATACTCTCCATGTTATGTCAAGGATGGCCATTACCAACTCTATCCGTACCAGTGTGCCAATACTGAAGAAAAGACAATGACTCTTTTCTAATAGTTTCCATCACTTTCAGGAGTGACTCCCATTGAACCACTTGGGTCACATGCCTATGCATGAACTTATCACCGTGACAAAGAGGATGGACTGGTCCTTGGAGCCGAGGTGGTGGATTCAACCCTACCCATAACATGCATAAAGATTAGAGCAGAAGTGGTCCCCGCAAAGGAAACTAAAATTACTACACCGTCTCCACCAGGTAACTTTCCTAAGAAACACCATTCTCCAGTTCATTCCCCAAAGCCATTCCTGTCATGGAAAGGTTTCAAGGAAGAGTTTACGCTGATCAAGTGGAATCACAGAGTGTACGATGACAGAACTGGGAAGTCATTATGCACAGCCCCTCATTTCACAGATGAGAAAATGAGCCTCAGAGAGGAGATGGGACTCACCTGAGACCACCTAGTTGATTAGTGACAGAGGAGGCAGAAAAACAAAATGTGAGGTACCTGGTCCAGGGTGTTGTTGGCTCAGTTTCAATTTTTCCCATGTTCAAGTGTATGTGGCTAATATTTGCCTGTGTCATCTCTTTTAGAAGAGTATTCCTTTTTTTTCCTTCTCTTTTTGAGGCAACATCTTGTTTGGTTGCCCAGGCTGGAGTGAAGGGGCACGATCGTGGTTCACTGCAGCCTTGACCTCCCGGGCACAAGCAATCCTCCCAGCTCAGCTTCCTGAGTAGCTGGTACTACAGGCATGTGCCACCACATCTGACTAATTATTTTATTTTTTTATTTTATAGAGATGAAGTCTCCCTTATGTTGCCCAAGCTGGTCTCAAACTCCTGGGCTCAAGTGATACTCCTGCCTCAGTCTCCCAAAGCTTTAGGATTATAGGCATGAGCCACTGCTCCTGTTCTAGAAGACTATATCTTGATACAAACAGAAACTACAGGTAATGCTCAACAGCCACATACGGCTGAATATTCGTTGCATAGCTGCCACCAGGGATGAAGAACATCCCCTAGAATCCTAATACATACACCCTACTACCCCATGTAAAGGACTCATTTTATCCACCAAGGATTAGGACAAGGGAGAGAGGAGACTTCGGTGAAGTCAGTCAGTTACTATTATTTCCTAAAAGAAGAGCAAAATGATCTGCCTTTGGGAACATCATGAGGATAGCAATGGTGGTAGTCCAGGGGAATCTCTGAACTTCTCGTTCTCTACCCTATCTGACCAATGGCATCATGAAGGACCCTGAAATAGAAAGGGATGTCAATTTCATATTCAGCTAGGCTTAGGATGGGATGGACTTCAGGAAACTTGCAAGTTAGAGTTCATTCACGCTTAACTTACATGATTTCCACTATACATACTCAACAGAGAGAGAGAGAAGGAAAAAAAATAAGCATTGTGGATGATTCTGCAGTTTTTCACCAAATGAAGGCCTGCTCCAGATTGGCTGTGAGAGGAGAGGTATAAATCTGCAAGCAACACCTTCACTAGGAGACCAACCCAAGACAACACAAGTGAATTTAATGCTGGGAGGAAAACTGCCTGGGTTAGACACAGCAAGAAATATGATGGCTAGTCTCCAAAGGAATTTGCAGGTAATTCTGTATACATACGCTATTAGGTTGGTGCAAAAGTAATTGCTGCTTTGCCTGTACTTTTAATGGCAAAAACTGCAATTGCTTTTGCACCAACCTAATATTCACTCTAAGTGCTAACTTTGGAAGCTCCAAGTAAGATGTACGAAATAAGAAGCACAGACAAAATGTCACAAGCAGAACTATTAGCTAACACTAACCATAACTAACACTTGTATAGCATTGTTCTAAGCAGTTTTCACACTATTAACTTACTTAATCTTCAAAACAACCCTAAGAAGTCAGATTGCAGATGCTTTCATGAACCTCAGTTTTTAGATGTCCAATGTCACACAGTTAACAAGTAGTAGAGACTGCAGTATTCAGATATAAATATGTGTGCTTTTTTCCCCTTACTTCAAGTTACGTTTCCCTTGCCCAGCTCAGAAAAGAAAACATGTCTTTGTGTGTTGTTGCCTCAGGTGTGTTTCTGTGACTCAGAGCCAAAAGCAAACTTGCCAGGCAGAGGAGATAAAGTCCTTCCTAGCTATTTGTTTCTCAAAAGCCTTGCCTCTCTGAAGGGTGTTATGGTGGATTATATTGGACAGGGAGAAGTGAAAGTTCTTTGGATTTTTACAAGAAATTTAGACTAACAGGATGCTATGGACTGAATGTTTTTGTACCCTGAAAATTCATGTATTGAAATCCTAACCTACAACATGATGGTATTAGAAAAAATTACCTCAGAGGTAATTAGGTCAGGAAATGGAATCCTTATGAATGGAATCAGTGCCCTTATTAAAAGACATGAGATCGCGCCACTGTACTCCAGCCTGGGTGACAGAGCGAGGCTCCATCTCAAAAAAAAAAAAAAAAAGACATGAGAGAGCTTGCTTTTCCCCTCTCTGCTCTCCACCATGTGAGAATATGAAAAGACGAGAAGAACGCAATCTGCAAACCAGACAGAGGGTCCTTGTGAGATACCTAATTTGCCGAGACCTTGATCTTATACTTCCCAGTGTAAACCAAAAATAAAACTCCCAGGCCCCCATTCTACCCCCAACAACCATCTGAACGAACCCTCTCCTCAGCCAGGGCTTCCTAAAATTTAACCTGAAAGACGTTTAGGCTATGATGGGAAGTGGGGGTTGAACAGTCCTCATTATACTCCACCAGCATTAACATCAATACAAACCTAAAGCCTGATAAGAAACATTTGCACTCTCTCCTCTCTGAAGACTGCTACTTGGAGGCTTCCTCTGCATAAAACTTAGATCTTCACAACCCCTTCTCAAAATCCAGACATTCCTCCCACCCTGAGTTATCCTGCCCTTCCAGATTGAACCAGAATTACACTGGTTCAACCTGGAAGGGCAGGATAACTCAGGGTGGGAGGAATAATCAGTACATCGTACATGTATTGATTGATGTATTATGTTTCTCTAAAAGGTATAAAAGCAAACTGTACACTAGCCGCCTTGGGCACATGTCGTCAGGACCTCCTGAGGCTGTGTCACAGGCATGTCCTTAACCTTGGCAAAATAAACTTTCTAAATTGACTGAGACTTGTCTCAGAAATTCAGGGTGCACACCAGACTCCAGAACTATTACAAATAACTGTCTGTTGTTTAAGCCACCGTATCTATGGTGTTCTGTTATAGCAGCCTGAACTTACTAAGACAGGGAAGGGAGATATTTATCCAACAAGACAACAAGGGTGAAGTCCTCTGGGGTTCCCACAAACAAAGGCTGGTCTATGCCTGGTTGTCACCGGTTGGGATGGGAGTTAAACAGCCATTGATTTATCCCTGAGAGCCACAGTACCACACTCAAATTTGGCACAGAATCCTCCAGGTTTTGCCTTCACGGGAACAGCAAGGTTGGGACAATAAGTCTATAATTGGTAACCTGTCCAGGCCAGAGCCAAGTCAAGCCTTCCCTGAAAATGCTATGTGCAAAGATATCATGAGCCTTTGCCTGATGCTGTGGGGCTGGATTGGTAGTGGAAGAAGCCCAGGTAAAGACAGATATTGAATTTTCTGCTATTTCATATTAAACTTGATTTAAAGAAGGAAAAGAATGTGGCATTTCTTGCCCTGTGGTCTTGCAGAATAAAATGCAACCCTGCTACATAGATAAGAGCAAATTCCTGAGAGGGGAGAGGAGAGTTGACCTTGGTAAGAAAGCAGGGGAAGGAAGGTCCTGGGGAGGTGAAAGAGGTGATGAAACAAATTAGGCCTCAACACAGATAACATTCCTGAACAAGGCAAGATAAGGGAACAAAGGGATATCCTTGGCTGACTACAGATAGGAGAACAAAGAAGAGACCACTGTGGGTGGCCTCCAGAGAGGGTGATGGGCAGTGGGGGATGAGGGGGTGCTGCATGACAGTCGGGGAGGGAGGGGGAAACTTAGAGGAAAAGAGCTTAAGTCTGCATAATCAGCTGAATAATGAGTGTGCTGTTTTAAACCAGGCTGCTTCCTGTGGCTTTTCCCCTTAACACTGGTACACTGATAGAAAAGACAGGACTGAATTAAAGTGAGGAGTGTGGATTCCTGAACCCATTCAACACCACGGTGGCCTCATCACTCTGCAGATGACTCTAGGGGGCAAGATCATGTGTGACATATACTTGGCATCGTAATGTGCATGGCACATGCCGGGTTGGAGGGTGAGTGAGGCAGAGCTGCCTGGCAGGGAAGCCACTGGGGGCTCGGTCGAAACGCTAGAAGCACAGACGCAGGACCCAGTGGACACAGCACATCCCACTGTGGTTTCATCAGTGTTCCTCAGAGGGGACCAGTTTGGAGATCAGAGAAGAATGGGGAGACTTCACACTGAGTCTAGTCCTAAAGTTCACTGGCAGGAGAAACAGGCAAACCACAGGGGAAGGAAGAGAGAAGGTAACAAAGACCAGAACATTCATGAAATTGGTGGAAAAGCAGACAGGAAGGGAGCTGGCCCTCAAAGACCCCCCTAATGCCCAGAGCAGGTACAGGATCTACTACAAACTGCATGTTGTGGATAATATCACTGAATGCTAACCTTTCCCAGCTGCGTATTGTTGGAGACTGAGGGTGGTGCTGGTGGTTGTAGGGGTAGTGAGTGGTGCCAATAATCCTGGGCTCAGAATCCATGTTCTTGAATTCAAATCTCTGCTCTACCACCCACAACCTGCCTGTGAAATACTAGATAAGTGAGTTAACTACTGCCTACCTCACTTATCTCATCTGTGAATGAAACGAATACTGCCTGCTTCATAAAGTTACTATAAACACTGATTAATTCAGGTAATGCTCGTCATATACAGGGTAAGGATACATCCCAGTTTGTCTAGGAAAGTTCGGTTTATGCCTGTTACATGGTATAATTATTAGTGGAGCTTTCTCCTTTTACTCTCATAAGTGTCTTCATTTGGCCTCTGGTGCTGGCCAAGGTGGAGTTTAGCATGAAATAGAATTAGCATTTCCCTCCTGAAACAAATTTTTTTAAAGAAACAAAATACATATAATGACTCGCAAGCTATTGGACATCAGAAAAGATAAGACAGTAGTCCCTGAGAGATGGGAAACAAAAAGAGGTGATTCTACTAACTGCCATATCTTACCATGTAGAGAAAGCAGATGTCTAAGTCATGGTGTAAAGAAAAGAAAGAAGAGAGAAGGAGGTCTGGCATGGCAGCTCACACTTGTAATCCTAGCACTTTGGGAGGCCGAGGCAGGTGGATCACCTGAGGTCATGAGTTCAAGAACAGCCTGGCCAACATGGTGAAACACTGTCTCTATTAAAATTACAAAAATTAGCCGGGCATGGTGGTGAATGCTTGTAATCCCAGCTACTCGGGAGGCTGGGCCGGAGAATTGCTTGAACCTGGGAAGCAGAGGTTGCAGTGAGCCGAGACTGTGCCATTGCACTCCAGCCTGGGCAACAAGAGTAAAACTCCGTGTCAAAAAAAAAAAAAAAAAAAAAAAAGATGAGAGGAGATGGAAGTCTAGGAAAGCCAAAGTAGCTACAATTTTCAGGGCCGAGTTCCAGAGAAAAGGATGTACAGAAAGAGAACTCAGGAGACCTGCAGGGGGTCCAACTAAAGTACTGACCAATGTGTACCTGTGAAGAAACTTACCCAAGCACAAGGAAGCAGCCACCCCAAAGGATCAGATGAATACCGTCCTCTAATAGCGGATTTTCCCTACAGCTAGAATGGAAAACTTCTCAGTTGATGGGAGTATTAAAAAGAGTCTTGCTTTAGTAACGACGAAGAATTAACCCTAGATTAAATGCTGCTTTGGTCTCACCTAACAAAATATAAAAGCAAGACCCACACAGATTAAACTGTTTCCTAGTAATTTAACTGTGTTCCAGAAAAGCTGTCAAGAATAGTTATAGAAATACCCAAAACAACCAACCTAGAATTATTTAATGATTTTTAAATGTCTTTTTAAAACAAAGGCAAAATTAAGATGTTTACAAAACACAAAATCTGAAAGAACTATCACCAACAAAACTGTAATACAAAAAATATTAAGATTCTTAGAGCAGAAGAAAAATTATTCCAGATATAGACTTAGATTGAGAAAAAGGAATGAAGCATCAGAAACTGTAACTGCCTGGGTAAATACAATAATTTTTTTCTCATTATTTTCTTATTAAATATTTACAAAAGATATCAACTGCTATATATATATGTGTGTGTGTGTGTGTGTGTGTGTGTAAAATTATGAACTTAATTATAAACCCTAAAGTTGCAACTAAAATAACTCAACAAAGAGTTATAGCTAATAAACCAACTAAAGAGAATAAAATGGAATTATAAAAAATACTCCAAAAAAAAAGGCAGAAAAAGAGGAAAGGGAATAAAAAAGAACAGATGAGACAATTAAAAATATGATGTAGATTTAAGCCCAAACATGTCAATAATTACATTAAATGTAAACAGCCCAAATTCCTCAATTAAAAATCCCAAATATCAGATTAGATAAAAAAGTAATACCTAGTTGTATGCTGCCTACAAGAAATTCATTTTAAATACAAAGACACAGATTAAAAATAAAAGGGTGAAAAGATATATAACATGTTAATACTAACCAAAATAAAGTTTAAGATGCTATATTAGTATCAGATGAAGTTATATTTCAGGAAATAAAATTACCCAAGTTAAAGATAATTATTTCATAATGATAGAGAGGTACAAGTCACCAAAAGTACAAAACAATTCTAAATATTTATGCACCTAAACACAAAGCTACAAAATATATAAATTGGAAACTTATAGAATTGTAGAGAAATAGAAAAATTGGCATTTTTGTCAAATTTTAACTTTCTTCTCTCGATAATTGATAGACTGTCTAGATAGAAAATTAGCAAGAACACAGAAGACATATACAATGCTATCAACCAACTTAACCTATTTGACCTTTCTAGAACACTTGTCGACAACAGAAAATACATTCTATTCAAGTGCACATGGAACATTTACCAAGATAAAGCATGTTATAAGCCATAAAACAAGCATCAATAAATGTATAAAGATTCATGTCTTACAAAGTATGTTTTCTGACCACAGTAGGATTAAATTACAAATCAATAATAGAAAGCCATCTAGAAAATCCTTCAAATACTTGAAATGTACATAGCACACTTCCAAAGAATTCATGAATCAAATGAGAAATTAAAAAGTCTTTTTTTTTTAAATTATTATTATACTTTAAGTTTTAGGGTACATGTGCATAACGTGCAGGTTTGTTACATATGTATACTTGTGCCATGTTGCTGTGCTGCACCCATCAACTCGTCATTTACATCAAGTATAACTCCCAGTGCAATCCCTCCCCACTCCCCCCTCCCCATGATAGGCCCTGGTGTGTGATGTTCCCCTTCCTGAGTCCAAGTGATCTCATTGTTCAGTTCCCACCTATGAGTGAGAACATGCGGTGTTTGGTTTTCTGTTCTTGTGATAGTTTGCTAAGAATGATGGTTTCCAGCTGCATCCATGTCCCTACAAAGGACACAAACTCATCCTTTTTTATGGCTGCATAGTATTCCATGGCGTATATGTGCCACATTTTCTTAATCCAGTCTGTCACTGATGGACATTTGGGTTGATTCCAAGTCTTTGCTATTGTGAATAGTGCCGCAATAAACATACGTGTGCATGTGTCCTTATAGCAGCATGATTTATAATCCCTTGGGTATATACCCAGTAATGGGATGGCTGGGTCATATGGTACATCTAGTTCTAGATCCTTGAGGAATCGCCATACTGTTTTCCATAATGGTTGAACTAGTTTACAATCCCACCAACAGTGTAAAAGTGTTCCTATCTCTCCACATCCTCTCCAGCACCTGTTGTTTCCTGACTTTTTAATGATCGCCATTCTAACTGGTGTGAGATGGTATCTCATTGTGGTTTTGATTTGCATTTCTCTGATGGCGAGTGATGATGAGCATTTTTTCATGTGTCTGTTGGCTGTATGAATGTCTTCTTTTGAGAAATGTCTGTTCATATCCTTTACCCACTTTTGGATGGGGTTGTTTGTTTTTTTCTTGTAAATTTGTTTGAGTTCTTTGTAGGTTCTGGATATTAGCCCTTTGTCAGATGAGTAGATTGCAAAAATGTTCTCCCATTCTGTAGGTTGCCTGTTCACTCTGATGGTAGTTTCTTTTGCTGTGCAGAAGCTCTTTAGTTTAATTAGAAATCAAGGGTATTCAGTTAGGAAAAGAAGAAGTCAAATTGTCCCTCTTTGCAGATGACATGATCGTATATTTAGAAAACCCCATTGTCTCAGCCCAAAATCTCCTTAAGCTGATAAGTAACTTCAGCAAAGTCTCAGGATACAAAATTAATGTGCAAAAATCACAAGCATTCTTATACACCAGTAACAGACAAACAGAGAGCCAAATCAGGAATGAACTTCCATTCACAATTGCTTCAAAGAGAATAAAATACCTAGGAATCCAACTTACAAGGGATGTAAAGGACCTCTTCAAGGAGAACTACAAACCACCGCTCAGTGAAATAAAAGAGGACACAAACAAATGGAAGAATATACCATGCTCATGGATAGGAAGAATCAATATCGTGAAAATGGCCATACTGCCCAAGGTTATTTATAGATTCAATGCCATCCCCATCAAGCTACCAATGAGTTTCTTCACAGAATTGGAAAAAACTGCTTTAAAGTTCATATGGAACCAAAAAAGAGCCCGCATCTCCAAGACAATCCTAAGTCAAAAGAACAAAGCTGGAGGCATCACGCTACCTGACTTCAAACTTTACTACAAGGCTACAGTAACCAAAACAGCATGGTACTGGTACCAAAACAGAGATATAGACCAATGGAACAGAACAGAGTCCTCAGAAATAATACCACACATCTACAGCCATCTGATCTTTGACAAACCTGAGAGAAACAAGAAATGGGGAAAGGATTCCCTATTTAATAAATGGTGCTGGGAAAACTGGCTAGCCATAAGTAGAAAGCTGAAACTGGATCCTTTCCTTACTCCTTATACGAAAATTAATTCAAGATGGATTAGAGACTTAAATGTTAGACCTAATATCATAAAAACCCTAGAGGAAAACCTAGGTAGTACTATTCAGGACATAGGCATGGGCAAAGACTTCATGTCTAAAACACCAAAAGCAACGGCAGCAAAAGCCAAAATTGACAAAAAGTCTTTTAAATTGAATAAAAATGAAAACACAATATATCATCGAAATTTGTTTAACACAGCTGGGCAAGGTGGTTCACGCCTGTAATCCCAGCACTTTGGGAGGCTGAGTCGGGGGGATCACTTGAGGTCAGGAGATGGAAACCAGCCTGGCTAACATAGTGAAACCCTGTTTCTACTAAAAATACAAAAATTACCCATGCATGGTGGCATGCCCCTATAATCCCAGCTACTCAGGAGGCTGAGGCAGGAGAATCACCTGAACCCAGGCGGTGGAGGTTGCAGTGAACCAAGACTGTGCCACTGCATTCTAGCCTGGGCAACAGAGGGAGAATCCATCTCAAAAAAAAAAAAAAATTGTTGAATGCGGCTAAAGCAGTGCTTATAGAAAAATTAAAAATGTATAGTAATAAAATGCTTGTATAAAAAATAGAAAGTTTTCAAATCAATTACCTCAGCTTCCACCATAAGAAATTAGAAAAAGAAGAGCAAATGAAACGTAAAGTAAGCAGAAGAGAAGAAATAATAAACTTCAGCATTTTAATTATTAATAAATCCATTTATAATTACTAATTGAATAAATTATAAAATAGAAAACAACAGAGAAAAACAATAAAATCAAAACTAGTTTCTTGTGATGATTAATAACATTGATAAGCTTGTAGCCATTGATCAGGACAAAAAAAGGAAAAAGAAAACACAAATTTCCAATATTAGGAATAAGATAAGTCATATCACAGAAGATCTAAATATAATCAAAGGATAGTAAAGAAATATTATGAAAAATTCTATGCCAATAAATTTGCTAACACATGAAAAAGCAAATGACTTAAGTGACACAAAATATCAAAGTTTAAACAAGAAGAGCTAGATTACCCAAATAACCCTAAATAAATTAAATAAATTTCTTGTTAAAACTACCACAAAGAAAACTCTGAGTTCAGATGACTTCTCTGAAAGATCCCACCAAATATTGAAGGCAATAATAGTATAAATTCTAGACAAACTCTTCCAGAGAACTGAAGAAAAGAAAATATTTTTCAACTCATTCTATGAGGCCCATTACTCTGATGAGATTGAAATAGAGAGAAAACAGATTACCAAAAAGAAAACCCCAAAACAAAAAACTATAGGCAATATCCCAAAGCATAACAAAATGTGAGCAAATCGAATCCAACAATGTGTAAGTACCTCATGACTAGATAAGGCTTATTCCAGGAAAAAAGTTTAGTTTAATATTCAAAAATCAGTTAAAGGTATTCATGATATTAATAGATCTTGAAAGAAAAATTACAAAAGCATTCAACAAAATCCAACATTCATTTCTAATTTAAAACAAAAAATAAAAACCTCTCAGTAAACTAAGAATAAAAGAGAACTCTTCAGCCAGATAAAGGACACCTATAAAATTACATAGCTTACATCATTCTTTTTTTTTTTTTTTTTTTTTGTAAATTATTTTATTTCTTCCTTGATGAATTAGAGGGACTATCTTCAAACCAGTACAAATATTTCATACATAATACCTGGCCATTTTCTAACCAATTGAGTAATTTGTTGCACAATAAGCTACTTCACGTCTTTCAGCAAGAAATACATTACATTTGAATAGTAAAGACATTACATAATGAATTAGGACACAATTAAAATTTGCTTTAAATATTGCTTTGGGGGAGAGGATACCACACTTGTACTCAATGAAGAGAAATGTTTTCACAGTCCAGAGGTCTTTTATTTTTTTTTAACACCTAATATGCCATGAATTCACAGGGAATAGGTTCCAGCAGCTCAAGCTCCTTCCCACTGACTCCCACAAAGTGTGCTTTTCTGGGTGGAGCAGGCTGAAGCTTCAGTTGAACCCAGGTACCTTTCTTTTTGGCTTCTTTCTTTATCTGAGCATTTTCCTTCACACGTTTCAGGAAGCTATCTTAGCTCTTATAGAGTGCTTAATGTGCTCAATGCACACCTTAATTCTCTTGGCAAGAATCTTGCCCTTACCTTGTTTGTTCACAACAATGCCAACAGCATGCTGGGGAGCACTGTACACTCTCCCAGTCTAGCCATGGTAACGCTTGTGGGGCATTCCATTCCTTTGATGTCTACATAATCACCTTTCTTACAGATTTGCATGTACGTGGCCAAAGGAACAACCTCATGTTTTCTAAAAGGCCAGAAAACATGTATCAGGTGCCTCTCCTCTTTCCCTTTGTATTTGTCATTTTGGCAAATTACTGAAAGATGGAAGTTCCAGCCAAAAGCTCTTACATCATTCCTAATGGTAAAAGACTAAGTATTATTTTACCCCTACATCAGGAATAAGACAAGAATGCTCATTCGCACCAATTCTTTTAAACACTGTCTAAGAGGTTCCAGCCAATGAAATAAGGCAAAAATAAAATCTCTACAGATTGAAGTAGAGTTATCATTATTCACCATTACCATCATCGTCTATGTGGAAAAAGAAGCCCAATGTAATTGACAAATCAATATCTACCTCCACACATAAAAATTAACACAAAGTGGAACATTTGTGAAAAACCTAAAATCTTAAAACTTTGAGAGAAAAAACAAGGAAGAAAACCTGTGAGTATAGGGTAGGCAAGTATTTATCAGATAAAACATAAAAACCATGCACTGTAAAAATTAAAAATTAATCAACTGAATTTTATAAAACTTTAAATTTTCAGTCTTCAAAGACACTGAACAGCATGAAAAGACAAGCCACAGACTGGGAGAAAATATTTGCCATCACATATCTGATAAAGGACTTGTATCAAAAAGATCTAAAGAGCTCTGAAAACTCAGTAAGAAACAGCCCACTTAAAAAAAAGATGAGCAAAAATTTTGAACAGAAATTTCACTAAAGAAGATATATGGATGGAAAATAAAGACTTGAAAATATATTCAACATCATTAATCATTAGGGAAATGCAAAATTAAAGCCATGATATCATACTACATGTAATTATTAATATTTAAAATTATAAAGGCTCACCACACAAAGTGCCAATGAAGATGTGGAGGAATTAATATGCTTTTATATACCATTTGTGGGAATATTAAATGGTACAACCCCTTTGGAAAAATATGGCAATT
Source organism: Papio anubis (assembly GCF_008728515.1). Lineage (NCBI taxonomy): Eukaryota > Metazoa > Chordata > Mammalia > Primates > Cercopithecidae > Papio > Papio anubis. The sequence goes on from NC_044993.1 coordinate 7,574,349, forward strand.
TCTTAAAAATTAAAGCTACACCAACAATATGATCTAGTTATTCTACTCCTAGGTATTTATCAAGAGAAATGAAAGCATACTTCATACACAAACTTGTACATTAATGTTCGTAGCAGCTTTGTTGGTAATATTTAAAAATTGAAACCAACTCAAATGCCCATGAACAGGTGAATGGATGAATTAACGGTGGCATATCCATACTATGGAATACTACTCAGCAATATAAAGGAATGAACTACTGATACACACAACATGGAGTGAATAAAGTCTGACCCCCAAAAAAAGAAAGAAAGAAAGACAATTCCAGAAAATGCAAACTAACCCATAGTGATAGAAAGCAGGTCAAACGTGGTGGCTCACGTTGGTAATCCCAGCACTTTGGGAGGCCCAGCCGGGCAGATCACCTGAGATCAGGAGTTCGACACCAGCCTGGACAACATGGCAAAACCCCTTCTCTACTAAAAATACAAAAATCAGCCGGCGTGGTGGCATGTGCTTGTAATCCTGGCTACTTGGGAGGCTGATGCAGGAGAATCACTTGAACCCAGGAAGCAGCCAAGATCGCAGGAGCAAAATTCTGTCAGCGGAGGAGAGGGGAGAGGAGGGGAGGGGAGGGGAGGAGGGGAGGGGAGGGGAGGGGAGGGGAGGGGGGGAAGGGGAGGGGAGAGGAGAGGCAGATCAGTGGTTACCCAGGAACAGGAGTATGTGATAGGGAAGGATGATAAACAGGCATAAGGAAACTTTCAGAGGTGACAGAAATATCCACTATCTTGATCATGGTGAAGACTTCATGTGAATATACAAATCAAAATTTATTAAAATATATGCTTTAAACATTTATAGTTTATTATCTGTCAACTTCCCCAATAAAGTTGTTTTTAAAAAGGTATCCGTGTTTGGATGATAGATTATATGACCTTCCTGTTAAAAAAGGGCCTGGTATTTATGAATGCTCAATTAGTGTTGGATATTAGCATTAGTGTTAGCGTTAAAATATTGGTATTAATATTATCCTACCAGCCACAGTCATACAGGCCCAGGAACGAAGACAGGTCTGATCTGCAGATAGGCCTGGTAGACCTGAGTAAGGGACTGGGAAGGCAATACAGGGCAATATTGAGTTTGCAGGGTGGGTGGAGCTGGGTTAAAATTCGTTTTAACCCAGCAGTTTACAAGCAGTGTGATCTCAGGCAAGTGCCTTAACTTCTTTGAGTTCTCAGATTCCTGCTCTATAAACAGTGGTAATATACTAAACTAGCCTCATAGGCTGGCTGGGAGGATCAAATGAGATGATCCAGGAAAAAGTAGAGACTCAAATTCTCTGTACAGAAACCACACAGCAGCTTTTTCAAAAGAAAGAGAAAAAAAAATCAGCAAAGCTCCGGCAAGCAGCGGCTGCTGAGCACAGATGCTTAGTGACTGGTGGAGACGTGAATCACTGAGGCGGCGTATGCTGCAGTATAACCCTCAAGCACCAGGCTCTCTGCTAAACTCAGAGATGATTAACGGGCTTGGTTCCCTTTCCAGAATGAAATCATAACAGAAAAAAAAAAAAAAAAAAAGTGTGAAGACTTAAAAAAAAAAATCTAGCTAAATGTGTTACACTTCCTAAGTGAGTTGCTAGTGGAACTATGCGACTGGCCACGGCATGTACTTAGCAGAACCGTCACAAATGTTTAGAAACAAGACTATCCTTCCAACGGATGAGGATGTCCTGCCCTTGTAGAGGGGCGCTTCTTGGGGACAAAGATGCTATGGGGACAGTAAGTTATCTGGTCACAAGCAAAGGAGAGGCAAATGAAAAACCAGACAAACATCTCTGCAGAAAACAGCAGAGGCAAGGAAGGCTGAGCTGACCTTCTGAGTCTATGTTCCTTACCAAGTCTTTTTCTTAAGGTCATCCTGCCTGTGGAGTCCAGGCAAAATATACTTTTTTGAAAAGCTTAGGGCCGGGCGCGGTGGCTCAAGCCTGTAATCCCAGCACTTTGGGAGGCCGAGACGGGTGGATCACGAGGTCAGGAGATCAAGACCATCCTGGCGAACACGGTGAAACCCCGTCTCTACTAAAAAATACAAAAAACTAGCCGGGCGAGATGGCGGGCGCCTGTAGTCCCAGCTACTCGGGAGGCTGAGGCAGGAGAATGGCGTGAACCCGGGAGGCGGAGCTTGCAGTGAGCTGAGAGCTGGCCACTGTACTCCAGCGGGGGCAGAAAGACACACCTCCTCCCCTGATTCTAAAAAAAAAAAAAAAGAAAAGAAAAGCTTAAAACATAATTCTCATATAAATAGTGAGGACATGCTGAAATTTTACTAACTTATTAATGAGAGAGCCAGCAGGATGCCAAAGCTGGACAATGGTTGCTAAGTTAGGTTTTAAAATGGCAAATATTCTATAAAGCAATGATGGAATAATCATCAGGGTTATTTTATTTTTTTTTTACTTTATTTTAGAATCAGGGGTACATGTGCATGTTTGTTATATGCCTATATTGTGTACAGGTGGGGATTAGGCTTCTAATGGCATCTACTACTCAAATAGTGAACATTGTACCCGATAGGTAATTTTTCTTTTTTTTTTTTTTTTTTTGAGACGGAGTCTCGCTCTGTCGCCCGGGCTGGAGTGCAGTGACCGGATCTCAGCTCACTGCAAGCTCCGCCTCCCGGGTTCACGCCATTCTCCTGCCTCAGCCTCCCAAGTAACTGGGACTACAGGCGCCCGCCATCTCGCCCGGCTAGTTTTTTGTATTTTTTAGTAGAGACGGGGTTTCACCGTGTTTGCCAGGATGGTCTCGATCTTCTGACCTCGTGATCCGCCCGTCTCGGCCTCCCAAAGTGCTGGGATTACAGGCTTGAGCCACCGCGCCCGGCCGATAGGTAATTTTTCAAACTGCATCCCAGTTCCACCCTCCCCACTTCCGGAGTCTCCAGTGTCTATTATTTCCATCTTTATGTCCATGTGTACTCATTGTTCAGCTGCCACTCTCCAGTGAGAACATTCATTACTTGCCTTTCTGTTTCTAAGCTTGTTCACTTAGGATAGTGGCCTCCAGCTCCACCCATGTAGTTGCAAAGGACATGATTTCCTTCTTTTTTTTATGGCTGCTTACTAAGTCCATAGTGTATATATACAATTTTCTTTACACAGTCCATTGTTGATGGACACTTAGGTTGGTTCCATGACTTTGCTATTGTTTTATTGTAATTCTGTGAAAAATGACATTGATAGTTTGATATGAACTGCATTGAATCTACAGGTTGTTTTAGAAAGTATGGTCACCTTAACAATATTGATTCTTCTAATCCATGAACGTGGGGCATTTTTCCATTTGTTTGTGTCATCTATAATTTCTTTTATCAGTGTTTTATAGTTCTCCTTGTAGAGATCTTTCACCTCCTTGGTTAAATGTCTTCCTGGGTTTTTTTTTTTTTTTTTTTTTTTTTTTTGTTTTTTTTTCTCCCTTCTTTGATTTATTTTTTTCTTTTTTTTTTTTTTTTTTTTTTTTTGTGGCTATTGTAAATGGGATTGAGTTCTTGATTCTGTCCTCAGCTTGAATGTTACTGGTGTACAGAAATGCTACTGATTTTTATACATTAGTTTTGTATCCTAAGACTTTACTGAAGTCATTTATCAAGTCTAGAAATCTTTTGAAGGAGTCAGGGTATTCTAGGTATACAATCACATCATCATTAAACAGTGATAATTTGACTTCTCTTCCAATTTGAATACCTTTAGTTCTTTCTTTTGTCTGATTGCTCTGGCTAGGACTTCTATTACTATGCTGAATTGGAGTGGTGATAATGGACATCTTTTTCTTGTTCTAGTTCTTAGGGGGAATGTTTTCAAATTTTCCCATTAAGTATAATGTTGGCTGTGGGTTTGTCATATATGACTCTTATTATTTTGAGGCATTTTTTGATGCCTATTTTGTTGAAGGTTTTCATCATCAAAGGATGTTGGATTTTATCAAATGCCTTTTCTGCATCTGCTGAGATGATCATATGGTTTTGTTTTTAGTTCTGTTTATATGGTGAATTGCATTTATTGATTTGTGAATGTTGAACCATCCTTGAATCCCTGGGATAAAAGCCACTTGAGCATGATGAATTATCTTTTTGATGTGCTGTTGAATTCAGTTTGCTAATATTTTCTTGAGGATTTTTGCATCTATGTTCTTCAGGGATATTGACCTATGGTTTTATTTTTGTTGTTGTTGTTTCCTTGCCTGATTTTGATGTCAGGGTGACACTGGGTTCATAGAAGGTGTTAGGGAGGAATCCATCCTCCTGAATTTTTTTGAATAATTTCAGTAAGATTGGTACCAACACTTCTTTGTATATCAGGTAAAATTTGGCTGTGAATCCATCTAGTCCTGGTCTTTTTTATTAGGAGACTTCTTTAATGTTAATGTAATTTTATTACTCATTATTGGTCTGCTTAGTATTTCAATTTCTTCCATCTTGGGGGGTTGTATGTTTCCAGGAATTTACCCATTTCCTCTATGTTTTCCAGTTACTATGCACCGAGGTATTCATAGCAGTCTCTGATGCTCTTTTATATTTCTGTGGTATCAGTTGTAATGCCACCTTTATCATCTTGGATTGTACTTACTTGAATCTTCTCTCTTTTTTTTCTTGGTTAGTCTAGCTGGCAGTCTGTGAATTTTATTTATCCTTTCAAAAAACCAACTTTTTGTTTTGTTGATCCACTGGACCTTTTTTTGTTGTTGTTCTTCATCTTATTTAGTTCTGCTCTGATCTTTGTTATTTCTTTTCTTCTGCTGGCTTTGAGTTGGACTGTTCTTTTTTTTCTAGTTCCTTGAGGTTTGACATTAGGTTATTCATTTGAGATCTTTCTTTTTTATGTAGGCACTTAATGCTATAAACTTTCCTCTTAGCACTGCTTTTGCTTTATCCCAGAGGTTTTGGTTTGTTGCATCTCTATTTTGATCCATTTCTTTCTTTTTAAATTTCTGTCTTAATCTTATTGCTTACCCAAATGTCATTCTAGAACAAGTTGTTTCATTTCCATGTACTTGTGTAGTTTTGAGAATACCTCCTGGTATTGATTTCTAATTTTATTCCACTGTGTTCAGAAAAGATACTTGACAGAATTTCGATTTTTAAAAAATTTACTAAGACTTGCTTTATGGCCAAGTATATGGTTCACTTTGGAGAATGTTCAATGCAGAGATGAGAAGAATGTATATTCTGCAGTTGTTGACTAGAATGTTCTATAAATGTTTATTAGGTCCATTTGGTCTCTAATCCAGTTTAAGTCCAGAGTTTCTTTGTTGATTTTCTGCCTCAATGATCTGTCAAGTGATGTCAGTAGGGTGCTGAAGTCTCCCATGATTATAGTATTGCTTTCAGTGTTTTCTTAGGTCCACTATTTGCTTTTTAAATCCATGCGCTCTGGTGTTGGGTGCATATATACTTAGGACAGTGTTGAATCTTCTCGTTGTATTGAATGTTTCATCACCATAAAATGCCCTCCTTTCTCCTTTTTTACTGTCATTAGTTTAAATCTGCTTTATTTGATATAACGATGGCTAGTCCTGCTTGCTTTTGTTTTCCATTCACATTATATATATTTTTCGACCCATTTAATTTGAGTCTGTACCTGTCTTTATCCAGTAAGTGGGTCTCTATCAGGCAGCAGAACCATTATGGTTGTTTTCCTATTGCATATAAATCCCTTGCATCTCTTCAAAACAAAACTAATTTATACCTTGTCAGTTAATAACAATAAATAGTAAGTAAAACAAAATTACATTTCCCTAATACAAGAGTCAGAAAACTATGGCATGTGGGCCAAATCTGGTCTGCCTCACATTTTCATGGAGTTTTATTGAACTATAGCCACATTCACTCATTTATGTATTGTCTGTGGCTGCTTTTGCCTTACAATAGCAGAGTGAGTAGTTGTGACAGGGACTATATGGCCAGCTAAGTCTAAAATATTTATTACCTTGCCTTTTACATATAAAGTTTTCCAGCCCTGCCCCAAAAGAGTCAAACCTTAGGCAGGCTTGTTAGTGAGTACTTTAGCATGACATTGAAAGGATATGCAGGGATCCTTTGCCATTACTTCCAAACTTCAGATATAAACACACAAGCATACACACATGCACACACATACACACACCTTTAGGGCTTTAGGGTAAGTACAACTTCCACCTCTGTAACTGTGGCTGAAGAGATCCATGACTTTCCTTGGGAAAGGGTTGTATAGACTGCTACCAATACTAATGCAGAAATAACAGAAGGGAAAGATGCTAAGCAAAAACGTAAAATGTCCCAACGACTCTACTTTGCTCACAGCTTCATCCTTTTGGTTCACTTTTTAATTTAGCCAGATTCTGTCTCCAGCACTAAGGACTAGATTTGATCCTGTCTCTGACTGGTATGGCAGCTGTTTCCTGTAAGACCCCAAGGACACTTGGAGACTCTGATGAATGCAAGGGGAGAATTATAAGGATGTCCATCATAAAATTCTTTAATAGCAACAAAGTAGAAATTATCTGAATTTTCAATGATAGAACATGCTTAAATAAAAAGGGCTTAAACGAAGCCACCCAATGAATACTGTGAAGTCATTAGAAATGGTAATATGGCTGCATATTCATTGATAAGGCAAGACATCCATTCATTATACATTGTTGAAAGAACAAAGCTCATCCCAAACAGCATGTAAAGTATGGTTGTTTTAAGATATAAATGTAGGAAACACCATCTTGATAATAGTTACTATCACCAGATAGTCATTTTTAAATGTTCTTTGTGATCATCCGGTTTTATTTATCCTAATTTTGTGGGTATGAGTGACTTGTGTGATAAATGAACATTAAGGAGTATTAAAGCCTTTCCTCACAGGGAGCTGCATTTGGTGTTCAAAGGGTAGCATGATTTTCTCTCTCTCTCTCTTTTTATATATATATATAAAATTTTTAATAAGAAGGATATAGTATCAATACTTCCCCCCAAAGGATCTTGTTCATTCATATCATTATAAATCTTTTTTTTTTTTTTTGAGTCGGAGTCTCGCTCTGTCGCCCAGGCTGGAGTGCAGTGGCGCGATCTCGGCTCACTGCAAGTTCCGCCTGCCAGGTTCACACCACTCTCCTGCCTCAGCCTCCCAAGTAGCTGGGACTACAGGAGCCCACCATCACACCTGGCTAACTTTTTGTATTTTTAGTAAAGACAGGGTTTCACCATGTTAGCCAGGATGGTCTTGAGCTCCTGACCTCGTGATCCACCCGCCTCGGCCTCCCAAAGTGCTGGGATTACAGGCATGAGCCACCGTGCCCGGCCTCATGTCATTAGAAACCACTTTATATTAAGGGGAACTACTTTCCCAAATAGGACAGGTCATGATAAAGGAGCTAAAGAGAAAATAAGAAAAAGAACAAGGATATGTGTACATATGATGGTACATACTGACGAGTGAAATTAGCTCTTTCTCAGAACAATGTTGATTTAAGATTCCAATCATTTGACACAAGCATAAAATAGAACTTCACATGATAGTATGTAGGCTAACCCATAGAAACTTCTACCTAAGGAATATGCCATATATAATAGTGACTTTGCAGGGTCAACAAATATTTAGAATGCAATAACATTCTTCCTTCTTTTCTTCTTTCTATCCTTATTTTCTTATTTGCTATCCTTGGCCTACTCTGAGAATTCTGTGTGCTGCAATATGCCAGGCATTGTAAGGGCAGAAAGATCATGGACATCAATCCAACACCCCTATTCCCGTCTGTTTCAACCTATTGGTCACTTACAATCTGTTCTTCAGGTCAAGTTATTTTATCTAAATCTGAACACCTATTTTGTTAAGAATTTTGCTTTTACAAAACAACCAATGTAAGATGACATGACGACCACAAATTATATGTATAATACATCTATTCAATTGAATCATAAATTTTAAATATAATAAGTTAGTGACTAGTTTGTAGAGAACGGTGCTTAAAAATAGGGAAAAATGATTTTTTTTTCCTTTTTTACTCTGGAATAAAGAATAAGTATAGAAGTAACAAGTGTTCATTTCTGTTCTTATTTCTTCTCAGGTTAAAGAGTACATGCAATAAAGAAGAAAGGATTACCAAAAAGGAGAAGGGTGGAAGAAGCCTTATAAATTTTATTAAGATGTGAACACTGAAACTTTTCTCATTTTTCATAGAAAAATAAATACTAGATGGGATAGATAGAACGAAATGGGCTTGAGTTGAAGAAAAGTTCACAAAGAAGAATTTTACTAGATTCTGATATCTTAGGTCAGTTTGTAGGAAGGCATACCTAAATTAAGAGGTTGGAGTATTTAAGCAGACAAAAGATAAAAGAGCTAAGCACATGTACAATTAAAGTTTAGACAACTTATATTTTTAAATGCTAGTTGATTTATGTTTCTATGTTAAATCATTTAATAGGAACCTTGACAGGCAATTGGGAACGTACCTTAAAGAATCATTCCACAGTGCAAATTTGTGACCAAAGAGGCCCTTTTTCAGCCTGACATTAGTTTTTCAATGAATTAATTGCAAATTTTAAGAATTATGAGATATCTGAAGTTATTTGTATTAGGAAATGAACAGAAAAATGTAATTATTTTTCCCCTCAAATAATATTTGAGGCCTGAAAAGAAGCTATGAACTATGTCATATTTCTTGTATCTTTCTGACAGTTTGTAATTACTTTTAATGCTGCTGTTCTCTACATTATTAATGCTAATCTGTCATGACAGGGGCTGAAGAGAACCAGTGATTATATGCCTTTTCACCAGCAAGGCTGGTTTTAAATAAATGTCTTAATCACAGGAAAATAGAAGAGAAGTTACTTTAAAGGAAATAGACCTTAACCTTCTTCCGGGTTTCTGCCATCTCTTAAAATAAATGTACGTCGACAACAGTTGAGGCAGGGTGACAATCTATGCAATGATTTCTGCAAGTGACATCGTGTGATGACACTCAGTGATTCACAGACTCACAGAGTTGTAAGGTGTCTTAAAAGCTCATCGACTGCAACTTGCCTGCCAATGTCTGAATCATCTCTATTAATCATGGCCAATGGCTACTTCTTCTCTGTTAGAGATGCTCAGAATGACAAGGAACTCATTTCCTCTAACAGTACTGCTTTCTTCCTTATTTTGAGTCAAGGCCTTACTTTCTGCAAATTTACTTATTGGTCTCAGCTCTGTCTTTTAGTAGCACATCAGACAGGCAGGTCCTCTCACCCAACACATGTTTGGCAACCGTTGCTATAACTGATACTCTCTCTTGGTCTTCCCAATTGCAGGCTAAGCATATTGACTTCTTTTTATAAGTCCCATGATACCAGAAGTCCTGTCTTTTATTCACCTCTTTGTCTCTTGTATCTAGCACAACATAGATACTCAATAAATAATAGTTAGAAGAACAAATGTAAATTCTCATTATCTCTAGTTTTCCACATTTTTGTTTTCATTTCCAGTGACAAATAAACTTGACCACCCTTTTCCAATCTTTGGCCATTCCTACTCAAACTCTTCTGTTAGGAGATGATCTCACCCAAATTAACCAAAGAATGGGAGACACATTCCTCAATTCCCCTCTCTTCTGCATTGACACCTATTCTTTCTTACTTTTTTACTTTTCAGTTATATCTCTTCTAGTCTGTCTTGGATCTCTCCACAGGCACTCCTTCAGTTTATCAATATGCTTGAGCTGCCTTCCGTAACCAAATTTTCCCTCCATCTTGCCTTACCCTCAAAAGCTGCTACCTTTTCATCACTGCCAACATCTGCAATCATGTTCTACAGATGTATTTTATGTCTCCTTTATAAAATTATCAATATTTCATTGCTAACATGAAAGCACAGGCAAGAAATGGAAAATACCACCCAAAGATTTTAGATTCTGTGTGTGCTGAAAATGATTAGTGAGCGTGGACTACTAATAATGAGGTGTCAATCAACTGAATTTAGACACACACGGAAGGGCAGAATCAAATTATGTTTTCTAATAAGCAAATGTTAACACTCTGAAAAAACATTTGTTGTTCAACATAAACTCATATTTATGCAGACATTGGAAAAAACCCTTAATTTTCCATGAATGTATTTTTTATAAAAACACAGGCAGAATTTCTGACGGTCTAAATTCTTTTTGTAAACTAATTTAGAGGTATTTTTTTCCTATTTTAAAATTTGCTGTCAAAATTAAATAATACCAGATTCATATCTAACTTTAATTTTCAGCTTAGATCAATAACCTCAGAAATCAAACTTCTAAGCTGGGTGCTGTGGCTCACATTTGCAATCCCAGTCCTTTGGGATATCGAGGCAGGTGGATCACTTGAATCCAGGAAAGCAAGACCAGCCTGGGCAACATAGCAAAACTCCATCTCTACTAAAAATACAAAAATTAGCCGGGCATGGTGGCACATGCCAGCTACTTGAGAGGCTGAGGTGGGAGGATTACTTGAGCCTAGGAAGTGGAGTTTGCAGTGAGCCAAGATTGTGCCACAGGACTCCAGCCTGGGTGACAGAGCAAGATCCTGTCTGGGAAAAGGAAAAAAAAAAAGGAAATCAAACTTCTAAAATACATTGTTCGGTTTGCTTGTAATTAGCTCCTCCTAACATCTCTTTATGTTTTATATTGTTTTGAGGTTCATCATTTCTTCACAGTCAAGATCATGATGGGTGCTGCTTTAGAATGAGAAGTTGTATCAAGGAATTGGAACCATGCAGAACATTTGACAATGATGAAGCTATAAGGCTTTTACTAAGCACCGGGCTAATCACTCGATGCACATTATTTCCTCAAGTGTTGTAAGGTGTGATGTTGCCTCCATTTCACAAATCAGGAAATAAGATTCACAGAGTAACACGCCTACAGTTACACAATGAATAAGGAGCAAAGTTGTGATTCAAACACCAACTCTGAAACTAACGCTTTTCACCACAGCACCATTCCTCTCCCTTGTGTGTTATTTAAACTCATTCCCTTGGATTAAGAATCCAGATGTAAAGGTACAGAAAGGTGAGTGGTTTATGTAAGCTCACATACACTGTAAATAGTAAGAAACTGGATCACCCATCAGGCCACGCAGCATCTAAAGGGAAAAGATGCTTATCAGCCATCCTATCTCTTTTGTCAGGGTCCATTTTCACCTGGAAACCACTGGAGCTCTGACTGGGGAGCTGTGGTAAAGTAGAAAATGATCAGAAACTACACTTGAAGGATAAGAAAGAGAAGGCGTCAGGAGCTTGAGTCCCAGAACTTTATTTGCCCAGCTCCTTCAGCTCTGCACCTTACAATATGATCCTACCTTTAGGAAGCAGAGAAGAACTAAACCAAAAAAATCGTTTAAATGCTTCATATTTTTTTCTATGGGTATAGCTTTAATAGTAGCCTCTGTTCTTGGGGCACACAGCAGTAGCAGACAGAGCACAAGAGGAGAGGAGTTATCCAGGTAACTCCTAACCTGACAAATACTAAATCCGTTTCCTTCCTAAAGCAAAAGTTTATATTAAATTCAAATAAAAATCTAAACAGCCTATACCACTGCCAAAGCCATAGAGAACTTATGCTGAGTTATATAATCAGGAGACATTTTTGCAGAACCCATTTGCATTTGAAAGTACCAACACATCCTAAATGTGCAGCATATGTACAGATCTGTGCAGTAGCAATTAGGAACAGAAATAACCAGTGCAACTGAATTAGAGTTGATGAGGTTTCAGTGTTCAAGGCAGCCACTTCCTATACATGACTAATCCCTGCTCATACTTGGGGTCTCAGATTAGCTGTTGCTTTTTCCACAAAGTTTCTGTAGATTCCCAAAGATAGGCTGTATGCCCATCTAATGCATTTCATCTTGCATTTCTCCTTCCTCGCAGCATTTGTCACCTGCTGTCAGTATGATCAGTTTGCTTCTCAATCTCTCTAACTATACTGTAGGAGTTGGGACCTGTATGTCTTGTTCATTATCGTATCATTAATATGTCTCACAATACCTGGCACTAAATAGTTGCACAAATGGTTTTGAGTGCATTAAGAATAAACAGTAATGGAATGCAAGACAATTGCTTACAAAAGCTAAAAAGGCTACCTGTTATATCAGCTCCAATTGCAGAAAGTTGAAAGACTAGGGTGTGATATGGTAAACGGTGGACATATAACTGAGTTAGAAATATGGAACCATGAAAATGGAAAAACAACAGGCCAGACCATGATGATACCATCACACTCATTTCTGGATAAGCACTCTACTCAAACACTGTTACTGGAGGCATTGGTAACTGCATAACAACTTTGATCTGGTATTAACTTATCATTGCTATCCATCCATTATCCATCTGTCCACATATCTACCTAAATGCCTACTTACCTATCTGTTATCTAACTAGCTATCCATCCATTCATCAATTTATTATCGATTGTCTGCCTGTATTTCCAGCCATCAATCCACATGTGGTGGGCAAAATTCTAAAGATGATCTCTAATTTGCAGATGTAATTAAGGTTACTAATCAGCTGCCCTTAAAATAGGGAGATTATTCTGGATTATCTGGGAGGACCCAGTATAATTGCATGAGTCCTGATAAGAAGAAAAGAGGATTCAGGAGAGACGCAGCAGAAGGCAAAGGTGGCAAGATGGAAGTTCAGGGCAGCATCTCATCAAAAGCAAGAGGAAGGATACAGCCCCAAGAAGCAAGGAGTGGTCTCAGCTGACAGCCAGCAAGGAAATGGGAACCTCAGTCTTACCATCCAAAAGGAACTGAATTTGGCCAACAGCCTGAACGAGCTTAGAAGGGGATTTATCCCCAGAGCCTCAAGGAAAGGACACAGCCTGGCTGACTCCTTGATTTTGGCTTATGAAACCCAGAGCAGAGAAACCAATCTAGCTGACTGGATTTCTCACTGGATTTCATGAGATAAAAACTTGCACTGGTTTAAGTCACTAAGTTTGTAGTAACTTGTTATGGCAACAATAGAAAACTAACACACCATCCATCAATCCATTACCTATCTGTCTACCTGCTACCTAACTATCCATTACCTATTTATCTAGTATCTATACATATTTAACCTATCTATTGTCTATCTAAATACTATCTATCTATCATCTATGTTTGTTGCCTGAACTGGCTCAGTTTACTTAACAGCCTCTTCTCCCTGTCCTTCTGCCTTGCCCCTAAACACACATGCTTTCCTTCTGGGACAGACCAACAGTAACCAGAAAGCCTGGATGGCTACTCCTTCTGTTGTGGGACCATTTGCAACCTGTAGTTTCCCTGGCATCACAGTTGTCCCATAGCCTCACATCTAATTCTACCCTATGCTACTGCCTTCACTGTAATAGCCTGCTGGGCACTGGGTCCTGTCTCTACTCCTGGATGCTCAGTTGCAGCCAGGAGGTAAGTGCCCACTACCCCATCCTTAATCAACTCAGGCTCATTCACCTGAATCAGTTACCGATGCTCCAAGACCATGGCTGTCTGGAAAGAACCCTAGCAAATCATCAGGACATAGTTTATTCACTTCTATGAATGGGATCACTTCTGTTCTAATGGATTTTTCTTTTCTCTTTATAAGATCTGATTTCAAACAACTCTTTCAACTATAATTAAAAGATATCCAGAACAGGAAACTATCACTTATATTCACCTTTCTGTAACTAAAAACCTTTATTTCTTAGAGAACAGTGCCAGCAAAGGGCCAAGGGGTCTATTGGGATATATTATCTCTCACAGCAACACTTGGGCCATATTTCTTTATAAAAGATACTGTGCTGCCATTCTAAAATGATATATCAGACCTGAAATGGGCACATAAGTCCAACTTCATAAAATAGAGTTATTTTAAACTATTCATGTTCTTGGAAATAAAGGTCTTATAGCATATTACTTGCCATGATGTAGGTATGAGGATTTTATATAAATATATAAACATCCATACATACATGTGTTTATTAAAATATATATGTGTTGAGTTCTTACTTTATGCCAGGCATCAGATATGTGCACTTTTACCTACATTTTCTCCTATAATCCTAATGACTCACTAAAATATGTCCTGCTATTATCCGCATGCTATGGATGAGAGGTTAAAAAATTTGTCCAAGGTCACAAAGCTAGAACATAACAAAATTGGGATATAAACCGAGGAGTCCAAACCCAAGGTTCATTCTCTCAATTACTGTCATGTCACTTAACAATGGGATACATTCTGAGAAATGCATCACTAGGCAATTCCCTGTTGTGTAAACATCATACAGTGAACTTACACAAATCTAGATGGTGAAGCCCACTACACACCTGGGATATATGGTACAGCCTATTACTTCTAGGTTACAAACCTGTACAGCATGTTACTGTACTGGATGCTACAGGCAACGGCAACACAATGGTAAATATTTGTGTATCTAAACACAGAAAAGGTAAAGTAAAAATACGATATAAGACAAAAAAAGTGGTACACCTGTGTAGGGTCCTTAACATGCATGGAGCTTGCAGGACTGGAAGTTGCTCTGGGTGAGTCAGTGAGTGAGTGTTGAGTGAAGGTAAAGGCCTAGGACATTACTGTACACGACTGTAGACTTTATAAACATGCTACCCTTTGGCTAGACATTTATTTTTTTAATTATCTTTCTGCAATAATAAATCAACTTTACCTTATCATAACCTTTTTACTTTATAAGCTTTTTAATTTTAATTTTTTGACTCCTTCATAACATTTAGCTTGAAACACATTGTACAACTATACCAACATATCCTTTCTTCATATACTTATTCTATACGCTTTTTTCTATTTTTATTTATTTATTTATTTTTTTACTTTTTAAACTTTTTTTGCTAAAGCACAAACATTAGCCTAAGCCTGCACAGAGCCTGGATCATCCATATCACTGTCTTCCACCTCCATCTCTTGAAAGGTGTTCAGGGGCAATAACAGGCGTGGAGCTGGCTTCCCCTGTAATAGGAACGCCCTCTTCCAGAAAACCTCCTGAAGATCCTGCCTGAGGCTGCTTTGCAATTAACTTTTTTTTTATAAGTAGAAAGAATATACTCTAAAATAAGGCTAGAGTATAGAAAATACATAAACCAAATGACATATGTATTATCATTATCAAATAATACACACTGTACATAATTGTATGTGCTACACTTTTATATGACTGGCAGCACAGTAAGTTTGCTTACACCAGCACAAACACATGAGTTAGATTTTGTGCTACAACATTGCAATGACTATGACATCACTAGGTGTCAGGAATTCTTCAGTCCCATTATAATCTTATGGGACCATGACACATGTGGTCCATTGTCGACTGAAATGTCACTATGCAGCGCATGACTGTACTACGCTATGTTTTGCTCATATCACAGTGAGAATCCAGGTGTGATGACAGAAGCACCGTTGATCTTGGGATGAATTACATGAAATCCCCGGCTCCTGTTTGTGAACTGAGGGATACAGACCATATGCTCTCTTATGCTCTGTCTGGCTCTTAACAATCTGCAGTTTCCTGAGTCCCTCTCTGACCACAGTATAGGAGGTGCCTGGTTAGCGCATATTATCACTGCCCTTTCTCTTTTCTGCGCTAACCTCCTGATGTCATGCACATTGTTGTCCTTCTCTTTTTCTAAAGATCATTTAACCCTCCATTTAGTCACCCTTGATAATGTTCTTCTTTCCAGAGGTGTAGTGAGAGAAGCAGCTTTCAAGGTGATTTCCCTGCATGGAGGGTATGCCCAGATCTGGAAAGCACCCAGGCAGCATTCTGTTTCTGGATGAGGTAGTGCAACGCCAATAGCAGAAAGAATCTAGTCCAGTGAGAGACAATCATGTTGACCAGTTCTTTACCAAAGAAGAACCTAACTGAAAATAGCAAACTGTGGCTGACAATTCTTGCTTCCAGCAACACCTCAGGAGCTATTCACCTCAACTCCTCAACAGCTGGGGGAGTAGTATGATATCAGGACAGGAAATGCATTTCATCTGAATCACTAACTCTAGTCAGTTATGAGTGAACTCCTGGAGTTCTGGGGTGAAATGCATTGGAAGATGGGCCTCAACTCAGCAGGAAAGACCACTGATCAATTAATGATATCTGCAAGGGACAGAGGGTTAGAAAAGAGGCGCCAGGCTCAATGTCTATTCACAGATCCTGGCAAAATCAGTGATGGCACAGACTTTGCAGTTAAATCAGCCTAGGTTCAAATCTCAACTCCCTCACCTACTAACTGTATAACACTGAGCAAATTTCTTAAACTTTCTGTCAGCTAAAATGGAAGAGTCATGAGAATAAAGACCGACTAAGTCATTAGCATTTATCATAAGGTTCCCCAGATTAAAAGCATTGCAAAGAACACTGATATATATAGCAGGGTGGAAATTATTTTCTTCTCCTCCCCACCCTTGGGATTGGGGCAGAAGTCACAAACTGTCAGTCATAAGCCCAGTCTCACCTTGAGACTTTTTCTATGTGGTCCATGTTGTAAGTTTGCAGTGAGTGTCTAAATAATTTTTCAATTAGGCCGGGCGCGGTGGCTCACGCCTGTGATCCCAGCACTTTGGGAGGCTGAGGCGGGCAGATCACGAGCTCAGGAGATTGAGACCATCCTGGCCAACACGGTGAAACCCTGTCTGTACTAAAAATACAAAAAATTAGCTGGGCACGGTGGTGGGTACCTGTAGTCCCAGGTACTCGGGAGGCTGAGGCAGCAGAATGGCATGAACCCGGGAGGCAGAGGTTGCAGTGAGCCAAGATCACACCACTACACCCTACCCTGGGTGACAGAGTGAGACTCCATCTCAAATAAATACATACACAAATACATAAATACATAAATAAATAAAATAATAATTTTGGAATTAGTTACCAGCTTTTTTCAGATTTTAACTAAGATATCTTATTTCTTTTAAAAGCTTGGTCCGACAACATTGACCCCATCCCCACATGCCAACACTCCATTGAAGCTGACTAGTAACTGCTTTCTTTAAATAGTTTCTGAGCCCTTTTTTCCCCCTTTTTCATTGTGACATATGTCATATAATCAGAAGAATGCATTAAATACATGCACAGTTTTAGGAGTAATTATAAAGCCAACATGTATGTAACCAAATTCCAGGTCAAGGGATGGAATATGGCTCACACCCCTGGAAGACCCATATGTCCCTCAAATCACAGTCTCTATCAGCCTCTGGGGATCGCCACTGTCCTTACCTACATGAGAATCATTTTCTTGCTTCTCATTATATTTTTACGATGTAAGTATGTAACCCTAAACTACATAGTTTTGCCTATTTGGAGAGCAGTATGTAAATGAAATCTCGTTGAACATCTTCTTTTGGGTCTAACTACTTTTGCTCTACATCA